>NC_137468.1:70680000-71880000 GCF_964235325.1 Thermobia domestica
ATTCCAATGAGGTAACTTTTGTGCTCCCCCCGTGGCAACCACGTAGAAGACGAAAAAGAAAATCAAAAGGGACCCTGGCAACACTGTTATGGGTTGTACCTAAAAAAAAAAAAATCTGATACGTAGGCCAGATAATAGATGCAAACATATAAGAAAATGAACTCGGTTAGATAGCATTCGTGCTTTTTAGTGGCCACCTAGCACAAGTTGGTTCGTATTTTATGACTAATTTCTATGTTGTATGTCCGCACTATATTTAGTTAGCCCTCCTGAAGTCAATCTGCAAGTAGTAATGGAACTTCTCATTTAGTGAATACTCTGCTAAAAGAAATATAAAGTTTTAACCTAACCTGAAAATGTAAGAAATGTGTCAAAATTTTGTAGAACCTTATGCTCGAGTAATGCCGAAATGAGTATGGGTTATAGTTAAGGAGCCGTACTTCCCATTTAGGGAAGGACGAGAAACGCCATACTTTCAGGCATTATTCATTGACTATCTAGGATGTTAAAAAGTAGGTAATAGACTGAGTTCTTGCCCTTGTACTTAGGGTGTTTAGATAGTGCAACAGTAAGATGTATCGTCGTGCACGGGAGATGAGAAGTAGCTGTTCTTAACTATTACCTGAGTATGTAATATTTGAGTTTAACTTGTACTAATTCGACCAAAATAGTGCAAGGAAAAATAACTGGTACACTATGTCTTACGGTACTTATTTCATAACAAAATTATGAAAAAAGTTCTAATTACTTATTTGTTTCATTTATTATCTTAAATGCAATTTGGTCTCCTTGTTATGTTTTGTTTCCAACGCTACTGCATATATAATAGTGTAAAATGTTTAATTTTTAATGACACTGCATATTTACCTGCTACGTGCTCTAGAACTTTTAACATACAATATCACTAGAAAACACTACAAGTTGTTCATTATTGTTTAACAAGTTTTCTTAATGAAATTTCATTCTATAAAATACAAAAACTATAACACTCCACTTCAAACTAACAGCAGACGCTAGTTTTTATTTATGATGTAGAGCAGAGGTCATAATCGCGGACAATGTGCCGATTGGTTACCTACGTATGACGTCACACACGTATGTTTCTCACGGCAATATTTTATTTTCTAGGTCAAATTGTTATTTTTATACTTATTTATAGTATATTTAATAGCTTAGTTTGCATTTCAATTAACTAAATCTGTATTTCAACATCATGAGGATACTTGGATATGTCCCGAAAGAAGACAAATGATAGATCCAATTGAATAATGAAGAAAATTTTGAGTGGAAAAGAAATTTAACTGTACATTTAGTTTAAAAGGATGTTTAAAAAAATGTGATGCTACAACCATATCTCGTATTTTGCCTGTAACGGCGCCAACACCTGAGCGATTATTCAGTAAACTAAAAGCCAACAAAATATACACTGACCAACGAAAACATTATGACCATTCGCTATTTTTGGATATCATTGGGCTAAGGCGCACAGCACAACCGTTCGCTAGACAGTGACAGGGACGTCACTCGATTAAGGAGTGTAGTGCCACAGACAAAACGATATACCACAGCCAAAGAATATATATCCTTTATCTGTGTGTAGTGCTCCTGCGTTGAATGAGGAATGACGACGATATATTAGAGTTTAAAACGGTAGCAACACGGCATTTTGGAAAGAGCACAACTTGTCGGGTTTTCGCGATCTGCCGTGGTTAGTGTCTTCCAAATGTGAGAAAAGAACAGTGTAACCAGTATCAAACCAAATCAAAAGAAGTGCGGCAGCCTCACCTCATTAAAAACGTCGACGTCGCAGACTCTCGAGGTTGATACAAGATAGACCGAAAACTGGTACAGTTAATAGCAGACTTTAACAGACCAGCGGTGGACAAAGCAGGAGTGTATCTGAGCACGCAGTTCACCGTACATTGTTAGGTGTGGCCATCCGTCTCTGATGTCCCACATGTGTACCAGTGTTAAGCCGGTTAAGCACGCAGTATATTCAATGACGATTGGAATGGGCACGTGCCAATCGTCATTGGACCACAGAGCAATGGAACATTGCATAACCTGATGAATACAATGGCAGGCTCAGAACCCGTCCTCTTCTAGTGAAATTGCTGTTTGAGATGTCCATAGTAGGATGATAATAGGGCGATGATGGCTCCATTATGATTTCGGGAACTTCACATTTTCATCCATGAGCACAGTAGTGCGTGTAGAGGCCACAATGATGGCTCCTAGCTATCGGCAGGCAATTGTTTATCATGTACAGCGATTCATGGCAGAAATATTTCAAGCTGGAATGGCATGTATCAGCAGGACAACGTTCCTTGCTACAAAGCTAACGCTATGCTGCAGTGGTTCGAGGAGCACAATGGTGAATTTCAATTGCTGCAATAGCATCCAAATTCACTCGATCTTAAACTAATTGACCACCTTGGGGGGTATTATTGAACGTAAGAGCCGTCTTTCGGCTGTCCTGTGAGCCAAAGATAGACATATCAAAAGTAGGTGATCATAATATTCTGGCTGGTTAGTGTATTTTTAGTAGATGGTAAAGTTGGTTCTTAACCTTGAGAATTGAAAGCCAAGAAAGTCACTATGTTGATATTGACAAAGTAATCAACGAATTCCTCTTCCAAATTGTTGAGCAGTTAGGAAAGTTGAAAGCAGGATCCAGAAGTTTGGATGAGTTTTGATATATTAGTAGTGAACATTTTATGTGTTAATTTCTTTAGGAAGAAACTGTTTCTGTTAAGATTTTTTTTAAAAAAAGTTTAATGCAATTGCTTACCGTAACAATAATAATAAATTATGATGTTCATTTTTTTTTTTTTTTTTTGTATAATAGAGCAAGTAGTGAGCAAGTTTGAGTAACTAAATGGAATATCCAATGTCAAAACAAAACAAAAAAAAGTTCTCTATAAATTGTAGGTATCTTCATGAAAGTTGAAATTGGGGCCCTTTTAACATTTTTGCGGGGAGGCCCATGCGTCCTTGGTTACGCTATTGTAATGAAGACTGGAGTGACATGAGAACCCACAGACAGTAGACAAATTTCTCTACTACTACCACCACTATTATTATTATTATTATTATTATTATTATTATTATTATTATTATTATTATTATTATTATTATTATTATTATTATTGCATATTCTGATTTTATCCAATCATCGTACATGTTTAGAATTGTAGGTTGATAATAGTAGTGCTGTTATATCCTTTCATGCGGACAGTGAGTCAAATAACACTAAGGACACGAACTATTGAGTCAAGTCGGCCAAATCACTAAAATTGTCTTGTGCAAGAATTGACCATGAATAGAAATTGATTAAAATATGTAATTAGTAGTAAACTGCAAAAGATTGTCACGGACTATAGGCGGAGATAGGAATTGTCGGCTGGGGGGCAGACCTTTTGGTCGGTCTTGGTAAGTGGCCATCTTATAGGTGACATTTTTAATTGTTGTCAAAAAGTTGGGGGGGCAATGCCCTCTATGACCCCCGTAACTCCGCCCATGTCACGGACGAACCGAATTGCCTGATTCCGAATAAATTAATGCAATAATCAAATTGTCTTGTGTATACTATACCTCAAGAAACTCACTAAGATGAAAGTCACGATCAGGATAAGAAATGTCAAAGTCGGGAAAAGGTCAAAATCGGGAAAGAAGTTCAGACAGTGAAAGAGGACTGAAGGCCTAATTGGACAGGGCAAAAGTTAGAGAAAAGTGGGAAGTGCAAAGTGAAAGAAAAATGTAAAGAAGAGAAGGGGATGTATGTAGTGTGAATGTAAAAAAGAAAGTATCAGTGTAGAGTAGACCCTAGGTGTATAGGAAGTCCCACACAACACACAATGCACTCGTCCTAACGGCAATGTCGAACTACCCCAGTGACTTTCTAGTAACAAAGTAGGCCTGCTCATCAGTCACAGTTTATTCTTATTGACCCCTTACAGTATATCGTTAATTATGGCACTCATCAAACACATCCAACCTTGTTTACAGTTGCTATATCCACAGTAATAGCAACTATAAACAATGTGCTATGATTGAAACGCTGTCTACTACACTATAAGAAAAATGTCTAAATTTTTGCACGCGTAAACTGCAACGGCTTTTGATCAATTCCTTTATATGTATATACAGGGGTGTAGTCAAGGGGGGGCATCGGGGCCAGCCCCCCCAAATGACCAGCTTTTAAAACATCATAGTAAACTTATCTCGTTTCATTCATTTAAAAGTAACTAAGTTTATTGACAATTAATAATTTACGATAAAATAGTATGGAGAAATATTGTTTTTCCATACCGATCGAAAAATAGTATAGCATCTCTTCCTTATATCGATCGAAAAATAGGATACTTTTTTTGTGACAGCAAATTACACAATTTACTGCGATTTATATTTGACAGTTTGAAGACAAACGTCTTAACAAGGTACTACAAATACAGCCATAAAACAAAGGTACTAAACTGATTTGTAAGTACAGTATATTTTTATATGCTTTAACAAGTGTTTTAAAAGACATAGAGGATGGAAAATTTGGTGAGAAACAATGTTTATATTGGATTTGGATTTCATTCGCTCTCTCTTTTATTTCTACTCAGTGTAATAAAATAATTAGTTTTTTTTTTTTTTTTTTTTTTTTTTTTACTCACGAATAATAAATAAATATTTTTGTCAGGAAACCGTAAAGAAATTAAGTGAAATTTCAAAGAAAATCAATCTTGTGTAGATAGGTTCTTTATACAAGGTCTTAAATTTAAATATAAAGGTAACAAAGAAAAATTTTATTGCTTTTTCACCCACCACCTTCGACCATCGATATGTCACCTAACCTGTAAGATCAAAAATAGTCCCCATCAGCATCGACGACCTTCTGAAAACGTTCTGGAAGGCCATGGAATCCATCGCGGTAGAACTTGGTGGGCCGTGAAACGAAGAATGTATCAGGTGCATGTTGGAATTTCATTAGGCGTCCTCTAAGGTGATTGTCCAAAGAATGGAACAGGTGATAATCGGACGGTGCAATACCCGGGAAATATGATGGTTGCAATATTGTTTCCCATCCAAGGAGGAGAATGGTGTCCTGAGTCATCCTAGCCACGTGGGACTTAGCGTTGTCCCGTAAACGAGGACCCATTTGCAATTCACAAGTGATGGCTCCAGAGTTTTGAGTTTTTCTTGAGCACAGCTCAACTGCTGACACTACACAGTTGCATTGATACTCTGACCAGCTGGTAGCAGTTCCCGATGCACGATGCACCAAACACACAGAAGGGCCTTCTTCTGGTACAGTACTGGTTTCGGCTCTTTTGAAATCGGTTCATCGGATGCTAAGCAATGATGATGGCGCCGTGGAGCTTCGTATAGGACCCACTTTTTATCGCATGTCAACGCCCTGTCCAGAAATGGCTCCGAAACAGTAAACAAACACAGGCGACTGCCGCGTTGCCTTCTGGCCCGAGTCAAAATATGTGAGACCCATCGACCCAACTTGTAGTGCTTCCCAAGTTGATGGATGTGCTGCAACACACTGAATTGTAGTCACAGTTCCTCTTTGTGCATGTGTTGGTCTTCTGGCACGTGCTGTTTTCGGGTGTTTCGTCATCGTCCTTAAACTTGTTAAACCATCGCTGCACTGTCCGCGTCGTCACGACACCCTCACCAAAGGCCTGGCATATCTTCTGTCCCGCTACAGCGGCGTTTGACCTCCATTTGAACTCGTTCAGCATACATGCTCTTATGACGCTCTGTGGATGTCCCATGTTCCCTCTGTCTTTACGCAAGTTCACGGTATATCTGGATTGCCACAACCAGATAGTATGTTGGATATACCTACACCAACAACTGACGTTCGCCTTATCTCCACTCGCATTCAACTCACTGTGTAAGGTCCAATTGAACACAGACCTCCGCGAAAAGGGACAGAACTTTCTTGGTTACCTTTATAGTTATGCACAAAAGTATAGCGTTTGGTCCCGGGCAGTAGTTCTTGATTAAGCATAATAAAAACTATCTTGCCTTTAATTTATGAATAATAATAATAATAATAATAATAATAATAATAATAATAATAATAATAATAATAATAATAATAAGAAGAAGAAGAAGAAGAAGAAGAAGAAGAAGAAGAAGAAGAATCGAAAATAGTGCTTTTAGTTTTCCAGAGGGAAACCAAAATTTTCCTTTCTTTCAGGTCTCAAAAACACTAGCAGCAACCCCCTTTTTTTTTGTTTGGCTTTGTACACTGTAGCTGCCCCCCCCCTCAAAAACGACGGGCCCCTCCTACACAAACCTGCTGGCTACACTCCTGTGTATATATATGAGTGCAATAGCAAGAGTGCCAAGTGTGTACAAAACGTGTGAAAAATGTGCACGACTTGTGCCCTTGGAAGTTTCTGCACGTTTCTCACACATTTTGCACTCCTGTTGCACTCATATATACATGTAAAGGAAGTGATCAAAAGTTGTTTCAGTTTACGCTTACAAAAAGTGTAGATTTTTTTTACAGTGTGTGTGTTGCACTATTTATAGTTACGTAGCATATTGTAAACACGTTTGTTCACAAATAAAAATATTTTGAAAAGTATATATATATATATATATATATATATATATATATATATATATATATATATATATATATATATATATATATATATATATATATATATATATATATATATATATATATATATATATATATATATATAGGGTGTTTCAAAACAACACAGACAACGTTAGGGAGGTGATTTCTGACACCAAGATAAGACAAAAGTATAGATTAACCTGCGTGTACAAATGCTTCCTTTCGGAGTTATATACGGCCGAAAACATAAAAAATGAAGTTTAAAGGTCCATAGCTCCAAACCTGTGGGACCTACCGTAGTCAGGTCAAGACCTCACTTAGGAACTAACATGTGCGCTATCCAAAAATACATGTTTCAGAATCATAAGGTACTCATGCAACAATTTTTATAGAGGCAGTTTGGCTACGGGCATATAATCACCAACTACCTCTATAAAAAATTGTTACGGAAATACCGCAGGATTCTGAAACATAGATTTTGGATAGGGCACGTATTAGTTCCTAAGTGAACTCTTGACTCGACTACAGTATGTTCCATATTTTTGGAGCTATGGGACTTTAAAATCCATTTTTTCATGTTTTCGGCAGCCTATAAAAATTCCGAAAGGAAGCATTTGTGCACCCAGATTGGTCCATATTTTTCTTGTCTTGTCTTGGTGTCAGGAATCACCTCCCATACGTCGGTGTTTTTTCGAAACACCCTGTGTACAAACCGTAATATTTAATTATTGGTTTATAAGGATAATCATATCCTATAAAAGTTTACAATATTTTTTTACGTCGAAGTTTTGACGTTTCGCTGACTAATTTAAAACGTCCTTATTCAAGTTGAAAGAATATATCATAGAAAATCACTATATCATTGTCGCGATAACCAATCAACAAATTATACCTGCTACCTCACCTACACTCAAATACATTTCTTTATTTAATCTCTTGAGAAAATGAAATCTTATCTTTTTTCTTACTTTGTTGGAATTGAAACTTTTTTCAAAGAAATTGGAACTTCTAAAGTCTCCATAAGTATAAACAGAATAGCACTATACAAGAATGAAGTATTGAAGAAAATATTAATATAATATTAGTAAGAGCACGCGTAAACAAATTATTAACACTTGGACAATAGCTTGATCACAAATGTTTGTGTGGAAGGCATGGGCGGAGTTAGGAATTGTCTGCTGGGAGGTAGGCCTTTTGTTTTTCGGGAGGGGCACGGTAAACACAAATGAGAATTGAAGAATCTTATAAGTGGCATTTTTATTTTTTTGTCAAAAAGTTGGGGGGCAATGACCCCATGCCCCCCATAACTCCGCCCATGGTGAGAGCTGTTCCCGTCTGCTCTAGAAACTTAACTTAAAAAAAAAAAAACTAGATACTTCCTCAAATTTGTGGACGAACTCTTGGCTGTTGATAAATATTTCCTACCAGGGAACTTCAGCTACTTTACTTTAAATTCTGTCCATCATCATCAGATTTTAAGAAAAAGTATTTTTTCAGATGTTCGAACGGTAAAATATTTTCGTTCTAAATCTTAATAAAAACAACACCAACCAAAGTAAACTAGATTACCATTGCACTCACAGTTCATTCACTTAATATGTTGATTTGGAGCTGTCAAAATCTATGACAAAATGTTCCAAGAGCTTGCAATCAGTACACATCATTTCCTTGAGGTTATACTCATGTTCTGAAAACAGCAAGTGGCACTAAGATCTTATCTGTTTCTCTGTGTGTCGGTGACTGTCGGTCACTGCTCCATTCTGAGAAACTTACTACAGGAAAAAACATTTGTTTCCGGAAAAAAAAAATACATATATTATAGTTACTCATCCAAAATGTAACGCAAACTAGGGACATTATTTAAATATTTGTAACGTGGAAAAATGTAATGAGTTACTATGAATCGTTATTTAAAAGTAACACGTTACTTGCGTTACGTTACTTCCCAAGACTGGCCAATAGCCAGTGTCGGATCTATAAATCGCAAGACCCCGCGGTGCGGGGGACCTAGACCCTAAGGGGCCCAAGGGCTTTCATGGGTTCCCCTACACCATGCCTGTAGATACTAATTTTTAAAACACTTGAAAAAAGAGTGATATTTTCACAATAGTTTACTTACTTGAACCAAGTTAATAAGCTACCAGGACTGACAACGACGCACGAGATGTCTCTTAGTTTCACTAATTAATCTACCCAAAGGTCCTCAGTCAAAGTATCTCAGCCATGATATTCAAAATCAAATCATCCATTGCCTGTCTTCCAACTTAGAAGCTAATTTGTTGAAGGAAATTAAAAGAGTGGGAGTTTTCTCATTAATCATTGATACGACTCAAGATTTATCAAAGAAAGATTAAATGAATTTCAATGTTCGCTATGTAAATTTCACAGAAGTAACAAATAGCTTAGGAAACGAAGTTTCTAGACAGGTTGAGATTGAAGAAATGCTTTTAGGACTTTTACATGGAAGAAATCCAACTGCATCCAGACTTACAACTCTAGTGCTAAGTCATTTGGAGAAATTGGGATGGTCTGTGAAAAAGTGCAAAAGGCAGGGATATAATGGCGCTGCTGTGATGAGTGGTGCTTACTCAGGTTCAGAAGAGACTTCAAGAAATTGAGGAACGAGTTATATTTATTCACTGCGCAGTACATAACCTAAACCTTGTCATTAATGATGCCGTCAAAGGTTTAAAAGAAGTTGCCAGTTACTTTACAATGCTCTAGAATTCGTTTTTTTTTCGCCAATCTATAAATACGTGAGATATTCTGTCATCATTGACAGGAGAATCAGATGTCAGTTTGAAAAAGATAAATCCAATCAGATGGGCATCATGGTATCAGCCCATTGTAGCTATCAGGTTAAGGTATGCTGATGTAATAAAAACTCTTCGAAAACTTTCACTGACAAGTAAGAAGGCTAACGAGACATCAGAAGCAGTGATAGACGAAAGTCCTGGGTTCCTTCGATTTTGTGTTTCTGACTGGTGCTGTCAAAAATATTTTCACAACTAAACATCGCATCGCAACTTCTCCAAACTAAACAAATTGAAGCTTTAGGTACTCTTGAAGAAATCCGAGAGAAATTGAAGAAAATGAGAGAAGAATACCATTATATAAAACAAGAGGCCATAGCTGTTGCTGCGAAGTGGAAAGTCAACTCTGTGTTCATAGGGAAAAGACAACCCAAAGTGAAAAAAATCATTTCGATGAACTGGTAGATCAATGGTTTTCGGGCACAGAAGCTTGCTTCAGGGCTAATGTTTACAATAGACTTCTAGATATCGAGTACAATGAAATAGAGAACCGTTTTACATCGTTACAGATAATTCTTGATGAATTTGTAATTATATTCCCGCCAGTACTTGTGAAGTTTTCAGCGAAGAAATTATAGTTACGGCTGAAAACCTACAAAAGAAGTACCAGCAAGACATTGGCCCGTTGCTGCCATTGCAATTACTTTCCTTCACACTGGACTTAAAAACCGTATTTGAAAGTTCAATACTGTTCTTGAATTGGCGGTATTACTATACGTCGAGTTTAATACTATTGTTCCAAGTTATCCTAAAGTTTTGACTACTCTTGCCTTACTCGTGACTGGCTTGCACTGAAAGGTTATTCTCAGTCTTAAAGAGAATCAACAGCTATTTACGATGTTCAATGACACCGGAGAGAATAAGCGACACGGGAATATTGGCAACCAACCACGAGAGGCTTCGACCATTGAAAAGAGAGATGGGAGTTTGCAGACATGAAGTCGAGGAGGTTGGATTTCTTGTGAAACGTGAATATTTGAATTTCTGTACCGTGGACAATAGAACACTAAGAATATTTCATAAAATGTACTATTAAAAAAGTAGTGAATATAGAAGGGGCCCTTTAAAATATTCTTGCGGAAGGGGGAGATTTCTAGATCCGGTACTGCCCATAATTACTGGATGACTAGATCGGGCTTGCACAAATAGGATCAGTACCCGACCTGTTGATTTCTACTTCAAGAATTGACCATTTCCGATAAGTTTAATGTAGACGTGTTGTAAAAATCTGCCTATGTATTACGTCGTATTTAAGCCACACCTTTAAAAAAGTTTCCTAAAGAATAGATTTGTAAATGTCGATGTTCTTAGGCCTAAATCTCTTGCTCAATACAGATTCGGGGGTACCTTTTCACACCCTTTTGAGCGCTCATGATTTGATATAACTAAAGATGTTCGCCTTTTGCGATACGTAAGATGAAGCAGACTAAATCATGTTACTAGTAGTGGTGGGCAGAAAAATCTATAGAAAACCGAAACCGATTTTTGAAAATTTTTGAGAAAATAGTTAGATTTTGTATCTAAAACCGGTTTTGATTTTTAAACAACGGTTCAGTTTTGTACTAGGCGAAACCAGTTTCGGTGAAAAACTTAACCCCGGCTCTCGGTAAAAAGTGACCGAATTTGAAGAAAACCCAAATTCATTTTTTTTTTTTTTTTTTTTTTTTTAGATAGATAGACAATTTTGCTCATCCGAGGTTCCAGCTTCCAAGCCACTTTAGACGAATGCAGCTGCATTTCTTTACGAACAATTGCTCAGGATTCAGATTCTGATCATAACCTGAAATTAGGATACTGGAACACAAGTCCCATGAGACATCTTTCAGTGTTTCTCATCAATACCTCTAGATAATTCGAGAACGTGCTAATTAAGATGTTGAGCATTTCTGCTGTTTACAACGCTTGCGCACCCCAACATATATACAACGAAGCAGAGATTATCACTTTATGGATGGAGCTCACTATTCACAATAGGGCTCAAGTTCACTAATCTCAAATGAGGCACATGCTCAGAATTGCATGGTTAGAGCTCGGACTCGCTATCCTAATTGTAGTTTTCTTTGCCCCCTCCCTCTCTTTCCTGCCACCATATCCTCTAACATGTCCCTTATGATACAGTTTCTTCTTAGCCAATATTCTAACCAGTTTCTCTTCCACTTCTTAATGTCTAAAACTCTTCCTCTCTCCCACCATTTCTAACAACCTCTCATTCGTCTTCCGCTCGGCCCAACTAATTATCTTCATTCTTCTCCACACCCACATTTCGAAAGCTTCCAGTAGTTTTTTTTTTTACAATTTTTGCGTAATGTCTATGTTTCTGACCCATATAGTACAATACTCCACACGAAGCATTTTATGAATATTCTTTTCTCAACTCTTTAATCAAGGTCCCACAAAATAGTATTTTCTTCCTCCGAAAGGCTTCTTTCGCCATTCCTATCTTTGCTTTTATTTCACCTTCACACTTCATACCATTATTAATAGTACTACCCAAGTATCGAAAACTAGACACCTATTCTACAAGATGTGGCTATTAACTTCCAGGACTGCTCTAACAACACCAGAACAGATGATGTAAAAAAAAAAAAAAAAGTACCCTTTTAATATGTTTCGAAGTAATCCTCACCTGCCGTAATACACTTCTGTGCTCGGCTGTACAAGTTGTGGAAACAACTTTTAAAGTCCTCTTTCGGAAGGCGCTTCAATGTGACGTCACGCGCTTCTTGTCTTCAACATCCACAAACCGTGTTTCTTTTATCACAATTTTGAGTTGTGGGGGAAAAAAAGCCTGCGGGGGCCAAGTCAGGAGAGGGTGGCGGATAATGCCGCTCCACGACCTCATGCTTGGCCAAACACCGCTTCACTGGCAACGCAATGTGGGGGCGGGCTTGTCGTGCAACAGAAACCAACTCCCATTTTGTTGAAAATGGGGACTCACTCTGCGAATTCTTTGTCGAAGTCGGGCAAGAACATCTGCGTAATACTGTCCTGTAACAGTCGTGCCAGGTAAAACAAATTCATGATGAATACGTTCTTCACTATCGAAGAAAGCGATTAACATGACTTTGACCTTTGATTTTTGAAATCGAAACCTTTTCTGTTTAGGGGAGATGGCAGACCGTCATTCTGTGCTCTGTCTCTTGGTTTCAGGGTCGTATTGATAGCAATAAGATTCGTCACCCGTTACTACCGAATCCAGGAAAGCAGGGTCAGCGTCAGCGTTGTCGATGAGTTCACCACACGCGTCCATTCAGAATTGCTTTTGTTCGTCCGATAAACAGTGCGGAACAAATCTGGAACACACCACGTTCCCTAGGTCTTGCATCAGAATTTGGCGAATCATTTCTTTGTCGATGTTCAGTTCACTGGCCAGTATTCGAATAGTCAGTAGCCGATCCGATATTACAAACTCGCGAACTTTCTCAATTGTTTCAGGCGTACGCATGGAAATCGGCCTTCCGGTGTGGGCGTCATCTTCAACACTTTCTCGCCCGTTCCGAAAACGTGTGCGGGAAAGGGATAAAGCTTGCTCACCATACACTTGCTTCAACATTGCATGTGTTTCTGTCGCACTTTTGCCCAGCTTGAAGCAGAATTTGATTTCACCCTTTGCTTCATTTCTGCACTTCCACATCACTTTATCACTTCGACATGAACACTGCGACAGGTATGTTTCCACACGTCTTTCCCAGCCAAGCTCTTGTTTCCAGCTTGTGATAAGTTAGCGTATTACGGATTCCACAGTAGCAGTTTAAACTTTGTAAAATCCTATTTAAAGGAACGTAAACAGATAGTCAGTGTTAACAACATGCATTCAAACATCTTAGAAGTGAAATATGGGGTACCGCAGGGTTCTGTTCTGGGTCCGGTACTATTTTTAATAATGATAAATGATTTGCCTCTAAATACTAATACCACATCAATTCTATACGCGGATGACACTACACTACTTAACATAAATACAAGCTTTGAAGAAGTGTATATAGAAGCTCAAGCTGCATTAAGAGAGGCAGCGACCTGGTTTAAAAGAAATGGTTTTGTGCTAAATCAAGATAAAACAAAAAAAGTAACCTTTAGTCTCAATCAATGCAATGATAAGGGAAGCTATGATGTAACTGAGGTTAAATTTCTTGGTATACGTATAGACAGCCAACTAACCTGGGAACAACATGTCAAATATGTATGTACAAAGCTCTCCCGAGTGCTCTTTCTGTTAAGAAAATTGAGAGATACAGTTCCTTATGAGTATCTGAGGAATTCATATTTTGCATTTTTTCACAGCATAATTGGATATGGGATTTTGCTTTGGGGTAACAGTAGCCAAGCACATGATGTTCTAGTTTTGCAAAAGAAAGCCATTAGGATTATTGTTGGAACACATGATAAAGAACACTGTAAACCACTATTTATCAGGCTTAAGATAATGACAGTAGTTAATGTATATATTTATCAAGTGCTACTCTACACTAAGCAAAACCTGGCAAATATGACACTCAGAGATGAAGTACATACATATAATACTAGATTATGTAAGAAAATTGATATACCCTTCACTAGATTATCGAAGATCAAAAATAGTTATTTAGTTATAGGACCAAAGCTATTTAATAAACTAACATCCTCCATACAACAGCTGCCATTTAAGATTTTTAAGAAAAAGTTATATGACTGGTTAATAACGAATCCATTTTACTCGATTCATGAATTTACTGAATGTCAAGACATTGTGTCCTAGTTTGCAGTATCACTTTATTTCAAATATTATTAGGTTGACTCATAATAATATTAACCAATAACTGATTGTCTGTATGTAAGGATTATTTTATATATATATATATATATATATATATATATATATATATATATATATATATATATATATATATATATCTGTATCTGTATCTATATGTATATTTCATTCGGACGTTGTCTATTGCTTGTAAAGCTTAATGACAATAAAATATTCTATTCTATTCTATTCCAACTGGCGCGCGCTTCGGGGAGCATGTGCAGATGTACTACCTTCCGGATACCAGCAGCGCCTCTCTCGGGCGAGTGATCGGTTTCGTGCTGTGACGT
This sequence comes from Thermobia domestica, assembly GCF_964235325.1. Lineage (NCBI taxonomy): Eukaryota > Metazoa > Arthropoda > Insecta > Zygentoma > Lepismatidae > Thermobia > Thermobia domestica. Next base: position 70,694,488 of record NC_137468.1, read on the forward strand.
CAGTTCTGGATATTAATAGCCACATCTTGTATTTTCTCTCCTCATACTTGACACCGACCGCTTCGTTCCAATCACTATGGCCTGTCTTTTTCACACTTTTTTCATCCCATATTCTTCACAGTTCTTCAATAAGTTTTCTAACATCTTATTGATTTTCTCTTTAGATTCCGCAACAAGCACCGTATCTGCAAACCGTGTTACATCCAATCATTCTACCTCCTATTGAAATGTCATCTTCATTATATAGGTTCTTTTTTACTTTCTCTTCTAGATAGATATTAAATATTGTTGGCGGAATATAGCATCTTTCCCTTCCAATTGTGCTCTCCTCGGTCATTTCCTTACCTATTCTAACACTTACTTCTTGGTTCATATATGTTTCTTATGAGTCTTCGATCTTCCCATTCCAACCACTTTTTCAGAACTTCCAACAATTCCAATTCATGTGGTCAGCCTTTTCTACATTAATAAATATCATATACACCTCTTCTCTTTTCTGTAAACCTTTCACCGATTACCTTTAATAATCCAATTGCATCTTTTTTGCCCTTACCTCTCCTGAACTCGAACTGTTTCTCCTCACCTTTATTTGTTCTTCCATACAACCTTCTCTTCAGAACATTTTGCCGCGTGAGACATGAGACTAATAGTTCTATAATCCTTACATCTCTCTGGATTTCATTTCTTAGCCATCTGTATCATGATGGACTTCACGAAGTCTTTGGCTACTCTCCGGTTTCATATATTTCAATGCAGAGGTCGGAAAAATTCTTTCTTGCCCGTGTCTCTTATATTTTTAATGAATCGATTGGTATATTATCTATTTGGTTGTCTTTCCATTCCCAATCTCGGATATAGCTTTTTCAAACTCATACCGAAGAATACTAAACCGTTTATCATCCTCGCTAGGCCACACGCTCTAGCCCTACTTTCATAAAGTCCTCAACATATTCTTTCCATCTTCCTAAGACTTCACCTCTCTCTAGTTTTCCATCCTTATTTTCTATTGCCATCGTGATACCCCCTTGTTTCCACCGAAGTTCCATAGATTTAACCTCCTTGGCCATTTCCTCATATTTCCCAACTCTTTCTAATTTCTCTGTCCTCGCATTTTCTTTTGTAAAATTCTTCCCTTGCTTTATGTTTTCCTTCGCAACTCGTTGTTTAACTTCCTGTACATCTTTCTGCTCTCTTCTGTATCAACCTGTTTCCACGTCTTTTTTTCCCTTATTTTCTGCAACATCTGCTCTGTAACCGATGGTTTCTTAGCCATTTTGTGCTCGTAGTAACCTACTACTTCTTTTGCCGCCTGCTGTATGCAAAGTTTAATGTGCTCCCACCGTCTGTTACTGCACCACCTATCCTTTCCTTGTGTATTTTTTTTCGAAAATTTTCTCAACGAAAAGATTTCTTACTTCCTCGTTTTCCAACTTTTCAGTATTCAACATCTTGTTGCCTACTTTTCTTCTGTCTACATTTGTCAGTTGAATACATATTTCGGCCAGCACAAGGTTATGATCAGAGAAAATATCGGCCTCGGGAGGGATCTTTGCGTTCAAACTATTCTGATACTTATCCTGAATCATAACATAGTGTATCTGATATCATCCGCCGTCTGTTGAGGATTTCTATGTATATCTTCTTTTGCGCTGATTGAACCACGTATTCATAATTATTAGAGACCTGTATGTACAGAAATTGACCAGTCACTTTCCCCTTTTATTTCTTTCGCCTAAACCGTATTTGCCTACGACATTACCTTCTTTCTTTTCACTAAATTATGATTTCCCATTACAATTATGCTTGCACCCCTCTTCTCCCTGTCTATAATTTCTTCTATTTTCTCATTCGTCGGTGCATGTCTATATCAATGGTGTTTTTTCTCCTTTAAGTTTTAATGCCATAACTCTATCACCAACAAATTCTACTTTTACTACCTTCCCTTTTAAGCGTTTACCAAGAATTATTCCTACACCATTATGACCACCCTCTCCATTACTTTCCCATCTAAGTTTACAAACTCCTACCAAATCTAGATTATTTTGCTTCATTTCCTTTTTCTAATTTCTCTCCCTGTAACATGGTACTTACATTCCATGTTCCTATCCTAAACCTTTCGCTCTTGTTTGTCTCTTTCCCTATCTATCTTCTCCACCTGTTACTTTTTCGTCCAATAGTCCTTCTCCAGCCAATTCCCTTCCGGAAATCCGAATGGGGATATTTTACTTCCGAAACTATATTTTGACCTGCGAAAGACCATTGTACGTTTGTTCTCTTTCTGCTGTCAAGTGAACTTGAGAAATGTAGAGTGGTTTACCGTTGCCTACCACCCCGCAGTATTCCAGCCGTTCAGGTCATTCTGACCACGCTTGGAACTACTGTCAAATTTGTACCAATCACTATGATTTCCGCCAACTTGGCTACTGGAGAACTGTCTTCCAGAACACTCTTCGTCTGACTATTCCACTTAGATTCATAGGTAGGGGTGGTCCTTCTAGTAGTGACTTACTCCCGACATAGCTAAATTTCACTATAGCATGCAACCCTCCCCACCCGACAAATAAGTGTCTTCGTAAAGATGGCAATGGAGATAAAATGAAGCAAGACGTTATACATTAAGTTCTAGAAGTTTTTAAATACACTGGGTGGCCACAACGTCGCTTTCCCAAAAGGAACTAAGGAAAGGAAAGAAATAAGTGAACTATTAGCGGGCTTTTTTTTTTTTTTTTTTTTTTTTTTTTTTTTTTTTTTTAATACTTGAACTGGCACTGTCTTGTCTATCTCGGTGTGGCTGAGACTAGTAACCATGTTCTCGTAAGTGTTTTGTATAGGAGTTGTTTACGGAGTGAAGTTGTGCCGAAGAGAAATGTGGTGACAGTAGATTTCTGAAGATTTGCAGATGTGGAACCATCATCGCGTCAAACCAGAGAAATTTGAACCAACGATTCGAGACTACATATTCTGTGTATAATCTATTGCGAAGCGGATGACTAAGACATGAACGAAATGAAGGAAACTGAACTCGTTCCTCCGAATTCGTATCTAACCCGTGGAAAATACCAGAAGCCGCGCATGTGACCTGGGAATGACACTTCCTCTTTCAGGAACACGTTAAAAGCGTTGAAGATGAAACCCTACCAGCCAAAGCTTCTGTACGCGTTGCACGAATGTAATCCGGACCGGTGTGTTATGTGAGTGGTTTCTCAATCGGAACGAAACTGATACTTCCGAAAACTAACTTTGTGCGCAGATGAGGCCCTCATTCAAGACGAATGCTCGCGTAAACAGACAATTGTGTTTATTGGAGTGATACTAGGCCACAAGAAATAGTGACAGAAAAGTTAAGATCCTTGGTGTCACTGTCTAACTTGTGAGGTAGCATTTAGAGTGGTGGTGTTATGAGACCAATCTTTTCTTGAAGAAACTTGCCAGTAACATCTACCTTCAGATATTGCAGGAAGCTGTCATTTCAGAAGTTGAAAATAACCCTCGTTACAAAACATTCAGTTCATGTGGCAACAAGATGGAGCATCGTCTCGCTTCGGTGTTGTTGTGAGGCATTTCTAGGATCATTTCATGAATGGACTGGTCGTCGTAGTACGACAGATAGACCACTCTGTTCATGAGATTTCTTCATGTGGGGCACCGTCAAAGACTGTTTTCCGGCCAATCTCAGGATTTGATTTACCTGCTAATAGAACAATCATTCGAGAGATTGGATGCCAATCCCTGGTTGTGTCATATTTCCAAATCAGTACTGAAGAGAAATACCTTGTGCATTGAAAATTGTGGGAGGCAGTTTGAACAGTATATATAAGTACAATAAAAACTGTCAAGTCACGTCACTTAGCTTATATTTCTTCACATATTGGGAAAAGCGGCTGTGTGTTTACCTCGTATATCACGAAAGTAACCGGTGGGGAAGCTGGCTTATTGAGTGTGGTTCTACGGTCGAATACTATGATTTGTGCCGGTCCACCATTTATAATACATGAGAATGGATACCTGAATCAGAAAGTAATGAACTTCCATCTTAATAAAGTAATCGAAGAGCAGGGAGGTTATACGCATTTGTTTATAGTTTCTCTTAGTTTCAATTAAGGAAAAAATAGAACAGTTTTATGTCTCACGTTTACACTCTGTACATTAAAGGGGACAAACAATGATAGAATTGGTGAAATGCGAGTGCGGAAGGAACTTGAGAAAATGCACGGTCACGATATGTTCACCAAATACTCACAAACTGGAATCAAACCAAGGTCTCCAAAACCAGAGGTGCGCGTTCCACCACTGAAAGATCGTGCCCCGCTTTTAAATTAAGGTTATGGGAATTTGACATATTAATTTTGCATAGCTTTGTAATTTGTTGATTTTCCAAACCAAGACGAAAAAGGCTTATGCCATTTCTTTGATGGCTTCTTTAAACAACAGGACTTAGTTTGCCGACTGAGCTCTTATTGCAGTATGTGCTAGATTTTTTACACATCAAACACTACACTTTTTTTTTTTTTTTTTTTTTAATTTGGATACTTTTGTACTAACTCCATCGAGTCAAAGCTTACAGATGAATATAAAACACGCCTTGAGAAGAAAGGCGCAATTAAAATATCAAAAAGTAATTATCACTTTTTTTGTATTGTATTCATAAGGTTTGACTGAAATGTGGTACAAAAAAGGGCAGAATATTGTACACGTATTTATACCTTTATCATGAAAAATCACATTATTGATTAGCTCTTTTATTGCTGTCGTATTTTAATAATACATAATTAAATATTTACAGCAATCAATGACGATAAAAGGTACTAGTTCATTTCATATTTATGTCCATAATGTAAATTAAATCTAGTCACAAATAATAAACTTTTCTACATTTGTAATGTTTGTACAAACTAGTATCTCTACTACAAAAGGCACACTTTATCACAAAAAAAATGTCAAAATAATTCATTTACTTTCTGTAAATAGACTTAATGAAAAACAGAATTATAAAAGGATTTGCACTACCATCAAAACCTACTCTTTCATACATTGTATCACAGTCAATTTACTGATTCATTAATTTCATTTTCAATAAATTTAAATACCCACGGTACATTACCAACTCCCTTACATATAATACATTTTTTTTTTCAAGAAACTGGCACAAAGATATAAAATATAAACAGATAAGCACCTTTGTTATTAAGTTTCGATATAATTTTTATAATTATTATCAAGCACCACAATTAGTGTTGTAACATATAATTAGCTCTTTTCGATTCTGTACAGTCACTAAAAAATATATAAAACACATTGCGATGGTAACCTGAGTTGTAGAAGCCCACATTGTTCTTATCATCAATTAACATTTCATTCATTTCGAAATTATTATAGAACATTTTAGTTGTAATGCGTGGGAATTAAGTTTGAATGGCACTTCAACAGTCTGTTAATTGTTTCTTTGAATAATATATGCAAATACAATTTATTTATCTTCAAATATACTTTCAAACGCAAGTCAGCGAATTGTCACATGCATAACAATTTAATTATTTAGTCTTTCGGACTGTTCTCAATTTAATAAAGTTATGTTATTCCAGGTAAACAAGAGAGAAAACTTAATACGTGATAATGAAAGCACTTTTCTTTCTGAGTCTTTCAACAATTAACTCTAAGTTAAATGCAACAAGAAATTCAAAATTCAGGTTCTTCGTTCATTATTAATACTGTACTCACCATTTTAATATTTAATTTTACCTTTCTTTCGTTCATTTTCTGGTTAAATGGGCGATATTCAAAATAATAATTTTTTTCTCAATATTACTCATACAAATAGTATTTGTAAGTATCTACTTCATCCATTATCTTGTTCTTTTTCTCTCAGGTTAAATTCACATTAATAACCTATACACAGATATGTTAGTATACGCTGTAAATAAATGTACTATTAATAGGAAACATTAGCACTCTTGGAGAAATATTTTAAATTATCAGTAGCAAGAAACAGTAGCTTACATACAAACACAAATAAGGTATCGTGCACTTAAAAAAAAAAATGGTGGATTATGAATGTGACGATTAAACCATGGATTTCGATGAAAAAAAAAAAAAAAAAAAAAAAAACACCCACCCCATTTTACTGTAGGCTTCTAATGTAAATGTCAATGTACATCAATAGCCCAATACATATTCATTGTTCTCATTGCAAGGTTAGAAAAAAAGGAAGCCTAAAAACTGGCGTGACACCAGCATTTTTCCTTAAACTGCATGGGATTTCAATGTTATTCTAGCTCCCATAGTAATTATTACAACGCAATAATGAAACCTCGTTTTTGAAGCAGTGTAAATGTTATCTTTTTCTTTTGGTATACAAAAGTTGTCTTTGCCACCACGTTTCGACGATTACGATTTTCAAATTATATATGTTAATATATCATTAAGTAACTTACCGTCAATGGTCTTGAGAGGATAATTAACTCACTAATTTCGGTTTAATCTCTCAGGACGGTGGCTACGTGAAAGGAGACATGCTACTTACAGTATGATCCAAAGTAATACTCAGTTTTTCTTGTATGGCGTGGATCTACAAGTTTAACGTGGGGTCTGAACCTCAAAACTCCCACTGGGAATTGAACCCGGGTATGAACGCTCATTTAGCCACAAGGAAACCGACCTTATCTTGTCAACCTTATGTGATTTTACGTGAAACAAGAATAAACTTTTATACGTAATTACTAGAATCGATAGTAAAAGAGCATACCAATCTGATGGATCTTTTGTCAATATATCGAAAACATTCGCTAACTTGAGAAATCTTCAGTAAATTAGAGACAACTGCATTATTTTTTTTTTCTTTCTTTCTTTCTTTCTCTCTCTCTCCCCACAACCGCATTTAAATTTTGCCAGTTCGTAATAAGATACTCATATAATACACATGAGATGGGTATGCACTGTTCGTAGCAACTATGAACAGCTCACTATATTATTAAGAATAAGATTTTATCAGCAAAAAGTATTCCGATTCGAGTCTGTTTCCTTATCAGATGTTTTAACTCAAGTATTTACACTCGATAGAAATAAACACACAAGGCTTATTCCAAAAGTATTGCCTTCACTGTAATAATTCTAATATTTTTATCGGATTACATTGTAACTTTTCACACATACATGATATTAATATCAACAACTTTTTTTTTTCAGATAACTGAAGAACAATATCGGAGAAAAACGCAGAGCTAAGATCAAGTTCTGGCAAAAAGAGCTTGCTGAGCTCCGGAGATCCATAGCTGGCTGCGCGTGACATATGGGAAGAGACAATTGGCATTACCATATGAGAAGATGGATGATGAAGTTCTGCGAAGAAGATTAAACAGAACTTTCGTGTAACCATACTGGACTTAATGGTCAGGTGACTGATTCCGGAGATAATGGTATGGAAACATTCATTTAACGGTTGAGGGAAGTTATTCGACGAGGAAGAAATCACATTCTTCTGGAGAGTTGTTTTTTTACTAAAATAACATTCGACCCCACATGTCAAAGGAAAAGTCACAGATCATTGCCAAAATTGGGTGGTTGGTAATGTCCCAAGCCCATACAGTCCTGCTTTAGCCTTATCTTTGGTACTAATATGTGTATCTTCTTTCACACGAACTTTCCAAATTTTCCTCCTTCACGTAAAATTTTTACACCTGAGAAAGCGTTACTTTTGGGATGACCCTTGTCTCTAGGGGCTCTCTTCTTTAAAACAATAAATTTACATAATACATTTTCGCACGTAAGTCCACCAAAAAAACTTGAAAATTCTCTTCAATAATTATCTGTCATGGGTCCGTGTCTTTATTAATAACACGTGGACTTGGACTACAATTTTTCATGTATATAAAACTACATAAAATCGAAAAACTGAATAAAATACAATTTTATGTTCTTTAAAAATCTATGTACTGTCATTTGTATTTAACACAGATTGAAATTTCACTCGATTAGTCAACTTGAGTTTCACATCAAAACCTTAAGTAACAATCTTTATATTAACTCAATATTAAATACTTCGTATGAAACAATTCCGTTCTACGGAATGACGTACATAATTCACTTTGTGGTATAAAAAATATATATATATACATACACAAACAGATTATGATTTACGTGAAAATGCTTTAATATAATACTGACTTTTCACTGGCTGTCAAGTTATACTTATTAATGTAAAATACGCAATAAAAATAATAAATAAAATAAGAAGAGAACTATCAGTATCCCATAAACTGAACTGTAAATATATGTCCAAGCAATTCATTTTATGGAACATTCATTGTCGTTATTTCTCGTTTTGAAGTACTTCTTTTTAAAGCGATGTTCACAATCTATACACTGAATATTAAAATCAACTCAAACTTTTGATACTCTTTCGGTTTGTTTTATAAATACTACGTATCCGGTTTGTTCATAGTATTAACATTTCGATTCAGTTATTAATGCCCTTACGTAAGATATATTTATGTTTCGCTCATTACCTGCTTGTGAGATCTTGAAGAGCAACATCTGAATATAGAAGTAGAAAAGCAAAGTGAAGCAGATGGACCCCCCATTTTTTTTTTAGTTATTCCATAATATGTTAAGTTTTTCATTTTCTTTATGCAAACACATACTGTATACAAAATAAATGCTTTACATACCTTGTGTAGTTTTATTTGAATTCCACCTAATATTTCCATTCATTACACTGGAAGCTTCACCTCTTAAGAAAATATCAGATTCTATTTACTTGCCATTGTCTTCTTCCTGGTATTTGAAACGACTTTTAATTTTAAACTTGAGTTTCAAAAATTCTTCTTACTATTTACACACTAAATGAAATTTTATTACGGTCATTATATGAAAAATGTTAATTAACACTGCAAAAATAGTGGAAGAATTGTTATTTTTTTCAGTGTCAGTTAAAATTTTTCATATAATAGCTTTAAATAAAATTTCATTTAGTGCGTAAATAGTAAGAAGAATTTTTCTAGCTCAAAAAGAGGTTAGTAAAATTTCCAGAGCTCAAATTAAAGAATAGACTTAAGCTCCGGAAATTCTTCAATTCCATGGAAGATGACAAAGTGGCAAGTGTGTACTACAATCTTGATATTTTCTTCAGAAGTCTACCCGAAATAAAACTTCAAATGAAAGGAAGGGATGGGGCGGGGAAGCATTATTGCTCACTTTAGCCTTAAAAATGGCCAATTATAAAATGTTGACCAAGTTATAGTGCGTATCACATTGATGAAGTATTGGTACTAATATCAATAATTTCACTACTGAAGAACAACAGAACTTCCAGGAAAAAATATTATGATTACTTGTATTAGTATTCAATTAAGTAACACTTTTAAAACGAGCAGAAAACAAAAAAACTATTTCACTATGCCTAACATATCACTTATGGGAGGGGTAAATAAACATGTGTAATTCTAAATCTTTGACACTGGTATATAAATAGTCAGCGTAAGTACTTAAAATAGTATTTTGTTTAAGTACTTTACTGTATCAGCAGTAACCATAATATACTTTCTAAGCACCCATTATACAAGTTTTCCTCTAGCTTACATTTCAAGCTATTACTATACAACTCACATTTGGATATTTCACATTTCTTTAACAAGTTTTTAGTTGTTTAATTCTTTTTTATTTATCAATTTTAATGTATCTGTATTGGTATCTTTTATTTGATATCTTTGCCCTTCATTGGTAATTAGACATTCACACTAATTATAAACAATTTTTAGTAAATTTGGAAACACTGAATTTTCAGAATGTAAGATACATTCTGCACAACCTTTTTACGGTTTTATATATAATGTGTAATTATTACATAATGACAAATACGATAAAACAAAGTTATCGTATCATGCTTATCCACCCAATATTACCACCTAGCGTTTAATGACTGTTCTTAATTGATGGCGTTGCAAAACTTGGAGGTAAAGCATACACTATACGGTCGCCTTCCTTTCTGAAGGTTGCTATATGAACTTCTGGTGTGACTTCAACACTCAAAGTCTTACTTTTGTTGCCCAACATACAGGAAAACTTATTATGAACATTGACTGGCAGCTCAGAGTTACGTAACCTGCAATAAACAAGACAATAGTATTGATAAAATCATTAAGCAAATGTTTAAGAAGTTTGTACTCTACAGAAAGATTTAACACGCTTTTTTTTTTTTTTCTAATCTCAATTTCTTACATATGTGAAAATAAAGTTTTGGCTGTTTGAAATCTTTGCAAACCACAGAACTAGAATCTGAGTAGATTAGTATTAGGATTTAGATTTCTGGGTTTTCGGCGTCTATGACTATGTTAGCCCCTCACATATGAGGGATGACATCCCTCGGTGATCACGCTACCCCAGGAAAGAGAAGGAAGAAAGACTGGGGAAGGAAGGAAGCGGTCTGGAATACGTATGTTAGGTACCATCCCGACATTTGCTGGTGTGAATGAGGAAAACCCAGGAAAATCTCACTCAGGATGTCTGGCCTGAAAAAAGCTTTTACACTTTTTCGACCAAGTGTCCCAATGGGAAACGAACCTGGAACCGTTCGCACCAAAGGCGAGAACATTAGCAACTACGCTACGCGGGGCCACTATATACTTCTTACAAGAGAAACTTCTTAAATGATTGAACATCTGGTTATTATTATTAAAATTTCTATTTCTGGCAGATTACCCTACCTATATTTATGACAAATGTAAATTCCGTCTCAACTAAGGAAGGGAATGGAAATTGAGCGATTCCTTAATTTGCAGAAAGCTGATTTATTTTTGTTCGCAATCAGATGCAGTTGGCAGATGAACACACCTTGGGTGCACAATCATCTCGTACAGAACATGACCTTCACCACCACATAATCTAGTCTGCAAGGTTCATGCTAGCTGGATTAAAGGACAACACCATGGTTTCTGGTACGCGCCTTTGGCGCGGGAGACCCGGGTTCAATTCCCGGCGGGAGCTCATGTGGTTCGGATTCCACGTTAATCAGTAGGTCCACGTCTCATATAGCCTCGCTGCTGAACGGGACGTAAAACTCAAAATCAATCAAATCAACCATGGTTTCTGCCTAATTAGGTAATTAAGCACTTCTCGGGACACATCCTCGGAAAAAATATCGCAGTATCAGGATCTCGTCTAATCACTGCATGCTACGATTATGTTACTCACTGTGCGTTCAGCTTCCTACAAATTGTTGAAGTATCTAGATGAACCAGATCTTGGACACGTTAGCCTGGTTCAATACGACACCTGTCTTTACCGTTTTGTGAGTGACACGGATACATATCGTAAAACATTTATGAAATTCTGAGAATTTCATATCCAGAAAACAGAAGGCCTCTGTCATTATTGAGCCATGAGCAAGTATTAACTGTATGCTGCCATGTCAGAAACAACCACACATCATAATCAGCATCATTCCTTCATTGTTATAGGTTATAAGTATGAAATTCAGAATATGTAATTTGTATCCTCTACATGAGAAAATATATGAACAAACTCCATGGCTCTGGATAAGTAGAGTAACAAATAAAACACAGTTCTGACCAGAGCAGAATGAAATATATTAAAAACTATACTTACAATGTTACAGTTTCAAGGACCTAACGTCCTCTTCATCAGACACAAACAGAATATATATATATATATAAAAGGTCAAATAATGGTTAGATTTCCGTATGCGGTCTTCATGGCTTCGTGAAGTTTGTATTGTTTTATGTGGATTTGTGACACCAGTTTCTCTTCAAATGAATGGAAATACGTATTATTAAGTTAAAATAATGTGAATATTTCCGATTGCACTTCAGCAATTAGTATTTGCCCTCTTGTGCGAACTTAGTGAGTGTATCTCTTTGTATGTTGAGTGCATCTAATATAACTTGCATTACTAGCTATATTTAGTATTTGTACTTGTACACAGTAGCAGACACGGTCGTACGCTTATCTGTGTGTGGAAAGCTGTTCACGGAGATCGTAACTTTAATGAACTATTTAAATGATTTTTTGTTGAAAAGTCGAAGTCATTTTCTGTTCATAATTTACTGTACCACATAGAGTAGCCTCCATATCGGGTATTGCCCGAATTACGATAAAATTCAGCCCATAGTATTTCAAGTATTTCAGTCTTACGTTTCATAATAAAAATTTACAAGTGTTTACATTATTGCATTTTAATCTCTTCGAAACTCAGTGATTGAATTTGAAACTTCAGTAGTAACTAATAATAAATAATCTTTGTTTACATCGTACATATAATATAGTTAATAAGAGAGTAAAGATAATTCAGTCGGCACTTTACAATGTTGATCTATGCTAAATTCTGTGTTAATTTTCAACGTGAACAAAAATGCATCTTTGGAAAAAAACTTGGCTAATTCAGAGATTTTTTACTATTTATTTTTTACTTTCTTGTCATCCCTTCCCCCACCAAATTCTTCTGAAATATGGACAGTTCATTTTTTTTTCTTCTTTGTGGTTTATTGTAATCTAAAGCATACCAACAAAAGGAATGTTAATTTTTAGTATTTAAATAACAGTTTAATTCACATTTTTTAAAAAAAAAATCGTTAAATGTCCACGCTCTTTCTAGCTGGGCTATTTCTTTCAGCGCCGGAGTGAAGGGTTAAGATTCATTTTTGTACCCTTGTACCTAATTATTTTTTGGTCATTATTTACTAATCACTATTGAATGAGATTTTCACAGGAGAAAACGCTCAACTACATATTAACCTATACCAAATTCACAATTAAAACTTACTGTCTGTATCGGTTGGTAAGAACACCAACCAATTCTCCAACTCTATCTTGATTCTCTCCAGCTTCCAATGAGACTATTAAGTCATTTCCTTTGTTAGAATGCACTATAATTAGCTGATCCTTGCCTGGACTGCAACTCAAACCTGTTATCTGAAAGTAATGATAATAAAGTTAAAATAAATACATAATGAGTATACCTTCCATACACAATATATATTGAGAGCACACCAAATAAAAGAAAGCTGCAACTGTTGCATTTTGTGTTCGATTAATCAGTTCTAGGTGTACTGAAGGATTGCTAGGTACTTTCATAATCACTGTTGAATTCTATGACAAGATGCGAATTCCTCATAAATCTGTATCTTTGAGATTACTTCGAACAAATTTTTATGTAAAATCAAAAATAAAAATTATTTTTGAATTAGGAAATATATATTATAAACTCGGGAAACGTTAGAAAAAGTGAGAAAACTAGCTTTGGACTTAACGGTAATCTTAGTAATGAATGGATTCCTATTATTGTTGGGGCAAAATTATAAGGTATCTAAATAAAACAAGTTATAAATCTCCAATTAATATGAAGAAACATAATCCGGACTATAAAGTGAATTCTGTTAATCTGGTTAGATGTAAGCGATTTTTTTTAGCAACAAGGCCATACGAGTCGTGGACTTACAGTTGATGGAGGAATCCGAACTATCGTAATGAGTTCGAATTTCAAGATTCTCTCAATAGAATCCAAGACCTCGTGCTAGCCACTATAGACTACCGAGGACATTTTGTTGAGAATTGTGTACATATAGGAGTTTATTCCTATATGTCTGTAGTGGCTCATTTTTGCTGTGCCCAAGACAAATATTGACACTAGAAGCAAGGAACACATACCAAGAGATTCTAAAGTTCAAGATTCTTCAATTTTACACTTTCCAAACATGTAGGGATGTTCAATTATTATATCAAAGTCAAAATCATTAAGAAAACCATCTCGGATTGAAAGAAATAAGTATATTAATATATAACGAAGACACGAAAGTTAAACTTGGATGAAGGCAACCTCAACAAGTGGGAATTGTATTATCAACGATTTTTTTAAAAAAAATTAGTATGCATCAATTCTGAACTACGTTTCAATTCTCATTATGCACTTGCCACGGTAGTCATAGTGCAGCAATCAGTCACGAGTGTATGTAGTGATAAAATCTATCTATGAAAGTAAAAATAAAAGTGATCTACAAGTGAAGAAGCTATCGTGTTACTAGAAGAACTAACAGTTGTGCTGGTGCCAATTATATTTTCGAAAATTCTGAAAAAAAAAAAAAAAAAAAAAAAAACTCTTGACCATGAAACATTTCAAAATTTAGTGAGACGTTTTCCGAGCTTTACTACATATAAAACTTATACTATATTCCTAAATCTATTAAAAATTTCTAACTTTAAGGTTTAGTAACATTATATCTCACCTCCGAAACAGGAATTCCCTTCTTCATTGGTTTGAATTTCTTGTTATCCAGCTTATAAATGCAGTGTTCTGTGACTAACAGTACTCTGTCGGCACTCTTGTTATACCTGTTAGTTTTTCGGATGAATGAAGAAAACAGGACCTGAAAGACCAGCGAACATAATTTAACTTAGTATCTTTGCAGACAGTTAGAAAGAACAATAGGCCCATAGCTGGAACTACAATTGATACTTTACCATGTTTTAAAAAAGAAAGAATATAAGCCTCTCGTCAGACTACCGGAACATGATCATAAAGCCAGACACGATTAAATAATGCCAATAGAGAAGCTTTATCACGACCGGCTAGATGACGTAACATAGTATGCAATCAGAACCTGGAGCAACATCCTTAGTAGCTGAAAGGACATAATCTAGTTCTTTAGCAGTAAAAGGGTGATTAGAAGGGTCGTTCAGCTTGCTGTTTGTAGCTAAGGAAGTTCGGTTAAGAATGGGTAGAGCTAGAGACAGTCGCAAAATAACTACCTAATTAATTTTCTATTTGTCATTAACGAGGAGAGCTGGGACACAGCGGTATATTAGTGTTGCAAACGGCGAATTTTGGACCAAACAGCAGTCATCGAAATACAGGTAGTTAACGTGGAGACAAATTCATGCCAACTACGACGTTTATCCTGGTGAATCAGGTGTCGGAATCGAGCACGAAGCTGACGAAACTGTGCCAAATTATAATCAGTTGAAAAACATGTAAATCAGAGAAAGCACGACGTCGCACAAAAATAGGATGACAACTACCAGGGGACTACCAAGGAATTCGGTAATGATTTGGTACGCAAGAAGAAATAGAAGAATCAGCAACTGCCAGCAAACTTTGCCGAAATAAGGCAGTATGTTCATCAATAGAGAGGTGGGAACATAGCCAAAAGTAAAGTTTGGGAGAATTGAGCCCAATCCGCACGACACAAATTGTAAGTAGACTGGTGAGTGTTCGCAGACCATGAAGGACTATGGATAAATGGTCACCACCACACAAGTCAGGATGAACACTCCAGGTGAGAACAGTTAATTGCGGCCTACAAATGGAATGATCCATGTGCGATACGGTGCTTGTGGCAATGGTAAAGTACGTAGGACTGCCATCATTAAGTAAAAGATGAAGCATGTCAAGAAAGGCAGTAATTTCTCGACCTCGAACCTCTGTCAGAGGTGAATTTCACAAGCGATAGTAAGCATTAAAATCACCAACATGAACTACAGGTCGTGGTAGCTGGCGATAAAGTTGTTCCAGATCATGTATTGTGAAGTGATCATGACAAGTAATATAAATACTGCGAAAAGGTAATTGGCTGTTGGAGAAAAACTCGAACGGCAACGACCTGTAAGCTACTTTGAAGATGCAGGAGTGAGGAATGGTAGGTGTTCCACGACAACAACTGTCACTTCCTGCAGAACGGCCATACGTAACTTTGAAATGCCTATAGAGACTATAACCCGAAATGACAAACTAATGTGTTGGAGTAAAATGAGTTTCCTGAAAGCAAAAGAGGACAGAACGAATGGTACGGAGCAGGTGCTTGAATTCGAAATGACTGAAAAAGCCATTTGAATTCCACTGGAATAAAACCATCAAGGTTGAGAAGGGTGTTAAGATTGAAATGAACTTGTTTTTTTCTTCTTCTCAATGAAAATAAATTGATCAAGGTTATCCACCACCATATAGCAAGAAAGAGATGAATCATTATGATGAAGACTGCCACGTAGACTAAAAAATTTAGGCTTTTTATCAGCAAGAAGGCTAGCAGATTTTACTCTTTGGGATTTTCTTTTTGGTAAAATGACTCCTTGGAAGGGGTCACGGGTCCCATAAAGAACTAGAGTCCCAACCGATTTGGTATGAGAATCAAAACTCGGAGTTCTGTTTCCAATGCTCTTTGGCACCAGTTGAGGAGGATGCGCTATCTACATCGACGCAGGTGTAAATGGGAGTTTGGAACTAATCCGTGTACCTATATCTACCGTCTGGGTAGACTGAGTAGTTTGGAAGAGACCTCGACTGTCTAGATACCTTGAGATTTGGTTGCAGGACTACCGAAGTACAACTAACTGCAAAAGAATGGGTAGACTGTAACAGTCTGCGTGCGTCAGTAGCGGAAACTTTCTCAGTAACATTAATTCATGAATCCTTTCTCAAGTTCAATGATGGGAGCTCAGATACACGAAAGGTAAGAATATAGGAAGGGTAGACCTAAGAACGCCATTCAGTTTCTTTTAATTCGTTTAACATCAATTACATGTTGGTCGTAGAGCTTATCTTAGTTGTTCTTCGCTGACATTTGAAGATCAAAGTAAATAATGACGTCTCGATTAGTGTACAGTTGACTATAAGCTTCGACTAGAACAGAGACAGGTTCCAATGACGTACAATTCAATTAGGACTGCTTGTCGGTTACAGTATGCACTAATAAGATGCCATTGCGTAATTTCTTAATATGCTTAGAGGGGAAAGGTATCCGTGGCTACATGCAAGAGCTGCTTATAACGAAAGGTCACAATTTATTTAAACAGCCTAAAGTACCACTGGGTCGATCTTTGATTATTTTAAAAATCACGTCTGTTCACTTCCTGAGCAGGGCGAATTATGATGCGTAGCTATATTGATAAAATAATCCAAATCTCCTCCACTTTCTCTTCAGGGTTCTAGAGCTCTATGAAGCAACCAGTGTCTCTGGATCGCCCTATGTCAGCAGCTGAGTCACAGCTTGAAGTAAGAAGACGAACTATTGAAATGAGACAGAACCATTTCCGCCCCTGACTGATAAATACTGATTGTGGAGATCGCCGTCCCACCGACTGAGGAATCATATTAGACCGCTTCATATTAGACTTTCACAAGGTGCATTCCAGCTTCCTCTTTCAAGGCATCACTCTGTTAAGAGTCTTCATCCCGGCGAAATTAAAATACCGCTAATTTTACAGTAATTATGTGATATCTTCAAATAGATAAAAGATAATTGAAATATGGAACAAGAGCGCCCTAGACAATATTAATTTACATGAGAAACCGTTATCACAACTCACTTATCTGCTTTCGATTTCGAGCCATTTTGAAAATCGGCATTTATTTTCGCGTTTCTAAAAAGCTGGAAACGGAAAGCCGCTAGGTGACTTGTGATAACGGTACCTCACGCAAAATAATATTGTCTAGGGCGCTCTTGTTCCATATTTCAATTATCTTTTATCTATTGGAAGATATCACATAATTACTGTAAAATTAGCGGTATTTTAATTTCGTCGGGATGAAGACTCTTAAGTCACTTGAATTCGGGTTTGAATATCAATGCGAAACATATCTAGAGTTGTAACATTAACCGTAAGCCAAGAGACACAAACAACAAAGAGATGCAAAAAAGAAAGAAAGAAAAAAATCCGTTAAAAAGAAAAGGACAATCAGGAGAACAAGAAGCTACTGTAGTGTAATGCTGGGAGATGGAAACTCTACTTTCTAAGTCTAGCAAAATTGGTTAAGCTTTAAATAATGCAATAACTAATAAATGCATAATAATTTTGGAATGTAGGCAAATTAGTACATACAAAATATTATTAAATAAATCAAGTTGGTTACCGAAACCTTATTTATTGTTAACTATTCTGTGAGACTGACTCACACTCGAAACTCTATTATACACATAATTTGAAACTGAAATACGAAAAGTTAAAAATTGAAACTCATTGGATAGATTTTGTATACAAAATTCACGTTGATTACTGTGAACTTCCCTGCTAGCAGAAATTTTTCTTCAATGAAGATTCCTGTTATTAAGGAAATATTTAAACTGTTTTAAAATTAATTATTCTACTTTTTTTCACAATGTATCAAGTGACAAAATACAATAAAAACACTTACCGTGTGGAACTTTTCTGTCTTTCTCATTGAATTTACACTAGAAATAAACGCAGAGGCCTGAGAATTTTCTTCATTTCTAGCCAAGTAGTTACCTTCCCATTTCCTTGACTGACCCCAATTTGGTCGCTTTCCATTCAACACGGAGGCAGCTGAAATCTACAAAGAAAATAAAGACTTACTATTTTCTAAGAAAATAAGACTTACTATTAGAAGAAACTTTTTAAAATTACAAAACCACGAAGTATATTACTTGTTAACGTTTCTTGCAAATGAAAATTTTCATTTTAACATCCCACGATTGTGCCCTTTAGGCTAAGGAAGACAGAGGCAAGTGAGCGATGATGGAAGAATTGGTGGAATGACAATGCAGGAGGAAATAGAAGTATACCGAAAAAACTACGAACACGATTTTGTCCATCAC
This sequence comes from Thermobia domestica, assembly GCF_964235325.1. NCBI lineage: Eukaryota > Metazoa > Arthropoda > Insecta > Zygentoma > Lepismatidae > Thermobia > Thermobia domestica. Next base: position 70,713,042 of record NC_137468.1, read on the forward strand.
TAACTTACTTGGCCGAAGATCGAACCAGGGAACCCACGCACCAGAGGTAAGCTCTCTACCACTGAGCTATCATGTGTCCTTTAACTTCTCTTGAGCTTGTTTTGACATGCCAAGGCAAAAGAATACCGAAGACTCAATGAATTGAGTTGTTGAGTTTAACCGTTCAGCAGGGAGGCTATATGAGACGTAGACCTACTGATTAACATGGAATCCGAACCACATGAGCTCTTGCCGGGAATCGAACCCGGGTCTCCCAAGCCAAAGGCGCGTACGCTAACCGCTTAGCCACGAAGGAGCTCTGCGAAGACTAAAGAAGTTAAGGGACAGAAATCTTGTTCTTCACCAGAGTAAGGACAAACACGAAGGATAGATGTGTAATTCAAGCAAGTTTATTCATCAAGTTTACTAGAGCTTTCGAAACTTGAGTAACTTAATGTAAACCTGTGTAAATATTAAAATTTGTTATCTATATTGTTACATCGTTAAAGACTTCATCAATATTTCGATCACTTCCTTTACTACGGACTTCATCAGGATAAAAACTTCTACTTACAGGTCAGTGCGAGTATCTTGCATTTGTATAATTTCTTCTTCGCTTCTTTTCTTTTATGGCAATTTATATTTTAATTTGTGGAAAAGCAAAAACTGCCTTCGTTGAACGTACAGGTAAATATAGTTCATTTTACCAGGTATCATTTCCAATAAAATGCAGAAGATGATGCGCTCAATTACCAAACTTCTACACAATAAACAATTTATCTCACTTAATATTTCGGCATTTTCCTGATGTAATTTGAGATGAAAAAATTCTGTATGTAGCAGGCACAAGTTCTAATGAAAACATTGTAGTTTATTATAATATGGACTATACACATGATCCAAATAAATGAAACTGTAGGTAAGACACGAACCACCGTTTATCAAGACATTCTTTGACGAAATTTAAACCATATTTAGGCCTAATATAAAATGACTCAAAGACTCGACTTTCAAGATAAAGAATTTGAAGAAATTTGGCACCTTCTTCCACAGTAAGGGATTTAGTCGAAATATTAAGTCATTAATCACACAAATATCCAGATAACAAGTTTTCTTATTCACTTAGTACAATTTACATAAAATACAGTCTATTACATTTTAATGTAAACGTATTGGTCTACACATGAAATCATAACCAACAGGAAATCTCTCTTCTATCTTATATTTCCCTAAGTTCTATGGCTAAACATGAACAGGCTTATTACTGTTCCCATAAATCAGGGATAGCAAATGTTTCAGTCGTGGTCTACCAGTTGACCGGCAAAATTGTGAGAGGTAGTCCGCGATGGTCTGTGTTATACTGTCTGTATCGATCACTATTATTGTTTTATCAGTTCCTCTGACGGGCTAGTGAACGAATAAGTAGACCGCCAGTGATTTCTCAAATGAAAAGTAACTCTCAAACATAAAAAGGTTGGTCATCCCTGCCACAGATCTTTGTAACACATTGATAAGAAAACTAACTATTGTGCCTTTAACTATATTTATCATGTGAAAATTTTCCCGAGCAGAGCAAACTTTTCAATGATAAATGAAGTTAGTTTTATTATTAATTAAATAGTAATGTATCTAACATTCTTCTCTTTAGATTGTAACATACATTAACCACAAATCGAACATGTTATAATTCCTGGTTCTTTGATCGAGGCAACAATACAATGTAATTAGCTCTTACAAACACAAAACAACGTGTCTCATTATTTTACTACTTCTACTATCCCAATAGTATATATTAAGTACAAGACAAGGTTTGTTTGCTTGTGTTTAACGTCCCTTTAAAGCACCGAGACTATGTTACATGTGGACCTAAGTGAGCTCCCTCGTAGCTCTATGGTTAATGTATGCATCTTCGGCGCAGAAGACTCGAGTTCGATTCCCGGCGAAAGCGCGTATGGTTCGGATTCTAAGTTATGCTATAGCTCCACATCTCATACAGCCTCGCTGCTGAAGGATATGCTAAATTTCAATCCAATCCAAATATGAACTTAAATTTAATGTGGGATCCCCAACCATACATCCTCCACAGGATATCGAACCTCTATTCTCCTGTATTAAAGACACGAAAAGTCCACGAAGCTCAAAACAAGTTCGTAAGACGAAAATGAACTGATACGAACTTTCCACTCTACATATTGCGACTGTATTCTTAATGGGTGTTGAATGTCTGCGCAATCTATGTTTTTTTAGCTAATTGATTTATAAGAAATATTTTGCTGTTCATTTTGAAATGAACTTGGATTTTAATGATTTAATTTTACTAATTTCTTCCTTCAACTCTACTTAAATGTCCCTTACTTCATGAAAATTAAATTTTGTTATATTTAATTTTAATATTTAATAATTGAATTTAAATAATATTAAACTCATACATAATACAAATTTATTTTGAAAAAGCAAGGAACATTTAACTAGACTCTAAGAGCTCAGTAAAATAACATTATTCTACCTTAGTTCAAAGAAAAAAGAAAATAATTCCCGGTTATATAAATCAACGGGTCTAAAAAGTAATCAAGGCGTAGGCATTAAACATTAAGGCTCAACACTATGCACCCACTATTATTATCTATATATTAAAATGTCCGGTTTATATGTTTGTGGTCAACCCTTTCGACAGTGAGTTCTTGATAACCATAGGTTCTAGAAAGATGCAGTTTTCACTGATCGATTGCAAATTTTATGTAGATTGTTCAGTTCTAATTGAATGTTTAAAAAATGGCCGTTACTTCTTTGTTACATTTTTCAGGTGTACACTGAAAGTGTTGAAATTTTTTAAAAAAGTATAATATCCTATGAGTTATACATTCCAACACCACACATTTGTATATGGGATTAGTATATCTCTCCGGTGTTTGTTTCATGGCCAAATAAGAAAAAACGAAGGATAACCATTTCTCTAGTCTAACCAGGGATGATATCGAAACTGCACCTTGAATTGGAAGACATTCTATATATTTCCTGATAGGAGATCTCGAGCAAGTTCCAAAACAGGTATTCGTTTCTTGCCCGGAAGTAACCCCGCCTTTGCAGGGGCTAAAATATATAGAACATTTTGACCTATTTTCTATAGCAGGTGTACATAAAGTACGTTGCTACCCCTAAAAGTTGAAACCTATACTAAAACGCCGAAACACCTGTTTCATCATTTTAAAAGCATAATTTAACGAGATGAAAATATTTGCCCCAGGGTCTCCGCAGGGTCCCAGGTGGGTTCCAACTCAAAATTTCCAATTGAAAAGAGGGGCAAGTAGCATATCGTTTGAAAGCTAGTGTTAAAACAAAAACGATAGCAGAAGTCTCACAGCTCAATACAAACTTTGTGCGAAATGGCGGAAGATTCAAAATTTGAAAACAGTCTGCAGGTAACAGTGCATGGCCACCACTAGAATTTCAAAACGGTGAAACAGGTGTCAAAATTCTAAAACACGTGTTTCATTATTTGAAAAGTGCTATTTATCGAAATGATAATGTTTACCCCATAGTCCCCGCAGGGTCCCAGGTGGGGTCCAACTCAAAATTGGGAATTGAAAAGAGGGGCAAGTAGCATATCGTTTGAAAGCTATCCAGCTACAACTTACCGACAGCCCGTCTGGTAGAAGCGAACTAGAAACCTCTAGACCGCATGGCTGTTTTGCATTTACAAGTGTCGTTTTGATGTGAAGAACCACATAGTTCGACAATTGTTTCAAAGCTTTAGGTGTAAGATGTGGTCATGAACTTTAAGATTCAGCATGTAGACGTAGTGTAAACACCCCACCATTACACCATTTTGCACAGGATTGGCATAGAGACGAATGATTGGTTCCTTACGCTGTCTGTTTTGAGAAACTTTGAAAGAAAATACTACTTAACCCATTTGAAAATGTGTAGTTTGACCGCTGCCCGCATATAGGGACTCCAGGACATACGTTTTCATTTCTATACATTGAACGTTTGCAATGACGAATTTAGAAAGCCAGTAACCCTGACTTATAGCCTGTGATTAGCTTGAATGAAAAGTTGTGTTAGTCAATTTGCAATAACGTTGACTTACACCTAGAAAATTGATTCTTTAGATTGCAAAGAAGGTTCACAAGCTCATCAAGTTGATGGTGACAAACTATGTTCTCCAGGACATTACAATGACCGTAGACGATTATGTTACGTTCGAAGATAATACTCAATTCCAGCCCTTGGACACGGCATCAAGTCAACAAGGAACTGCTTCGGGTACCGAAGACGATCCTGATTACGACTACCTGGAACCAAATCCTTCTCAGGAAACCACATTTTGGAGATCATGAAATGAAACGAAATTGAGACATACTGTAGCAGCTTATAACAACGCATCCAGTGGTTGCAAACTCAAGGATGTGAAACGTGTAGCAAGAGTTGACATCTGTACAAGTGACATCATTCGGATGAAATTATTCCTGGACAAGGATCCTAGCGGACCAAGCTAGCAGAACTCCGAGAATCTGTCAAAGCATGGTGCAAAAATAAACGCGCTGCTCCGAATTTTTTTCAGGATCACTGAAGAAGGCATTGCCGTGGAAGCCTTGGAACAATCGTGGAAGCTAGGGGTTACTGGTTTCAAGGCATCCCGATTCTGGATCCGCCGACTATTGAGAGAAATGAACTGGGGTTCCAGGAAAATCACAAAAATCATGACAATGGCAGCCAGCACAAAAGCACTGGAACGTTCAAACAAATTCGACAGCTATATTCAACAAATCAGGTGGGAGACTGAAGAGGATAACTACAACCTTGATCAAATTGTGAATCTTGATCAAAGTGGATTCAATTATGAATTACTAACACCACGAACTCTAACTCAGCGTGGAGTAAAAGATGTCGAAAGTAAGATGCGAATCAAAAGTGACATTCTTACACAGTCCAGGAAGCGATTTCGGCATCAGAAAAGCTCGTGGGCCCGACTGTCATTGTGCTCCGCGAACCATCCGGGAAATTTGGATCAAGGGTCCAATGTAAAATCCCTCAGATTCCTGGAGTCATAATCAGAGCCAACAAGTCAGGAATGATGACAAAGGCAATATTAAAGGAATACCTGCCACATCTTGTTCGAGACGTTGCAACTCCGTGTCTTTTGTTGAAGGACGACGCAGCCATCATGAGAGATCCGGACTTGTATCAAGAGTGTCCTGACTTACATCCAGGAACAATCACTCCAGGCAGTTCTTCCTATGGACAGCCATTCGATGTGATATATTCTTTACAGAAAAATGATGGTGAACCGTGCCCACAAGCATGTTCGGAATGAAGGACTTGGAGACAAGCTAGACATGACAAATCGGTATTCCAGTGCTCACTGGATTGGAGTAACACGATATCAGTTGGAATCATCCAGATTCCAAGATATGATCAAGTACGCTTTCGGAAAATGTGGATATATCGACCTTCCTGATGATTTTAGTAACCAGTCAGTGAGAGACTTGTCTTTCAGTTTCTACACAAAGGATCCAGCTTTCTCGACATGTTCAATTTCGGACGACGAACACTGCATGGAGAAGAGTCTTATTCAGTGCAGTTGGTGTCTCCAACCACTGTGTTTTTATCACTTCTTCATGAACAATAGCATGGCCGCACTCCTCCACGAGACACTCAAGCCTCACTATCACGCCGTAGAGTGATCGTCATGCATATGGACCTCGTACCTGCATAACAAAGATACAGTCCTGGTAGCTACCACGTTGCTACGACCGTGGCGTGTGACTTACGTGGCTCTCACACATAGACCAGAACAAAAGCCAAGCTTCAGCAAACAATATTCCACGAAGCCGTGTCTTCTAGACTGCTTCTACCAGACAGGTCGTTGGAAAGTTGAAGAACGATGGCTTATAAACGATATACTTTTTTGAAGATTTTCCAAATGAAAACTTCGAGGTAGACTCCGTATAGGACTCTACGAGGTCCCTGGGGCAAACATTTTCATTTAGATAAATTGCACGTTTTAAATACTGTAACACATGTTTTACAATTTTGACACCTGTATCACAGTTTTGGAATTCTAGTGGAGGCCATGCACTGTTAGCTGCAGACTGTTTTCAAATTTTGAATCTTCCGCTATTTCATACAGAGATTGCATTCAGCTGTGAAACTGCTGTTATCGTTTTTCTTTTAACACTAGCTTCCAAACGATATGCTAATTGGCCCCCTTTTCAATTGCCAATTTTGAGTTGGACCCCACCTGGGACCCAGCGCGGACCATGGGGTAAACATTATCATTTCGATAAATAGCACTTTTCAAATAATGAAACACGTGTTTTAGAATTTTGACACCTGTATCACAGTTTTGGATTTCTAGTGGTGGCCATGCACTGTTACCTGCAGACTGTTTTCAAATTTTGAATCTTCCGCCATTTCGCACAGAGTTTGATTAGAGCTGTGAGACTTCTGTTATCGTTTTTCTTTTAACACTAGCTTTCAAACGATATGCTACTTGTCCCTCTTTTCAATTGAAAATTTTGAGTTGGACCCCACCTGGGACCCTGCGGAGACACTGGGACAAATATTTTCACATCGTTAAATTATGCTTTTAAAATGATGAAACAGGTGTTTCGGCGTTTTAGCATAGGTTTCAACTTTTAGGGGTAGCAACGTACTTTATGTACACCTGCTATAGAAAATAGGTCAAAATGATCTATATATTTTAGCCCCTGCAAAGGCGGGGTCACTTTCGGGCACGAAACGAACACCTGTTTTGGAACTTGCTCGAGAAGTCCTACAAGGAAATAAATAGAATGTCTTCCAATTCAAGGTGCAGTTTCGATATCATCCCTGGTAAGACGAATCTTCATTGTTTGAAGTGTTCTGCCCGTTGAAAACCATATATCACTGACATTATAATTAATTGTGTATGTAATGTATTTGCTTATTACATACTACATGCAAGAAGAAAGAAAACACTGATCATACATGAATTGGAAACTCCAACCGGAAATACGCTCGAATCTTGCAAACGATGCGAGATATTGAAAAAATCTCTCCTCTATGGTATCCCTGCCGATTTTTATCAAGGAGTCTTTCACTTGTGTCTGTAAAGTGACATGTATATATGTTGTGAGGAATGACAAAGAGATTCATGCTCATATGTGAATAATGCGCTGTGTAAAGAGCGCGGGTTCAACTAGTTATCATTATAAATAACTTATAACAAACATAACTTATAAATAACCGTATCCAATAAAGTGATAGTTTACCGTATTGGGTACATGAGGTAAGAATATTCTATTCAATGTATTAGCTTTGAAATAAGCTTCATGATTTCAGTAAGTTTTTACGGCAAGTCGTGCGTTTATTTTTAAATTAAACAATTGTTTTGGAATTACTATAAGTAATGTGAACGTCTCTATCAATTAGGAATGGATGATTCATGCCTCTTTACTGCTATTTATTATATCCAGTAGATGTCCGTACTCCAATCCCACGCTGAGATAAAATGTGATTATGTTCTCGAGGAACTACAGCATTCGTTAATCTTTTTGCGATGAACATACAAGAGCAGCCTTCGTACATAGCCCACAGAAGTCTATACGTAAAGCTAGCAGAGAGTTGCAGATGCCGCAAACAACAGTATGCAAGATCTTACGCAAGCGTTTGCGGTGTTACCCGTACCGACTGCAGTTGGTTCAGAAGTTATACCCACAAGACAAGGTAAAGCGCCGTGAGTTTTGTGAGACTATGCAAAATTTCATGGAGGACGACGAAAACTTTCTGACGATCATTTTCAGCGATGAGGCGACATTTCACTTAAGTGGAAAGGCGAATAGACACAATGTAAGGATATGGGGAACCCAGAATTCTCATGCAACTGTAAATGTGGAACGTGACTCACCGAAAATCAATGTTTTTTTTTGTGCAGTATCAGAGCGTCGGGTACACGGTCCGTTCTTCTTTCAGGAACAAACAATTACAGGTGAAAGTTACTTAGTATTGCTACGTAACTGGTTGACTCCGCAACTTCGTAATGCAGAGATAGAAGACTTCGTTCTACAAGATGGAGCGCCGCCACACTGGCATCGTGCTGTACGCAGGTTTCTAAACGAGAACCTCCCAAACCGATGGATAGGGCGCTCTGGAGTCAATGATCAAGTTCTTTGCAAGTGGCCTCCAAGATCACCTGACCTCACTGTTTGTGACTTCTTTCTGTGGGGATTTGTGAAGGACAAAGTGTATGCACTGAACGATCTCCAAGAACATATCAGTGATGCTGTCCACTCCATCACACCGGATATGCTTCACAACGTGTGGTTGGAGCTAGATTACCGCCTCGATATTTCCCGCGTTACAAGTGGCGCGCACACCGAGTGTTTGTGATTTCAATTATTGCTACAAAAACTTTTGGAGTTTATGTATCACTGTTCAAAATTTCAGCAAAATATTCCTTCGCATATTAAATTTACACTAATTTGAAACCTGGGACTGTTTCTGTGCTCACCCTGTACAATCACAATTTTTGGCACCTTGCTAGCTCATATCACATTTAGGTACTGAAAACTTTAACTAACCTTTAACTTTAGCTGAGGCAATTCTTCCTTTGGGAATTTTCTCAGTATCATCCACGCACGCCAGCGTTCATAGATGTATTTCAACTTCGGTACCTCTTTCCGTAACGTATAAGGTGGATCTGGCCACGGAAGTGATCTACCATAGTCCTTCATTGAACTTGCATTTCTGCAAAGAAAATAAAAATAAGTACAACGAAACACAAATCTCTATTTTTTTTCTACTAATATTTTCATTTCTCAATAGAAGGCGCGATTTTAATAGAGAAGCATCCAATAAAAATTCAGTAACTCGTATGTTCTGTCTGGACGGTGGAAACATGCCTATCCACTACAACGTCTCGTTATATTCTAAGTAAGTTGACCAAATAATTAAAAATACGAAGAAGAAATAATCATTTCTCCCGTTTCTACCTACTTTCTTCATTCAATCATTATCATCCATCTCATCATCATTGTCTTCCTTAGCCTTGGAGCATAATCATGGAGCTATAAACTACTAATATTACTACTAATTATGATGATGGTTGTGGTGGTGGTAACGACGACTTGGAGAACTTACGAAGTATTTCATTCTATTACTTACCTTTACGTAATTATGCTCTCAATTTCATATATTGTTTTCACTCGGAAGTTTGTCTTTTATTCAATATTAAATAATTATTTAATCCATCTCCTTTTATTGTCTATCAAAACAAGCTAAACTTTAGCCGACGCTCACATATAGAAAATCAGAGAGAGAGAGAGAGAAAAAAAAGAGGGAATCAGCTAAAACATAAATCTTATCAACAATTTTACAAAAACGTACTTGAAGGTTTGCTGCAGCTTTTGGATGTACGCTCTCCTCTTGTATCTCCTGTAGTACTCCATAATACGAAGAGCAGCCTTCATTTTTTTGTATTTCATTCTGCAAACTGTTCCACGCCATACTTTCTGAAGTAAGATTACTATTCCAGGAATTAATGCACTTCGAGCCTGGAAAGCCAAGACAAATTTTTAATATTACATTATTTAAACTTACTCCCTTCTCACTCGACAAACACCTTCACACACACACACACACACACACACAAACAACAACTTGCTCAAATAATACTGTACATGCAATATTAACTAACAACTAACGAGCATCAAAAAAAGGTACTAAACGGCAAATTACATATAAAAACTCAAAACTGAACGGAAAATTCCAAAAATATGTAACACATCACATGGATTTATTCACATCGAGGACTGAAAATGATTAACTGGTAACGGTAACATTAAATCAAACATCAGCAGAGATAATTGGGAAAACTAAAGAGGATATAAAAGGTTTAAATTACGAATTTATGAATTACATGAATTATACGTGCAAACTCGAATTGCACAAGAAAATCGTATTAATCAAAATTCGTGAAGTGAAATAAAATTTTAGTTTAACGTCTCACAGTTATGCACTTTAGGTTAAAGGAGACGGATGATTGTTGAAACTGAATGATCGTGAAATTAAATTTTTTGTGCTCTCCCACTGGGAATCAAACCAGGGACCATGTGCATTAAAGGTGCACTATCAGCGGGAAGAGCTCAATCAAAATTCCTATCTGAATACAAGTACACAGAACGAATGTTGCAATCAAGGAAGATGAATACTAGTATGATATCAAGAGTATATAAAAAACTTGAAACAGAATTACACACTATAGCTGATAAAACAATGTTAATGGAAGATATTGCGTATTTCACTTCAACATTAAACTACGCTTTTGGAGACAGAAAAATAATTTCTGGACTAAACAAATAATAAAGTTATCTACAATGGAAAAATATATGATAGATACAAATATTAATTTATGGAACATTTCGATATGACAAGGGCGATACTGGATAATGAATAACATACTAACAATGGAGAACTTTTTAAAACGAGAGGTGCTAGTGAATATAATAAATTTTGACTGAACCGAATACGGTTCCACTTTAATTTCTCTTTAGACAAATTTTGGCATGATGTAAACTAGACATGAAATACATCGTACTACAATATGTAATTTCTATCGTAATAACATTTATATATATATATCCATTAGGAAAGTATAACGTTAAAGAAAGAGAGGAAACATACATGAAAAATACAACAAATTAGTACACTGGAAGATAAACAACTTGAACTAGCTATTTTAAAAAGTCGCTAGAACTCGGGTACTACAATACAAACTTTCAAAATTAAATTTAGGGGAAAGGTAAACGGTCGATCTCAAAAATAACAAGCTACCTAAGAGGAAAAATATTCAAGATTACAGCTGAAGAGGGCAAAGACCCACCTTTCAGCGCAAAACGAAGGTCACTTCGATCCCACAGTATATCTGTAAAGATTAAATATATATATATATGAAGTATAAAATATTTGCTGCACTCGAGAAAGTTTCAAATAATTGCAGCAGACAGTAGATAATCATGCTGTAAAGCAATTTCATAGATACAACGTAAAAACAAAAAAGGACTATAGACGTTTTAAATTAGATAAAAGTTTGTAAATCTATAGATACATTTATGGATACATATACAAATATCTATAATCATACGAGTAAATAACTATTTTTCTATAGAAGGAAAATATGATGCACTTCTGTCACCAGTGTGTGCGTGTTTGTGCTTTTAATTTAATTAATACGGCTAATTAAGCCACAATTTTGCCAATTATTTCATCTGGGAGAAGGACCTTTTCTTCTTTCATGAAATACGCCTTACCCTTACTAAAGTACTGACGATGCGAAAGAAAGTCATTTATCAATTAAACAGAAGTAAAACATCCTCAGTTAAATATTCGCGTGAATTTTCAATATTTTTCAATACTACAATTGTGATCCTTATTTAGTCTGATAATGTCAAATAGTTACAGAATAAAACAGACGATTGAATTAATTAACCACTCAACATAGACGAAATTTCCATTATGCCAGTTGTAAAGTTTTTTCCTCTGCAATCATTATTATGTTCAGTATTACAAAGACTAAATGCGTCTTATCTTGAAAATTCAAGAGCCAAAAGTGCAACTGGAGAATACAATTAAAACCGAGTGTCCAGCCTACCGTGTAGGTGAGCTAAACACTATGCTATTGAGTCCTGTGGTCGGTGCTTAGTTGTTCTGACCACAGAACCATATTTCACAACTTCTCTTGTGCTGCGGCAAGCCACTATCTACATTGATAAACACTAATGACATTCAAATTAGATTTTATTTAGAATATTTTTTTTCTTTCTTCATGTTATATCCGCTATAGGTGCAAATTCAACGGAAGTTCAGAGCGAAAGAAGTGTGACTGGATTAGAAATTGAAACTGGCTTTCTATTTGCAGTGCCATGTTAGCAACTACGAGATATCCAGTCCACTCTCTGACCTGTAGTTTTACTCATACGTGTAAGTAACTCAATTAGATTTTCAGCTGCTTAACATATTTATTTCAAACCAGAATACTAAATTATCTTATGTACTGTTGTGAAAATAGGGTCTAATAAAAAAGGCGACTGTGAAGTAGTACCACTTATTACATTTTAAATCTTATGATGGTTGTCACACCTAGTTAAAGTTCGTAAAATATATAATAATAATAAAATATCTAGAATGGTCTTTCGCTTGATCTGAAAACTAATAATAATAATAATAATAATAATAATAATAATAATAATAATAATAATAATAATAATAATAATAATAATAATAATAATAATAATGAATGGTCTTTCGTTTGATTTGGAAAGTTTAGTTATAAAAATATAATAGTATTTAAAACGTTAAAACTGATACCGTTTCGTATGCTATGCGTTCAATTATCAATGATAACATCGAAACTTTAAAATAAGAAAACTATTATTATTATTATTATTATTATTATTATTATAAAAAGTGATCAGTGACATTTTGTTTTTAACACATTAGTAATGTTTAAATGTTCTCTCTTCTTCGTTGGCGACACGGATTCTGAAGGTCCAATTTTGCTCCACTTTTGCACACATATTGCGTGGTAAATTCGCAATGGTGCTTTTAATGTTCCTTTTTAGATCACGAATTGTTCATGGCTTTTTCTCGTAGGCCTGAGATAATACTACAGAAACTAATACAGGGAGAAGGGATCACATGATCTGGGCGGCCAGTTCACACAATTTCTCAACAGAACGCATCTGGGGAAAGTTTTGTGCAATAATAGTGTAATAAATATACTCCATAGTTCTGGATAATCACAATAACATTTTAAAACACTTTATTTTGTTCTGGTCAGAAAAATGTGTTTTAAAATAATAGTGTAATATGGTAAATTCAAATAATGTTTAAGCGTTGATGAACTGAGAATCTCTTCCCACTAATTTACCACAACCCACTGCAGACAGATGTCACAATTTAATCTACTAAATCCAATTAGTGTTGCAAGAACTCGATTTCAAAGTTTGTACGTTCTTAATGGTAAGCCTTATACAAGCACATCAACAATTACACTATTTTTGTGTAAAACATAGAGGAAAAGAAAAGTTTGTTTGAATTTTAAGTACCCATTCCACATATGCACTTTATTGTGCGTTCTAAAGCAAGTAATATATAAATTCGATAACATTTAAATTCTAATGCAGGTAAAAAACTTCTCCAATAGCCTTCTGACTTCTTTAGAAACCATAAAACGATGAGTGTTAGAAGTCAGCTGATCATACAATCTCTATGATACACTATTAGTGACACATTTGTATGCATATTAATGTACGGAGACTCTCTGAAACGTGGGCCAACAGTTTAACCTGAAATCAGGATCACACACACTACCAATGGAGATCGAATTCGAGTCTCCCACACAAAGGACGACAATTTCAGCCATTGAGGCACAAGGAAACTGAATTGTTAATATGTAGCAGTAACTGATAGGTTCATGAGAAAGTAAGCGAGCGAAGAATACAATGTCATAATTTCCTTCTTTTTGTTTTGCGTTATATATTAAATAAATAATAAAAATAAACTTTCCTTTTACATATTAAATTGTCGAAAGAAAACGAATCGGGAAGTGTTAGAAACAATAGGAGAAAACAATTTTACGTTCAACTGAAAAGAGGGGGGGGGGGGGGAAACTGGTTGGCATATTAGCCATAAAGTAACTATTATAACGGGTGTACAAGAAGGTATGGTGATAAGATAAAGAGACGGGCAAGAGGATGGGATCGATAGGTAGAATTAGAAAAGAAAATTTCTATGTGAAGAGGAGGTACATAGAAGCTTATCAGTTGGCGGCAAATGATCTGTCAATAATGGCAGAATGCGTATGAAGATGTGATGATTAAATTGGTTAAGCCTTTGCCGAAGACTTTGTATAATGTAATTTTCAATTGCTTTCCAAAAATACAATCAGCGCTAACTACCAAGTAATGGCATTTAATGAATATCACAGCAGTAGCACCTTTAGTAAATGTATAAGTACATTCTTAAAAATGAAACAATTACCTGCTCTAATGCAAAAATTGTTCTAGGGGATCGGATGAATATTTTGGTATTACCATACATCACATCATTTGAAAATCCATGCTCTTCCAGCAGAATTCTGGTTCCATCCTTATCACTTCCTCCGTGGAAATTGGGCCATGTATACTGAGAGATCATTTTGTACCTAAATAAAGAAGTTATATTGTTTTTCAAGTTTGCACATTTGACATTTAATTATTATATTAACTAAATTTTCTAGTGACATAGGTGATTATAGTCAAGCAATTACCATTTAGAATTGTTGACATTACAATTTTTCTCTACACATTTTTCACAGGTACTCAAAAATAGTATATACTCCTCACTTTTGTGTATTTTACGAAATTTCTCTTTAAATTTTACGTCTGTTGGGAGTTTTGTTTTTTTTTTTAAAAAAAAAGAAAGAAAGAAAGAAAGAAAAAACCAAATGCAACGTAAGTTAAAAGGACTTTTTTTTTTTAAAATGACCTATTTAGCTTGTTAAAACAGTAGTTGCAAAAAGCTTAGCGGAAGAGGACATCGAAATACAGAAGAGTTTCACCGACAGAATCCTTTTCAAATATAATCCAGTTCATGGATGCCATAAGGTGATGCTTTATTTCACTTTTCTTTTGGTCCTTAAAATCTATTTTATGTTTCACCTTCAAGACGATGAGTATATTAAACTTTCAGAAAGCAAGTACGAATTAGGTAGTACATCTAATACTAGATAGTTGACTCAACATTACGAATACTTTCTTAACCTGCCTCTAGGTTTTTTCTCGATTATTCAAAGTTACACAGGATGAAAACTCTCAAACACCACCTTAGCCGCGTTGAAATACCGCTTCTCATGAAATCTGCGAAGTCAAGCACTGTCGGGTTTGCTCAGAGGAAAGCTGGATGATCGCTCGTACTCATCGGATGGTGTCCATCCAGACATAATTACGGACTACCTGGAAGGTCTTAAAAAGGTAACATTAACGGTGAGGGGAGCCGATGTGCTAACTACACATCACCCACATCATCCCAAAGGAAAGTGTCACAAGCCGACTGATAGACACTGGCCCCTAAGCACTGTTGTGCCAGGATTTTAGTTTATGTTTAAAGCATTACTACAAAACTCCTGTTTTCCTTATCCCACGATATTAAATTTGCACACTCATATATGTTGGGTCCTTTTATTTGTTTATTTATGTTAAAGACCCATTTTATCGTACGTACGCAACCTTTTCTTCACAAGTTTCTCTGATCTTTGCCTCACTTATATTTTGAAACATATCAACCAATATTTCCTAAAAACGTTTATTATCCTTCTTAGAGGACGTCACGAAGTTTTGACTAAAAAAACTACTAGACTCGTTTCACATAAGAGAGAAAAAAAATACGTATTTAGATTTGGGCTACACATGAAAAGATGGAGACTCAGTTCTGTAGATCCTCGGTGAATCAACAAACAATAATCAAATTAGGTTCCTTCTGTAACTGAAAAACTATGGCAAAACAATATTGTACATAAAAATGAAATGGTTACCGAATACAGAACTGTAAACAAATTAAGAAACAGAAACAAAATATCAGACATCAGTTAACTTCTTTTGACATTCGAATATAAAAATAGGAAGTCGTTTGTTCAATTCTATTGAAGGTTATTCTCTTCAGATCATTACTATGCATTGAGGCGATTTATAGTTTAATTCATGAGCCTTAAGCTTGCGTCAATACAGTTTGCTACGCCAGCTATAAACTAAATTTTTATTTCTAGACATGATGTATTTCCTTCCCCAGCCACACCATTGTATAAGAAATTGAATATCTTTCTAAAAATAATTACCTAAATGATCGTAAACCTTACACCTAGGTATATTATCAAGACATCCCATGTGCCACTTCGGAGCCAAGTGGGTAATGCGTGTGTTTTTTGTGTAGATGGCCTTGGATTTAATTTCCGGGGCGGGAATGCAAAGGCAAGTAGTGATTCGGATCCTACATTAAGCAGAAGGTTCGGTCTCCTATAGCTATGGTGTTAATAAGGAACATACTGAAGACAATTTAAGTATATACTTATGTACTGAGAACAGAAACCAGACACAAATTAAATTCAAGCTGAAAGTAATTGCGAAGTTAAAATTAATCCCTGGAACTATTGCACCATGGAAAAATGCTGTAAAAATACTTACCTCTTCAAAAACCTATCGTATCGTTGCCTATAACAAAATCCTGCTCGTCTAACTCTTACATTCTCAATCAAGCCCAAGTAGTTGACCTGGTGTCGTATTCTTTCTTCATCAAATATGGAAGGTGATTTGTGATCATTTGGCTTAATGCAACGTACGTAGTACGGCTCCTTGGATGTCAAGTTCTTCACCAAGGCAATCATCGAATTCTTGAACAATGTGCCTGCGGTTTGAGGCCTTTTTGTCGTCTAATATAAAAATAAATAAATAAAATAAAATTTACAACAATGGAATACAAATGCATTACAATGAAAATTCGTTTCATTTATCGAATATGTTTGCAAGAAAGCTATAGGGGATAAGAGATGGCGCTGTAAACACTAAGTACTGAGGAGCTTTGCTCTCAGTTTTTATTCAATTTATACTATTTACATTTCAATATCTTTGACAATTTTGTTATTTGTTACAATTTTAATATACAGTGCTTCAATTTCAATATGTTCATGAGCCGCTTATCCTTCCATATTACATTAACAGTGTGAAAAACAATTATAATTAAAACAGGCTAATTCGGCCATTTTGGCACGAGCCATCTTAATACACAATTTTATTTTAAACAATTTTCATTTCAAACAATATTAGTGAAACAGTCCACAGGGCTCTAAGGCCGGGACTTCCTTTATATATAAATCTCCCGTAAGGGAGGTAACTGGAACTGGAAGAAAGCTATATGGTATGTATATAAAGCAATTGTCAATTGTTTTACAAATAATTTTGAGATCGACTACATAAAATGAAATTGATTTTTTTTTTTTTAAAAAAACTTCTAGTGATTATCTCTTCCTGGCTAAAGAACACAAGGTAAATGCAAATGTAACTGATTAATTATTGAAGACTGTTTTCGTAGAATGAAAATGGTGGGTAGAAATGAGAAAACCTACGTACAGGATGTTGTCAACAACAAAATCCCCATGGATTTGGACGAAAAAGGGGGCCTTCCGCACTCGTAGGATCTATATATTAAAATGCTAGGTTTATATTTGTTTGTCCGCAAGCCTTTCGACAATGAGATCTCGAAAACCACAAGTGCTAGAAACGTACTGTTTTCGCCGGTCGATTCCAAATTTTATGTAGATTGTCCAGTTTTCATTCGGTTCTATTCAACACTTTAGAGTTCGTTTTGAGCTCATAAGATTAACATTATTGCAGGCCGAAACTACGGTGTTAGGCAACCAGTTGAGAAGTTACGTATGGCGGGTTGACGGGCATTGCAGGCACTTTGCTTAAATCCGAATGGCAAAACCTATTACATGCTGACAACTTCAAAGGCCTCAAGAGACGCAATGAGGCGTATTCGCACGAATATAATTAGAAAAATATTTTCACTTGATATCGTGCTACTTCTATAAATTTTCTACAAACTCACTCAAACATATATACATAGCAATTCACTTCCTTTGTGAGTCACCTATCCTTTACTTGCTTGAGTAAGGAGATATGCACAGTGGGAAGGATATTCATAGTCATAACAGAACGATGCGCTGAGTAGACAGCGCAGGTTCAGCTAGTCTTTTAATTAAAATATTATGTAAGTTTAACACTTGTTCACAGTAATTACTGCGCTATATTGCAGATGAATTGCTCAAAAACGCGTTTCTAAATCTTGTTCAAGTGCTGACCACTGTTGAGTGTTTTACTTACTCCCTTCGAAACCAAGTTCATAATTAAGCAGTTTAGTTTACCAAAAATTCTTTCTTCATATATTTACTTTGTCCGTCCGCCAGTTAGGGAGACAAAAATGAATAACTACTTAATGCATCACTACCAAATTTGTCAGAACGTAGAGAATCAAAGGATATGAATCAGCTTCATTGATGAAAACCATATCGAAACGGGAAAAGGTAGAAATAAACCATTTCCGGTTTTGTACGTTGATCACTATAGAGCAAAAACGGTAATAGATAGGAGAAGCAGTTCTCTGTAATTTATTACCCGTCTCAAGAATACAGTTCTTTCATCCTTAACTTTCTACTAAAACCGGAAGTAGCAGAAATCAACCATTTCTGATTTTAACCATATTCGTTACAGAATAAAAACGATAACAGACAGAAAGAAGCGATTTTCTGCAATCAATCAAGCGTCCCAAGAGTAAATTTCATCTCTATTTTAATATCCCTTCTGAAGA
This sequence comes from Thermobia domestica, assembly GCF_964235325.1. NCBI lineage: Eukaryota > Metazoa > Arthropoda > Insecta > Zygentoma > Lepismatidae > Thermobia > Thermobia domestica. The sequence continues at coordinate 70,731,402 of NC_137468.1, forward strand.
AATAAAATATCACGAGATACAAACCAAACTCTCTCACGTGGTGTACACGTGACACTTGCATTTTTAACATTCTGAGCATATATCAATATATTTATATTTTTAAAATAATATTAATTAAAATATCTTTAATTTTGTATTCGTATTCATAAAAGTAAATTAATAGATTTTTGATAATTGAAGGCCATAAATACTATTTTGTAACACACACACTGTAATATTTCAATTTTATGGTCTTTATCTTATTAAACTGTTTAATCTATTATTTGTATAGCTATTTTATATTTTTAACTATAGTTTATGACACGCACTTCACTTGAATTTTCTTTCTGACTAAAGATCCATCAAAAGGGATCAGTGGCAGATCTTGAGGACCACCTGTGGTCCGCGAGCCCAATTTGAGGAACGTTGGCTTCAATATTAAAGATAAACGTTATGAGTTCAATTTAATTTCGATTTGTGTTAATTATAACCTGAAAACTCAACATTTAAAGTGTACTATCTCTTCAAAGTTCTCTGAGAGTTCTGCAGTAATAGTCATCTGTTGTGTACAGTTATGGCATAAACTGTACACTTTTGATACTTATTGACACGTGTAAATGCAAACTATTAATAACTTTATTCTTAAGAAAAATAATTTGAGATATATACGAAGTCACTCCTCTACTTCAGTTAAAAATGGCTATTAAATGTTACTACATAACTTCGACCAGTTCTATATTAATTTTCATCTGCCAGTTTTAAAACTTACATTCTCTTTGAGATGATCGTGAAATTCGGATAAAACTCAAAATCGTGAAATTCGGATAAAACTCAAAATCGTTTCAACTGTCAGCGCAGAACTAAACATTACGGTGGACGATTTTATATTACATACAACGATATAAAATACCGGTATATTTAAATGAAATTCAAAATAAGAAAAACTACATTATAAGATTATATGAAGAATATGGAAGGAAGACACATTCTGTATGCTTTAAGGAAGTGTATCTCATCACAGAATGTACCTTATAAACAACCTGTATTATGTACATTATAAACTACATTGATAGTGGTAAAGTAATTTACCTTGGTAACATCCATTGCACCATCTGGCCACATTGATTTTATTGTATCATTTCTAGAGTTGTACAGAAGCCGTTTAAAGTCTTGGAATAGTGTGTCTTTGTTCTTATCTAAAAATCCAATTATACCGTATACCACATCTCCTGCATAATGTCTGCAAATAAAAGAAAGAAAAAACTCAATTATTTGGCTGTATGTTTACACTGTATTACAGTGACAATGATTAATGTCCGGATTTGTATGTAATTACATATTTTTTCCTTCATATGTAGGTTCGTCAAATCCTTAAATGTTTGTGATTCACACCTGTAGGGTGCTTCAACTCAAGTTTCATATTACAAATTTTTACATATTTTGATCAATATATTTCTATGGTTTTTACATATTTTTTACATAAAACTGTCTTAAAATTTTGCGTTTACTGAAATTTTAATTTAAAATAAAAAAATAAACTCTCCAACTGTGCAAGGCTTGCATCTAGGTTCAATTTTATCATGTTTATCTTTTCGTTTCTTTACCGAAAGAGAAATATATCTTTTTTTTTTTATTTATTTGTCAAACCATGTTTCGCAGAATTTTCGCCGATAACAAAAGAAATATAAGAAGAAACAAGTAAAAATCCTTCCTCCGGGGTACATTAGCAGCGCCCTTTATTCTCAACTCTGGAGGAAGAAAGATCACGTGCCTGACAGGCGACTGGCCAGGAAATTCCTAAAATGAAGTCTATTTGATTGTTATCGCAGGTCGGACGGGAAAAAAGATGAAAGCAAATCCTGCAATTCAAGTTAAAACTGTATGCTAGTGTGCTTCCAGGAATTTACTGCAAGAGTTAGTTCTAAGAAGCTGGCGACAATGGCAATCATAGCAGGTAACCTAAGCTTTCAAAGGACTTCGCTTGTTCAACTGAATGATAGTACTCTAGTATTGCAGTTGCAAAATGTACGTGTTCTGTATTGACCGTCGAAGTTAGAAATGCTCCGGATGCCTCAACCTTATCCACGAAATTGCGGTCGTGGGTAACTATTGATGATGCGTTTACTACGGACGGTAAAATGGTGTTATGCCAAGTGTGTGATTTAAAATATTCAATGAAATCTCAGAACAACATGTACAAAGTGTACTCCATGCAAGAAATAAAAAATTGCGAACTGCAAAAAAACAAGTACTTTTGACACAAATGAATCAAGATACTTCAGTGAGTGAGTTTTTCAAAGACTTGTGCCAAGCAATGATAGCAGCAAACATTCCTTGGAACGAAGTTCAAGTGCCAAAATACCGTGCTTTTCTGGAGAAGTACTGCGGGCGTCGAATTCACTCCTCGAAAGTGTTATCTCGAAGTTTGTTATAGGAAAGCTATAGATACCACTAAGGCAGAAATAGGTAGTTCATATATATATATATATATATATATATTTCGATTTCTGTGGACGAAACAGACGTTTTGGGACGTTATGTAGCAAATTTAGTGATTGGAAACTTAAGTGAAGCTGCTCCATCTAAATCCTATCTTATTCCGAGTAAATTGCTGGAACGCACGAATCATTCCACGATTGCTCGCTTTGTAAACGATGGTCTTAGAATGTTGTGGCCGGGAGGTGTTCAGGAAGAAAAAGTCCGTCTTCTCTATACAGACAGTGCAGCGTACATGTTAAAAGCGGCTAGAGCACTTACAGTTTTTTACCCTCACTTAATTCATTTCACCTGTATGGCCCATGCTCTTCAGCGTGTTGCTAAAGAGGTAAGAGACAACTTTTGCGAAGTAAATCAACTACTTTCTTCCACGAAAAAAATATTTGTTAAGGCGCCAAAACATGTTCAAGTTTACAGAGATCAACTGCCAGACGTGTCACTTCCTCTGGAGCCAGTGCTAACGCTATGGGGCACTTACATAATGACAGTACGTTTCTACAATGAACATTTTCAAAAAATAAGCCTGTTGTTCATTCACTTTCATCGGAGTCTGCTGTGTCAGTTGGCATTGCTCAGAAACTGTTTAATGACTCAAAAGTAGCGTGCAATATCGCATACATAGACAATAATTTTGGTTGGCTACCTACAAGCATTAAAATGCTAGAGACTGTTGGGCGGCGTCTTTTGGAATCCATGGAAATCATAGAGGATGCAAAGAGACTGCTGCAAGATGTGTGTTGAGATGTAGGAGAAAAAGTTCGAAAGAAACTAAATGCAGTGCTGGAAAGAAACCTGGGTTACGACAGTCTATTGGCAATGAGATTCTCAGTGGTGAAACAAGAACCCCCCTGAAGATATTTTCACCAACTACATCCCCGCGTTGAAATACGCTCCTGTTACCTCATGTGATGTGGAGAGATCATTCTCTGCATACAAGAATATTTTATCCGATCGCAGACAAAATTTTACTTCTGATCATTCGGAAATGTACTTTGTAACCCATTGTGCAACAACACACATTTGAACTACAGGCACATCTTTTGTAAGTAGTACTTTATTTCAAATCAAAAATGTTCATTAGTGGAAATATTCTTCAATCTTAGTTCAGCTGGTGTTGTTTAAAAGATATAGGACTGCTTTTCCCTGCATGAAATAAATATATATAAAACAATACATTTCGTCTTAAGTTGCTTTTAGTATTTAAATTTGTATATTGCGTATAATTCATTTCAAGATTGGGCCGTGGTAACGGATGCGCATTTAGTGTAAAAACTTCTAGATTTGAAACGGGACCACATCACACACCACATGAGATTTCTGACGTACAAATTCCGTATGCATTACTTTTCTCGGGGTTTTCCTGTTTATCTCTAGCTGATTCACATCTTCCTTCATTCGCGTCTGATTTTTATTATCCTGCAATCAGTCACGTCAGTGACGTATGGCTATCTCAGCTGTTCAAGCATTTCACTTCATTGGGGGACTTGCATTAAGCAGGATAAAGTGTGGTAGATTTTCCTTTTTATTTTCGTAATTCGTTTAAATATTGCATACCCATACGCGTGTTAATATTACGTTTTCATAAATTTGTAACACATATAATATTACATATTTCTTACATTTTTAAGCGATTTTTGTTGCATATTTATGTACATATTTAGGGGGTTGATATTACATACAAATCTGGACTCTAACAATGATATTACAGACAAAGCATCTCTTACATTGAACCATTTATTTACAAATATCCATTTTAATCTTTACCAGCAAAGCTCAATATAAATTCGTCACGACCATGTTATCTGTTCAACGTAACTACAGAATGTACAGACAATTTATTTAAATTAACTTTTACCGATTTGCGTGTTTCTTTCAGTACCCAAACAAATAGTTACTTACTAACGTAAATATTAATGAAATATAATTACTAGCCCTTACAATATTCTTACGGGTCGTAGAAAAAAAATAACTTTTTATATAAAGAAGCTAGTACAATATACATACATACTTTTATTGGTATTCCATACTCACAAGCTAATAAATTACATACCCACATCGCCGACCTGACTGTGTTTAGATCAGGGTTGTTGGAATTTTCCCCAGCCCAAAATTCCTCAGTGTTTTTTTTTTTTTTGGGGGGGGGGGGTAAAACCCAGAACAAAATCCAAAAAAACCCACCTCAAAAAATATACTTCAAAACTCGAACTGAAATAATAATCTTAATATGACTATGATTATTTTCTTTAATCGTGCTTCTTAGTATATGTCTAATTGCAACATTGGCTTAAAATATGTATTTACCACCAGAGCAGAATACCATTGAAAACAAAAAAGTCTGGGAATCATTCATAATGCATTTTGTTTGCGCTCTATCAAATTCGCCGTAACACTGTTCAACTGTAATCTATTATATAAAAATAAAAAGAATCTTGTTTATGCACGCAACACAGGAAAACGGTTAAACCGTTTGGAATGAAGTTTTGGATGTAGTTTTCATGTACCTCAAGCAGGTTACTTTGATTACAATACGTGTTATATGGGGGAGCGGAGGGTCAAAATCTATGCGAAAATCTTAGTATCTCACGATACTGTCAAGTTAGGAAGATGACAATTTTTATGTAAATTTCCCATTAGAAGTAAATGGACCCGTGTCCCAGTGTTTTTGAGACTTTCGATTTTAAGTGGGGAGGGGAGCATTTTCCGTAATTTGAAAGCAATGTTGCCTGTTGTTTCTGATGCAACACACGGGGAAATGGTTAACCAGTTTGCAATGAATTTTTGAACATACAATAGTTAGTACCAACCCTGAGATGGGACTTTTATATTACTATGATTCAACGGCGCATCCTAGGAGAAGGAGTAGAGGAAGTTCAAAATTCATATTAAAAAAAAGTGCAGTATGTCACGAGCCCGCCAAGTTAGGAAGATGAAACTAGGTATATAAACTCCTCATTAAAAATAAGTTAGCATGTGCTGCAACGTTTTTGAAAATTTTCGTTTTAAGAGGAGGGGGTGATTTTTCATAATTCCATTGTTTCCATTGAAAGCGATGTTGCTTGTTTGTGATCGCGTCACGGGGAAACAGTTGAACAGTTTGAAATGAATTTTGGAACATAGTTCATTATTTATTTATTTATTTATTTATTTATTGTGTTACTTTGATTAAAGGGCACATCGTAATGGAAGTAAAGGGAGATTCAAAACTTCTGCCAAAATTACAGTCTCGTGAGCAAGTTAGGAAGATGAAATTCGGTACATTAATACCGCGCTAAAAATAAGGGAACTCCTTAAAGGGCGTATCCTAAGGGAGAAGGGGGTTAAAAATTCATTCCAGAAATAGAGTATCTTACTACACTTTCATTGATACGCGTATCCTAAGGGGGAGAGAAGACTCATTTTCCTTTAACCTAATTCTTCCCGTGCAAAGAACGGCACTTCAGAGAGTATGGAATCGAAAGTAATGCGACTACATTTCCTTTGTTTTTGTTACATACTTGTGTTTTAATATAAGCAGATAAAATGTCTTTCTCCATATCAGTTAATTACAAATCGAGAACACTTCACTTGAAAAAGGAAACTACTGTAGATACACCTCTATCTCTTCAACACTAACGGCAATCAGATCGTGGAAGTCCCTAATTCTTCTTGCGTATCTGATGGAGTATGTAAAGCACAGTAAATTATTGCATGTCACAAAACCCCTTTAGTTGAAAAATCTATTGTAAGAAATCAAACTGGCAACTGAAAATTGGAAAAAAACATTCCAACATTTCATTTTTTAAAACAAACTTTTTAATATCTTTTTAAAAGAACAACACCCATTCAATAAAGCCATTTTTTTTTATCTCTGGCTCCTGAACTTCAGGTACTATCCCAGTATTTGCCTGACGTGTTTTGAGTGAAACCCAGGACGGCTGGCTCAGGGATTTAAATTATACGTGTAAGAGGGGATTTTATTCCTACTCTGTATTACATAAAATTATCCACTTCTTTGTTACTCTAGAAAATTTTGTACTTCCTTCTTTTTAGAAATCGAAATATTATCAAGTGTCAATGGTGCAAAGTGTGTCCCACGAAACGCGCATGGGACTTCACAGATTCCTTGTGCATTATTTTTTCTTTCTTTTTTGTTATTTCTAAGTTTAGTTCAATGTTTCATGATTATGCGCCAGAGCTAAGGGAGACTGTGATGATATGGATAATAATGGTGGCATGACGAAAGTGGTAGGAAACAAGAAAACCCACGCACACAATGTTTGTCGATCACAAAACGCACTTGGAGGAAGCTGGGATCGAACTAGGAACTCGCGCCAGACGTGAACTACTGCGGTTCCACAAGGGAAATCCATAGTTCATGTGTACAGTAGAACATATATGCTTAAATGGTATATTAGGTAGGAATATGACTTTAAATATACGCACAAAATTTAATAAAACCCAATATTATCCAATAAAACCCAATTTTGCCCAATGAAACCCACTAGGCTCGTTTTTTTTTTTACAAAAAAAAAAAAAAAACCTGGGTTTTTCCCAACCCTGGTTTAAATGGAAGCGTTCGTTTTTTATTTTAGATCTTACCCAAGACTTCCGTCTAGTGATATTCTATACTCACGAACTAATTAACTGCGCATACACATGGCTGACTTGGTGCTTGGTGGTTCGTTATTTTCATTTTAAATTTGACCCAGGATTTATAAGAAACTGAAATTCCTGGAAGATTTACAACAAAATGGTTCGTGAGTGTAGAATACCAACAACAGTATGTATTTAATGCTAGCTTTTTCGTTATATGAAAAATTGATTTCTTTTCTACCACCTTAAAAAATCGTACGAATAAGAATCCTATTTCATTAATATTTACCATGCTACGTAATACCACAAGAATTTGATGCTCTAAAAATATGTGGGATTTTTCTATCAAAGCCGTGCTGCTTTTCGAAATAACTAGAAGCTACGAACAGTTTGGCAACTACAAAGAACATTGAGTGAGTAAAGTTAATTTAATCTGTTCGATAATTTACTTGACTATATTGAACGAACTTATTAACTCGATTAGATATTACATACGGTTTCTTACCAAGAGTGACTGTATCCGGATAATGCATGATTTCAACCTTTATCATATCTTAAGACTTAAGAAAAAAGAAAAGCAGGAGGAGTTCTTATTAGCATATTCATTTAAAACAAATCTCTTCAAACTATCTTTACTAGTCTATAAATTAAATTCCTTAGCAAATATTCAACTTGGCTTTAAGAACATTTCCTCCACTCTTCTTTGGTTAATAAACGAAAGGAAAATTACTTGAAAACTAAAACTATGGAAAATTACTTAATCACATGCTTTAACAGTTTTCTTTAGCTAAATTTATCTTTATGCTTGCCTTGAAGAACTTAAAAAACGCACTTAAAAGCCAGTATTAGATATTAGCTAGGATAAACATTTCTAAACGAACATTTACCATATTGCAGTTCATATATAAGTGTGTTACCATTGTTATATATAGTTTATTCAAATTAAGTTTCACTCTACTTTAGAAGTTACCGAACAACAAACATAAATACTTCTATTTAAAGATACTTCTAAGATTGTATTATCATTTTTACAATTCATGAGTCAAATTTCCGTCAGCCAGAAATGGCATCGGCCACGATATGATCCAACCCAGGTTTTTTGCGATCCTGGCTCCTAAACACTTAAGTTCTCCTCTCCAACACTGCTTAAAAAATAAATAAATAAATAAATAAATAAACTTGAGATTGGTGTTCAGTCTTTCAAATCACATAGACTGTAATACAGTTCATGTTCTGTTTGAACAGTCCTCTGTTTATACTAATGAACATCCATGACAATTTAATTCGGTATGATATGACAAATTAACGAAACAACCGGTTTTTTGCTACAGTATATCCCCTATAGATGATAATTCAATTATATTCAAAGACGGAAAAACTTAGTGAGCCGGAGCAGATTCCGGGTTTCGTACCTATAAAGGATATGTACGAAAAAAAATCGGCCGTTTCCTCCAAAAGCCGGAAACAGGATCACTTGCACATTTTTCCCTTAATTTAATTCAATTTGCATCTATAGAGAATATGATGTACGAGAAATCGAAAATTAGTTTTTTTTTTCTTTCTTGATTTATTCATATAACAATTCGAGTCAGTTCATATATTCTTTTTTTTTTTCTTTCTCTCGAAGCAAATGTTTCAATCTCACTTTACATGTAGTATTATTTATACTTAAAGACGGATTTTTTTATTATTATCTCGATTGAAGTATTCAATACCGAATTTGTGGTTTTTCATGTTATTCACTTATTCATCAAAAGTACCGCTCTCAGGATTAAATAATTCCTTGCATAAAGCGCAAGATGAAACATCCGATTCGAAGAATTAAATGCAATAGGTAGAAATTGGAATTTATTTCTGTGTATGTGTTCCCTTTCTTTTGTATTATCATATCGAAGCGCAAGAAAGCCAATCATAGTAAGAGAAACTCTTACCTCTATTGCTTTCCGAACACAAGTAAGCACAGTCAATGTATTTTAGCATTCAACTCTGCTTATCCAAGCAAAGACAAAAACACATCAGGAAGTATAACAAGGAAATTTATAACGGACTAGATTAGTGACGCTCCAATCTTTTCTTACGTATCCCTGTCACACATCGTAGCGTGTTTTTCGTAATTTTTTCCCCATCATTTTTCCTAACGATGAACACACAACAGATTATCGTATCCTCTTTCTAACAACAATATTAAAGTTTCTTTCAAAAAATTTCATTTCGAGAATTACCACTTACGTAATTTGTGATTTACTCTCCAATTCTTGAACTCATTCGTGGCTATATGGATAGCGTACACGCCTTCGCGCGAGAGGTTCGGGTTCGATTCCCGGTGGTAGCACATATGGTTTGGATCCCACGTTAAGTTGTAGGATCAAGTTTCTTGTAGCCTCGTTGCTGAACGGGAAGGTGAACTCAAATTCAATCCAATTCAAATTTCTCAATTCTTTGTTTGTTCGTTTATACAAGTTTAGTGCCCCTTTACGGCTAAGGCTATCAGACGGGAACCAACAGATGTGTTTATTCTTCCGCTCGGAACATACACAAAAGTGAGGTGCGCTAGCCATTAGACTAGAAGGAAGGTTTACTCATAATTCTATTATACATATTATTAGCAACACCTTAAAAAACTAGCAACACGTCATTAATTAAATGAAGATTCTAAATTCCACCTAAGGATGTTACCTGATTCTAAATTCTACTTTATGTTTGACTTCCTTGTCTGTTGGATTAGTTTGCCTACTTGTATAATGCTTATGGGATGCAAGTTTCTTGTCCATTGCTTCGAGTAACATCTGAAATGAGAACATCAACGTACTTGTTAATAAAGAAATTACTGGAAGAAATAAAAAGAAATAAAAAAAAGTACTGGAAGAAAGTGTCAGAGTAACGTATCAAAGTGATCAATCAAACATAATAAATGAAGTCATGATATTACTTTAAAACGTCTACATTTTTGTTTTATCAACACATCTTACAATTGTGATGAGATATTTGTCTAATAAAGTTAATGAAACTAAAGTCTTTTATACGTCTTTTATAAAAACAAAATTGGCAACACATCTCTCTCTAAAATGTTGTGTTCTCGCAACATAGTACAATTTTAGATTATATACAATAAATCGAGGTAATTCCACTAAGCGCGAACTGAATGAAGTACGAAGGTAGTCCCAAAAGTACCTAACTTAACCAAGAACACAAAAACTTCGAGAAAAATTACCTTTATTTCTCAACATAGAGAGCTCGATACACTTTTTCCAGCGATGTTCAATAGCCTCGATACCCTCTTTATAGTGAGAACCGTCGAGATCTTCAAAACAGCCATTAACAGAGGACTCCACCTCTTCATTGTTGGAGAATCTTTTACCACAGAGCCATTTTTCAAGTTTGGAAAGAGAAAATAAACCGAAGGAGGTAAATCTGGCGAACAAGGTGGGTGAGGAAGCAATTTGAATTTTAACTCATTGATTTTGGTCATCGCGATAACGGATGTCATGAACCAACAGTTAATTTTTCACCAAATGGGGTCGATTTTTCTTGATTTCATCACTCAAACGCTGCAGAAAGTTTCCATAATACTCGCCGTTGATTGTCTTTCCTCTTTGAAGATAATCAAACAAAATTATATCACGCGCATTCCAAACTGACCCCAATGACCTTGCTAGCAGATGGAACTATGTTCCCCTTCTTTGATGCCGATTCTCTCCTTTCAGTTCATTGGTTTGACTGTTCATTCGTCTCAGGTGTAAGGTGATGGATCCATGTTTCATTCACGGTTATGAATCGACGCAAAACTCTGCCTTATTGCTGTGAAACATCGCCAAATATTCGAAACATCCTCACAAAGCGGCGTTTTTTCTCTCTTTCCTCATTGTTAGTAAACGCTATGGCCATCTCGTGCACAGCTTTCTTATGTCCAAATTTTCAGTCAATATGCGATATACAGCACTTTTTGAAATGCCTACCATGTCTACTAGTTCGCACACTTTCAGTCGAGGGTATCCCAATACCATTTTTTGCAGTTTCTTCACCTTATTCGGTGTGATCACCCCATTTAGTTGACCACTGCGATGTTCCTCTTTGCAGCTCATACGGCCTCGTTTGAACTCTGCAACCCAATATTTTACTGTTGTAAACGAAGAGCAGACTTCTCTCAGAGTACAATCTAGCTCGGCTCTGATTTTAGTTGGATTGAGGCCTTTCAAAGGAAAGTATTATATCACATAATGATGAACCCGTTTTTTTTTCCATGTTTACAAATTCACTGACAGTGTTCACTACTGATGACTACCAAACAAATACTAAACAACGTAGAGTCTTCAATCTTAAGCTTTATAAGGTTGGTACTTTCGACCATAGTAATGTTTTTGAAAAAACTGCTACCACTATACGTCAGGTCGGCTACTTCTAAAAGAATCCACGTACAAAGAGTTAAAAAAAAAAAAAAAAAAAAAAAGTTCCGAGTCTTCGGTTTACGGTGCCGATGTGTTAACCACTACGATACCTAGTCCGCTTCCTGAACAATCATATATTAGTCTGAGTTGTTGAGTACTGACTCTGCAAAGAATATACGGCTGTTCAGGGAGCGGATTGGGTTACGTACTGGTTAACTCATTGGTACGGTAAGCCGAAGATACGGGGGACTCCGGTCCAGTCATGCAGTTATTCACGTTTTCTATATTAAAGTACATTTTTAGAATTTGTCTTGAAATGAGGATCATAAAATAACAAAAGTAAATAATATCTATTCGACTCATTTCTACTTATGTACAAATGGGGCTCCCTCGTGGCTAAACGTTTAGCAGAGGGCCTTTGGCGTTCGAGACCTGGGTTCGATTCCTGGCAGGAGCTCATGTGGTTTGGATCCCACCTTAAGTTGTAGCATCACGTCTCATAGCCTCGCTGTTGAAAGGGACACTTAACACAAACTCAAATTCAAATTATGTATAGAAGTAGAAGGCTTTATAAATATAAGGATGATGTACATATCCTCTCAAGAGTGGTAATTCTTAGGATCGTTCCAACTAAAACTTGCCTGCTGCAAATACTGTTGGAAATAATTCTGGCCTTAGACCTTGACTAAGTTATCAATTCAATACTAGACTAGAAAATGACAATGACTAGAAAACACTTCAACCGCGGTGAGGTTCTTTAATTTCCTAGACCAAAATCCACAATCAGCTTATATATTAATTGTATCTCACAAACAAGGTAATTCTTCCTCTAGCATTACCAATACTAATCCGGAAATTGCAACAACTCAAAAACATACGCCAATTATACTTTACTAACATTCATTCATATTCTCCATTCAATTTCAATCTGAAAGCAAATTAACAATATTTTCTCACTACTATTTCTTCATTCCTTCTAGCAAATTGCCTTTACTTTCCTATCTCATTTTTTGCGTTATATTAATTTTCCTGCAGATGGGTGGCCAAGGTTTTTTAAACAAGACTGTATATGAGAAGTCACTATTTGGAAGTTCCGGCTTCGGAATTACGAGTCCAGATCATGAATAGCGTCCCTTTCACCACCCCCAATAAATAATGTATAAAATTGACGATATTTGTTGTTTGAGATCGCATCACGGAAAACCGGCTGACCCATTTGAAATGAATTTTGAAACATGGTATCTACTTCAAGCTGAATTCTTAATGATGTCAGTTTGATTGATGGGCGTATCCTACACGGGTACGGAGTTTCAAACACTTCCGCCAAAAATAAATTATTTTACGGCTTTTTGCCATTACATTTTTATTGAAACGCATATCCCTAATGAAGGAAGAGGTTCAAATACTTTTCACAAACCTTTCCCCCCGTGCGAAAACGGGTACTTCAACTAATAAATAAATAAATAAATAAATTTTAAAAATTATAAAAATCCTTTTAGTACCAGAGGTGTGATCGGCGCATATTTAAATCAGGGAATAATATACAGATCAAATTCACTTGGTGTATTTTTATTTTGAGCAACTTAGTTCGTGTTTAGTTTTGTTCTTGTAAGTGGCACCAGCTTGCTCTCATTCTCACGGTAACATTTTTGGCATGTATCAGGATATGAGTTACTTCGTTACTGTAAAATTTATTGCAATAATAATAATAATAATAATAATAATAATAATAATAATAATAATAATAATAATAATAATAATAATAATAATAATAATAATAATAATAATAAATCTATGTAACTATGCCAATGAAATAATGATTTTGAAGAAAATGAAATAGGCGGTATTAGGCATTTAAGCAATAATATAGATAAAATAAATATAGGTGAAATAGATAAAATAAATTTTGTTGAAATTGAAGCAAAGATTTGCCAAATGATCTTTAGAACATCCAATTTTTACAATATCTTTAAGAAAGTCATTTTGTCTAACATTCAGCCTGTGCTTGTGACTAGCACTTTTATGAATTAATTAATTCACTAAACACTGTAAAGATTTATACAGAAGGCATATACGGTGGGAAAGAGATCTGAAAAATTAGTGGGATCAATTACTCATATGCTAAAAGACGACATGAAAGACGACTTTTCATTCCTTTAGATTGCTACAGAACAATTTTGTATGATAGTATTAATTTTCCTCCTATTTCATTATTATTATTTTTAAAGCTACAGCGCAGCCATGCATTTGATATTTTAATGTGAGCATGTATGGTACGAAAAAAATACATCAAATGTACTTTGGTTTTGGGTCCGTCTTCACGATTTATTTGCGCCCTAACTATAATGCATTGTAAATAAATGCATGAACTATAAGATAGCGTTCCCTGTTTTTCATTTTAGAGGAATCCAGACCGTAATTCCAGTAGCCATTGACAATGCTTAAAGGAAAAAAAAATGTTACGTATTTCTATGTGCGAGTTTAGCTTTCTTCCTGATAGTCTAGAATACCGAAGTAATTTACTTCTCAATAATTGAAGGAAAAAAGTTTTCATTGATGGTTAAACTTACCTCATCCGTTATCTTCCCCACGTTTAAGCACGCCTCGTCCATTATTGCTATGATGCCTTTATGTTGTTCTTCGACCAAATCACATATGATCTGGTTATTAAAATACTCAATGTTTTGCCACTGAATACCTTCACGTCTGTATTCCTCTTGCTCTTGTTTCAGAACAAGCTCTGCATGTAAGAGGTAAAAAGTATTATTATTAATAAGGCAATGTAAAGGTATCCAACTAACAATAAAGATTATTATTTCTAAAGGCTAACGTCCAACTCCCGACAAACGTAAATGCATTGAAGATATGTATTTTACATACGGTCATAATCTCTCGTAACATGTACAACCAAGAAGAATACTAAATAAAGCAAGATCTAACGCAACATTAAAACACGTTATTTTGGATATTCATCCACAATGGTATTTCATACCCATATCATTGATTTAGTTCAAACACTAGAAAAACTTTTAAACATATGATTCGTGATGCTCTCATTCACAATTATACTTCGTACCTAAGTATCAATTAAGATTGTTATAGAACTCATAACATATCTAAAACTGATATTCCGAATAAATGTCCTGAATTACAAGAGTAAATGAAAACTTAAATGATGCTTTTCTCGACTGATTAATGTATATTTCCGGTACTGAGCCTTTATAAGACAGAAACTACTTATTAAAGTAAAATCCAAGTAATAACTCGAAAGGATTTTATTCCAGGCTTTGTACCCTCACAGGGAAGAGAGCCCAGGACGACGCAGAATATTTTCTCGAAACAAGTTTTTAAGGTTATCCTAATTATTAGGACCTAATATTAAATAGGTTCGGCAATATACTGAATGTGTCGAAAACACGGAGAAACTACTAATTCTCGTAATGTTCTCATGCATGAATTTTGCTTGTTAACTACTGAACCACCAGTGTCAATTATTTTGAGAATTTATTCATAAATTTGATAAAATCTAAGATTCTTTTATTTTTTTCTGTCAATGAAAGGAAAAGAAAGAATTTTCTAAAACTAATATTTTAAAATATTAAATACAAAAATTATACATCTTCACAACAAAGCTCCAAGCATTTGTTACAACATACACTTGTATATGCGTGTTCACGATACGTTTCATGAATACCAGGGTCCCTCCAAAAGTAATGCAAGTGCCTATATTTACTCTACATGTTGGGTATTGTGTACCATATAGACGTATACTTTATGCTTCTATTGTTATTTAGTTCAACCCGCTCTCACTGGTGCTCTCTAATATCTTTCAAAATAGAAGTTGCACTTTATGTTCGTCGGAATAATGTAGTGTAACTGAAGTCGTCTATGAAAACGAGACGGAGGGGAACACACAAAATACTGAAAAGAATGTAGAAAGATGACGATGTCGATCACAGTATCGTTAGCCGATGGAGAAGCCAATCATCTGGTGGGAATGGCCATGACAATATTCACGACTTACCACGCAGCGGCAGACAACAGACTTACACGAATGCTGACAATTTAAAGTGTGTGAATAACATGGTTATGGCTGACAAACGCGTCAATGATCTGTTGTCACCAGATTACCATCTTTGGAAAACTGAAAAACTCCCTTAGCGAGACTAAGTTTGAAGAAGATTACTCTCTTGTACTGGTTGCTAAACAGTGGCTCCGATGCGTCGTCTAGAATTTTAAAATACAGGTATACAGGCCCTAGTTCCAAGTTGACTTACTCATTTAACCCCACTGTTCCCAAATGGGAACAATTTATTTTTTATCCCCTTTTGTTAGTGTATTATTTATGGATTTATTTCGTCTTTTACAATAAGGACCTGGTACCAGTCCATCTGCTACCTCTAAAATCCTCAAAATACATTAAACGAGGCCAGAATCAACAATTTTAGAAAGAATAACGAAATTGTGAAACCAAAATAAGTTCTGCTTATAAAGGAAAGGGGAGTAAGTTAAAAAATGAATGTCACTGAAGCATGTACCTATAAAAAGAGCAAATATACAAAATAAAACATGGATATAGAAAAAAATTGTGGGCCATTACTTTTGAAGTTACCCCCTCGCATAATCAATTTTCATTTCTTATGTTTCCTTCGAGGTTTCTCAATCATCCATACATTATTTATATTTTCATAAACATCAATCTCCTTTCTTTTCAGGAGAGAGTAAAAGAATCCGAGATACAATGCTATATTCTGCACAATCATTTGAAACTTCACACATACAACAGTGAGATTACCATAGTAGTAGGTATTTTAATGAAAATCTTTGCTCTGCAATGTTTGGTTTGGTTTGTTGAGGTTTAGCGTCCCTTTCACCAGCAAGGCCATATAAGATTTGGATCTACAGCTTAACGTGGGATCGGAACATTAGCTCCCACCCGGAATCCAACCTGTCTCCCGCGCCGAAGACGTGTACGCAAACCATATGGCCACGAGGAAACTCAATGCTCTGCAATGTTTTAAGTACTTAGATTAGATTCAATATGCACATAATTTTAAAAATCCGTGTTAAGTATTCTCAGTAGATAGCGAGATATTGTAGTAGCAAACAGCGAGAAGGATCTTCATATTCCATATACAGGGTTTTCATAAAGTATGGACGGATTTAATTCGCTTATAATTTACATAAAAATGCTCATATTGAAATCAAATAAAGTGCAAACGGTAGCGGAAGGATTAAATTTTTACCTGTAATCTGCACCAGCTCAGTTCATTCACCGCCACACCTCCAACTGGGCGCCATTTACGTCCACACATTCGCGTAGGCGGCGCTGGAATCCACTCACAGCGTTCCACCGTGTTTGATCCGAAATGCCAGCCACAGACGCCCTGATTTTGTCCTTTAAGTTCTCCAAACCACTTGGCTTCTTTGCATAAACTTCCGTTTTCACATGACCCCAAAGCCAGAAGTCGCAGGGGGTAAGGTCGGGTGATCTTGGCGGCCAAGCGGTCGGGCCACCGCGGCCAATCCATCGGTTAGGGAATTTCTCGTCAAGGAACTGTCTCACCTTTATTGCATAGTGAGGGGGTGCCCCATCCTGTTGGAACACGATGTCGTTCTGGATTCCACGTGCCTCCAGTTCCGGAATGAGGTATTTCTGCAACATATCCAGGTACGAATCTCCATTCACGGTCTCTTTTTCAAAAAAGAACGGTCCAATCAGATGATCATAGGACACAGCGCACCAAACGTTCACTTTAGGGCTATCTCTCTCATGTGTCTCACATTCCTTTGGGTTTTCCGTGCCCCAAACGCGACAGTTGTGTCGGTTAACCTTCCCGGAGACATGGAAGGTTGCCTCATCTGAGAACATGATGGCTGAAAGGAGAACGTCGCCATGTTCCAACTGCTTGAGCATGGCGTCACAGAAGTTGAACCGGATGTCCAAATCTTCATCATGCAGATCCTGGACTATCTTGATTTTGTAACCTTTGGCCTTGATCGTCTTCTTGGCTATCTTAAACACGGTTGTCTGTGGAATTCCGAGTTCCATGGACCGTCTAGGAATCAACTTCTGTGGGCTGTTGATGATGCTTTCCCTTACCCTGCTCACTGTTGCAGGCGATGTTGGCGGCCTCCCACTTCGAGGACGGTCCAGGACGCTTCCTGTCTCCAAGAACTTAGCATGCCACTTTCGGATTGCACTCTCAGTCGGTGCCGGCTTTTTGAATTCTTTGGTGAACTTTCGACACACCAGAATTGGTGATTTTAGCTTTGCGTACCACAGAACACATTGCGGTTTCTCTTTCACCGACGCCATCTTTGATACGGTAAAAAAAATAGTCTTCTCAGAGGAGTTTTTCATTTATTTATTTCTTTAAAAGACACACACACCAATACAGCTTACAACTTACTTTTAACAGTCAACATTGAAACAACAATGGATGGAATTTGGTAAGAAACTGACCCTTGCCCTCCCTCTCCCTCTCTCAACGTGTTCAGAGTTGCCGCTTATCTAACAGTGTTGCCAACTAAAAATTTAATCCTTCCGCTACCGTTTGCACTTTATTTGATTTCATTATGAGCATTTTCGTGAAAATTATAAGCAAATTAAATCCGTCCAGACTTTATGAAAACCCTGTATAGTGAATCATTCTTCACTAAAAGAGAGCAACACCTCTGTGAGGTTAGTGATAACAGATTTGTATAACTTTTTTCCTCTTAGAATTAATACCTGTACACTGAACAATTTATGATAAGGCTTCCCATAAAATTAGTGCGTTACAATGCATACATTGGTGAACTTTTCATACATTTTAACTGAAATTTAGCCTTTCATAAAACAGCACCCATTCTTTCAATGAACCGAAAAAAACAGAACATAGCTGTCGAAATCAAAGCGTAACATATTGGGTTTTGAACTCACGCAAAGCAGTCTTGATATGTGTATCAGATTTAATCCAAGTGCTTAGAAATGACAATTAAGGTTTGGGTTACATCATATATTATTGAATGGTTACGGTAATACCGGATTCGCTGACATCCAATTTCTACAACGATGTCATTTCATTACATATTGTAATGAAGAATTTTTCAGTAATTAACTCCGATTTACTGACAAACACAGACGGCACTGTCTAAACTGTATCGGCCAATTTCAACAAGACATTCTCTGGTAAGTTGTCTAATTGGAGCATTAAAATTCAATTCGGTAATTCAGATGAAACCTTAGTTTGATCAGTAGAGAAATAATAATAATAATAATAATAATAATAATAATAATAATAATAATAATAAACTTCCACTCACCAATGAATAATTGCTGAAGTTTCTCATTGCAGTAATTTATACAGAACTGTTCAAAGCTATTTCTGTCGAACACTTCAAACCCGTAGATATCGAGCACACCAATGACAGTGCCTCGATATGTTTTGTGACCAGATTCTTCCACATTTATGGCATCGTTTACCTTCTTCACAATCCATGCAAATAGTCTATCATACACAGCCTACAAAAATAATTATTTCAACTATTATAATCATTGCAAACGTCTGAAGCATCATAATTATCCGTAAGTAGAACAAAACAAAATTATACAAACGGAAGTCTGATAGTAACCTTAAGTAGCATCACCACATGAATTATATACAGAAAAATTCAAAATATGTAAATAAATACTTAATGACTATTTGCAATGTTACCAATTGAACAGACAGATTTTACTCCTACTGTTTATTTCTTCTACATTAAATTCACAATTAGCTAATATTATATCTACGTACTTCAAATTAGTCTAGATTTCAACATAATCTCACAATCATGTTCCCTCTAACAATTTCAACTCAAGATATATCAACACACAACTCTAAGCTCCTGACCATGATACATTTTATTACACAAACTTAATACTGTATTCCTCCATACTTGTTTTTACAGGCTACAAAGCGACTCTCAAACATAAGCATGTGCTTCGCTTTTTTGCTAAATATTTGGTCTAGGAATTAATTCGTGCGGTTTTAAATAAAAATTGAAGCTTTATTTCAAAAACAAAGTAAATGAATACGTTAACAAAAATATTGTCCATCGCTAGCCACTACTTTCTCCCATCTTTCAGGCATTTTACGGATTCCGTGTCGAAAGAATTCCTCATCTTTTGACGCAATCTAATCAAAGATCCATTTTTCGATATTTTCTGAAGAAGTGAACCGCTGTCCAATCAAATCGTTATTCATGCAATCGATCAAGTAGTAGTGAGACGGAGCAGTGTCTGGTGAATATGGCGGGTGGAGTAACACTTTCCATCCGACATTTTCCAAATAGGTTTTGACCGGTTTTCCGACATGTGGTCGAGCGTTATCATCTTGATAAATAAGTTTATTATGCCTGTTATTCCATTCTGGTCGTTTTCAGGCCAGAGCTTGCTTCAAACGCATTAATTGTTGTCGATAGCGGTGTCCATTAATAGTTTCACCAAGTTTCAGAAGTTCATAGTACACCACACGTTTCAAATCCCACCATATATACAGCATAACCTTTGCACAATGAATATCTCGTTTCGGTTGTGAAGGACCTGGTTCACCTTGCTTCACCCAGGCCTTTTTTCGTTTAGGATTCTCGTAATGAATCCACTTCTCATCACCAGTTACAATTCGATGCAAAAATCCCTTCCTTTTCTGTCTTTGAAGCAGCAATTCGCAAACGGTTTTTCTTCTTTCAACGTCTTTCTTTTCAATTCATGTGAAACCCAATAAGACATCTTTTGAATCATTCCTATGGCTTTGAGACGTTTGGAAACTGTTGTTTGCTCAACTCCAAATGCTTCTGCAAGTTCGTCCTGCGTTTGACACGAATCCTGATCAAGCAATGCTCTCAATTCTTCATCTTCAAATTCTTTTGGCTGTCCAAATTGCTTTTGGTCTTCCAAGCTGAAATCACCACCTTTAAACCGTGCAAACCACTTCTGACACGTTCGCTCAGCTAGAGCATGGTCACCAAACACTTCCACTAAAATATGATGACTTGCGGTAGCACTTTTCTTCATGTTAAAGCAATGAAGAATAACTCCCCGCAAAAACACTTTATCAGGCACAAAATGCGCCATTTTCAGTTGAAGAAAAAATGTTGTTGTTTCCGCTTCAAGCAACTGACATATACTAAACAAGATGCTCAATGACAGTAGTTTTCAACGCATGTTTGGATCAAGGAAACTATGGGACAATAAGCTAGTTACGCCATCTTTTGTAAAACCGCACGAATTAATTCCTAGACCAAATATTACTCCAACAATCCCCTTGAGAAACTAATACATATTAGCAGTAGAAACTTAAGACAAAAAGACTGGTCGTACGAGAAAATAAGTAGACAGAATCGAAGAAACGAACAGAAATATTCTCACGTATCAGTTATATTAAATCAGGAGACAGAAGAACAATTGCTTGTGTCGATTTCGGGGGAAAAATTGAAGTTTCCATTGTTTCTTTTTCTCAAAACAAATCACAAATGCTTAAAAGACAAACATATCTTCAGTGCATTTGTTTTAACACAAACTGTTTCAAGATTCTGCCTGGTCCCTTCTTCAGCATGTAGTATTCCGCTACACTGCCAAACTTAAGACATGATGAAGAGATTCTTCACTATGTAAAAACTCCACGTTTGGAATGTGAAAAGAAACCCTATGACATAATACTCTACATTTTCAGGTCATGTAGGACGAAAAAGTTAGAACGTTCCACTTGAAAAGCTAGGTACGAAAGTTTATTTTCAGGATACTTAATAGTAGTTAAATTCTGTTCTACCTAGTAAGAGATTTTCAAAAGGCTCATCCCACGTTACAGAAGGTCAATTCACCTAAGATGGTCGAAGTTTGTGCGCTCACCTGCTCACGACAATCCCTTCCTCCACCAACGGTTGTGCTCGATGTGGTGGCCACGAGCCTGGACTATAGCACTGGAACACAATTTCCACTGAAGCAGTGCGCGTCGAAGGAGTGTGAGGGGAATTGTAGACCACACCGCTTGACAAGCTTTCCAGAGTCCCGCTATGATGGAGGCCTTGTTTCAGAAGCCCAAGGCGCAGAAATCCATCGGCGACGCATCTGGTGACCACAGGTATGGACGAGAAGGGTATAACAGACACACCAGTCTCCGTGGCCATACGCCGATAATACGCGATAGAACTGCGAGCAGTCTGACTGGATGCTTTGTCCATGTGGATCCCACACCTTCCGGGTGTCCCTGTCATACAACTGCGGGATGTGCGTTGTGTATAAGTGTTCCATAATGTTCGTTTGAAAGTAGGCTGCATTCACCCTGAACTTCGAATCCACACGATGCATTGGCAACTTCCCACGGGAGCAGAAACCTGCCACCACCTGAAACCTTTCGAAAACTTCTCGCGACATTCACGGACGAACTTGTCGCGGCCCTTCGCATCATATGGTGAATAAAAAATGGCCCTGGGCTTATTGGTGTCATCAAGGTAGATCCAAGGCTTTATCCAGATTGACAATCTACTGCCATTTGTCACCTGAGAGGTACTGTTCATACAACTTTCTTGCGTTCGTGAATCTCTCTTGAGTGTACCTTGGTGATAACTTTTGCCCCATCGCCTTATGACGATTTCTCAGTCCCAAATTGTTCTTTATGATACAATACACTGTACTCTGTGATATCCTGCATGAGGTGGCAAGGTTGCTTTGGGTGGGTAGATTCTCCTTCACAACTGATGCCCTGATGTTTCTCAACGCGTGGTGTCCTGGCAGGACATAGCCGTTTCCTTTTCACTTTCACGACTTTATCTTGATATTTAGGCCCGGTGCTTTTACAGCACCGGCTTATCCTTACTACTGTACGCCTGCTGATATTGTTGCCCCTTGCCGCACACATTTTCACAATCACTGACGCACTGAACTGTGCATCGGAAAGTGCACATATGTACTCTTTCCAATACGGTGTCACTTTAACATACATAATAGCTGTTCACCACAACTTCCACATAGCGTTGTACGTGACTACTGGATTCACGGGCTACTGACTTCTGGTTCCTTCTCCTACGCTGTGCTCATCATCAGCTCTGTAAAACTAGCCACCTTCGGTGAATTGACCTTCTGTATCTGAAAGTGCGGAAAACTGTATTATGTTTTCTTTTTATTTAGTAATGGAGTATGTATGACTAAAGAATCCCTCCATGATGCCGAAGGTTTGGCAGCCTAGCGGAATACCACCCACTGAAGGTGGTACTGGCGAAGTCTTGAAACCGTTTATATAATAACAAACGTAAGGATTAAGTATAAAATAACTTTTGATGATTTATTCATGTATTATTTATTTTGATATTTCAAACGCGCTGACTGCGTTTCTTTATCATCAGAGTTGTACTAATTTGGGGAATTACTGTACAATTATTGGGGTAAATTTTAATTCTTACATTATTATAATTTTATATTTCAATATGTAACAATCAAACATTGTTATAATTTACAGTTTAATTTAGAAGTATATCATCAATTTTCTTTATTATTATTTATTTATGGTTTCGTTCTCTTCACTTTTTTCCCATCCTTGTCTTCATGTGGAATATAGAAACACAAGAACGTTAGGTGTATCTTTGTCATTTAAATATTGAAAATGGATCCTATGGCATCCATTACGAAGTGATTATATAGTAAAATACTATTTCTTTCGATTATATAGTAAAATACTATTTCATGTTGGCCTTTCTTTCTTTTGCATTTTCTTCCTTTCTTCCTCTTTTATTGTACACTGACGATTGATCTAAAGTATCAGTGATTTTTTTTTTAAGTGTTCTCAAGTATTTTGACTTTCACAAGGATGTGCTTTATTATAATTGTATACGGTAAGTAGCTTTGTATAGATGAGTTGCCCAGTTTATTCTGATTTTTTAAAATTCATATTCTAATTTTCGTCCATATTATACAAACTTTTAACTTCTAAAAAGTGAAAATCTTATACTAAGTTTTCTATTCAAAAAAAAAAAAAATAAAAAAAAAAAAAATAATAATAATAATAATAATAATAATAATAATAATAACGGGACTCACTGAAAGCAAATACAGAAACAAAACCAATTGAGAATGCTCCAGAATTGCTAGAACGAATTTAAATAATCTTTTTGAAATTCATATGAAATTTTATATTAAATTTACTTGATTAAATTCAATACTTACATATTTGGAATCTGCGTATTAGGGGATCTACTGAATTAGCTATATTGAGCTGTCACTTTTTGTCACCATATATACTGAAAACGCAGATATAACCAGTAGCCACCGGTTGCTATTTGGTACCAAAATTATCACCCACCATCCTCTTAGATATTGATCAACACCAACATCATCTCTCTATGACTTATGGTTCCCAAGGTATCGCTTCTTAAATCTCCGGAAATCGGCACATTGTTAGCAATATTTCGGAAAGAGTAAGAGCGATGAGAAGATTTCCATCACTTCTTTAGATAATTTTTGATGCTCTATCGAATGGAGGGCTCAAAATTAAAACATGTGCAAATAACAGACAGACAGACACAGAGAATTCACTAACGAACTTATCCATCTAAATATTTCGATGTGCTTTGTAAGTTGAATTATTTAATGTTATAGTGGAAGCGCATGATATGCTTACAATTAACTTCACTCTAGTAGTTCTGAACAAAGTTACAATAATTTTCTACTGACCTTAGCAAATGCATTTCTACCATATTCAGCTTCAGAGACGGTGTGAGCCTTTTCCATCACTTCCCCTCTAGCTGCAATAACCCTATGACACAAAGCTTTCTTAAGATCAGCCTCTGTCACATTGAGAAGAGAAGACACAGTCCCAAGAATTGCTGGATTTTTGATTACGGTCTCGTCATTCTCAGAACCAAAAGTAATATTGCCCTGAAAATAAGGTTTTTAAAGGAAGTGAACACTACTTTAATACATTAAGTTTGGCATGAACACCTTAATAATAATTTTACGTACCTCTGTTTCCATATAAAATATATTTTGAGTATCTTTGGTGAGTCTATCGCACCTTAATCGGTGGGATCTTAAAAGATGAAAAGAGTTACTGCTTCTTATTAGTAAAAGGAACTTCCTTAACTCCGTAATTGAAAAAGGTTTTCACTACTTGCAATGATATACTGTTATGAAAATATTTTTCATTAACGGAAAAAAGTGACCTTGCCAGTAAGAAGTGTATGTTCTTATGTTTCACGATCAGAAAGAATATTTTAAAAAATTACAGAGCAGAGGGTAGTTAAAAGGTCACTTAATACCATCTTCGAAGTTTCACCTAAAATACTGACATTTAACTATCAAAAGGAAAACACGGGAAGTGTTCTACCCTAATGAATTTAATATTGATATGTTACGCTGCCGGGTGGTAAAGGGGTGTGGAGCATGCCTGCTGCTATAACGCGACTTTGTCCTGGAACTTTTATGATAGACTGTAAAGTCGTCGGCAATAATGGCTTCCATTTTATAGGATTTACTTCCTCAATAACTTCGAAATGAAAGTAAAGTTGTTTGAGTCCTCGAAAATAGTCTCTTCCTTAAGCTATAGAAGACGTTCTTGAATAACTGTTTGCAGTTCGAAATTATTGACAAGAAATTGTATTTTTTTTTTTCTGCTGAAACGCTCTAATTTGGTGATTTATTTTATGAGATACTGCCTTCAACATTACTTCTCCGTTTATTCTAGAATGAAAATATTTGATAAATCAAATTATAACTTGCTGATAAGGATGCCACTTCAACATGGCTTACTCAACAAATTTTGTCGTTCATAACAATTTTAACACTAAGGAAACTATGCACGAAGAAAGAAAAATAAAAATTTGATATCTTCTTATTTTACTTCAATTCTAAAAGAACTTAAATACCTGCAAATACAAGTAACTTACACAGTTCAAATTATATATGAATATTCTTAGGTTTACATTTGAACTCAGAAAGGAAAGGGGAAACAAAATTCTAGATCCATATTATAATAGCACGCTCGCTTAATGGAGAAAATTTTTTCAAACCATGTAACAATATTACGTTTATGAATATATGAATACAATTTTTGACTTCTAAACTACAATCTAAGTTATGTTTAGTCACTACAAGTTCATCTACACAAGAATTTTATTCTGTATCAAGCTAAATTTTTGTAATTACGTTGTCCGAGCCTTAAATCCAATTAATTCTCTATTTCTAACGGTATTATTATCATCATCACTGCTTTCTGGTATTGAATTAGCCTGTTTCTAAAACTTTTCTGGTTATTTTAAACTGTCCAATATTTTATATGAACAGATCTCGTGAGCAATTTTAGAACTACTAACTGTTTAACTGAATCCCACAAACATAATATATTATCATCTGGTGAGAAAATTAATCACTTACCAAGTGCAATATTGCAGCAACTATTTTCCATACTGTATCGATTTCACTACTCGTAAAGCCCAAAGTTCTGAACGCTGCCATTGTACTTTTGTAATCTGATCTATCACTAATTGTGTCTACTTTATGTGCTTTGCCTTGTTTTACGTAGTAATACTCTTCTGCATCACGCTTTACACCAAGTTTACTGAGTTCCGTTTCACCTGCTCCATAAAGTAACTGGATAAGAGAAAAAATAGTAAAAAATTTGGTAACTATTACAATCTTTCTAAATTATATAATTATTTTGTTTTGCCTTTTGTGTCTTTAAATTCTTCTCACCAATTAATTGGAACTTAATTTCTGAAGTCTTTTTCAGGGTGTTGGTTTAGTAGAAAGTCGAACTGATATGTATTATATTGTAAATTATGATATAAAACTCAAAGTAGCTAAAATTTACAATGGTTGTATTATACATTATACTCAAAAAGGGAGGAATCAGCCGATTCTTAACACACCAATTTCTCTATAGGTGCGAATTCAATGATACATAACGCGTTAAAACTGCATGATTGGACCAAGACTGAAACCCGGGATCCTCCAACGTACCTTGCCGATGTGTTAACCACTACGCTACCCAGCTCGCTTCCTCCCTTACTCTTGATATCGGGTTCAGGAATGTGGTACAAACTATGTGGCCTGAGTAAATGAACAACGATTTCAAGAGTGAGGAAATATACGCCTGTTTAGGAAGCGTAATGATTAACGCATCAGGATGGTACGCCGAAGATCCCAGGTCCGAGTACCGATCCAGTCGTACAATTTTCACCCTTATGACGTAACTTTAGTTTTACATGCCAAATAATAGTCACATTTTTTCAAAAATTTTTAAGAGAAGTACCCAGTGATGAGAAGGAAACAAAAACTTTCAAAAAGAGAGTAAAATAAATATTCACATTTATTTTTTCGTTAAAATCTGTGGTAAGAACAGATAACTGGAATTTAAAAACTACTTTTACAATAAACTAATACCTACATTACATATACACAATGCAGAGCAGAGATTTAAAACAAAGTACATGAATAAAATATAAAAAGGAACACATTTTTCAGACATATTATACTGAGCAGTTGTATATTACAAGTAGTATGTGCATGACAGTTTGGAGATGTCAAAGAACAGAAACAGCCTGTTAGTAATAATGTATATTTTTCATATAGTAGATCAATAAATAAATAAATTATTTCGGCAGATTAAAAACTATCAACTTGTATCAGATTGGCAACAAACGACCCACTTCTTAGCGCCATAAAACATTCTTGAAACCTATGTATGACAGTTTGTCCTCAAGCGTGTCATTCTGTTCAGTTCTATATACTTATCGCCTTATGATATATATATATATATATATATATATATAGGTATGAAGACCTTAAGTAAATTAAAATCTAAGTGCCATTTGAACAGTTTTGAGATAATGATGTTTTTCCTCCAGGGAGAATTTGTACCGTGCGCATACACCTCATGCATTCTATTGGCAATGATCTGGACTACTACGCACAGGTTTGGCACTTAGATCCGAATATACTTAAACTGGCTTGGCCCATAGACCATCATTCCGGTTATAACTCTATAACTCGAAACTTCAGAAAATGGCACTTAGATCGAAATTTACTTCAAGGCTTCATATATATATACAGGGGCGAATCCAGGATATGATCAAGGGAGGGGCTAAACCATATTTTGCCGTTTTATCCAGTGTAAAGCAGGATTGAAGCCCATTTTATCTAGTATAACCTGAGCGTCAAGGGGGGCGGGCTACAGCCCCTATAGCCCCCCCCCCCTTAGATCCGCCAAGCATCTCATAAATAACAGAACTTTTAGAATGCCCGCCACTTCTGTTCTAGTAAATTAGGAGCACTGAATGATACACAATTGTCATCTATTGTTTTTGTACTTAGTAGGCACGGAGCGCCGAAGAGCACATGATCGTCATCTATTTTGTGAACAGGTAAGAACTTCATGGACTTGTTCCGAGAAAAGTTCCCTGTCCGGGTGAGTTTTTGTAACAGTGACGTGAACTGGCAATCCAGATCTTGTGATCTGACACCATGTGATTTCTTTCTGTGAAGGTATTTGAAATCTCATGAGTACGCCAACCAAGCACGATCACTTCCATAGCTCAAGGCAGAGATTCAGCGTGTAATTTCCAAACCAGAGGTGCAAGTATGCCTAAAAGTTACGGGAAATTTCATTGAAAGAACAAGAGTGTACTTGCAGAGTTGTGGAGAGCATTTAAGTAACATAATCACAGGTAGAATACTGTAAAAATATGTAAATTACTTAGTTTCATCTATAAATTTCTAAGTTCTTTATGGGAAACCGTATACTTCAGAAACTGAAGTTTACTAGTTACTGATAATTGTATGACATATCTCATTAACCATACTGTTTACTGTGGTCTTGCTAAATCATACTGACGAGGCTGATGATGGTATGCTTCAGTACCAGTTTCATCTTAAAATGTGGCGTGGTTCTTGTACAGCCCCAGTTTTTAGATTAAACTATTGAAAACTACGTACGAGCTTTTATACTAGATATACCATTTTACTCAGCTCAATAAGATTATTCATTGGCACATGTCTCATTCTTTCTGTTAACGGATAATAAAAGTGAAACATGAAATGACATGAAATCTTTAAGTTTTACGTCCCACGTTTAAGCCGGTTAGGCTAAAGGAGACTATGATAATGAGAAATGAATGAGATGGTGGAATGAACAAAGTGGGAGGAAACGGGAGAACCCTGAGAAAACCCACGAGCACGGCGTTTGTCCACCACAAAGTCCACACGGCGCGAGCTGGGATCGAACCAGGGACCCCAAGCACCGGAGGTGAATGCTCTGAACGTGAAACATTTTAATATTTTGAACTGTAATAAAAATCTGACTGTAGCGACGAAAATTTCTTGATTTAATTTCGTATGGATCAAAATGGAACTTGAAAAAGATATGTAATGACCTTTTATTTATTTATTTATTTAACCCACTGTACAGTAGATTTCAAACTAATTGGAAACCATGTTTCTTCACATATTTTTCTACTCGATTACTTAAACAATATATTCTGAAACACAAGCTTGCAAGACAGCCTTCGATGAAATGAACATCATATGTGTATACTGACAACAATCTATAAAAAGCAGCGTTTCTTACACTGTGGTTCTCAAGGGTTACCCTTGTGGTTCTCTTAGATTAACATTAGTTTAAAAATTTATGTGAATTGCGAATAACACATACTAGCTGAAAATTTTAAATGTGTTAACTATATATTATATGAATTATAAAATACTCTTGATAGCCTATTTTTTCTATTAATACTAATATAAAATTAGGGAATTTTAATCAATATTATTTTTTAAAAAAGTAAATAAATGTACTCATATATGGTTTTAAAAAGACATATTGCTTTCGAAGAGAAGAAGAGTAGTGTGGTCCGTAAAACATTCTGATTTAATAAAAGTGAACCAGAAAAAAATTTGAGAAATGCTACTTTATGGCATGGTTCCCGATTTGTTCTGACTAACGACACTGTGACACACTTCTTTGCATTTTAATAATAATAATTATAATTATAATTATAATGATAATAATAATAATAATAATAATAATAATAATAATAATAATAATAATAATAATAATAATAATAATAATAATAATAATAATAATGTAATCCTTTAAGTTTCTATAAAGTAGTGGCTCCATGTAATACTGAATAATGTTGCTGTTGCTGGACTGGTACAGCCTGTTTCAAAGTTGATTTTAACTAATATTAACTGATTTAATAATATTATCATTATTAAACCATGCTTTCTCCGGCATTTTCACGTTTTGATTTTTAAAATAGGGAGATTAGTATTTAGTCTAATCTTGATGAATCTTTGGTAGCTAAAGCAGAGGGCCATCTCGCTGCCCAAACCAAAACGCAAAAACACAGGTTTGTTCTTCATAACCTTGGTATTGCACTTCTCTCATTTTCTAAATTTATTGCTAATTATCTTAGTAATATATATCCTATTCATTATTCAATGAATTTAATTATTATTTTTATTCATGTCTTAAAATTTACAGATCTACCTTCATGACTTTTTTTTAACCTATTCTCTATGTGTTATTTAGAGCTTAAATCAAGTAAGCTTTCTTTTTTGGTTATTGCATGTCATGAAGAAAAAGAAGCATTTCAGCTGAGCTGTTATTTTTGCTTCTTTTCCCTATCATTTCTTTGTTTTGTTAGAAGCTATGCCTTAATCATACATTCTTTGCTTGGTTGTTGATATCGAAAATAGATGGATTCAGCATAAAGCTGGTATATAGTCAATTGCGAAGAAAATACTGCTTGCTTAAAAGCAAAACTACATCTAGGTGAAAATAAAATGAAATAAAAATAGCTAAATATCCCTTAACCTGTATGTCGTCTATATATCTATCTATCTATCTATCTATATATATATATATATATATATATATATATATATATATAATATGCAAATTTTTCATTGCTTTGATCGAATTTACTAATAGTTACTAATAAATAATTACAATTCATCTAATATGTAATGTCTCCGGGCTTAATATTCTAGATCACCTTACAATTACTTAACCACCGATCAAGGGTGGGCGGTTTGGGTTTTTAAAAATCTGCATGTTGAATTGCATGTTGAACTGGGATCAAAATAGGCTTAAATGGCATTGTTTCTCTATAAATTTGGAGTCCAGAACCCAAGCTCTGCATCATGTTGAACTGTCTGGAGCTATTGAAATAACTATACTTAAGAACTATAAACTGTTTTCCTAGGATCGAACAGTAGGCGTAAGCCACAGATCAAGCACTCCACCATGTTGCTATATCCTTGCGGTTTATTCATTAAATCTTATTAATTAAGCTTAAAGGAAGTTTCAATAGAGTTTAATTTTACCACTCTTGAATGTGAATTTATGTGTCTGTGAATGTATTGTCTTATGCACTTGGAAAGCTTAGCACAAACAGATTTCTCTGACACATATCTGGTAAGTTCTGACGAGGATGAATGGTCCAATTGCATGCTTTTGATTACTGCTCAGCTCCGACCCTGATATAGTTCCTGTTGGTGAATTGTTACCTCCGAGACAGAATATTGATGACTAGTAGTCCTTTACTAGTCATATAGTGGTTATGCCGAACATCAATTGTTTCGGCGGTGTTCAACTTGAAAAGAGTACAACTTTTCGTTGTGTCCATGATGATGATGATGATGGACAGAGATCTTATGTGAGTACCGCTGTGCTGAACTCACTCCATGACCTTCCTAAACTGCATGAACTCCCAGATAACTCCCTCTTTCTTGAAATTACCTAATATTTTATATCAGGATCTTTGCTGAGGTTGATAATCTAAAAACCTGTGGACGTGACGTAAAGCCACGTGCAGTAATAAAAGTATTCTGAATCCGGGCTCCAGAAGTTCCAGAACAAATTTAGGAATTTAGAAAGAAAGAAGTATGTCTGTGCCAGCTTTTGCAATGAGTTCAATTATGTAAGTAAAGCTGCCATAAGCGCATAAGACAAATTCATAGACATGATTGTATAACAGTTACATCGTGATCTAATTCTTTAGATACAATTGTATACAATTGAACTTATTTCCGTATTTTATATTTCATAAATTAAATATGAGAATCAGATTTAACTTGAAAATAAAATCTAAGGTTGGTACTACTACATTATTAAGACTGTTCATGCTTTTTAAATTATAAAATTTCGTGACAACATTAACTACCGACGACAAATGTTTAACCTACCTGATAAAAAGAGTGGAAATTCCGTTCCCCCGGCTGCTGAACAATCACTCTCGATTTCTCTAAAAGATAGTTGTTGATGTGTCCACCGATAGGATCCCCTTTGAAGTCGAAATTTATGTCCATGTATTTTCCGAATCGTGAAGAATTATCATTGCGGTTCGTCTTTGCGTTTCCGAAAGCTTCTAAAATCGAATTAGATTGAAGCAGCACATTCTTCACCCTACGGATAACAGTTGATGTCATACTATGTATTTAAGAAAATCATACAACATAAAAGGGAAAGAAAAAGGGACAAAGGAGAGACAGTAGCCACAAAAGACAAGGAAAAAAAGTAACTGTGTATGGATTTAATAATTAATGTAATTTAATACTATGTAACTACACTATAAGGTTCAAATACTATTTTTAATACGCAAAATAGAGAACATATATATATATATATATATATTTTAAGGTATTTTATATCTGGGAATCTATTTTCCACCGAACATTCTACATATACTGCTATTATACCGAATATTATGCATACGTATCTCTACAATATGTACAGCTACATCTCAAAGGAGCCCACAATCTACTAATGCAAAATGAGTTTAGATCAGATTTTGTCAAAATCAATCTACTGTTTTCAAAATCCTCATTAAAAGTGCGATATGTACAAAACTTAGATTGTTCATCTTTTCTGTAGACTATCCGATTTCGATTTATATGATTGTAAGTACTATCACACTAATTAAATATAGTTAACTTTAACAAGCAGCTTTGTCTCCTGTTTCTTCTCAAGATCATAAAAATTACATATACATGCAATTTTATGGACGTATAGAACACATTTCAAAATTTACACCATGCTACCTATTAAAATGTTTTCTTTATGGTGAAATACACAAACACATTGGACCTTACATATTGGTTAATGCTGCTATATCCTGAAATGTGAACAGCCTAACATCTTTATAAGTAGTTTAGAAAACATCCTAATGAAAGGTATTCGATGTTATGAAAATATTATATATATATATATATATATATATATATATATATATATATATATATATATATATATATATATATAGAGAGAGAGAGAGAGAGAGAGAGAGAGAGAGAGAGAGAAGGAATTACGAGTGAAATTGATTATCACTTCAGGAACACACAAACGGTTAGTATTATGTACATTTAGAGAATTTGACCTAAACTAATTTCCACAACATACGGCTCTTCTCAACATTGTACACTTTGATAATATGCATCAGAAAACTACCGATTTCTCTCATTAGAATTATTGGTCAGGACTTCGTAAATTACAACATACATTAAACTAAATCTCAATTCTCTGACGTTCCTTGTCGTAAGAGTAAAATTTAAATAGTATACATATATATTTGGACCCCTCGACAGTCAGATGAGTAAACCATCAGTAAGCTTCTGTGAATCTACCTTTGTAATCTCCACATTTAGGTCAGCTGAAGAATAAACAGTGTAAGAAGGGAGATTAATTGTTTGAAGTTACAACAACCATTAGAACAGCGCGACATAATTTGTTGCCAAGTTATAACAACCATTAGAGTTAAGTTTATTTTGAGTTTAACGTCCCGTTCAACAGCGAGGCTATATGAGACGTGGACCTGTTGATTAACGTGAAATCCGAACCACATGAGCTCCAGCCGGGAATCGAACCCGGGCCTCCCACGCCAAAGGCGCGTGCGCTAACCGCTTAGCCACGAAGGAGCTCAACAACCATTAGAACAGCACGACATAATTTGTTGCCAAGTTCGCATGCCCACTATAAAAAATGGACATCCATACTATTTTCACCCTCCTGTCCAACGAAGAAGTTTATTGAGTATGCAGCATATTACGTAAGAGCACTTATTTGCACACAACTTCAAAGCTACAATTCTAGAGTTCAAAATGTCATCAAATATTCCAATATATAAATCTAAAACGAACAAAAGGTGTAACAATGTTAATATACGTGAAGAAAAGATATAATAAAAATAGATTCTATGAATATTTAAAGTAATGCACTAATAAATGATCTAACACGCTTCATTTTATCCTTACAACATCGTTACAGACGAGGGAAACGTCACTGACATTAATTATGATCGTGGACGTGCGAACTTGCAACAAATTATGTTGTGCTCCTGTAAAGGTTGCACAGTTGCTTCAAATGATTAACCTCTTGTGTTTAATTTTCCATTTAAAATTAGTTACTTCGCTCCTCCTCTTCTTTTCTTTAATATGCCATCTACTCTTTAGTTGCCTTAAATGTATGCACACAATAAAGGTAAATTTTAACTTGAATTTATTGATAACTCCACTTATTAGCTTTCCAATGAGTCCAATTATTCCATTTAGTCATTTATTTGCTTGTTTTAATTTATTTATATGTTGCATCTTATGAACAAAGTTCTGGGATATAAACAAGAAATATTTATGAAAAAACTTCTAACTGGTTCCCAGATATAAAGGTAACATAAAGGATGCCCCCATTAAGCACAAGTTATACAAGGCCCAAGGACTGGATGGAGGTAAACTCAGCACTTTCTAGATTTCGGTACAAGCAGAAGATAATGTAACTACCACCATACTGTGGCCGCCTTTACCAGCCTTTCCCATTTCACAGAGGCTGGATGAACCTCTAAGCCGTTTTAAAATAATAGCAGAACAAGAAGAAATCAATTCCCCACCAGATATCGAACTCGGATCGCAGACTGGTACAGTTCGAAGCATAGAACATGTTACAAAAAATTTAAGTCCAACTTAGGAACAAGAGTGACTAGAAGAAAAATCAATAAGAATGGTCGGGATTCGAACCTAAGACCATCCAAATAGGAATTCCTTACATTAAACTTTCATGTAACAGACAACGACGCAAAGTATTTGGCACTATTTTATCATATAGTTCTATCAAATATAACTTAATGAACACAATAAGAATACATTTTACTGACTTAAAAAAGTGTTCCTGAACAAGGGGAAGTTCATTATACACCCTATAACTAAGCTACAAGAGGTCTGCGTCCCATCTGAACGGCGCATCCATCGAGTCAACGTTTGGAATATCCCTTTCTAGTAGGTAAAGGAAAAGTATGTGACAAGCTACATAGAATTCTCCGTGGCTGAGTGTATAAAGTCATGGATCAATAACTAAAAGGTTCGTGGTTCGGAAGCTAAAGATTTTTAAAATTCTTAATTCTCCAGATCTTAACATCTTTCTCTCCCTTAGTAATCATCTAATGCTCTAAAAAGAATTCTCTATCTTAATTCAACAACTTCCTGATGTAATCCTCGCAGTTCGTAACTTTTCCTTCTTCTGTTTTACAAAGTCACAACTGTTATCATAATACGGATGCTGTCCGATCATTTTTCTCCAATTCTAAACTTGTATATGTAAATCATTCCTTTCTGTCTTCATATTTGAATCTCTCTCTCTCAATGTCATCCATGAACTGTTATGGCTTGGGATCAAACCTTCGACTCTTGAAAGCAAATGTAAGCGCTCTAGCAAGTGTTATCGTAAATATATAGGTTTGCTGTGAAAAGCAACGTCATTTTGGATTTTGTCCGGGTCCGGGACGGAGATTCTCCGCCAACTTAAAAGTTTCATTTTTTTTACTAGTAAAAAAATGAAATGAAATCTTTAGGTTTTCCGTTCCACGATTATACGGGGAGAATAAAAAAGAGACGCTGATGATAAGCAATGAAGGAAATGGGGAAGTGAAAAAGTGGGAGGAAATGGGAAAACTCACGCTCACCATGTTTGTCCACCACAAAGTTTACTTGGCGCGAGCTTGGATCGAACTTTTAAAATTATATTACTACACATTTGATCAAACAATATGTATTTCTCAAGCTCAAGGGAGGGGGCAATTACACCCTTCTGTCCTGTCCAAATGACGCCAACTGGAACATTTGCTTGCAATTACTGACAAGAAATTAATAACACTTTCTGTCAGTAGTTTTTAGAGCTCTGCGCCCACATTCCAGACTTTGGGAAGCACAAAACCTACTGTCATGATTAACAATTTCCATAGAATTCACAAGGAGAATCTTCCTAGGTTGATGTGATATGCAGCCTTTGAAGAAGGGAAAGAATGCAAATAAGAGTGCTTATGAAGCTATGAGAACATTTTGTGACGTTTTGTTTTATTCAGGCTCTATAAAGGCATTTCAGAACAAACGAAGGAAAGAGAGGGTTTTAGAGCGATAAACCTTGTAAACTGGTTCCTGCTTTTTCCGTCTGAACGGAAAGAGTACATTACGTCACACACCGCTTTAGACAGAGAGGTGAAGGAGGGGGTGAGTTGGATTGAATACCGGAAGTAACTAGTCGATGAGAAGTGTAAGCATAAGCACACGGCGCATGAGTTTGTTTCTAAGTTGGACTTAAATTTTTTGTAACATTTTCTATGCTTCGAACTGTACATAAAACGACTTACCAACTACGCCATTATCGCTCTATCCTGAGTATAAAGTATTAATTTTATTTTTATTATTTTTATACCAGGTGTATCAAAGTCCGGAGCCATAGGTCAACTGCATTCTGAGCAAAGATACGAAAAAATGGAAACAGAGAGGTTGTTGGAAATAAAATCATTTTCAATCTAAAATGGAACTCTTCCAAACGCACCGTGCGTTTACGCTCCATATTGGTAAGTTGCTCAATGTTAAATAAGAAAAAGCAATGTCACCAGTTTCCTTGGACCTTCACCGTATCAACAATACATCATTGCTGGGAAACGAATCCTCACACAGTAATGTGGACGTACCGTTTGCCATTTTCGCGTGTTCTTGTGTTCCGTTTGAACAGTCTGGTGCACTAGAAACGTTGCTTTTAGGGCACCTTGTCAGTGTGGAGTCCAAACGGCTCGTATGATTGGAAAAATTTCACCACTTTAGATCCACAACCACTTATTTTCAGTAACTTTAATCTCTTTCAATTTTTTTTTTTTTCGTACCTTTACTCACGACAGACTTGGTCTATGGCCTTGCGTGCCCTTTTGATACATTTGGTATTTTGCTCAATTGCCTGCACTTTAAGTTACCGAAATAAACAAATTAAAAAAAAAAAAGAAAAAAAAAGAAAAGGAATTACAACATAAAAACACACACAGTACATGTCCACAGTATTAAGCTCGGAACAATGAGCCTGAAGCAAAACTGCTTTCAAAATGTTTAATTTCTTTCCTCGTAAAACATGAACTTCTGAAACTAATGTTTAACCCATTTAAGAATTCATATGAACAAATTTACAGAAAAGCTATGGTTCTGTACAAAGGTTTGAAATAAAATATATGATCAGAAAAGCTATGGTTCTTTACAAAGGTTTGAAATAAAATATATGATCAGAAATCACACAAACAAAAATAATCAGTACTAAAATGTATCAAATTAAAACTAAGAACACCTCATTTCAACGTATTTTCCTTTAAACCCCTAATACACAAGTATGTTAGTTTGACATAAATACGTGACTCATTTTATTTTATGAAATAACATTTTTATAATATCGTAGTTTCTTCTTGTTTTTCTTTAGCACTGTGTTGATATTCTACTCTCCTATGAAGTGTGCTCAGTTTTTTTAAGTCATCTATTACCTAGATAATGTACAGAAGAGCTGTGTATTACGAATTCATAAACCTTGCTTATAAACTTACGGTATATTTTCTTCTACACACAAACCTACAGAGAGTGAACCAAATTACGGTAAAACACTATTTTTTTTAATATGAATATCATTGAAGTGAACATTTACATAAAGCTACATAGAATACCAACCTTTCTATTTCCTGTTGCCCACCTACGTTCGTGACAGCAGCTATGTATTTCATAATTATTTTGGAAGCTTCCGTCTTCCCACTTCCCGACTCACCGCTGATAACGATACAAGTGTCTTTTCCTTGTTGTTTCATTACCTTATACGCAGAATCTGCTATGGCAAAAATGTGCGGTGGATTTTCAAAAATCTCACGTCCTGTAAGAAGAAACAATAATTAGAAAAAGGATAAGGAAAATCTAACGCACTTAACAGCGAAATAAGTAAATGAGGCACTCATAAGTTAAAAAAAAAAAAAAAAAAAAAAAAAAAAAAAAAAAAAAAAAAGCGAAAAATGCACCAAAATTTAACTCAAAATAATGTGAATAAATATTCAATGACATCCAAAAGCCAGACTTAAATGATGAATAATCTAGAAAAAAATTATTCTTGCTTGTAGAGGACGCCTCTCAAAGAAAGAAAAGTTAAAATTTTTTCGTGTACTTCCAATAAATAAATTATTTACATCTTATCACTTCATACATTGCCCGATTTTTAGTACCTTACAAATAACAGCCAGAGGAAAGAAATTATTAGTCATACAAATATATACAAATTAATTGTGGCTGGACATTAATAAGATGCTGTTTCAACTTTTATGTTCCTATGTTATGTCTATCTTACAACACTTAACTAAATAAATGCATTTACAAAATAAATAAATAAACGGAACAATTGTTTTATTACTAGGGATGTAATCAGAGCATATTTAGGGAAATAAGGATCATATTTCTGGCCACTCGGTAACTATGGCCATTTCAGCTCGTCAGGCATGAGGGATGGTATTCCTTAGCGATCACACTACCCGAGCAAATAGGAAGGAAGGAAGCAGTCTGGGACCTTTGTTAGGTACCATCCAGGCATTTTCCTGGTATGAATGACGAAAATCCAGGAAAAACATTACTTAGGATGGGTAGCCTGAAAAGGCTTTTATATTTTTCTGACCGAATATCCCCACCAGGAATCGAACCCGGGACCATATTATGTTGTGTTGTGTGTTTATTCAGTTAACATATTATTGCTTGTCAGTATGTTATTTGAACTCTCACACATAGCACAATAAATTCTATATATCACTAACAATTTTTTCCTTGTTTTCATAATTTGTAATTCAGAATAAAAATGTTGCCTATAATGCATACGGAAGTTAAAACAACTGCAAAATTTCAAAAATGTACAGAACCAGCCAAAATGAACCTCTTGATGTGCAACCTTTACGCGTTTTGTTTCAGAAATTCTTTAATTTTGTTTCAAAAAAAGGGTGTGGGATATTTTGAAGTACAAATACTACATACAATTTTGCTAGCTATTTGTGTATTTTTAATAAAATGTACTTATTTTTGTATGTAAGAGATTAAATAATTCTTATTATATCATTGGTTAATGCTTTTGGATTAAAATTGTTTGGTATTGTTTTTGAAATTCAAGGTTTATTTTCGAGGTTTTATTTTATCATCTACATCAACCACTAATTAAATGAGTTTTCGTGTTTTTAGAGAAGCGAAACAAAGTTTGTCTTATCAATTTAAAGCAGGATTTTGAAAATAGCCCGAAATTTCCCCAGCAAAGAAAGTGAAGCAGAAAAAACAGTTTTTTTTCTTTCAAAAAAGCCGGTCTTTTTCCGAGCTCTTGCATCTCTACTACAGTATCAAAGCAAATGGGGATATTGGTCTTGAAGTCTGAAATCTACGCAAAAAGGCATGTTATTAAATGGTTACTATTCTGCAGAAAGCCAACTTGCACTTTATAGATGCATCTATTGTTGCCTTCTTTAAAGTTTCTATAGATCTCGTATTGGCGGCTTTGTTGCTAAAGTTTTATTACGTAGTCTCAAATTTCCAATGCCCTCTGAAAAAGAAATGGTATTTTCTAACCAGCGGATGCCCCACACTTTAGCAGAAATTTTGTACATCCTATGATCTTAGTGAACTTTCCTCGACGAGTCAAAGAGTCACTGAATAAGCACTGCAAGTGACGTAGTAAGTTACACATATTCCAGACTACCAATTCATCGCAACATCAATGATTCACAATGGCTTTACGTGAAAGATATTTCTATCATTTATAAGTGTTCTCCATTTATCAAACCAAGTCAGTCCGAAGACACTTCACATTTCCCCCCCGACTCTCCTTAACTTTCAACGTGTTTTCTTGACTTTCCAGCTTGCAGGAACCATGCTTATGTTCGTATGGATTTTTGCACTTAGATTAATAATTAATCATTTCAAACCATTACAGTAAACAAATAGCAATGTCGCATGTGCATCGTGTGCAGGAATTTGATATGTATGGTGTAAAATTTTCTCAATACTGAAACCGGAAATGGTAGTATATTTCTACTTCCGGTTTTAATGGAAATAGAGAGTGGATATGTAACATTCTTGGAACGCTAAATCGCATTCTCGTTATTATCGTTTTTACTATAGTGATCAACGTTAAAACCGGAAAAAGTTGACTTTTGCCACTTTCGACTTGAATTCACCCCATCAATATGAACTCTATTCCTAACCTTTGACTCTCCACATCCTAGCCAAATATATATATATACGAGGGACGAGGGTCATTGCAAAAGTTATGGCAACTATTTTTTTTTTCTCGAAAATGGTAACGAATTAAATAATTCTGAAATACGCAAGTGTAAGGTTGGTTCATATGTCAACATTATATGTAGAGAGATGGGTGAACATACACACTATCATAAAAATATAGGACGAGAAAAAAGACGAAAAAAATTTGTCGTTTCAAACGTGTTTTACTGTCAATTGCAACAGCACAGGGCAGGAACACGTACCTGTGACATCTTAAGAGTCCCTGCTATCTTGTGAATTCTTGGGGAGACTCCTGCCATGGAATGCACGTAGTTTGTAATGTATTATTGTATACAGTTGCAACTGAAACACTTTTGGAACAACAAATTTTTTTCTCTTCTCGTGCTATATCCTTATGGTGGTATGTGTGTTCATCCATCTCCCTACATGTAATGTTTACATATGAACTAACCTTCCATTTGCATATTTCAGATTTTTTTTTAATTCTTTGTCATTTTTGAGAAAAAAAAAATAGTTGACATGACTTCTAGAATGGCCTCATATATTATATATATAAAATCAAAGTTTTGCTAAAGCAAACTCCTTAAAAATTACCAAGAGCAAAATTGTTGACAAAGTTTTAGACGTACAATCGTCTTCAACTATCGTAGATTATTCATAAAAGTAACGAAAAAAATCACAATACCTTTGTACTGAGAGACATAATCGGCACCATAAATGTTGACTGTCCTATATGGATTAACAGAAACACAAACTTCCCCGATGTATGTGTAAATTTTACCCCCGGTGAACCTGAAAATTAAAATTATTTATTGTAATGTGAACCACTTGAAGAGCAGTCTTAACATTAAACTCAAAGGTACTTACTTTTATTCTTTCAAATTCTTATAGATCGTTCAGAAACTTATATTGAACATCAAATTTTCGCTGTTATCTCCCAGCATTTCCAAGACTTAGGTAACAAACAAACGAAGAAACAAAAGTATTTTCCGTATTCTTTATTTCCACCAAAAATACTGTTCGTTACTTAAGTCTTGGAATGCTGACAGTTGACAGCGAAAATTCGATGTTCAATATAATTTTTTGAACAATCTATACGAATTCAGAGGAGAAAAGTAAGTACCTGAGTTTACTGATGAATTATTTACTCCTGTAAACAAACAAACAAACAAAAAAGTATATTTGGACTTTGTAAAACAATTTACTTTATTTTAAAACAAAGCAAACATAATAGTTTTCATGTAACAAAACGAAATAAATGTAATCAAACAAGAAGAATACACATTTCTCCATTCTTAATCAGGATACTAATGTTTATGTTACTCTCGCATTTAAAAATCTTGAAAAAAGAACCATTTTATATTTATTTTGAAAGCATTTTCTTGTACCTTTAGTTAAAGTACTTCAAGAAACGTTACTCTCTCAGTCGACCTTGCACATAACCTTCAACAACTTCCTATGAGAAATTGCCTCTTTAGGAGGTCAAGGTATCAGTTCTCACCTAAATCTGTATCAGATTCAGACTTTTACAAAACAAACAAACAAACAAACAAAACACACACACACTCACACACCTACCTACATACACACAAAATCAGTATCGTAAGATATTTTAAACAACCATATTATAATTGTCAGATTCAGTCTTTCTCTCAGCGGGTAGCCAAGTAGTATTACCTACCTAGATTTCGAGATTTATATTTCCAGAATACTGTTGAATGTATTATTGGTGTTGTAAAAGAAGACCGTGCAGAAAAGTATAATACTTGAAAATACTTCTTAAATGTATCAAAACAGTAATAGCTAATAGAGACGCATATGTTTAATCTCTTTGTGTTCCTTGTTTGAAACTTTTAATCGTATTCCGGTATTTAAAAAGAAAAAAAAAAAAAGGCGCACGTCGGAAATCTGTGAGTTTTCATGAGACAAATAGCACGAATAGCGTTATCGGTCATTCAGCTATGGTTGGCTGAAAGATGGTCACATGACCTGATCATAGATGTCATTTCTATCTTGATTTTGACAGGGGTATTTTGGCCTACCCCTAAATTTTAGTAGGGGTACATAGTACCACCCCTTAAATTTTGGAAATTACCGAACAAAAAAAATTGGTACAGTAGAGTAGGACTGGGGGTAATAATGTACGTTTGTAAGTTTGGTTGGTATATCTTGTTTCTTTTTATGGGTAAAACATTATCAAAAATTCAAATTTCGGATGTTTTGACATATTTTATCCTCCTTGATGAGGCTTCATTACCTCCTATTGTTGTATGATTGGTATAGTGGTCCATTTCATAGGATATGGGTACACTGATGCTCTCATCTTATATTTTGGGAGGGGTACTAAAGATTAGTGTAAGTTTGGGAACTGTCAGAAAGTACAAATAGGTGAAGGTTCTCTAGGACTCAAATACAAACCTTTGTAAATTTGGTTGATTCACATTGTATCCTTCTATTAAAAGAAGTTTAAAATATATGTAAGTAATATGGCGGGAATTTGAATTAGCATGAGGCGATATTTTGAATCTATTGCCCCAAGGTTTACTAAGATGAGGTTTTATCATGTTATAGTTCAGTACAGGGATCTATTCTCTTCGATATGACCGATACATTGATGCTCTGATCTTCAAGTTTGTAAAGGGTATATCGACCCATCCATTAAATTTACGAATTGTCAAGAAGAAAACGGTATATGTTCTCTAGAACTCGAATATCTATCTATTAAAATGCTACAACAGCAATAAAAGCGCCTGAGCTCCAACCTCTAACTGATGATTTCAAACCTTTGATTTACGGGTATTTGTGATTTCAAGTTTTACAAAGACAAGTATTTTAAAGTATGTGTACTTTAAATAAATTATTTATAAAACAGATCTTTTTCATAAAGTTTATTTTCTAAAATTATTGTTCAAAGCCTTTGTATTTTAATAAGCCTTCTCCAAAATTAAAGCAAATGAATTGTGCTGTCATCTATGGAGTTCTTGTAAACTAT
The DNA here is from genome assembly GCF_964235325.1 of Thermobia domestica. Classification (NCBI taxonomy): domain Eukaryota; kingdom Metazoa; phylum Arthropoda; class Insecta; order Zygentoma; family Lepismatidae; genus Thermobia; species Thermobia domestica. The sequence goes on from NC_137468.1 coordinate 70,774,396, forward strand.
ACGTTTTTGGGCGTTTATATGTTTGTGGCCAACTCTTTCGACAATATCTCGGAAACTACAGGCTCTAGAAAGATGACGTTTTCACTGATCGATTGCAAATTTTGCATAGATTGTCCAGTTCTAATTGAATATTTTAAAAAAGGCCGTTATTTCTTTATTACATTTTTACGGGTACACTGGAGATGTTGAAATTATAAAAGCAAATTAAAGCACCATATCCTACGCACTATACATTCCAACACAACATAATTGTATACAGGGGTTGCATATCTCTCAGGCATTTGTTTCATGCCCAAATGATATTGAAAAACGAAAGATAACCATTTCTTCAATCTAAGAAAAATTTTCATTGTTTGGAGTGTTTTGCCCAATGAACACCATATATCTCATTATAATCAATTGTGTATGTAATGTATTTGCTTATTACATACTGCATGCAAGAAGAAAGAAAACACTGATCATATATGAATTAAAAACTCCAACCGGAAGTAGACTCAAATCTTGCAAATGGTGCGAGATATTGAAAAAGTAATAAAAAAAATCTCCAATTTATGGTATCTCTTGCCGATTTCTATCAAGACGTCTTTCACTTGTGTCTGTAAAGGGACATATACAGATGTGAGGAATTACAGGGAGATTCATGCTCATATGTGAGTGATGCTCTGTGTAGAGAGTGCAGGTTCAGCTAGTGTATATTTTAAAATGCTAGAAAAGTTCATATATTTGTGGTCAATCGTTTCGACAATGAGTTCTCGGGAATCATAGGTTCTAGAAAGATGCCGTTTTCACTGATCGATTCCAAATTTTGTTGAAATTGTTCAGTTCTTATTGAATCTTTAAAAAAGGCTGGCATTTATTATTACATTTTAAGGGATACAATGGAAGTGTTGAAATTTGAACGAAGTAAAGCATCATATCATACGAGCTATACATTCCTACACCACATATTTGTATACATGGGTTGTATAGCTCTCAGTCGTTTGTTTCATGGCCAAATATTAGTGAAAAACGAAGGATAACAATTTCTTTAGTATAAAATGAATCTTTATTGTTTGGAGTGTTTTGCTCAATGATCATATATCACTGACATTATAATTAATTGTGTATGTAATGTATTTGCTTATTACATACTGCATTCAAGAAGAAAACTCTGATCACACATGAATTAGAAATTCGAACCAGAAGTAGGCTCAAATCTTGCAAACTGCGATATTGAAAAAATAATCGAAAAAAAAAATCTCCGTTTTATGGTACCCTTTGTCGATTTTTATCAAGACGTCCTTCACTTGTGTCTGTAAAGGGACATACAGATTTTGTGGGAAATGACAAGAATATTCATGCTAATATGGGAGTGATGTGGTGGGGTGTGTAGAGAGTGCAGGTTCAGCTAGTATACCTTTGTAAGTTTCCTTGGTTTTACTTCTTCCATTTTACGGGTAAAACATAACCAAAAATTTAAAATCTGGAGATTTTTTATCTGTTTGGTCTTTGCTTTATCATATTATACGGTTATATTGTTTAGTAGCGAGGCTCATTCTCTTTCATAGGGCATGGGCACATAATTCCATCTCAGATTTGGGTATGTAAAGAAAGAAAGAAAAAAGTAACTATCCTATACAACTGCAGTATATACCTTCATAACTTTATTGGTCCTGCTTCTGTCCTACGGGTAAAATAAGTATCAAAAATATACGTAATTAATGTAAATTATAACGTGATGGGTTATTGACATATCTAGAACTTGGATAATACTTTTGTGTATTTCAATGGTTCACGTTAATTCTTTGCATGGGTAATATATATTCTTTGCATGGGTAATATATTCTTTGCATGGTATTTTTTTTAAATTCCGATTTGTGTGTGTTTTGACCTCACCCAAGATAAGACTTTATCATATGATCATATCGATGAGTACAGAACTAATTATGGATGGAATTTAGTATCTCCCCCAACTCGTTTCATGGCTCCAGAACCGAGTACCTTGTTTGTCTAAATTGTGATAAAGGTAGAAGAAAGAAAAAGGACCCTGTGGGGCTTCTAACCCTCTTCGCTTGCTCAGCAATAAGTAAAGTAACTAATACTGGAGATCTTGTATGTGTAAGATTTGGGGTGGATAAATATCAGCCGATACATTTTCTCCAGGTATTTTAAATTACAGTAACAGCAAACAATACCCGCCACCGCCCCTTTCATGTCGTGACCCTTAGGCCACTAGCATACCTCCATTGGATTTTAATTTAGTTCTGCTTACACACTTCCCCTCGTGCATACATACCGATTATATATGAAGTTGCGAAATAAGGATATAATTGCTTTTTTGGGGGGGAAGGATTTTACAAGTAAAGCTTATCAATTTACAAGTCGAGCAAGTGTATGCTCGTGTATAGTGGTTGTTTTCTTCGCAGTCCAAATGTTGCAGATTTGAATTTGTTAGACGTCATCCTGGTTGAGCTTTTCATAGGTTTTACCTCACTTCCACCAAGTGAATACCTGGATAGTAAATTTACAGACCCGCCTATCTCCTTACCCATTGTCATCTATTGTTGTAGATTGTTAATTCCAGGGCAGATTTCCCTTTTAAGCTGACATTAGGAGTTATTTAAATGCACTGGTAATGTTTAAGAAACTTATTTATACACCCGTAAACATAGAAACTACGTTACAAACTGTTAATTATTACTACGCAATTGTAATGCAAAGTAGTGACTACCCTGTACAGCTTGATTCGTATTTTTCTCACTTATTTTCCTTCCACTGTGCTCATCACACAAAGCACTTAGTTTACGGAAAACTCAATGGTTTCATATACAGTTTTGACAGATTTCTAACCGAACTGCTGCGACGCTTTAGAAATGGTTTTGTTAGAGTTTTAAATTTTTTTTTTTTTCACTGAGTGGAAGAACTTTCTAACTAAATATTTTCAAAAACCTTTTGAAAAAAGTTAAACAGATCTGAAAGTAATCAGCCAATGAGATTATACACAGAATAACTTGTCCCCAATTTCATACTCTGAATTGTAAGAAAATTTCAAAGTTTAAAATTGTTGTTGCATATCAGTTGGGTTTAATAGTTATCTGTCAGTAATGTCTGGATTTGTAAGTAATTACATATTTTTTCCTTCATATGTAGGTTCGTCAAATCCTTAAATGTTTGTGATTCACACCTGTAGGGTGCTTCAACTCGTTTCGTATTACATATTTTTACACATTTTGACAAATATTACATACTTCTATGGTTTCTACATATTTGTTACATAAAAATGTTTTAAAACTTTGCGTTTACTGAAATTTTAATTTAAAATTAAAAAAAAAAAAATAAAATAAACTCTCCAACTGTGCAAGGCTTGCATCTAGATTCAATTTTGTCATGTTTATCTTTTCGTTTCTTTACCGAAAGAGAAATGTGTCTCTTTTTTTTTATTTGTCAAACCATGTTTTGCAGAGTTTTCGCCGATAAAAGAAATATAAGAAGAAACAAATAAAAATCCTCCCTCCGGGGTATTTTATACATTAGCAGCGCCCTTTATTCTCAACTCTGGAGGAAGACAGATCACGTGCCTGACAGGCGACTGACCAGGAAATCCCTAAAATGAAGTCTATTTGATTGTTATCGAAGGTCGGACGGGAAAAAAGATGAAAGCAAATCCTGCAATTCAAGTTAAAATTGTATGCTAGTTTGCTTCCAGGAATTTCTGCAATACTTCGTTCCAAGAAGCTGGTGACAATGGCAGGTAACCTAAGCTTTCAAGGAACTTCGCCTGCTCAACTGAAGACAGGAGGGCAGTACTCCAGTATTGCAGTTGCAAAACGTGCGTGTTCTGTATTGACCGTCGAAGTTTAAAAAAAAAAAAAAAAAAAAAAAAAAAAAAAAAAAAAAATCTTGACACAAATGCATCAAGATACTTCAGTGAGTGAGTTTTTCAAAGACTTGTGCCAAGCAAAGATAGCAGCAAATTCCTTAGAACAAAGTTCAAGTGCCAAAGTACCGTGCTTTTCTGGAGAAGTACTGCAGGCGTCGAATTCCTGACGAATCCACTCTTCGAAAGTGTGATCTCGAAGTTTGTTATAGGGAAGCTATAGATACCATTAGGCCAGAAATAGGTAGTTCATATATTTGGATTTCTGTGGATGAAACAACAGACGTTTTGGGACGTTATGTAGCAAATTTGGTGATTGGAAAGTTAAGTGAAGATGCTCCATCTACCTCATTGCGAGTGAATTGCTGGAACGCACGAATCATTCCACGATTGCTCGCTTTGTAAACGATGGTCTTAAAGTGTTGTGGCCGGGAGGAGTTCAGGAAGAAAAGTCCTTGTTCTCTATACAGACAGTGCAGCGTACATGTTAAAAGCGGCTAGAACACTTACAGTTTTTTACCCTCACTTAATTCATTTTACCTGTATGGCCCATGCTCTTCAGCGTGTTGCTGAGGAGGTAAGAGAGAACTTTTGCGAAGTAAATCAACTAGTTTCTCCCACGAAAAAAATGTTTGTTCAGGCGCCACAACGTGTTCAAGTTTACAGAGATCAACTGTCAGACGTGCCACTTCCTCCGGAGCCTGTGCACTTGATACAGGCAGTACATTACTACAATGAACATTTTCAAAAAATTAAGCCTGTTGTTCATTCATTTTCAACGGAGTCTGCTGTCAGTGGGTATTGCTCAGAAACTGACCTACAAACATTAAAAAGCTAGACACTGTTGGGCGGCCTCTTTCGAAATCCATGGAAATCATAGAGGATGCAAAGAGACTGCTACAAGGTTGTGGAGATGTAGGAGAAAAAGTTCGAAAGAAACTAAATGCAGTGCTGGAAAGAAACCCGGGTTACGACAGCCTATTGGCAGTATGTGAGATTCTCAGTGGTGAAACAAGAACCTCCCTAAAGATATTTCCCCCAACTACATCCCCCTGTTGAAATACGCTCCTGTTACCTCATGTGATGTGGAGAGATCATTCTCTGCATACAAGAATATTTTATCCGATCGCAGACAAAAGTTTACTTCTGATCATTTGAAAATGTACCATGTAGCCCATTGTGCAACAACACATAGTTGAACTGGAGGGACATCTTTTGTAAGTACTTTATTTGAAATTAAAAACGTTCATTAATGGAAATATTCTTCAATCTTAGCTCAGCAACTTAAATATATATAAAACAACACATTTCGTCTTAAATTGCTTATTTCAAGATTGTACCGTGGTCACGGATGCGCATTTAGTGTAAAAGATTCTACATTTGAAACTGAACCACACCACATCACATGAGATTTCTGACGTACAAATTCCGTATGCATTGCTTTTCTCAGGGCTTTCCTGTTTCTCTCTAGCCGATTCACATCTTCCTTCATTCGCGTCTAATTTTTATTACCCTGCAATCAGTCACGTCAGTGACGTATGGCTGTCTCAGCTGTTCAAACATTTCACTTCATTGGGGGACTTGCATTAAGCAGGATAAAGTGTAGTAGATTTTCCTTTTTATAATTCGTTTAAATATTGCATACTCATACGCAGGGTGGATTGATTTAAATCAGTCTGATTTAAATCACGATTTAAATCAAGATTTAAATCACTTGATTTTTTAAATAAAAATCGCTGATTTAAATCAAATTCCGAAATAAAATAATTTAAAGTGAAAATAAGTAAAATTCCGTTTCTGTTCTATTATTTCGGTTACGGAAGTGAATAATCATAATACAATGAGACTCAAATGTACAGTATGTACAGCATAGTATGAAAACAAGTGTCACGCACGGGATGATTAGGGAAGATCCCGTTTTGAACGGGTAATGAAGCAATCCTGCTTTCTTCTCTTCGTAAAATGGGTTTGGGTTTTTAAATCGTTAACTATTCCAACGGGGAAATCACCATCGACATTTGAGACGAAAATTCTTTCGTGTGCCCGTCTGCTTGTTTGTTCCCAGATAATAGGGCGTATTTAGAGGGGTCCTATCCCTCCTCTCCGATTTTGTTTTTAAGATTTATAACTTAAGGCGAAATTTATGTATTCCGTGCCTCAAGCTAGCCAAATATCAGTAACTTTTGTGAAAAAAAAATGTCATTTTGATAAACGTTGCTGTACTTTTCCTTAATGTTTAACCTTTTAAATTATATTACCTATTTTTATTCTATTAAAAATCGAATCTTCATTATTCGATTTAAAAAGTACCAATAAACCTTTTTACTTCGTTTTTTTAAGACTGGAAGCATTGTAGAACATGTTACTTATGCTTTCACACCTTTCTGCGTCGACACATACTGTGTGATGACATCATATATTTAAAAAGATATTTTTTATGCCAATTATTCTAATTTTTGGGCGAGCTTACATTGTGCATTCAAAAGACTGAAATTTTGTACACTCGTTCAGTGCACCCCTTAGTATTTTTCACATCTCTGCGTGAAAACAGGAAGCGGAGGGGGGGGGGGTCTAGAGAGGAAAATGTAAAAGAAAAAGATATTTTTAACAAAATAGCTTTTTTTTCGCGATTCAGATGGAGACATATGAATTGTACCGTTTGAAAGGCTGTTCTATTCTGAAGAAGATGATGAACAAACCATGATCCGAGGAAAAATTGGGATGTTTCAGGAAACTGTTAACTGAGATCCTGTTTTATACATGAATCTAGGGTATTTGGGGGATATTATTTTTCGCGGGCCTACTTTTGCATGTAGAAGATTGAAATTTTGTACAATTATTCAATGCACCCCTTAGCATTTTTCAGTGTTTCAGATCTCTACCGTAAAACAAGTGTCCGGATTTTCGTTCAGTGTTTCAGATCTCTACCGTTGGTCCAGAGGGGTAAAAAGTAAAAAAAAGGATATTTTTAACAGAAAATCCCTTTTTTTCGTGATTTTCCCGCCCCAGATACACGATGGAGACATTTGAATGGAACGATTGAAAATTTTTTTATTCTGAAGAGAATAGTGTGCAAATTTTTATGTCTGAGGAAATTTTTATATTACATGCGGCTTATCTGGGGCATTGTGGGGATGTTCTTAGCTCATTGTTAAATATTTTCCCCGCCCTGACTATTTAAGATAGCTTGAAATTTTATACACACATTTAGTACACCCCTTAGAATTTCCCAGTTGATTTTGAGATATGTGCGTTAACACAAGGGGGTCAAAATTTGAAAAAAAAAATCAGAAAAATCCAATTTTCTTTCAAAATTTCCCGCTTCAGAGACATGATAGGGAAATGTGAATATTACCGTTTCAAAGGCTATTCTATTCTGAAGAGAATGAGGTATGAATCATGATCCTAGGATAAATAGGGATGATGATGTGGCTGCTTGACTGAAAGTTTATAATTTACCTTTTTTTTATAAAAAAACATAATTTAAAAGGGTTAAGAAACATTGTTTGTGATTGATATAGGTTAACAATTGGGGATTAATTCAAAATTCAACCCTTATACTTTCACTTAAATGGCATAATTAGCATTTAATACTAATTCCTAATGCTTTTTCTTCAGTTCGCGACTTGTAATTTACGAGGAGAAAGATTTGATTTAAATCAAAAAAATCGATTTAAATCAAAAAAATCAACAAAAATGATTTTTTTTAAAAAAATCGTGATTTTTTTCCACCCTGCTCATACGTGTGTTAATATTACGTTTCCATAAATATGTAACATATGTAATATTACATATTCTTATATAATATTACATATTTCTTACATTTTTAAGCGATTTTTGTTACGTATTTATGTACATATTTAGGGGGTTGATATTAGATAAAAATCTGGACTATCAGATACTACAAAAACTTTCAGTATAAAATTTCATCTACATTTTTAGCAAAACAAATACTAACAAGCAGAAATATTGAGATACGAAAAAAGTTTCACGGTTTACCGACAAACTTCATCTAGCTTTAAACTATTCGACTAGACCTATGGTCTTCGACTATGAGGTACGTCTACAATAAAATTTCTGTTATTCTATATTAATTTGTTTTATTGATTATCTATCAGGTTTTAAGGTCTAAATTTATAAGGTTTACTTTGATCACAGGTATGTGATTTACAAAAATGTGTATTAATGTTCTGTTCAGGTTGAACCACCTAAATTTGCATGAGTCCTATAAACATTTATCAACTTCTACTTTGTGACAATTTCCCAATTTAAAAAAGTGTATGCCTGTCAAATTTAAGGTGAGGTGTACGAAGAGATCGTATCTTATGAAAAATTAGGGAAAGCATTTACTATCTCCCCCAAAGCTGCGCAACACACAAGCCATGCATTTTATGACATATAAAGTGTTTTTCCACTATCATCGTTTATGCGAATACCCACCACCACTTACGCGCCTGCTCGATGCGGACGCAGCCCTTGCCGCCGCTTGTCCCCTCCCCCCTTCTGCGCTCCTGCCCTCACTTGGTTAAATAGCTTTTTAGTGGTCATTTAGCACAAGTTAATTCGTGTTTGATGCACTAGTTTTATGCCATTAGTGCACACGTATTTCGAACAATAATCACTATCAAGTGAGCCAGAGTGACAACCTGGTATTTTGAGGGGAGGAACTAAATAATATTCTTTTTGTTTTCGAACTTCGAGTGATCCAGCGATACAGCAGTAATAGCAATGTTCCTTACAAATTCTTTCTTTGTGAACTAATTTAATGACCCTAAATTATTCAGGCTTAACTGCCGCAGACCGCGGCCCCGAAAGATAAAATGTATGCAGAAATTAACAGAATCAGACTAAATATGATAATGAGAGTAACAAACATTAAAATTGTCATCATTATAGGGTGATTAATAAGGGGAAGTTAGATTGTGGACTCTGTGTGTTCGTGGATTGATGCAATATGAGGTGAAGTGGCAGTCAGTGTTGTCATATCCAGAATAACAGACTTCTCACCCAAAGCTCTCAAATTTCCCGATCGCTTGCAAAGTTTCCCGCCATGAAAGAATATTAATCGTTAATTATTTCATTAATATTAATGATTAATTAATTAATAACTATATTAATAATTTCAAACTAAAATCAAATAACTATGAATAATCAATCAGAAGTAAATGATTTCCTGCGGGAGGTGAAATCTATTATAGGGCTATCCTATTTTCTGTCAGTAATTTATTTGGTATAGAGATAAAAATTGTGTTTGTGTATATATGTGCGTGCTACTTCCAAACATTATATTCTTTTCTCTTTTCCCTCTCTTCGCCCTAATATTCCGTGAATGACTGGCCATAACCAATATACTAAGCAAAGGGCCATAAACCCTCTCTCCCTTCATTCTCGCAGAATATGGATATTGGCGCGAGTAACACTCAGTTCCATTTGGATATGCTTATAAACCTCTCTTTCTGTTCTGGTTCTTTTGACCTTCAAAGACGCTTCGAATCCATGTATTACTCCATGTACAGTCACGAACATAAATAAATGGAGGTTTGAGCCATAAGAAATAATAGCTCCAACCTCCACTTATTTATGTTTGTGACTGTACAAAGAGGTGAAGAAAAGAAACGAGAAACAGACGACATGAAAAGGAAGTTAACAGAAATTCCCATTTTCAAACATAATTTCCCGCATTCCCGGCAATGCTAATTTCCCGTTTTGCGGGAAATTTCCCTCCACCTGACAACACTGGTGGCAGTAGAGCATAATCTGACAGTGTTTCAAACCCACTGTTATTAATTAACTTAGGATATGTACGCTATTGTATTATCATGGGGGTCAAGGTGGGACAAAACGAGCCCTGCGGGGCTTTTAACTCCTTCGTTCGGTCCGCTATGTCTTGTAACGTAAGTAAATCACTTTTTTATCAATCAAGTTATGCGTGCACAGTGGATCAAACACCACGTGGCATCACGTCACGCTCGGATGTTGGAACTTCAATGTAAATTTACCCTCACCTTTAGGAACACGATATTTAATCGGCCGCATTGTTTTAGTCATTAATGAGTAATGTGTAGCTTGCAATACTTCACAGTTCCGAGATACTAATTTTGCGCAGTAATACTATACTGATGTATATAAGTCTCGGAAAGAGCGAAAGAAGCAAGAAAAAGAAATATTTGTGATTAAAAGTGAACAGTGAAGGCCGGAAATGAAACAGGGGAAATTGTAGGTATGATATATGAAAATAAGAACAGGTAAGTTGTAATACAGCGCTCAAACAAATTCATGAGGGTTTTGGGTTAAATTCCAAAGTTGGGCGTCCGTTTCCAGCGAAATTTTTAAAATTTACAGGAAAGATGTGGATAATTTGATCGTTTGTGTGCTTGATAATATATAAGAGTCTCGAAGAACCTGTTTATTTGTTATATACAAGCGGGTATAAACATGGGACTATATGGCGGGCGGAGGGAACTACTTGGCGCAAGGTAACCGAACAGTTGCATTGTGGGAAAGAAATGAGCATTTATGTTATCAACATGGCGAATGTACAAGGGCAATGAACTAACAGTTTTAACATTTGTGAAGCAATACGTTGATAACGAGCAAAATCTTTTAAAAGTTTGTGAAGAGCACGGATTAATGAACCTAATAACAAATTGCAAAAAGTGTGGAAAGGAGATAACAGCGAAAAAACTTGACGAAAGCGGACGCCCAACTTCGGAATAAATGCCAGGGTTTTTACTGGGGCCGCCATCTGCAGCAGTTTAGCTATCATTCAAATCTCGGCCCTTGTATAGTTGAACAGTGCCCTTTGAGTTAACTGTTTACGTCACAGAAACGCAGTCTGTCTGGATACATGTGAGCTTCTGTTATGTAGATTGTTTAATAGTTCCCACAATTTTTCTTTCTTATAGCATCTGAAATCTCTTTTCAGATAAAATATATATTAAAGCTTGAAAAATTAATTCCTCAAATTCGAACTCAGGATTTCTGACTGTATGCTCATACACGCTATAATCATCAAGGCATGCAGGATTTTACTTCCGCTCCAGTGATTTCAGCTGATTCTTCGCTTCGAATCACCCACAAACAAATACATACATAAGCACTTTCACTCAAATCAGTTACATAATTTTAATTCTGTCATAACATCCATATTATTATTATTTCTTTTATTGAAAAGTGTACTCCTTGTTACGTAAGGATTAGTATTCCCTGGGGAATAAAGTTGGGAGCAGGAATATGTTCAAATACCACTTCTTTTACAATAAATTCAATTTACTAAAGAATTTCATTCATTTCCTCGCTTTCTATGCCACGCCCTCTTAAGACGTTACTTCCTTTGATATCTAAACTGACAGCAACACGTCCGCTTTCGTTGATAGGTTAATAATACCAGGTTAACTCATGTACAACTTAGATTAAACCTACAACAGTGTCCCAAGTTACAAATACTTTTACATTATCACATTGGCCTATCTTTGAATTGTCAGGGACGATTTAGTTAAAATTTTATATAAACTTTTCTCATCTGACCATTTGAATAAATACAACTGGAATTCTCATATTCTTATATTACATACCTTACACGTAAATTTTCCACAAAATTGTCAAGATTGACTTCGTCTAATAATACAAAATCCCTAATACCAACTTCATCCTGTCCCGCCATTGTGCACTTGTGCAGTGCAATAACTCTAAACTACAATGCACTACACATGTAAAACACCACCACCACTACACGCAAGTGCACTCTCCTCTGCAGCCAGGCAGCGGACGCGAAATAATCGCATCGCTCGTCCCTGAGAATGAGATCATCGTCCATAGTATCTCATGATGCAGTATATACACTTTACTAGTACTGAAAACTATTAAATTAGTAACATAAAAATAACTTTGAAACATTTCGTGGAAATTTATCTTGTCAACAACCACTGCAAATATGTACAGAAGTTTCTGTATGAAATTATTGTAAGAATTTGTGCGAATTAAAGCATAATATGAAGAAAATATAATAACGCCAATATAAAGTTGCCATACTGAATTTACATACATTATGAACCTGGAAGATGTTCATCACAAGGTTGCAAACTAATCATATTGAGATATAACTCAAGATAACGTTCAAGGTAACATGGTAATGTTATCTAGGTACGTGCATTAATGAAAATACAAACAAGTAGATAAAATCTTTAAAAATTATTTTTTGAGTGTTCTTGATTGATATCTGGATCACCATTCAAACTGGGTTAGTCATTAATCATCTCTCCAATTTAGCTAAAGAGAATCTGTTGCATTTATTATATGTATAAAATAATTTACGAAAAACATTTTATCAAAATACCTCATAGCAAGCTAAAAAAATCCGAGGTATTTATTAATTGTTAATAAAGTAATATCATGTGTTTAAATATCTTAAAAACGAGTATTACACGCATCCGATATAGTAGATAACACTCGTACTATTTTTTTAATAAAATAAAATCACTTTTATATTTATTATTCTCATTTATGCAAATAAAGATAATTTCTCAAAATCCACATTTCTTCCAGGTCTTTAAAAAATCTGATCGCTTAAAAAGGAGAAAAAAATATTTGAAATTAACACAGCTGTTATAATAAACTATCCTAATAATAATTCTTACTCTTATTTTTAATCTTCATTTCTACTGATTTAAGAATGCTAACGTCAATACCTTTATCTAATAACTCTAATCTACAGCTCTTATATAAGTATGTGTTATCATTTCTCGTTTCATATGAAACGTAGGAGGTACGCTAATCGTAGAAACAGATCCTACATTTTTCAATAGATCCCATATGATTGTATATATATATATATATATATATATATATATATATATATATATATATATATATATATATATATATATATATATATATATATGTATATATATATACATGTATGTATTCCACGAAATAAATCCAATACGATCCTACAAACTACAGAAAGAGCCAAACCTTGAGCCGAAAATACTTAGTTGCTAACACTGTCCAGTTGATGACACTTTTAACCAGTGACGACACATGCATCATTGTTTGATTGTAGGTCGACTATTACTCATCCTACTTTACATTTCGAGGAAAGAGTCAAAGTATAACGTAGGCTTATGTTAACAGATATGTAGGGCTAGACAATTTGGTAGCCGTATTAAATATTTATTTTAAATGAATCACCGTTAAAATGCATAAATGTCATTATTTTCACATTTAGATTCATTGAAATGTGATGTTCGACATGTCGCAAATCGCTGATATGCGGTGACCACGAGTTATCCACCCTTTGTGGGCTATAACTTTAAAGGATTTCTTTTAGTGTTAATAGATCTATTTTTTTTAAAAAAATGACCCAAACCTTTCGCTGTTCAAATTAAATTAAATTTCTAATTGAACGTTCCATGCTATGCGCTGTAGGTTAAAAGAGACGGATGATTAATGAACGTGAATGATTATGAAATAAGTGGTGGAATGAAAAAGTGGGAGGAAATGAGAGAACCACGGATATGTTGTCCACCACAAGCTCACACCACCTGGGTCAAACCACGGAGCCCTCGCACAAATTCAGCACTCTACCATTGAGCCACCGTATTCCCTCAGCTAATAATAGGGGTCTATTAGTAGTAACGAATGAGCTTGGTTTCAGAGTGCGAAACTACAGTAGATTCCAAACTATGCGAATTCTATAACTTAAAATTGAAGTGTTAAATCTATGACGAGCGATTGCATTAGAGGAGTACGTTCCTCGGACGCTGAATCACCGGCGTCGTTAACGGGGTGTCGGGGGGACGCGTCCCACCAGATTTTAGTAAAATATATTTAAATAAACTATACTACTTTGTGTATATATATAACTTTGGTCGGAAAGAGAATTTTGATTTTGATTCATCTGACCCCCTCCAGATTTAAAAAGCTAACGACGCCAGTGGCTGAATCCATACCAAAAAGCCATTAGTTACTATCTCTTACTGTTTTGGCTCTCTGAAGATGTGAAACATATTCTTGCGGCACTGAATTGATATAAAGAAACTGCTTGTCGATAGCTATTACCATTTTATCCATTATGGGATGAATGTCGTAACCGGAAATCGTAGATTTTCACCACGTCCGGTTTGAACAGTTAGATAAAAGCCGAGAAAAAACTCTTTTTTGTGATGTTGAGTATGTCTAGGGTCCGTTCACATATTACATAACACTATTTTTGAGCAATTTTTGCTCCCTCCCTCCCCCTTCTCACACTTCGTAATGAAAGGCCGAACCATTCCCCTTTTTGTCATGTAATGTTTGTTCATTTTACTTTTTTCACCAATTTTGCTTATCTTGGGGATTATTACAATTTAAAAAAAAACTAATTTTAATGGCAAAACTTTTATTACAAAATGCTTGTATTCTGAATAAATGTGTAGTGTATTTTTTGCCAACAAATCAAAGTATTAGATAATAGTAGTAGCGTAATAATATTTTAACCCCATAGGTTGTTTAATTAATCAGTCTTAATTCTTCGATATTACATATTGTCGTTTTCTCAAGGAGATCGCACACATTCTTTTAGGTCACCAAATGTTGGCAAGGAGGAAGTACTGCCGGAAGCTTCAGGTGAAACAGGATCTAAAGAATTGACATCGATCTCTTCCTCCGGGATCCAATTTCCTTTCTGTATTTGAAGTTCGACAATGCCGACGATGCAAAGATCTCGTCGACCACAGATTCGATGTGATTGCACATGTGGGGGAGTAGAATCATCTCGTTTGTGAACAAGCTTTCGAGCATCTTCTTTGGACTTTAATTTTCAATTCACCGTTTTTCAAATTATTCTTCTCCTAAATCACTGACAGAACGCAAATAAACTCGATTTCTCAAAGAAAATTTAAATCTGAAGAGCAAAAACTTCAGTACAAATTAATATATGACGAATTCGGTTTTTAATATCTTATTTTGCTCTGCAAATCGTGGATTATTCCGTCGCAGAAAATATTATTTCACGAAAAAAAAAGTTTTGAATCATATTCTCAGAAATAGCGATACGAGTGAGAACGAGAGGGAATTTTTAAGTGGAGCTTACGATCGCTGACAACTAACTCCAGAAAAGCTTTGTGTCCGTAAATGCAATGCGGCTATAGCCACAAAACGGAATTTTATTCTATTGCAGTACACGCGGAGTTCATCACTAGTCATGTTGATGTCTAGTAGCGTTTTCGATTCCTTTTTGGAAGATTTATTTTATATACGTTCGCAATTTTTGAAAACAATAGAAATATTTTTTTATAAAAAAGAAAGGAACTGAATAAAATTATTTGTTTAAAAAGCTTGCATATAAATCTAAGAATAAAAATAAAAATTAAAGCGAAAAAAAATCGTTACGTAATGAAGGCATAAACCCCCCTCCCCTCGTCACACAAGGCCGAATCCCTCCCTCCTCCTTAATCGCGTTACGTAATATGTGAACGACACTTAAAACCCGCCTTTCGATATCTCTTACTGTTTTTGCTCTATGGAAGTACGTATTGAAACCGGAAGTACTAATAAACTTTAACCTCTTCTTTTTGGTAGAGTGTTCTACATGGTAATGGCATGCTGTCTTGAGACAGTGAGTCGATCGCAAAATTTTTTATCGCTATCTATTTCCGTTTTAGTTTTATGACCATCAACGTTAAAGACGGCGACGGCTGGTTTCTGTCACTTCCGGTTTGAATAGAGAGTTGATGAACGATGGAATATATTCTCGAGACGCTAAATCTAGTGCAAAAAACTGCTTCATGATATCTCATACCATTTTTGCACAATGAAAATGAAAATTGAAACCGAAAGTACTAGTAAATTTTAACGCCTTCCAGTGCATAGAGTAGGGTGGGTGGTTTTAATGTGCTCCCTTGAAATGTTGAATCGACTGAAAAACAAACATTTGTCGCTATTCATGTTCGTTGTTGTTCCATGAGATTAACTTTGATCCGGAAAAGGTCAATTCCTACCATTTCCGATTTTCATGGAGAGTTAACGGAGGAGACGGAACCTATTCTTGGGACGCTGAATAGATTTAAAAATATTGTATCTCAATTTCTTCTAATGTCTTTGCTTTACCAGTTTAACGTTCCATGTTTGCCCTATAAAAATTAGTATTGAAACAAGAGTACTAGGAAATTCAAACCACTTCCGTTTTCGGTAGAGTGTTGCGGGTGTTGATTAAAAGTTCTCTTGAGATGCTGAATAGATTGAAAAACCGTTTGTTTTCATCTGTTATCGCTTTTGTTGTGTAGTGATAAAGGTTGAAACTGGAAATGGTTGATTTCTACCACTTCTGGTCTGAAGAGAAGGTTAGCGGTAGAGTTACCAAACATATTCTCGGGACGCTTAATCGATTGCAAGAAACCACTTTTTGATACCTATTTCAGTAGAGTGACGCAGGTGATGATGTTACGTTTACTCGAGACGTGAAATTGATTCTAAAAATTGTTAGTGGCTATCTGTTACCGTTTTCGTTCTATAGAAATAAACTTTGAAACCGGAAATGGTTGATTTCAACCAGGGGCATCATTTCAGACTTCGCTTGAGGGGGGCAAGAGCGCCACCGATATAAGACTTTCACGTCTTGTACTAGTATGTTAGTAGACAATCGATTAAAGTAGACTATATGTATTCCTCAAACTCTTGGGGGGAAAAATTGCTCCCTCCTGCTCCCCTAAATGACGCCCCTGATTTCAACCACTCCCGGTTAGAGTAGAAGGTTAATTGTAGGGTTACAAGACGTCCTGTACATACATGATTGTTCTGTATTTTAATAATTATACAATGTATTTCCTTGTCCTCCTGTCTGAAGGCTGTACTGTAATCCGCCTTTAAAAAAAAAAAAAAGTTCCCATATACTGTAACTTCCACATTTTCATAAATAACAGTTTTCTTCATTTATTATTGCTTCTTTGTACTTTATTTAACAAAGCAGTGTAGTAATGAATAATTATTTATGATTTTTAAGAATTATAAGGAAAAAAGAAAATTATAAGCAAAAAACTTTGATTCTTATGAAACTTTAGTCTGTCAGATAATTACGAGTAGAATATTCCGAGGAAAATTTGAGAGAAAATGACTCCACACGCTGCACATGTATTACGATCATTCACAAATACGTAGAATTCAAAGAACAGAAATTAGTGTGTTTTTGAGATGAGCATACAATTCACACTTCACGCTGCAAAAGTCCAATATGCGAAATCAATCAATATTTTAAGTTAGAATTATTGAAAAAGACAGAAAATGGCAATTTAAAACTCTCAGTGTAAACCTGCGCTTGGAGCGATTCCATTAGCAATATCACAATGCATTTTTGTAAGTTGCCTCTGTGGTCAATCGTATGTAATAATGCTGTTGAAATTCTAGAGACAAAGAGCAAGCGATTCGAGCCTGCGTATAGTAACCTTTTTTTCAATATAGGGATGTTTTTTTTTAATATAAAGTTCTATTTTGAAGTCCTTGAAAAGACAAAATCAGATGAACTCTTACGTTTGAAAGCTCAGTCGTATTTATTCGCCGAATTATACGAAGATGTTAAAATAAGGAATGCTAACATTCTTATAATAAGAACAGATTTTGATTCCCGGCGGGAGCTCACGTGGTTCGGTTTTTACGTTAATCAATACGTCCAGTCTCATATAGCTTTACTGTTGAAAAGGACGTTAAACTTCAAATCAACTCAACTAAACTCATTAAGAACAAATTTCTGATTTAAATACCAACTTGGAACCATACGTCCAAAATTAAAATTATTCATGCTTCTGATACCTATTCCTATATACAAGTGTATGTATATTATAAAATTGAAAGTGACTATATTTGTGACTCTTAATCTTTTCAACCGCCCAACCGATCTCGACCAAATTTTTTATGTAGATGCAGTTCTGGCCTGGGAGTGTTTTTAGCTATTCACTTTGACGGTAGAACGTCGGGGAGGGGAGGAGGAGAGATAGAAAAAATAAATTAAATAAATAATTCTTGAACCACCAGACCGATCTCGACTAAATTTTCAACATAGATGAGGTTCGGGACTTCACTTTGACGAAACAACGTAAAGGACGAGGAGGGGGAGATACATGTAAAAAAAAAATGAAAATAAAAGTAACTGTCTTTGTGACTTCATCACTCTTGAACTACCCGATCGATCTCAATCAAATTTTCAACATAGATAGGGTTTGCACCTGGGGTGGTTTTTATCATATCATTTTGACGGTAGAACTTAAGGGACAAGAGGGAATAGGGGATATTTAAAATAAATAAAACCTAATAACTCTTGAACCACCCGACCGATCTCGATCAAATTTTCAGCATAGATGAGACAGAATTGGAAAGTTCTTTTTTTTTTTTAAATTTTCTCTTTGACGGTAGAAGCTAGGGGCGAAGTTGGTGAGGGGGATATATATATATATATATATATATATATATATATATATATATATATATATATATATATATATATATATATAGATAGATAGATAGATAGATAGATAGATAGATAGATAGAGAGAGAGAGAGAGAGAGAGAGAGAGAGAGAGAGAGAGAGAATAAATATGGTTGTATTTTTCATAGGGCCGCAATGGCTTAGTGGTAGAGCGTTCACCTCTGGTGCATGGGGTCCTTGTTTCGATCCCAGCTTGCACAAAGTGAGATATGTGGTGGAGAAACACCGTGTGCGTGGGTTTTCTCGGCGTTCTCCCGTTTCTTCCACTTCCTTCGTTCCAGAATTTTATTCATTTTATAGCCATTATCACAGTCTCCTTTACCTGCTAGCTGATTAATCGTGGGGCGTCAAACTTAAAGATTGAATTTCATTTCAATGAAAAAAATAGTAGAATTCGTAATCTGCATCTTTATAAAGCAACTTGAACAATCATACAGGTGTATACTGCTTAAAATTGAATTAAATCGCAATTTCAGTAATCTGAAATATCTTAGGTTTCTCATTTATTTACATCAAATGTTTAGTTATTTTATACTTTCTAGCAAGAGTATTAGCTGCTATGTAAGACACAATTATCTATACCTTTGGCGTGGGAGACCCTGGTTCGATTACCGACGGGAGCTCATGAGGTTCGGATTCCACGTTAATCAGTAAGTCCCGTCTCATATAGATTCGCTGCTGAAAGGGACGCTAAACTAAAAATCAGATCAACTCAACAATTATCTGTACCACGGATTTTCAAACTGTGCGGCACGCCCCCCCTGAGGAGGCGCCAAAGGCTTTAAGGGGAGGCGCGAGGAGTTTTAGAAAAGATCCTATTTATAATGCAACACGCCTACTTGAGTCTGCAACCTTCTCCTTTAGTAATACATAGTGGACTAAGCCTTTGTATCACCTCTGTTCCATATACGATCAGGGATGACACTTTCACCTTTGGCTTAAAATATGCTCATTAGATGGTCACTAACGATCTTCTATTTATCTCTGTAGAATAGTATGTCCTCTTAACACAACTTTATGTCCAATTTGAGAAGTATTTACAGAGAACACACAACACAACTGGGTCGCGAACCCACCAAATTTCACCAGCCGAGAAGACAAACATCTCATTGATCTCTCTTCAGACAGTACATTGAAGACCAAGTTTCTCTCTATATCGTTGCCTGAATTTTCGAGCTCAGTGAAGAATGAGTATCCCGAATTAAGAAAAAGAAGGTCTTGCAAGTGATCCTTCCTTTTGCAACTTTTTATCTCTGCGAAACCGGATTTTCAGCCATGGCGGTGAACAAATCCAAATTAGGTCAAAACTAAATCTCCTGAAGATGCGTCTCGTCATTTCAAAATATCTGCCGAGATTTAGTAAATTGTGAAACTCAAAACAAGCTCATACATCCCATTGACTTTGCTCAACATTTATAATGTGTCGCTTTTTAAATGTATATTCCCTCTCTTGTATTTTTGAATTTTAACACAAATATCTGACTTACCACAATTTATAATTATTAACACCGGCTAATAACATTAAAAGGTATAGTCAGTGTGTACAATGTAGATCACCTGTGTCAATGAGATATTTCCATTAGTAATTAATAAATGAAACATAGTTTATTAAATTGATAGTATTTCTTTTAGGGACGCATGCCATTTTTGACAGAGGAGGCGCGTTCAGACTTTGGTAGTTGAGGTGAGCCTCAACTGCAAAAAGTTTGAGAACCCATTATCTATACATTGAATTTAATTAGGAAATCGGTATTGTTATCATAAGAGCAAGTTTATGAAAATGAAATGTATAATAATGATTGCATATTAAATACAGTTTGAGTAATTTGTAAGTATTGCCCCACCGACCTTAATAGTGGACAGTTCAAACTGTTAATCATATCATTCTATTTATTTCGCTTCAATGTTCATGTTCGTGTTAAAAAGTGGTGCCCGAAATGCACAGACATACCAGACGAAAGCAAGCAAATAGTCATTGCTCAGACGCAAGTCATGGACCACTAACGTGGGAGTCCGTGTTCGAATCTCGCTGCGGTCATCTACTATAATTTTTCATAGTAGTCGGAAATCAATTGCTACGAAGCATATTTTCACTTTTCCTGAAGCATTTGAATCTCTTCTATTTGTAGGAGTAGCTTCTATCAGTATGTGCAGTTGGTTGCTCCAACAGCTCACAAAATAGTAGCTGTTATTTGCTAACGGGCAGGAACCATTCCTTATTTCGATTGTATGTTGACTTAAAGTGAGCACTACACAGGTGTTTAGTAAGTGATAAGATCTAATGTAGTATTCTGTTCTGCTTTCCTGGATAGGTGCTGATTGCCACGGGTGCTGACTGCCACAGCCAATTATTGGTGCTGACTGCCACGACTGTGGCTGATTGCAAATATGAAGGTGCTGACTGCCACGACGGCGTGCTGACTGCCACGAGCCTGGGAGAAACTGTATTTGGAAAGAGAGGAATTAATCCCTCATACTAAATTTATGATTATTAATTAATTTAGTAGAGAATAATTAGGGATTAATTTAGTAATCATCACAGCAAATCTATGTGGCATTTTATAAGTTACAAAGTTGCTCACTAAATGGAACGACATACGCTTGGATGTTTATAAGGGGATTGTCTTTTCTGTTATATGTACAATTTGCACATTTCATTGTTTATACTAATTGTTTTATTGTATTATTTAATGGATATGAAGGTCTGAAGCCAGCTGACAAGGGAAGTTTGGGAGAAGCACTCGCCTGCAGAGAAATAAGCATGTCATTTGAAGGACCAATTCATGCTGATTACAACAGGTAATAAAACTCCTGTACATTGAGAACTGTTCGGGATATTCAGCTTAGAAGTTTATATGAGAAAATGAGTGGATGCACGTTTCAATGCGTTAAGTACTCTCTCACATGGCGAAGCCTGATGGTTTGAACTTGCTATTGCTTGATCACTGGGGTCCATTCACAGACAAATTGTCCATTACAAGTTGCATGACGGGTGGCAAAGACCTAATGGTTGAGAAGATACCAAAGAATTGCACACGATTTGTGCAGCCATTTGATGTGTTTTGATTCCGATCAATCAAAGATGATGGCAGGAGATTTGTACATAGTATGAAACTTCTTCATCTGGACGCTATAATGTACCAACGAAACAATCAAATAAAGTTCGTGTCCATACGAATCACTTTCGATTACCGCTATACATTGAATTCTTTCAGTTTGCGTTCTACAAGGCAGGTTACGAACAAATTATAGGCCTATAACTTTTGAATCACTTGTCGAATTTGCTTTTTGCTTTGGTTCTGTGAACTGTTCCCTTGACGGATGCAACGCAATTGCACATATAAAATGTTCATGGTGCAAGAGAGTATTTTGCCTGCGTCATTTCTTCATAAAACAGAAGAACAACAGTGATCATTTTTCATCTCTAACCTATGATTATTGTGAACAATGTAATGACTAATTGTATCTAACAAACCCGTTAGTTATTGCGAAACACTTTTTTTTTCTGTTACTTCCGATAGTTTTCAATTCGTATGTCAATATTCGTTACTAATTATGTTGTACTTAACGCGTATAAATGCGTATGTCCTCATTTTCTCATATAAACTTCCAAGTTGAATATCTCGAACCATTCTCAACCGACAGAAATTTTATTAGCTTGTTATAATCAGCATGAATTGGGACTTTAAATGACATGCTTAGTATCTCTCCAGGCGAGTGCTTTATCCTGAACTTCCCTTGTGAGGGACAGCCAGCAGTGCTTTTTTTGATGGAACTTTCAAGAGCTGCTCGAAACAATTTGCGCAGCTGTACACAGTTCATGCTGACGTAGGGATTTCAAGTGAGAATACATAAATCGTACCAATTTTGTACGCACCGCTCCGTGACAAAACTGAAGTACACTCATGTCCAAAATTATTGTCGCATATCTATAACTGTCTTCTTGTAAGAATATAATTTGATAATTTTGCAGAGTACTTTTAATACTGATATGTGTATAATCAGGAAATGTATATTTGTGGTAAATTTCATAGGACAAGAATTATAAATACGAAAATCATAATGAGTAAAATAAAATGTAACTAATGGACAAGAACAATTTATTTTCGTTTTATTGTTCTTATTTACTACTCTTTTGACATGAAATTTACCACATACTTGTCTTTGCCGATTATACAGATACTAACATTATAAGAAATACCGGGCGAATTCGTTATCAAATTATATTACTAGAACAACATATTTATAGTCATGCGACAATAATTTTGAACATGAGTGTACATACAGAGTGTTTACGTAGTGTTTACCTTTGTTAGGTGTTGGTCTGAACAACACGATCCTAAGGTTCATCTAGTTTCTTTCATGCTTCTTGGCGTCCGGTAATGTTACGTCTAGCAACTTTCTCTCAGGCTCGTGGCAGTCAGCACGCCATCATGGCAGTCAGCACCTTGATATTGGCAATCAGCGCCAGTCGTGGCAATCAGCACCAATAATTGGCTGTGGCAGTCAGCACCCCACCGCTTTCCTTCAGTTAATTTTTACCCGTTAACAGACAATATTGTACTGACCTTCTAAGCACCTCTAGCCATAAGACAAAATCAATGGAAATGTTCTTAACGTAACATACTGTTCTGTGACTCTTGGCCCAAGATAGGTTTCGATTTCTGTTTATTTTCTGTTTCTGCCATACCTGTTTCCTTCAGAAATGACAACTTATTTGGCCCGTGTAAAGAAATTAATTCGTTCCATTGCTCTTTTTTTTTTTTTTTTTTTTTTTTGCAACTTTCAATGTTTTTTCACAAAAATAACATTTTCCAGTAAAGCTAAACAATCATCTGTTTTACAGAAAAAACAATATGTAAAGTTCTACTTTCCGGTTTAAAATTTAACATCTTTTTCGAGAGCTATATGTGCTAAACAGTGCTTTATTTGTAGCGTGGAAGAGGAATTTATGCTTTTCCAGGGTGGGAAGAGTAGTTCCACTCCTGTAGAAACTTAATAATTCTCATAAACATTATCAGTTAGGCAATTTGCATATCAAGTAATATGTAAAATAATAATAATAATAATAATAATAATAATAATAATAATAATAATATTTTAGTATCAGGATTTAAGAAATTTTTATATGATACATGCATTCATAAAATAGTCACTACTTGTTACATACTCAGTTAGCCTTCTATTCGCGGCGGGAGCTCATGACATTCAGATTTCACATTAATCAGCAGGTCCCGTCTCATATAGCCTCGCTGCTGAAAGGGACGTAAACTCTACAATGAAATGATATCTTTAAGTTTTACGTCCCACGGCTAGGCTAAAGGAGATGGTGATGATGAGAAATGAATGAAAGGGTAGAGTGAAGAAACTGGCAGAACTCCGAGAAAACCCACACACATGGTGTTTGTCCACTACAAAGTTCACTTGGCGCGAGCTGGGATCGGACCAAGGATCCCATGCACCAGCGATAAACGTTCTAGCACTGAGCACCGCGGCCCGGTTTAAACCCTACAAGTCTAAGTCTGTTGGTATTTCTCCTCCAGAAAATTCCCAGTATTCAGCAACCGGATTTACTTTCAGATTCAAACTCAGATGTCTCGCACCAAAGAAGAGGATGCTAATAATTAAAAAAAAAAAAAAAAAAAAAAAAATCATTCGATATATTTGCTCCTTGGCCTTATATTTGCTTTGACACTTCTACAAATGTATATTATTTTATTACAACACATCAGAAAATCATAATTTTAAAGATCCACTCCCAAAGCCCGATTCAAACCAAGCGTGTGTTCTGTATCCGAAATCTGGTATTGGTGGTTATATCAGAATATAGCTATAATAAGTGAAAAAATTAGAAAACCTGACTATACTGATTGTTAGTATAGCAATTTAAATCCATATTGGGAAGTAGGGATTTTGTATTTGTAAACATTTTGTAAATTGACAAAATAATTATGAATTACACTTGCAACTTTTTATGGAAATTGCAAGCGTAATATATAGTCTCTCTCTCTCTCTCTCTCTCTCTCTCTCTCTCTCTCTATATATATATATATATATATATATATATATATATATATATATATATATATATATATATATATATATATATATATATATATATATATATATATATATATATATATATATATATATATAATATGTGAGTGTGTGTGTCTTCACAGTCCCAGAACGATCACATATCTCGCGAAATATACAGATCAGGAAAACAAAAACAACACGTGTTAAATACAGTAGTTTTGAAAAATGTATCCGTATGAAAAATAAGAATGTATGAAATTCAATCTCTAAGTTTGACGTCCCACGCTAAGTCGGCTAGGTAAAGGAGACGGTGATAATGGCTATGAAATGAATAAAATCCTGGAACGAAGTAAGTGGAAGGAAACGGGAAAACGCCGAGAAAACCCACGCACACGGTGTTTCTCCATCACATATCTCACTTTGTGCAAGCTGGGATCGAAACAAGGACCCCATGGACCAGAGGTGAATGCTCTACCACTAAGCCACCATGGCCCTATGAAAAATACAACCATATTTATTCTCTCTCTCTCTCTAATCACCCTCACATACCTTGCCCCTAGTTTCTACCGTCAAAGAGAAAATATAAAAAAAGCTTTCCAGTTCTGAATCACATCTATGTTGAAAATTTGATCGAGATCGGCCGGGTGGTTCAAGAGTTATTGGGCCTTATGCACAGTCGTTTTGACGTATGATTAGCGTCATACTAAAGGAATGACTACTGCAAGAAACGTGTTAGTTGAACTCTTTAGAATGGTACTAATAACGCGTCAGAACGACTATGCATAAGACCCAATAGGTTTTATTTATTTTAAATATCCCCCATTCCCTCACCTTCCTTAAGTTCTACAATCAAAATCATATGATAAAAACCACCCCAGGTGCAAACCTTATCTATGTTAAAAATTTAATTGAGATCGATCGGATAGTTCAAGGGTGATGAAGTCTGTAACGCCCCTATCCACCTGTCACCGCAAAAGAATCCGAAGCAATCTAATCAAACCAAAATTAACAAAATCGAATAATTCCTCCGGACTCGTTCGAGGAAAACTAATGGCAGACGGAGCATTGAGGGAAGTACAGGTCTCGCCCGAGTTCTCTTTCAATATATATATATATATATATATATATATATATATATGATCCAATATTCGGATATGCAAAAAATATTTATCAATAAATACAAAGAAAAACACAACTATTCAGATGTTTATATAACAATTTTATTATAACCAAATCAGTGGTAGTGAATATGCAGTCAATCGTTAGTTGACTATATATACACCGTTAAAACAAAGCAGACAAAATTCAATAAACTAGAAATTCGGTTCAGTAAAAATTTAACATATGAATCCGGGTTCTAAACTTTCATTCAAAAATTTCAAAAACATTAAGCTAATAAATTTAGATTCTCTTTTTTATTATTATTATTAAATCTCGATTTAATAAACTTCAGTATTCCAAAAATGATCAATAAAGCAAACATATATAAAGGTGATAAAGCAACTACTAATAAACCGTGTATACACCGATCAAAAATTTTAAAAAGGCAAAAACTATTCAAAAATACAATAATCTCGCCAATTCAAAAACTATATGAATCCGGGCTTTAATTTTCAATTTTTACTAATAGTAAATTAAATTCCAGGGAAAAAATCAAATTCTGTACAATTCATAAATCCCAAAACTACTTGACTTCTAATTATAACAAAATTGCAGTTAATATTAGGAAATTTAGGAAAAATTTCAATAAGGCTATCTCAGCGACCCAATAATTCAATATACATATCAACTTTGAGATCTCTAGTCAATCAAATGCAAACTAACACAATAATAGCAATAATTAAAAAAAAGTATGCGAACCTTTGAATCATCCTAAAAATGTATATAATTAATCTGGAGAAAGAAATCTTCCAATCAAATTACTAATTCACCGGACTAAAGAAATTCTATTCTCTTAAAGTTCTACAATTTCAAAAATGTTAATACTCCAAAATTCAAAAAGATTATTAAAAAATTCACTAGTGTTTAATTTCAACCTTAAACAGTCATATATCCTGCACTCCTAGCTAATTAGAAGCAAAATAAGGCAATAAATCATTTTTCCAATTTTTAGTACGAACTTTCGACTCAACCTAATATTCATTTAATTATAGAATTACTCATTCCAAGAATTTCCATTCCATTAATTCAAAAATCGGATTAGTTTTACATAAGTAATGAAAACTATGATTGTAAACTTTTTCTTTCAATTTCTCAAAGCCAGAACGATTGAATAAAGAAACTGGTATTCAGAGCATTAAATCGCTTTTTCTGGCAAATTTGTTACTAGTAGCAAAAATACAGGAAAAAATTCTTAAATCTAAAAGATAAAGAGGTGAACAAGAATATTGGATCATAAAACCGCGTCTCGACCATTTTTTTGGGGGAGGGGGGAATTCCAAAGAGAAAAAAAATTAAAAAATAG
The DNA here is from genome assembly GCF_964235325.1 of Thermobia domestica. Classification (NCBI taxonomy): domain Eukaryota; kingdom Metazoa; phylum Arthropoda; class Insecta; order Zygentoma; family Lepismatidae; genus Thermobia; species Thermobia domestica. Next base: position 70,801,210 of record NC_137468.1, read on the forward strand.
CAACAGGATGACAAGAATCACAAAAGATAAGCAGAAAGGACCAACATGAATGGACTAATCGACAACCCATTCTTCAGTAAGGCACATTTAAACCTCAACACATGCAGTGTAAATAGGTCACTTACCATAATTTTAGAGACGTAAAAATTTCTCTCCTTTTCGTTTACCTGTCCAGAAATTATTAATTTACACCCTTTGGACTCTTCTTAGACTTGCATTTTCTACACTACTGACCGATTTAAAGAATCACGGCAGTGAAACGTAGTTTTGTTAAAGCGAGCCTTTTGATCAAAAAGGACTCACGACAAAGGAAAACACATTCAAGAAAAATAATTAATAGCAGCAATAGCCATTAATATTGTGCAAAAAGGCACAGAAGGAATGCACAAACTTCGCGATAATAAGCTTGTAACACAACTCATGACTATAGGTCAAACAGACCATGCTGCCCACTTGAATCACATCCGACAAATTCACACTTTAAAATAAAAAATAACGAAAAAGAACAAAAGCAATTAGTAGTGGAGAAGACTGCATTATTTGAATTATATTACATGGTGTAAACAAAACGTAAAGTTGCAAAAAATGTAGATCTAACTAAACGTTGCTCTATAAAATACACTACTTTCTAAATATGTGCATATGTAAATTTATCTTAACACTGTTCTACAAAATTGTAGACGTTATCAACATGTAGATTTACTTTACAGTAAACATTGTTCTATCAAACAGACAACTTTCTAAATATGCAGATTTTCTGGTACTTAAACATTGTTCAACAGAAGAAGCTACTTTCTAATAATGTAGACTCATTTGTAACTAAACGTTGTTCGATTCGTCTGTAGTAGGATCTAGCAAAAAGTTAAATTACTGGCAATAATCACAATGGATTTCCACGTCTTTGAATCAGTGCCTGCATATAGCTCGTGTGCGCCCATTTAAGACATTGCATACATCGTATCCATAGTTTACATTTGTCATGTTTATATGGCTGTGAACAAAACAATGAAGATTTTGGATGCCTTGAGAAACCCCATGTTCTTTCCCTTGATGGCAACAACAACCTGGAGCATAGCCTCAGAATCCCATTTCTTCCTTTGAGCGATTTCTGTCAACTGTAATAACCGACATCAGCAATACCGTTCCCTAATATCTACTGTATTATCCGATATTTGGAACCTCTGTACTAACCGATATTTGGCAACGTAGGTTGTGTGGCAACTTTCAACTATATACATCACGTAAACAGAAACGAACTACCAAAACATCATGTAATTTAAAGCTACTCTTCTTAGCCTATATTATAAGTATAGTGAATATAATTAGGTTATCTTTATAGACGACATAACGCAATCAACTGCAGTATTGGGAATATTTCATAAGGTCAAAATCACAAAACACTTTATCACACAAATAAACACGTAGCGAGAGATATCATAATTAAGTGTGTAATGATCCACTTACGTGTGTAATGGCCCACGATAACGGCCGCTAGGCTGCAGCATGTACCCTTTTTAAATTCTGAAAGGGAGCATCATTGTAGAACCAATGTCTTATAAAAGATAATTGACTCCTGTACGAGAATGGCCAGAAAATTTCGAATCTGGGATACCTGGTTCTGAATCTAATGAGAATCGGATACCTGTACTGGGAACCGAGAATCGGGTACCCGGGTCCAGTATCCAGAATCGAACGTCACAATAGAGCACCGAGAATTGGGTATCCGGATGCAGAATCGAGAATTGGTTGCCCGGTTCCAGAGCTGAAAATTGGGTATTCAGATCCAGTTTTCCAGTTGCTGTCAATAGAGTCCAGTGAATTTCACTATTTCTTATGATTTGATTTTGTCGGCTAAAGTTAGCGTCAAACCAGCTACCTGTATTTATTTACAATCACTTGCAACAAGTTGGAACATCAAAGGAATTTTTGAAGCGAACTATTTTTCGTGATCTTCCTGTTTTTTCTGTGGGGATTACTACGCATTCTGGACTCATGACTTTCTTTTCAATATCAAAACTGCCTTATTGATTTTTCTATCACGTACATACGAGGGTTTCATTCACAAATGAGCACAAACGATGCACTAACGAGCGAAACTACTTTGATCGTTTGTGCTTTAAGTCGGGGAGTCACGGTGAACTTAGTCCCCTAAAAGTTTTTCGCTTATATCACCGAAACTAATAAACCACAAACAATGCACTAACCAATGACACTAATCCCATCTTTGTTTTACACAGAGGCGTATTTAGGGGGGTGGCTATCGGGCTTAAGCCCCCCGAAATAAATTTGTTATATGCAAAACTTCATTAAAATTTGCAGTACCCAAAAGGAAAAATATAAGTGCTTGTTCATGTATTGTGCACCCCCGGAAACAAAATCTTAAATACGTCACTGGTTTTACATGTGGGAGGAAATAAATCTTTTCATTTCAAAATAAATGAAAATTTACATCTAGTTTCCAACTTTGTTTTTAGTTTTTGGCTTATAACTCAGGAACCATTGAACCACAAACGGAGTTTCGTGCACAAAACGAATGACACTATTTTCAACTCGGGGGTCAAGTTCAAGCTAGCCCCCTATAGTTTTTCGCTCATATTTCCGAAACTGATAAAGCACAAACGATTCGGTTTCATGCACAAACAACGCACTAACCAATGACACTAATCCCATCGTTTCTGCTTCACATGTGGAAGAAACGAAGGTATTTTATTTCAAATCAAATAGCAAAAACTTGTTTCCGGTTTCCAACTCTATTTTCAGTTTCTGGATTATAACTCAGGAACTTTTGAAGCACAAACAGTGCACTAACGAACGGCACTACTTCGAATGTTTGTGTTTGAAGTCGGGGCTCCAGTGTGAATTTGGGCCCCCTACCAGTTTTTCCTTTATATCTGTAGAACTAATACAGCACAAACGATGGGGTTTTGTGTACAAACGAGCATAAACGATGCACTAACCAATGACATTACTTTGATCGTTTGTGCTTGAAGTCGGGGGCCAATTTCACGCACCTGAGCTTATGAATGTTACAATTTTGTTTCTCGTTACGTATTTAATAACGCCGTTAGTTTTCGTGCACAAACGATGAAATTCAAGTACTTTGGAGATAAACGTTGAAGAAATGATTGACATACTGAAAACTGCTTTCGGAAACTGTTCCGGCCAACATGACTTCAAGTTGGCTGGGACATTTCAAAGTTTAATAACAGTATTTAATTCACTCCGATAGCAATGAAACTGCAGCACTTTCCTGTACTAACTCAAATGATCACGATATTGAAATTTACTTATTAGAAAATTGTCCCAGCGAACTTGACGTCAAGTTGGTCGGGATTTTTAAAAGGTAAATAACGTCGTTAGTTTCGTTACAGAAACATTAAAACTTGAGCACATTTCAGTACAAACGAAGCACAAACGATTAATGCCTTTAAATATGTGCTATCTTAAAATCTAGAAATATGTCCCGGCTAACTTGACGTCAAGTTGGACGGGATTTTTGAAATGTGAATAACGTCGTTAGTTTTGTTTCACAAACATTAAAACTAGAGCACATTTAAGCACAAACGAGTAATGTTTTTAATATGTGCCATCTTAAAACGTGCCGGCCCACTTGACGGACATCGGCGTTATTTGGACAGCAATAACGCTCAAATTTGGGCACTAACCAGCACTAACGTTTGAAATTAGAAAATGAATTGTATCTCAATTAGGGAAAAAAGCGGGGCCAACTTGACGGAAATTAATTTCGTTATAACGGTGTTATTTTAACAGCACTAACCCTCATATTTGAGCACTAACCATCACTAAGTCGCACAAACGTTTGGCGTTAGAAAATGAATTGTATCTCAATGAGGGAAAAAAGCGGGGCCAACTTGACGGAAATTAATTTCGTTATAACGGCGTTGTTTGAACAGCACTAACGCTCAAATTTGGGCACTAACCAGCACTAATGTAGCACAAACGAATGGCATTACTTATTTTTCTCCATACAAAAGTGGTGGGGCAAACTTGATATTATTTTGAGTCTTGTGTACACGCATTATTTAAAGATACGATAGGAATACAAGAAATGACTAATAGATCAGATACAATTTTGGACCCTTCCTACTACTCTAATGGCTTTCGCACGTGCTTTCGGTGAACTGGAACACGGGTTTGATTTCCGGCGAGAGGCCTTGAAAAATTTGAATGGGTTACGGTGGTTCGGATTACACTTTAAACTGCAGGTTTACGTCTCGTGTAGCTTTGGTGCTGAAAATGGTATCTAAACTTCAATAAACGAATAAACATAAATTTGGACGAGGTATCTTCATTTTCATTCCATTTCCAAATTATTGTAATAATTAAGAATAAGATTAATGTTTCTTTTGTTTAGTGCTTAGAGGACTTAACCTCCCTTAGCTCCTATTGCTTACGACATTTCAAAGCATACATGTAATGAAGCAACAATCATTTAAGTTTATAATAATTTTGGACAATAATGAGGAAGCTCCTTCGTGGCTAAGCGGTTAGTATACGCGCCTGTGACGTGGGAGACCCGGGTTTGATTCCCGGCGGGAGCTCATGTGGTTCGGATTCCTAGTTAATCAGTAGGTCCCGTCTCATATAGTCTCACTGCTGAAAGGGACGTTAAACTCAAAATCAACTCAACTCAACTCGAACAGCTCGGCTCACAGCTCATTCACTATCGGCCGAACTTAGAATTGAGCAGAGCCAACAGTTGAGCCGAATCGAGCCGAGCTTATGGCTCTCTTATACCGAGCCGGCTCGAGCCATTGACTCACTTGAGCCGAGCCGATGTTTCATCAGAACCGAGCCGGCTCGAACTGTTCGCTCAGTTGAGCCGATAGACATCACTGCCCGGGTTTGGCTTCTGCTTGTGCTCAAAAATTCGACCGAGTAGGTCTCAGCCTTGATGGTAAGAACTACAGTATAGACTTATATTAGTGCTCAGGACATTTGAGGCTGTCTCGTTATAAAAACCTATTGTCATCACGTTATCGAGACGAGACGAAATGCGAACAGTGTCCCCTCTCGTGAGCAACAACAAAAATATTCCACATTACTTCTTATATTTCTCATGGCTTTTGCTTTCCGGTCTATTCACGCCATGATTTCAAAACGAGCTAAAAACATGCTGAATAAGCGAGCTATATGTCAAACTCGACTTGACTCGAAACTCGACCTCAAAAACAGTGACTCGGGTCGGGACTCGACTCGAGAAAATTACCTTTGACTCGACTCGAATTCGCCACACACCCTACACACAAACTATGTGCAAGCACTGATTTAAAAACGTGTTGTTTGTGACTATTGCCAGTAATTTAACTTCTTTTTAGATCCTACTACAGATGACTCGAACAACGTTTAGTTACAAATAAATCTACATTATTAGAAAGTAGCGTCTTTTGTTGAACAATGTTTAAGTACCAGTAAATCTGCATATTTACAAAGTTGTCTGTTTTCATAGAACAATATTTAGTTAAGACAAATTTACATAGGTACATACATATTTAGAAAGTAGTCTATTTTGTAGAACAACGTTTAGTTAAATCTACATGTTTTGCAACTTTATGTTTTGTATATGTTTACACCATGTAATATACTCAAAATAATGCACAGTCTTCTTCAATTGTGGTTTTCCTTAAATCCATCTCATTTAATTTCCGTCCGATATTAAGATCTCTTACTACCCGATATTGGGCAACCTTTTTTCGAACTGAGAAAAATGTCACTTTCTACTAAAGTGTGTGTATTGTTCTTTTAATATTTCCTTATTCCTTCGCAACTTCCAAATTGTAATCTACAAAGATAACAGAACATTTAGAAGAGGCTATATCAACATATTTGTTGGTGTTGGTAAAGTTTTTATTCTTTTTTTTTTCAAACAGTATCCGATATTCGGCACCTTTCCTATACTTAATAAGAACTTCAGGAAAAAACAAGATGGGGACAGTCAGTGGCGGGAGGCCTAAGCCCCCAGTTTTTTCAGTGACAAAACAATTTAAGCTATTATTTATATATTTCTTAAAGTTTATATATAACTATCATAGTCTGCGTACTGGCTGCCCCCTCCCCCCATCTTTACCTTCTAGATCCTGGGGACAGTAGAAATTGATACACCCTGGCGAACTTTTGTGTCCCTGAATCCCAGGTCCAGGTGCCATGGCCAGGAGTGCATAGAACCATCCCCTCTAAATTTTGGCAGGGATACCTTGGCCTACCTCCTGAATTTTCGCAGGGGTACGTAGAAGTAACCCTATTAAATTTTGGAAATTGCCAAAACTTAAAATTTGGTATGGTACTATAGGACTACGGCATGTACCTCTAAGTTTGGGTGGTCCATCTCATTCCCTTTCGTGGATAAAAAATTGTCAAATATCCAAATTTCGGAGTTTTTTTTGACCTAATTTATTCTTTTGATGAGGCCTTATTACCTCATATGGTTATATGGATTGTATAGAGGTAATTCCCTTTCATAAGATATGGGTATCTTGGCTCCCCACTGAATTTCGAGAGGGGCACATTGACCCATCCCATTAAATTTTGGAAATTAAAAAAATTGAAAATTTGGTATGGTAGTATAGGACCGGGGTATGTATCTCTGTAAGTTTGGGTGATCCATATCGTTCCCTTGAATGGGTTAAAAATTGCAAATTTCGGAGGATTTGACCTAATTTATCTTCTTTGATGAAGTCGTATTTACCTTATGTGCTTATATGAGTGTGTATAGGAGTACATCCCCTTTCATAAGATATGGGTACATTCATGCATCCCTTTGAAAATTTGGGAGGGGTACTTAGGACCACCCCATCAATTTGGGAATTGTCAAAATATAAGAATTGGTAAATAACCTCTAAGACCCATTGTAAATTTTGGTGGTTCATCTTGTTCCCTTTTATGGGTATAAAAATTGTCAAACTTTATTACGGTCACGTGGTTGGTGATTGACCTAATTTATACTCTTTGATAAGTCTTTATTATCGTGGTCTAGTATAGGGATTCATTCTTTTTATATACGACTTGGGTATATTGTATAATTGTAAATTTTGAGAGGAGTACCTAGGATCACACCTGGTCAAAAAGCAATAATTGGTAAAATGTTCTCTAGGACCCACTGTAAATTTTGATTGATCCTACTTATTTTCTTTCCGCAGTTAAAAATTACCAAAATTTAACTAATATTTTATATTACAAGTAGGTTATTGACCTTATTCTAAGTGTGCCGATTGGAATCCAAGACATGGGTCATTGATACACATTTTTGGGAGGCGTACCTAGGACCACCCCTGTACAAAAAATAGAAATTGTTAAAAAAACAATAGTTCATCAATGTTCTCTAGGAGATTTGTTATTCGTCAGGTGAAAATTGTAAACATTGTACTAAAAGGTTCATGACATTCAAACAAAAATTTTGTTTTCAATGAATGAATAAATTTTCAAAATAAAATTTTAAACGAAAGTTTTTCACACTAAATAATTTTCAAACGAAAAATTCCCAAATCATAATTAAAAAAAAAAAATCAAATTAAAAATTTTAATCGAGTTTTTGTCAAACAATAAAATTTAAAAACAAAATATTAAAACGAGAAATTTTCAAATTGAAAGTTTTAACTAAAATTTTCAACCATTTTTTTTTCAAACAAAACAATTTCAAAGCAAATTCCAAAGCTAAAAAGTTTCAAACAAATTTTAAAATGAAAGTGATCAACTAATCAGATTGCACTTAACGTTTCACAGTTAACCATCAAATTTTAGACGGTTTTCAACTATTCGGTAAACCTAATCGTACCTCAGGTTTATATTGTTCTATTTGCATATCTTTTAAATCACTTTTCGGTTCAAATCCAAGCATTAAATTAACACTTTGTGAGAACTGTATAGAAGTATGGATTTAAATTTCGGGATATCTTGTTAGACATATATTATTAGTTGTATCATGGGATATAAATAAATTATTTTCTTTATTATGTGTATTAATTGCATCAACAAGTTCTTATATATTGTTATAATAGCGTAGATGGATTACAATTTTCTGATTCCTGATCACTACTTGATAGTTTGTAATATACCGTAAACTGAGGTTACTTGGAAAATCTGGGGCTATTTGGAAAACTGACATTTTTTGTGTTATACGCAGGGACGTATGCAGGGGTGGGTCCTGGGGGTCCGGACCCCCCGAAATTTCGACTTTTGTGTAAATTTAGCCTAATTTTAGGAATTTTAATAATAAAATATCCTCATATTGAGTTTGGAACCCCACCGAAATAAATTCCTGCGTACGCTACTGTTATATGGTATAATAATGAGAGAACTATGACAGATGCGTCGTTTACTTCCAGACCAATGAAAAGTAGGCACCTAAAAGAAACAATATGATGGTCATAAGAGCGTCTTATTTATAGACTGGTCTAAAAAATTCTCACAGCAATTAATACTTTTTTCTTTAATTTTCTGTAAATTGTTCATGTGTTTCCGTAATGAAAAGTGATTTTTACCTTGTGCTAAATGTCATTGCTTTCAGAAGTTTCCTAATAAGACGAATTAGTTTTACACTTCCACTTCTTTTCTGGGACAATCAGTAGCAGTCTTTTTTTTTTTTTAATTCCTTCCGGTTTTCTACTAAAAATGATAATATTGAACAGGGGATAGGCAACGATGACATTATTGAAGTTTTGCCTGAACCTACCTACAACTGCAGAGAACAAGTTGTTTTTGCATATGACTTTGCAACAAAAAATTTCAACAAAAATTTTTTGTCCTTATCGTAAGTGTTACATTATTATTACTATTATAACAGTATCATATGATATTTTTACAAAGAGTTAACGTAAATGTACACTTATAAAAATGATACCAGGTAAGTTTGTAAAGCAATGTGAGGAAATTACGATCTGATACACATAATTTCATAAAATTATGTAGGGCATGTTTTAGTGTCTTAAAGAACTTTCAAAAACAAATTTTTTCACTGGTTCTGTAGGCCTTCAGGAAGACAAGCTTACCACTGTAGTTTGGAGTGGTAACTCCCCTCCCTTGGGGAACTTTTGCTACTATATTAGAAATGTTCCTTAGGGTCTTTAGAATCAAAAGATAGTTGGTCAACATATAAGTGCAACACCTGGGTCCTGGGGCCCTTAACCCTATAGCACCCGTGTATATTTACAGACATTAATGGGATCTCTTTAAATGACCGTAGATCAGACCGTTAGTGAAACATTGGAAAAAGTTATTCTCGATCGATTTGTAGGAGTGTAGGCTATCAGTTTACATAATGAACGGGACATTTCTGTATACAAAGGAAAACTAGTTTAGGGATATTTAAGAAAATTTCCCTTAAAAAGTCCCTTCTCGAGATTCTTTTAGTTATTACGTGGCAACACTACAAACTAGGTAAACAATAAAATGGATTTATGTGTCCTATTTTATGTTCAACTTGATTTTTTTTTTTCAGAGTTCATAATAATAGATTTTCATGGAAGTACGAGTATGACTTTGTCAATGTTCCGTTTTATTTTTCTATACAAAACAAATGACATAAATCATTCTAGTTGGTTTTCTCATTCGTTATATTATGACAGACTCCCAGTACCGAGAAGTCTCCCGGAAAGGTTTTATGGTTTGTTGGTCCACGGTATAACAGAAAATATTTCATAGCAATAATTTGACTGTTGTGCGATTACATTATGTTCTTTTCAAAATACTTGTTCTTCTACTATTGTACAATGAATACAACTTTCAAACATGTCTGCTGATATGTGAAGTTACCAAACAACTCTCGACGTTATTGCGTAGGGCATGTATTCTTATTACATGTGCACACAGATAATTGCACTTATATACAGGGTGGCCCAAAAGTACGTATACACTCCTGCACTGATCAAGTATAGCATCCTAGCTTATGGGCTTATTTGCTTCGGCTGTTCCGGGCTTAAGGTAAAGTAAAGAAAGAAAAAAAAAACATTAAGAACAAGTAGTAAAAGATGCTAGGTCTACGTGTTTGATAAAAATAAGAAATGATATGACATACAGTGAGCAGATCAGTACGGGACTGTATACCTACGTTTGGGCCACCCTGTAGTATATAATATGTAGTTTTTAATTGCCGTAATATTAAATAATTCATTTCATTCTTTATGTTCTTGTCTGTCTGTAAGTATACATTCGCCCTGAAATCCACGTGTTCTCAGTTATTCTTTAAAAGAATGACAAACAAAAAGAAGACAGACAATTGCAACAAGAACAGTGATTGCTGTTGTGAAAAGTCGAAAATTCTGTGTAATACACTACACATAAAACGAAACTGAAGTGAGGACGTCAAATTTTATCGAAAAAAGCTTTCATAAAATCTTTCAGGTCAAAGAACTGCGGCAAGAGAGAGAGACTGCAAAACTGCACCACTTAACATCAATTTGCATTCAAATTCTACAAAATACGACACAAACAAATACAGTCTATCGCTGGGACTACCAAAGTTTCATAAAATTACGACGGTTGCTAAGTCAGTCTGCAGAATCATGTATGGCGGAATATTGTACACGCTTAGTGGATAATTCACCATATTTCGAGCGTACTGCTATACGACAGTATATAGCAGACATCCTGTTTAACGAGGAGCAATGCGTATTTTGCCAAAATAGAACTAAAATGGGGATCACGAAAAAAAAGGGAAAGAATGTTTCATGGGAAACTCTAATGACATGTCACTAGAACAGCTGAACGTTCCATTAAAGGAACACCTATTCGATACGAAGATGAATCACAACTGTTACAAATTCAAGAAGTGGATTTCATTGCAGCCGAAATGAGGTACCACAACATGCACCAGATCATCGAGCTGAAATTGTTCATGGAAAAAACATACCTAAGATAAATTCATTGAAGGCGCACTCTGTGCAGGTATGTCAGTAAGCGTTTTGGTTATTGAAACTGATTTACTGTTACTGCGAGCCGTTCTTAATCACCACCGTGAGTTCCTTCGTGGCCGCCCACGGCGGGAATGCTACATTCCAAGAGCTCGGATTTACCTCATCTCTCATGCAGTTTATATTTACTCCTTCAACTGAAAGTGATACGCAAATCCTCGGAAATTATCCCATCAAAAGGGGGAGAACACAAATGAGTGTTTTAAGACTGATGACTGGAGGTCATCACCGTTTTCGACAACACAATCACACATTGCTGTTTTAATTCAAATATTTGTGAATATGAAGATGAATGGCCCGTACGGTTGGGCAGAGTTATTAATTCTGTACTGCTTGTGAGATATCTGACTGTTATACCTAGCAGCATCTGTTTTGACATCAACCGAACAAACTGAATCAGCTAAACAAATATCTTGTCTTAAAAATTTCGCGGCACTGGTTTTCCGAAGACTTAGGCCTGCATTACTTGTAGCTAAAAGGATAGACATAAACTGAAAAAGGAGATGAGATAAGTCTAAGCTCTTGGAATGTAGCAATTTTGCCGTGGGCAGCCACGAAAGATCTGACGCTTGTCGGTGGTAATTAATAAAAGCTCGCATTAACAATAAAGCTGATTCAGTAATCAAAACACTTACTGACATACCTGCGCACAATGCGTCTTCAACGAATTTATCTTTAGGTATGTTTCTTCTATGAACAATTTCAACTCGACGATCTGGTACAAGTTATGGTACCTCATTTCGGCTGCTATGAGATCCACTTCTTGAATCTACAACAGTAGTGATTCATCTTCCTATCGAATAGGTGTTCCTTTAATGGGACGTTCAGCAGTTCTAGTGACATATGTCACTAGAGTTTCCCACGAAAAATTCTTTTCCTTTTTTCGTGATCCGCATTTTAATTCTATTTTTGGCAAAATACACACTGCCTCTGGCAAAATACATAGGCAGTGTACGAATAGTGTAGCTAAAGGGAGGAGTGTGTTATGATCAATCGACGCAATTTTAAAGATCAAGCAACGCACAAATACTAAGTTAACAGTTAAACAGTTTTGCACCATAGGATGTTTGGCTCTTTCCGAAAGCTAAAAAAGGGCCTTTTCCGTTTCGCCAACGTAGAAGAGATCAAAACTAACGTGATGGCTGAACTTCGGAAGATATATATCTGCCAAGAAGATACATATTCGGAAGACATATAAAGTGGAGTCTCGTTAATTCGAACTTGGATAATTCGAAATATTGGATAATTCGAACAGGAGTCCATTCCCCTTGAAAACTCTATTAAAAACAGTAGTAAAAAATCGTGGATAAATCGAACTTTTGAACCTATGTTTTGGATAATTCGAAGTAGATACAGTTGAAAATTTTTAATGTTGGACAGATGTAAACAGAGAAATACAGTTTTAACGTGTGTACAGTTATCCAGATGCAGCCATAGGGAAGAGTAATACAAAAGATAAATAGAAAATCTATGTAATGATAAAGATGAAGGTGAGTTGGGGAAGAAGTAAAGATAGATAACGTGTGCCAATCTCATCTTGTTTCAGAATTCGTTGAAAATTTAAGATGAATTGTTGATAAAGTCAACCAAATGTCATGAATATCGTATTCCACGCAATACATGAAATTCAAGATTTATTGACCGTACAAAAACAATCAAATTTAAGCAAATGAGGTTTAAGACTTCCTAAAAGTGAGAACAGAATATTCAAATTGTTATTGGTGTTTAATTGTTTGGGCTATTCAATGTATGTTGTAATGTTGTACGTTAATATATTTTCTATTGTACACGTAGTTTGAATTATGTGGTGTCAATGTTTGCGGTATTCGATCACGCTTATAATAAGCTGCTTTAAAGGTAACGTCTACACCATATGAATATGTTTTTGATGCACAGTACTTTGGTTTGTTTGTTGTTATATATGTTAAAATGAATGTTGTTGGATAATTCGAAGTTTTTTCGTGTCCCCTTGGACTTCGAACTAAAAAAAGAGTCCACTGTATATATAAAATAGGTCTTTCATCGGTGTTCCCACCAATCGCAGGAGCGGTGGAACAAGTATGTGTGTGTGTTCCGAAAATGTCAACTTTTAAGACGAATAAGTAAACATGTACTTATATTGTAGTAATAAAGAGCTACAACAAAATTCCAGGAACTTTTTGACTACTTTCCGTATAAGATATAGGAAAAGATAACGCAGGCGTGTGCCTAATTAAAAGTTGTAAACGTGAAAGTTTGATCGTAATTAAAATTTGAGGTCTACCTAATTAAAAGTTTAGACCTGCAATAATGAAAGAAACGACCTTATTGGTTATTAGAAGTGATATCTCATTCTGTGCAATTTAAAAACCTTACATTGCACCTTCATAATGCGTCTATTGAAAGTAATATACTGCCAAAACTAACACAGAATAATAATAAATATTTAGCTTGGTTAGATTTTATTTTTATTTACGTACCATGGGATTATGTTCTGTGTAACTCAATTAATAATAAACTTCTATATATCTATTTGTTTATGGCATAAGGAACAGGGTAAAGAAAATAAACTAACTTTTGGCAAATAATAATAATATTTACGTAAGAATTAAGTACAAGAGCAATAAATTACCAATAATATATAATATCTACATACTAAGAGTGGTAACAATTACCAATACTTATACTTTTTCACACAATCGTTCCCTAAATCGACAACTATGGCAGCAAAACCAGTGATTACTGCTACTCCACTAGGGCGTTTCAACTTTGAATCGTTGGAGTCGATCGTAGAAAGCACAGTATTCTGTGACATGTTAAGAATTTGCACATAATTGCGACATTTTTCGGATCGAGAGGCAATAATATGATCATGCTTATCCATGACAATGCCACCGTACCTTCCTCGTCCTGAAAAAAATAAGAAAATGAATAAGCAAATTAATTTTGAGAAAGAAACATTACAAGCGCAATTTGAAAGTGGACTATCTAACAACAAGACTTACCATATTCATATACATACTTGCACCACAGGTTTCGATTCTTCATGCTGGTCTAGTGGCTAGCGCGTGTGGCTTTACTGCACAAGGTCCCGGCTTAGATTCCCGGAGGGACATTATTGAGCGCATTATGGTGATTCGGATTCCATCTTAAACTTAAGATCTACGTCCCAATATAGCCTCGGTGTTGAAAAGGAATGCTAAACTTCAACAAGTAAAGAAAGGTATCTACACAAAACTATCACAAATATATTCGTTTTACATAATCTTACCATGCTCTCTAACACAAGGTGGCTATAACATTCGTATCGAACAGAGTTGGTAAAATGGCAACTTTCTTAATGAACTTTCTCGAATGTTGGACAATGTTTCTTTGAATTTCCTTCAGTATAGGGATCGATTATCCTCTCAGTGCCTCTGCACTAATTATAATAATCACATATTTCTAAAGCAGATGCCTTATATCGGTTCCGGCCAAGTGGTAGTTATGTTCATTCTATAGACACGTCTCTCTCACGAACTTCTATGGTTTCAGCCAGTATAGTCACCCTTCATAACTTATTTGAATATGAGTGTGTGCACATGTTCTACCCATGTTTCGAAAAAAAAAAAAAAAAAAAAAAAAAAAAAAAAAAAAAAAAAAGAGAAAATACATAAATAAATGGTCCTCACCACTATATATAATTATCATAATCAGTATGACTTCTATCTGACTGTGAGTAGTAGGAAATTAATCCTATTTAATCCTACTCCGATAGAACTCCTTTGCACTAGTTAAACTAATTTTGATATGTCGCTATTACATTCACCACATTATCAACGGTTTGTAGAGCAAAAACTGGTACTATCCCGATGGTAACTTTTCCCAACCCAAGTTTTATAATTTTTACCGTGTAATTATAGCAGCATGAGAGCTGCTACGGTATTGTTATGATGGAAGATAACGCGTTTGAGATTAATGGTGCTGGCCGCTTAGTTACTAGTACTGTCCAACTGTTGGCAGCAAAGGCTGGCACTTACTGCATCACCTAGTTAAGTGCGGGTACCTCCCAGATGATTATTTATTCCCTTTATATCAGGGTGGATTGATTTAAATCAGTCTGATTTAAATCACGATTTTAATCAAGATTTAAATCACTTGATTTTTAAAATAAAAATCGTTGATTTAAATCAAATTCCGAAATAAGTTAATTTAAAGTGAAAATAAGTAAATTCGCGCTTCTGTTCTGTTATTTCGATTATGGAAGATAATAACCATAATACAATGAGACTCAAACGTATGTAAGCACAATATGAAACAAGTATCATGCAGAGAATGATTAGGGAAAATCCCGTTTGGAACGGGTAACGGATCAATCCTGCTTTCTTCTCTTCGTAACATAGGGTTTTTAAATCGTTAACTATTCCAACGGAAAAATCACCATGGACATTTAAGACAAAAATTTTCTTGTGTCCACGTCTATTTGTTTGTTTCCAGATAATAGGGGCGTATTTAGAGCGGCCTGATCCCCTCTCCGAAACAAACATTAAAAAGTTAAAACTTTAGGCGAAATTTATGTACTAAATATATAGCAGTTCCTCGGGATCGTAATACGGCAAATTTTAGATGCGTTAAAATATCGAATAATACTTTTGATAAAGTGGATTCTTTCAAATATCTAGGATCAGTATTAACAGGCGAAAACGATATTTACGAAGAAATTAAATGTCGACTAAAAGCAGGGAATTCGTGTTATTATTCAGTACAAAATCTCTTGTCGTCACGAATTCTGTCCAGGAATTTGAAGATTAAAATATAAATGCCTGTTGTTCTCAGGGTGTCTACCAAGCAAGCATAATCAAATTCCCTGACAAAATTATAATTTTCCCTGACTATGAAAAGTAACTTATATTTAAATTATGAAAATGAAATCTTTCAGTTTTACGTCCCACGGTTATGCCGGTTAGGCTAAAGGAGACGGTGATGATGAGAGATGAATGAAATGAAGAAAGTGGGAGGAAACGGGAGAACCCCAAGAAAACCCACGACCACCGTGTTTGTCCACCACAAAGTTCACACAGCGCGAGCTGGGATCGAACCAGGGAACGCAAGCACCGGAGGTGAACGCTCTACCAGTAAGCCACCGCACTCCCAACTTATATTTAAAGTGAACCGTAAGTTTTCATCATTGTTTATATGCTTACACAATATTCTACAAACGTACAAAACAACCAATTCATTTACCTGTAATTTATGACTAATTTAGTGGCATTCCTTCACCCCTCACAGACTAGAAAAGATTTTGCCCTGACATACAATGAAATTCCCTGACTTTCACTGACCCTGCAAATTCCCTGACTTTCCCTGACTGGTAGACACCCTGGCTCTGTATGGTTGCGAAACGTGGTCGCTTACTATGAGGGAAGAACGTAGACTGAAAGTGTTTGAGAACAAGATCCTGAGACGAATATTCAGACCCAAGAGGAACGGAAATGACGGAAACTTCATAACGAGGAACTACATAATTTAGCTATACGGTTTACCAAATATTGTTAGGATCATCAAGTCTAGGAGACTTAGATGGGCAGGTCATGTAGCCAGGATAGAAGAAAATAGGAACTCTTCCAAATTCTTAACTGGAAAACCAATCGGAAAAGGACCATTAGGAAGATCTAGGTGTAGATGGGATGACAGAATGAAGATGAATCTCGTAGAAATAGGAATACAAAGTAGAAACTGGATCCAGTTGGCTAAGGATAGAAGAAAGTGGAGTTTTCGTGAACGGCATTGAACCTTCGGGTTCCCTACGCCATAGAGTTAATTTGTTAATTTTAGGCGAAATTTATGTACTTTACATATATATTTCGTGTCGCTGGCTAGTTCCTATTTTTTAAAAATATACCCCTGCCAAATATCAGTAAATTTCGTGAAAAGAAAAGTGTCATGTTGATAGACGTTGCTGTACATTTTTTCCTTAATGCTTAAATAACATTGTTTGGGATTGAAATAGGTTAACGATTGGGGGTTAATTCAAAATTAAACCAAAATACTTTCACTTAAATGGCATAATTGTCATTTAATATTAATTCCTAATGTATTTTCTCCAGTTCGCGACTTGCATTATACGAGGAGAAAGATTTGATTTAAATCAAAAAAATCGATTTAAATCAAAAAAATCAACAAAAATGATTTTTATTAAAAAAATCATGATTTTTTTCCACCCTGCTTTATATCCCTCATGTATATAACAAAATCCTTCTGAGATGCAGTCCTCCTATTGAAGTTGATGCAGCAGGTTATACAAAGCGACAAATCACTCAATACTTGACATTGTATATTATCCACTTTTCACAGTGCCGTCTTACCAATACTCTGGACTCCTGGGTTGACTGTTGTGCTGGGACCCATACGACTAAATTTTATACTTAATATAGAGTATCCTCCTTCTTCTTCTATTATCCGATTCAACGCACAAGATGTTTTGACACACTCATTACGGCACTGTACGGTCCACACTTAATGTCTATATTCTATTGCTTCCTGCTTTCGTGGTCAACTATTCAAGTCACCGCAGCGACACTAACCCGATCTTTATTGCATGAACAAAACAGGCAGAACTTTTGCACACACCCAATACTTCTCAGATTGATCATCTGATTTGAATAGAGCTTTCTATAACTTCAAGCGAATGATTTCCTTGAAGACGAGGAAAATATTACATTCTAACTAATTAACTATATCAGTCAGATATAATGTTTCGCAATTCATCCTTAACATTCTTTCTAGCACCGAGGCTATGTAAGGTGTGGCCCTACGGATTAACACACGATTCGAAATGTAAGTCAAGAATAAAAGATAGCTCTACCGAGAAAATAAGAACGACAACCATCTAGCCACAAGGGTACTAAGGAAGAGTAATTTCATTTTGATATAAGGCTGTGCAAACAGTGGATTTTGGACGAAATAGTTATATGAAATTTAAATTTATAATTATCAAGTTGCAATTAAACTTCCATGTATTGTCTAATGAATTGCGATTAAACCCATATATAGAATATGGAACTGTGGTTGTATTTGAGGTTGCGAGTCAACCCTTCCTGGAATAAATATTAGAACAGAGGCTGTGTGTATTCTTGATACTTGCTTTAGAAGTCAGCCTAAGATCTTAAGCAGGAATACTGAACTTAAAAGATTTTTCCGTAAACTGAAAGATTTTTCCATCACGTCGCAAATGACTTCGGCCAAAGCAGATACACAACAAAAAAAGGCAATATTAATCCACAATGTCTTGCCCTGCTTCAAAGCAGGTTCTAGCCCATTCTCTTCTCATAGCTAAGCTAGGCCACTAAGGCAAGTTAGCAAGAGAATGATGGTAAGTATCTTTTCCCTGTGGAAGGTTCAACAGGGTACATGAACAATTTTAAGAAAATTAATGGCATAAAAATTACTGTTAACAAGTTTTGCACGCCTATAGCTTCATCACATAAATACGGTAACCCCATGATTAATTTGCAGTTAATAAATCTAAAAAATTACACCTATAATGCAACGGCATACATAACACAAGAGAATATATTTTTCTGGTTAGAAGATTATACATCAAAGAACCTTTATTACAACCTGTATATTTTCCACACTTTTATAGCTTATATCCGACTAAATATTGCTTCGTGACGTTTCATTTATAAAATACACTGTCGGAAAATAAAATTGCAACACCCTGTAAAACATGAGGGAGACTGATGTGCTTCCAGTAGTGGGTTCTTTGGTGATAGTGAAGTAGATGATTAACTGTGTAACACTTTCGGCCAACAGATGGCAGTGCCACAGAGGGACATTTGCGCCATCTGTGCCGAGTCTGTTGTGAATTAGCAGAGGCCGAAGATCAGCAGGTGCATGCAAGTGACTCACACAGTAAACACAAGCAACACAACATGCCACGATGCAATCGTGCTTCATACAGTCAAATGAGTGAGTTTGAACGGGGTCGTATTGTGGGCTTTAAGAGAGGCTGGTTGGTCTTTTCGCCGAATCGGCAACCACGTTGGCCGTGATGCATCTGTGGTGCAGCGGTGTTGACTGCGATGGATAGCAACCCATTCCCACACCCGCAGAGATGGTTCTGCACGTCCTCGTAGCACGGACGTGTGTCAAGATCGGCGTATTGGCAGACCGCACAGCTACCACGTTTAACATTCGAGCAAATGTAGCTCCTGAAGTTTCCACACGCACTATTGGAAACAGATTACTAGCGGCAGAACTTCGGACATACACACCAACTGCCTGTCTGCCACTGATGCCACATCATCGCCGTACACGGTTGGCCTGGTGTCAGTAAAGGAGCACCTGTAGGAGACAGTGACGTTCCGTTGTGTTCAGCGGTGAAAGCCGATTCTCTCTCTATACTAGTGGTGGTAGACTGCGAGTGCGACGTCGACCTGGAGAGCGTCTGCTCCCGCAGTGTGTGCGTGCAAGACACAGTGGTCCCACCCAGGTGATATGGTGTGGGGCGCGATCAGCTATAACTCTCGCTCACCTTTAGTGTTTGTGAATGGGACATTGACAAGCACCTCTTACATGCAACAGGTGATAGAACTGGTTTTATGCCTTTCTTGAAATAGGAGGGTCCTGTACTCTTTCAGCAAGACAATGCCCAGCCACATACTGCCTGTGTAGCAGAACGTGCTCTGCAAGGTGTGTCCCGACTTCCCTGGCCAGCACGCTCCCTAGATATGCCTCCTATCGAACATGTATGGAACATTATTGGTCGACAACTGACAACTGCTCCACGTCCACCTACAACTGTTGCTGATTTGCGCGACCAGATCGAACAGGCATGGCAGAATGTACCGCAAGACTGTATCCGTCATCTCTATTATCGAATGCATGCAAGAATCTGTGCCTGTATTGCAGTTCGTGGAGGGTATACACGGTACTAAAGTGGTGGTGGTAGTGTGATGATAGATGTGCCGTTCACAAAACAATGTACTGAAGGAGCTAATATTGTAATCATCTTATATTCGTACCATGTACAGTATATGGAATAAATGTGGTTCAGATTGGAAAACAATTTCGTGGTGTTACAATTTTATTTTCCGGCAGTGTAGTACTGTGCAAATAATACATATACGTACACATTACGACAAATATTGCAGTTTGTTACGGTTATACTTAAGCATTTTAAAAATTCGATTCAAAAATTCGAAAGCTGGTTGAAGCAAATGTCGGTAAAAACAATGTTTCCATCTACCATCTGGAAATCCTTATACTGCTATTTTTGAAGGACCACAGTATTAGGTAAACTTTTGTATATTTACTAATTCTGTAAACACATCATGAAGGGTTTTTTTTTTTCCTTCTTCAAATATCGGCCTGCAGTATTGTACACTGATGAGTATTGGGCCCACTTGAGATATTGAATTTGACATGCTTGGTCTACAAGAACTAACTCTGACGTGTTTATTTTAATCTGCATTACTGATAAACGAAAAACTACTACGATCTATGATTTTATAAATTATCATTTCATTTCAATAAATATTTGGCAATCTTCAAACTCAATTTTACATCTATTGATACGGCGAACACTTACTTATCATACTTTATCCAATTCTATAATGGATCAGACAATCCACGATTTCATGTTAATTTAATCACTGCAATTTGATAGAACTTACTACTTCGATATACATATTTATGTTATATATAAATATGTCTTATTGTATTTATGGGCTGTTTTTGAATACGCACCAAAAGTCCCAGACCCCATGAAAAAAATTTCTGTCAAAGTACATTCACAATAACTATACCACTTCAAAAGTTTCTTAAGGCTCTTCCCTAAGCCCATCCCTACTTTTTTTGAATTTTAGTGAAACACTTAAAAACAATAAAGAATATCAATGATGTAATAACTAAGCTTTATATATAAAGACCTCTCATATAATTGAATTGTTTCGTTGTTTCATTATTTTTAAAATCTTTCGTATAATGTATAAATTTCGGGTCCAATTATGTTGTTATAAGCTGGGCATGTAAATTTCTTGTCTATAGGAAGAGGTTTGTGAACGGTTATTAACTTACTTACTTAGCGTTTTGTAGATGCTATCTGGATTACTTTCTACATTTTTTAAATATTCTTTATTGCTTTTGTTATCCATGAAAATTCAAAAAATGTGGGGGGTGGGCTTAGAGAAGAGCCTTAACGAAAGCCCTCTCTGAAGCTCATTTACTTACCTTTTCCTTCTGAAAATAATTCTTTTTGAAAAATTCCTTTGGATGAAAACACTTGAATTCTTGAATCTGCAACTATTATTTCGTCATTTGGACCTATGGTAACTGATGAGATCAAATTAAACTGTCCCTTCTTGCCAATCTGAAAGAGCAGTTTCCCTTGAGAATCGAAGACAAATACACAACTAGTCCCATTATCAGCAACCAAAATATGACCAGAACTATCAACAGCAATATCGATTGGTTCTCTAAATGCACTATGTGAAAATTGATGAATTGTATCGCCTTCAAGCGTCATCTCGGTCACAGTCTTCGTACGCCAATTAACAACAAGGAGCCCACTTTTAGATACTGCGATTCCGGTACAGCTTCTTCCGGCAAGTCCTTCGTTCTCGATATGTCTTAAAAACTCTAAATCCGAATTAAGTACTTTGATTCTGGAGTTACCAGTGTCAACAACATAGATATAGTCCTCGTTGTCTACCGCAACTGCTACAGGCTGCAAGAATTCATCCTTTCCAGATCCTCTGTCTCCATAAACAACTAATGGATTATTATGATCAGAGACGTCAAAAAATAAAGGACAATCTTTTATCATTCTCTCGAAAACAGAGATCTTCAAGACATATTTTCCTGAAGCTTGAGGTCGAAACTTAATTTGATAAGTACCATCATCACAATCAATGACTTCCGTTACTAATGGCTCTCCTGATTCACTGAATACTTCAGCCACCACTGGATCGCCACCGCTGGTTCTCACATCACCATGATAATCATACGTGGTGAGAGTCGCAACAGTTTCTAGATTGACCACTGCTTGTTCTACGACAGCGCCACAAAGGCTCGGAAAGGTTGTGCTGGTTCGGACTCGGCCAAATTCTTTTAAGGCATTCTGAATAGTAGAGAAGTTTTCGTCATGATGGAAGTCACACGTTAAAAAGGCATTTTCTCGTGGTTCACTCAACATTTGAACCATGTCAAGTTTCTCACTAAGACTACTGATTTTTTGGGTTATGTTCCGTACTTCTACTTGATACTGAAGCCCTTCACATTCACTTTCAACCTGTAATGAATTTTAAAAAAGATAAGCCTTCTCAGGGTATTTGAAATAATAGAAAGCAAAATTCACACAAAATATATAAAATAAAAAGCAAGCCACACACGAATTTTCCTATCTAATAGTCTAGCAAATGATGATATATAAATTAGTAATTTGAATGCTTCTCATTCTAGCTTTGAAACTACTTATAACTTAAATAAAAATAAAATCTGACCAAAGCAGCAAATATCTGTTAATAATCTGTGTTACTGTTTCGACAATACGTCATTGCCTTTATCAGACACATGAAACTGTAACACACATTAGTAATAATAAAAGATTTGTTTTGGTCAGACTTCATTTTTATTTGAATCAGTAATGTTTACTCGCTAAAGGGTATTTCCAAACCTTCAAAAGCTGACAGAAATGAGAACTTTGGAGCTGCGGTAGTTCAGCGGTAAAGCACTTACATCTAGTGTGTGGGATCTCTGGTTTGATCTGTTTTCACCAAGGCGTCTCTGAGGTACACAAAGTGTGCGTGGGCTTCTTTGAATTCTCCCGTTTCTTCCCACTTTATTCATTCTAATATTTAATTCATTATCATCACCACAGTCCCCTTGGCCTAGGTCTACAATCGTAACTAAAAAATTTGGTTGAAAACTAATGAAGTCTATAGATTACAATTCAATATGCCTTTCTTTATATATATATATATATATATATATATATATATATATATAAACTTGGTTCATGAAAAACAATTGCTCATTACTTTCAGTATGATCCATACATATATATAGCCTTGATCATGTTCTCCGCCATTACACAAAATACCGGATTTCTAACCGCGTGTTAAACCACAATCTTAGTTTTGGAAAATTTACAGAAAAGATTTTTATTAGATTTAACAAATATATTTTCTTTCTGAACTAAGTACATTGTTAACGCACAAACAGTGACAAACTAACTGTCTGGACCGGGACTCGAACCTGAGATCTCCGGTATACCGTGCCGATGCGTTAACCACTACGCCATCCAGTACGCTTCCCAGAACAGTCACTCACTCACTCACTCTTGAGATTGCTGCTCTCCACTCGCACCACATGGGCTGTACCACAGATCATTGCTTGGACAATTCTTGTGTCCATATATTAAGCACTTATGACGGTTAAATTTTCATATAGATATTAATGAAAGAGGAAACAACCGATTTTTTAATATTTGCTCTTCCATTAATATCCATATAACATTACAGCGTGAGAGTGAGTGGCTGTTTTTGGAAGCGGACTGGGTGGTGTAGTGGTTAATGAATCGGCTCCGTATGCCGAAGGTCCCGGATTCGAGTCCCAATTTAATCAGTCACTTTTTCACTCTTTGTGCGTTCTTGAATTCACATCTACAGAGGATCTGGTGTGTTAAAAAATGGGCTGTTTCCTCTTTCATTAATATCTATAAGTACATTATTATTTATTCATGATTGTGAAATGTTCATAACAATTACTTGCATATATGTATACAGAATGAAGCATTTATAATGTCTAACCGTGGTAACGGAAAAAACAAAAAAGGAAGAGGAGCTAAATTTGGCAAGAAGCAACTATAGGAAGGGAAACATCTTAACATTATTAAACAGAAGCACTCAATGAACAGTGTTGCCAACCCAATATAAAGTTATATTTTTTTCAGGTTGTATTACATCAACTATTTCAAAGTTTGAAAGCTTCTACCAAACTTACATCGCAACAGAGATGGATGGGGCAATGTAGATCCAAAGAATCTTAACCTTGAATACCACGGTCGTGATATGAGTGTTTCAGATAAATAAGAATTAAGTAAAAAAAGGGTGGATTTTTTTTCCCTGAAAGATGTTATTTCAAAAGCATGCTTAGATACGCATCATATATACGTTACTTGTACGGTTTGCAATGCACGAACAAACTGTTTTGCCGTTTACAGCACTTCGATATCTCACACTGTTTCGAGATATGATAAACATTGATAAAGTTCTAAATACTGCTTAAAATGGCGTGTTTGTAGAAAATATTTAAAATGACTGCTGTTTTTCTTTCCTTTCATAATATTACAGCAATAGCTTTTGACAGCTGTAATTACAAGTTTTCGCAATTACAAGTTCTCGCAATTACATAATTTGAGCAGTGTAAACTTCAGCAGTGTTTATCATATATTTGAAATGATAAGATATATCGAAGTGCTGTAAACGGGGAAAATGATTTATTCCTCAATTGCAAAGTATACAATGTTTAGATATTATATTTATCTAACCAGTTTTTTGCAAATAAATCATTTAAAAATAATAAAATTTTCAACCCCTTGTAACTTGGTTGCTATTCATTCGAAATACTATCATGACCATGGTATCCAACGCTACGGTACTTTGGATGTGTATTGCCCTTTCCATCTCCGTTGTGCTGTACGTGGGACAGAAGGTTTCAAACTTTGAATAACTGTGATACTATAGAGTCCTTAGTTTGCAAAAACTGAATATAAATGTGATATTTTAAGTTTTGTTTTAACATGTAAAACTGAAATATGTAATAATCTGGCATAGTGCCATTTGAAAAGAAACAATTTTATATTGGTTGGCAACACAGTTCATTGGGTGTTCAGTGCGAAAGGGTCCCCTCCTTGTAGTTGCTTCATACGAAGTTTCGCCTTTTTCCGTCTTTTGTTTTCTCGGTTATCAAGGTTTAGACATCATAAATGCTTCACCCTGTCTATCAACTAATAAGTGCGTTCAAAAGAGTATACATCCATAATGAACATTTTGTAATCGTGAATAAATTATTAATGCATTTAGTGATATATAAAAAAACCCTTTTGATCTAATTAACAACCAAAAACTTTGTGTAATAATATTTATTTTGTTAGATAACAGTGATGCTATTTACACATATGCACAAACACCACCCTCGAGCGTAAAAGGAAGAAGTATTTACTTCTTCGCATGGCAGAATATGAACCACTAATTTTTAAATGTTAACTACAGCCACGATGAGTCAGAAATAGAACGCATACCTTTGAAGCGAAAGTTTTACAAATTCAAATCCTTGTCTCATCTGGTAAACCTCTTTGTAATAAACACAATTGGTTTAGATTTTTTGGGTTGCTCTCCTGAATTCTTCTTAACCGGTAAGTACTACGCGGAGTCTGTCAGACTCCGCTTTCCGCCATACCTTCCCGTTCTACCGCTTCTCCCGATTGTCGCTTCCTCTAATTTCTTGGTTATATTTAATGTGTGTGCGAAAATTAACATCGTGTTTTTAGTTTGTCCGCAATCTATTGTTCGGAGTCTGACAAACTCTGCGTAGTACTAATGTAGCAAAAAACATGAGTAGTACTTAAGGGTTAATTATCGTACCAAACATTTCATCACCGTACATTTACATTTTTACATTATGACTTCAATGCTGTAACCATCTTCGTCATTCTTCCATTTGCTAGTTAATATACGTATGCGCCATTAACACAATAAAACTATCATATATTTATGAATTTCCCCTTTCAAAGAAAAAAGAAAGAAAAAAAAAACTTTATGGCCAACTCACGCCTTAATATGTTTATGGTAAATATCTAATTCTACTACTACCGATAGTAATAATAGTGTCACTACACTCAAAAATTGCAACTGTGTTTATCATTATTAGTATTTTCCAAACATTTTCTAATCGCAATCACATTCAGTCGTGGATTTATATTCACCTAGAAACGCCAAAAATCATTCAGTTAATATTCTAGAATTTTACACTAAACTGAAGATGGGATCATGATATTAACTGGTACGAAAATTAATCTCTTTTACATAACAGTACAACTGAACGCTTAGCAATATTTATTCTCCATAATATTACGTATAATTCGGTTATTTTCTGAGAAGCGTTTTGTATGTTAATGTACTTTTTCCTGTTTGTGTTTAATACTTGTATGTTTGAGTGAGTAGCAAGAATAGGTTTAGCTGTCTGGCTAGTTTTTAATGGAATGATTCATTACACAATACAGTATCAGCAAAGAACAAATAAGATTATGAATTTTTCAAAGTTTTCGTTCGTATTCCGCCATGTGACCAATGAAGAGAGTAGGGAAGGAAATATTTAATTATTATAATATTATACTGTTAAATATTACCCCATAATATAGGTTATTCACTCGGTTAAATCAAATCACTAGTAACTGACAATTATTTTTTACGAACTCTATTAATGCTTTTATCCTTACTACAAAGATAAACGTGGCCTTACAGCTTAACATAGATCGTACATCTTCCATTTAAAACGCGAGGACGCTGACCTTTAATCACGAATAGCTCCAGCTGCTTTTGAATTCTGACTAAATTTACCTGATTGAAGCTATTTTGTAAATCTTTCGTTTGACTTTTCGTGGCATATCCTGAGAGTTCATATGTGCTGAAACTCTAATGCTAGGTAACTTATACAAGAAAGGTACGATCATATCTTACACATCTTATAATAGCATACCTTTGATTTTTCACTTTCAATAAGGGCCAACTGTTCCTCTAGAATTTGTCGTTTCTCTAAACGGGTTTGCTGAACTGATTCAACCATAGCTTGGCATCTTTCCTCGACTACGGTGATCAACTCCTGAAAAGTTCTATTGACGTGTTCCAAACACCTCTCTGTGGTAACATCAAGTCGATGAAGTTCTTTGGTAACAGCATCGTGAGCCTGAGATAACTAAACACATAATTTTCGTTAGATTATGAAACTACAAATCTTTCAACATGCTTTTACAATAGCAAGAAGCATATCTGACAATGCATTATTCATTATTCTAGAGCACGATAGCTTCTGTGTGATAAGAATTACGTTTCAGAATATTTTCAATACGATTTTATAATCCTATTCACTAATATAGATAGCTATTACTAAGTTATGCTACTCTGTTATCTACATAAATTACTTAACGATAAAATGAACAAAACTAATACTAACAATGCAAAGTAATGACTTAAGTAGCAACTCAAAACACCTTCGAATTTACAAAAAACTGCCTTTATGAGTTTCTCACCAGCTTTTAATACTATTTTTAACTGCCGGTATATGCTACTGCAACAGTTAATTACAAGAATATAGAAAATCGGAAAAGATAGCAATTATAAACAAGGGCATACCAAGAGGAAAACACTAAAAATTACAATGAGAGGTAGTAGTCTGCTTTGTCTGGTAAAGTATGAATCAAAATCAAATAGTTCGATCTTTATGTGGATTAAGAAAAATAAGAAAATTAAGATAAAGAAGTAGTTAATAGATTACGTTATTGTTCATTATAAGATACACACATACACAATTTCACACTGAATTTTTACATGATGCTACATGAGACCACTATAATAATAATAACCGAGATAACTCTTATAAGCATGATACAGTGAAATTCGAGTTTAGAACTACCAGACTATGTTATAGACGAACAACAGTTCCTGCTTATGTTAGAATTAATCAAATAACCTAATTATGTTACGTAAAATCTAACAAATTTGAGCATAAACTGAGAATATAAAATTCAAAACTGTAGCGGTAACACATGTACCTACCTTTGATATGCATTCATTTGCTTTATATAACAGGATTTCCGACATTCTCTTGATGGCTATTGAAAAAGGTATTATCGTATGCTCACTGTTCGTTGAAGGCGTACTATGAATTCCACCAGTACATAATGTACAAAACACAGTATCACAAGTTTCACAAAACAGAAGTTCCTGTGGGGAAAAAAATCAATTATTACAATAATCTCTTACAATGTTTACATTTACATAATTTTATAGATATCAATATATAGTTACAACTATGTTATCGCTTTTCCTATCTGAACCGTGAGCTAAATCTTTTTTATATATATTCGGCAATCTGTTTTCTTTCACTAAAGACAAAAGACTACTGAAAGTGCCAAAGTTATGGGTAGAGAAAAATGGTAATCAACGGCGATGTAGTTTGTTAAGCAATAGCAGTTTTCTAAAAGAACCTGTGCTGAAGATGGCAATAACTATTTGCAGAAACACACGCAGTTGTATAAATAAAAGAGTGTTTTTGAGTATGTAAGTAAAATAATAATAATATATTCAGTGATGAAAATTTTCCGATTCATAAAAATCATACTCCATTTATTCCTACATCGTTGTTTAGCCGTGATGTGAGGTGGAAAATTTTCTTCTATATTTTTCCGGAAAATTTTCCGTTCTAAACAAATTGTTAAAAAGTGAAAGATCGTTTAAAGAATCTGAAATTTTTCATGGCTCAGACAATTTTCAGTACTATGTACGAACAAGTGAAACAATTTTTCATGAATCGAAATATTTTCTGTCTTCTATGGAAAAATTGAAAAACTTTCTGAGTCGAAAAACTTTCATTTTGAAGCAAAAAGTGAAACAACTTTTTGTGAATCGGAAAGTTTTATTGCTCTGTAGAAACAAGTGAAAGGAATTTTCATGGATTGGAAAATTTTCATTACGATGTAAAAACAAGTGGAAAAACTTTCATAAGCCGGACAGTTTTGGATATTATGTATAGTGATGTTAGGTGGAAAATTTTCCACTATATTTAACTGCACATTGAGATATAAAATTCAATTTCTGTAGAGGAAAATTAGACAGCAACAAATTATAATTTTGCAATTAGCTTTCGGAAACCGGAAAATTTTCTAATATTTCAAGTTGGGAAGTAAAAATTTAGACAGTGATTCTCTCTCTCTCTGTCTGTGTGTGTGTGTGTGTATGCATGTGAAGTACAGGGAACGTACATCGAGTTCGTAGCGAACAAATATCCCATTCCAATATCTAAAATTTAACAAGAAATCGAAAACAAACCTTTGTGAATTTATCAATTATTTGAAAAACAGAAAATTCCACTATTTCTTCACATATAGGCCTGCCTATGTAATGAAATAACTACATAAAAGTTCCATATGAAGATTATTTTTGTAACACAAAATAAAAAGAAATGTTCTGATTTTTTTGTGTTAACACTCGTAAATCATAATTTCAATATTGGAATTTTGTATAATCAACATCTTAGAGCAGATATTTGTATTGTAAAACTATCATTATTATGTATAAAAATGTATTGGAAATAATTACGATTCCATAGAACAAGTACATATATATATATATATATATATATATATATATATATATATAAAAGAAATGTTTTTTTATTTTGTAAAATAAAATGAAATTACTTGTTGCTTTTAGAACGCAGCGCTAATAGTGCAGCTTTATACGTTTCTTTTATTATTTTATTAGAAGAACAATCACACAAATCAGCTTCCTTATTAGTTATATTTCACTTTCTCTTCTGAATGAATATATGAATAAATAAATGTTTATTTCCAGAAAATGGTCAGTATTTGTTATCATGAGTTACTTAAACTCGAATTTTGGATAGTCAAAAATTTACAGTAGGCACTTTATATTATCTCTACTTATTTATAAATGTTGCAGTATGTAAATCTAAGTAAAGTAGTAAAGCTATGAGAAAACTTTGTCTTAGGCGTATTAAACTGACCAAATATAATTTTGTGAGATCAAAGGTGGATTCTGAGAGAGGAACGCATTGAAGTTTTTGAAACATTTTTGAAGAAATGAAGAATCGTTAGATTTTCACTTCATGAAACTTTTTAAGACAATATTTATTACCAAATATTTTTACGGCTAACCAATGATGTACGAATAAGTGATGTATGTTTTTATGAATCGAAAAATATTCATCACTTTTAAAAAATTTATATTTTAAATAATAGAATGGGATATTTGTACTTTACGAACTCGATGTATGTTCTCGGCACTTTACATACACACACACACACACACACAGAGAGAGAGAGAGAGAGAGAGAGATAGTTGAATTGAGTTGATTTTGAGTTTAACGTCCCTTTTAGCAGCGAAGCTATGAGACGGGACCAACTGATTAACGTGGAATCCGAACTACATGAGCTCCCGCCGGGAATCGAAGCAGGTCTCTCATGCCAAAGGCGCATATGCTAACCGCTTAGCAACGAAGGAGCTCGCAGAGGGACAGAGAGAGAGAGAGAGAGAGAGAGAGAGAGAGAGAGAGAGAGAGAGAGAGAGAGAGAGAGAGAGAAACACTATGTAAATATTTACTTCCCAATTTGAAATATTAGAAAATTTTCCGGTTTCCGAAAGCTAATTGCAAAATTATAATTTGTTGCTGACTAACTTTCCTCCACAGAAATTCAATTTTGTAGCTCAATGTGCAGTGAAATATAGTGGAAAATTTTCTATCTAACACCACTATATATAATATCCACAATTGTCCGGCTTATGAAAAGTTTTTTCCACTTGTTTCTACATCGTAATGAAAATTTTCCGATCTATGAATATTCCTTTCACTTGTTTCTACAGAGCAATAAAACTTTCCGATTCACAAAAAGTTGTTTTACTTTTTGCTTCAAAATGATGACAATTTTCCGACTTAAACAGTTCTTCAATTTTCCCATAGAAGACAGAAAATATTTCGATTCATGAAAAATTGTATCGCTTGTTCCTACATAGTACTGAAAATTGTCATGAAAATTTTCAGATTCTTTAAACGATCTTTAACTTTTTATCATTTCTATACATGAATTCAATCAATTTTATGATTACTGAGGAATTGTTACTTGATATATATATATATATATATATATATTTATTTATTTTTATTTTTATTTTTTTTTTTTTTTTAGAACGGAAAATTTTTCGGAAAAACGTAGCGGAAAATTTTCCACCTCATCACTAAATATATTAGTAGATTAGCCAAACTACTAACATTAGTGTTACAAGAAACCCAGTAGCTCTGCTGTTATTGTAATTATCAAAGCTTATCTTAATTACAGAGTCCAGTCAGGTAAGGAGGTAAGCGGCTTCCTGTGAAAACTAGTTTTTTTTTTTTTCCAGTTCAGAATGGTCTACCTCTCATCAGCGTAACTCTCAACTTTACAGGTGTGAATTACACAACTGGGCTAGCATTCTGGTATAAATACCATACTTCGTTGTATGACAGTTGTTTTACACCTTAATACCTTAATTTCAATACTTGTGTCTTACTGTCATCACTAACTAGAAATAACTACTCGAACTTATGTCACGGGTCACATTCTTATGAAACTATTAAGGCTGACGATAGATAGTTAATTATGTCAAGCAGAAAATTTGATGCTACAAGAATTCAGTTTACAAGTGAGTCAAGAAAATTATTATTTATTTTTTTTTTTTAATCGAATCACCTTAATCCTTCAATTTCCTACGTTACCAAGGAGAAAACAAAGGATGTAAATGATTTATATCTTTTACCGTCACCATCTCTGATGATGCGATTTAGTGTGCAATCAGCATGTCTATACAAAGAACCGACTTTGGCTTCTTTTAATTTTGCGCAATAGAAAAGGTAAGTCTGCTTACAAAGTATTATTAATAATAATCTTATTGGAATTGTTATATCTTTAATAACATATTTGCTACATATTTTATAACATTTGCTGCAATTCAAAAGAAATGCAAGGAACTGGTCAACAGAAAGGGTGTCCTATACCAGACTGCATATACATATATATCTTACGATTTGTCAGAAATTTAGACTTGGCTGGAACGTTTTAGTGCATTCACCATATTGTCCGGACCTGGCATCGTCAGACTATTTGTTTCGGTCTCCGAAGAACTCCCTGAATGATGTTAAGCTAGTTTTTAAAGGAGCCTGTGACAATCAATCACTTATCACAATTTATTAACCAGAAACCACGTAAGTTCTATACCGACGAGATTATAATGTTGGAGGAAAAATGACAGAAGTCATTTATTGGTGGATATGTGGTTTCATAAAGTTATTCTTAAATCACAGTAAATGTATTCTTAACTTTGACTTCCAAAGGTTTAATACTTTTTAGACAACCTGATATACACTTTATTTTACAGGGATTAAACTTGTATAAAACTAACAATCCATTTCACTAAATTAATAGAACTAATGCCTAGTTTACCGTCGGTACATTTATATATATGTTTAGACGCCAAAAAAGGATCATATAAATAAAAGCTCTACCGATGGGGCATTAACTGAATACCCTTTCTCTAGTTTGTTTTTCTAACTTCATAAATAATTTCTCGAAAGTTTTCACTAGAATGTTACTTTTCCCAAACATTGCATATTTTTGCTCCATTATTATTATTGTTAAATTTATTGACTTTTTAATTGTTTAGAATAATTTTCTGGAAACTGTGTACACTTGTGAAAACAGGTGAACCAGACAACAACAGATCATGTAACAATAAATATAATTTGTACTACGAAAATACTAACTGTACTTTACTATTAAAGTTACTATGAAACCTATACAATCAGCTACTTGCAGTACCTTTGGATGCAAAACTTCAGTCCTGATATTCTACCACACCAATCTGAGTCAAGTAATGGAAAAGAAGTGTCTTGCCATACATAATCTTCTTTTGAAGTCTAACTAACAACACGCCATCTTGTGAAAGAGTGTAAAAATGTATAAAAGGCAGGTGTGTGTATTATCAAATATTTCTTTTGAATCTGAAACATGCAAGAAAATAGTATTTTTTTAGTTATACAGAAAAGGAAAAAAAGGAACTGTATAAAATATTTACTTCCTGCAAAATTCCTACCTGATTGATATGAATCGAACATTTAGGGATAACTTCTCTCCTCTGCCGTGACATGAGATCCAATAACTGATTGACAAGAAATGATGGTGGAAGGGCACTCACTCCGCCACGTGGTATTGAAATAAGTTCTCTGCATATGGGACATCGAAAGGAGTTCGTATCCCGTGTTTGAGAAGCAGCAATACGAGTCAAACAGTGTAAGCACACCGTATGAGAACAAGGCAATAATTTAGGCGTATGTTCGCTTCCATCATACATACCTGCAAAAAATAAGATAATCAATCATTACTTAAGGGTGTTATGCATGTCTGTGTCCTTAGCACCAATATTGTTCCAAAAAATCAACCTTGGCACACCTACTCACATATAAATTCTTAAATTTCTTCTATAAATTATTTACTTTCAATGTACACGATGCTTACGTACAGAATTCAGTTTTACAACTGGTATCTGCAGTCCCAGTTATAACATAAAATCTTATGACCACATTAATCTCGTTACCAGTTTTTGGGAAAAATCATCTTAGTGAATTATATAGAAACCTCCATCTTTCTCGCCAATCAGAGGCATACTTTCTCTACAATAATCCTGAAAATAACAACAGCATTGTCTTCTATTCAAACAAAAACTGCCTGGTTGGCACTTGAAAGCACCTAATCAGTTATGAAATTAAAATTTTCAAGCTTATACATTAGAGCTTATCGCCATTTTATTTCACATATTCGTATACCATTAATTAATTTATATTGTGGTTCCAGAACATTAAGTCTACTGTTATGAAATTTCACTAAAAGATATTAAGCGCCTTTCTACATTTTATACCACTTGTATTGCGCATTCATGGACTTAGCAAGATTCGATGTACCGCAAATGCAGTGTTCTCATGAATATATTCCATGGAATTTGACCATTTTACATGAAATTTACTCCTTTCTTTTGTGACGGAACAAATAGAAATGTGTTTATATTTTGAGCGAGTGTCTGAAAGCATTCATATTCACTTTTTGATTATTCTTCCAATAAACATAATTCCGTATTGAAAATGTTAGGGTATTTACCAAGTAGAGGGGGTATTTTAGAGTATTCTTCATTGAAGATGAAATTTGTTTGGTGTAATGCTTCAGCAGCAAGAAGTGGTATGTGTATGTACAAATTTTTTCAAGAAGTTCACGTGGGGAAACAATTAACATCCTGTGTTGTTCCCCAAGACTGTAAAAGATATTAAGCTATTTTTATGTTAGTATCTATAAAAATATTAAGTTATTTGTGTTAGTATGAGAAGTTTCGTATTGGTTCAATGACTAGAAAGTAATGGAACGTAATTGTTTCTTTTTGGGGGAACGAGGAACGGAATCCATTCTTTTTTTAGCAAAGAGGGATGTGAAAGGAACGGAATTTTCTTATGAAATGAGCTTTCCACAAATACTAAGTAAAAATAAACGTTTGTTGAACTCAACGTTAATCTTCAATGAGCTCAGCAGAATCAGATCTAGGAATGGTTTTGATAGTAAGTTTTCTTTTAGTTTAAATACAGATATGTTAAAGGAAGAAAGAAAGTGGAGAGAAAGAACGAAAAGGAACAAAAGAAATATCTTGATATATCACATGATTAAGCTATCTATTCGCTCTTCATATTTTATAGTGAGCTTTCCTATCTGGTTCCGATCTAAAGCTTTGAACTCATAGAAATAAACACGATAGTTCACATACAACACCCACTAAAACAAATGATTAGAGTAGTACAATTTTTTCAACTTCAGGCCGGTACTGCATACTGTTGCTTACCACAAGAAAGAAAAAAAACTGCTTACAAAGAGAAAAAAAAACTGCTTACAAAGATGTTAAACTCTCAAAATAAAGTGATATGTATAGAAGAAAAAACAAAGTACTGAATTTATCATTCACGTATTTAATTTCACTAACTAGAAAAGGAAAACTTGGTACTGATATTGATATTTCTGGAATATACATGTTAATTCATTTATATTGAGCCAAATTTGAATATGCCACCGGTTGTGTTCAATCTACAGGTTACCTCTTCTGACTATTGACCGGCATCCATGTTTCCATTGCAGGAGACTTAGTTGCAGCTGGACCATGAATGTTGTGTCCCACTCCTCTTTATAGGTTTTCCATAGGTCGGAGACGGTGCGGACTCGACGGTGAACAGGCGCCACATGAGGAATCCGAAAACATAACAGTTCATTGGGCTTGCATTTGGACTCTTGACAGGGCTTTTAGAGAAGAGAACTTCCAGCATTCCAGTTTCCAGTTCCATACAGCGACAGAATTCCAGCGATATTTTTGCTATATTGCTGAATGCCTCGTTTTGGTGAAGTTCAACCAGGTTCACGTCTGTAGAATGCCGAGATTTCATGCTAGTACATTTCTGTCAGGACATGAGTCTCATAGTACACACCACTAATGTTGACGTTTCACTCCACCGTTCATTCCACGTTTTGAAGACACAGTTTGCCCCTGTACGAGAAACCGGCCACAATTATGAACCCTTTTGGGAAATTGTGAGCACTGGCGAAAAACGTGTTTTGGCTCTTGACGTCAACAGGTCTGTATGTGATGGCACGAACTTTATCACAATCTGTGAGGTAAATCCATGTCTCATCAAGGGTAACAACAAACCTCCTCTGATTATCCGCGAGATGACGTTAATACAACCTCATGCAGTTTCTTTTTCGCTCATCCATATGACACTGTTTCAAGGCGAGCACATTGCTCTAGCGAACGACAGTGAGGCGTAAATCCCTGTGAATGGTGCGATTGGTCGTTGCTTGTGATGTGCGGCATTTGCTGTGTGGGGGGATTTTCGGAAGTCGCCATACGCAAAATCACACGCAATAACGGCAGGGTTCTCTTCATGAGAAGCCGGTTTCTAGCTGCTCGCGTCGGTGTGGCGGGCCCAGGACACTCTGCTGCAAATCTCCATATAATACGATTCACAGTGGCACGACCTACACGAAAATTACACACTTTACACATATCTATGATGCGCGACGCCATGAACTTAACGTCAGAAAGGGCTAGCTATAATGAATCTCTCCCAGAAGATTGCGCATGAGCGTTACATTGACTTCGGCTCAATATAAATAATCAACCTCTGTATAATGTCTCTTTTCAGTACATAAAATATATCACGCACGGACATAATTTAATGTGAGGTCATAATTACATGCAACCCACCAGAAACCTTGTGAGGATACTTAGCGCAGAGAATCAGAAATGTAATCCCACCTGAAAGGCCAGTTACTTTTAAACACTGGCCATGCTACAGTCAGTTGACTGGCACAACATAATACCATAGAAAAGAAAACAGGTTTAACTTACTACGGAAACATGATATAAAACTCTTTATTACGCAGTGGTTATATGTGGTTATTTCTAAGACAAATCCAAAACTGAACATTATAAACATCATATACTGAAAATATACTTACATAAACATGTTCCACATGTTAGAAAGCTTTCATTAAAATCTTCATAATTGATTGAGACCGTTTCTACAAGTGTGGAGTTCATGCTAACCATTCTCTCACCAACTCGTGTTCTGAAGAAGAAAAAAAAACAGAAATACTATCAGAAATAGAAATACGATAAGAAATACTTTTTGTTATTACATGTAACTACTGAATAAATGTAATAGAATATTAGATGTTAAGAAAAATAGCACGCTCATGCAAGGGCGCCCATGTTGTGGTTTCCAGGGGGGGGGGGCAAATATAAGCGAGGTTTTAAATATAGTTTCAAATTTTGTTATAACTTATGTAAAAATTCCATTGGGCTTTCGATATTCCCACGTACGATTTTCTCTTGGGGGGGAGCGTCCCCCCCTTGCCCCTCTGATGGGCGCCCTTGCGCTCATGCAAAAATAATGTATTTGAGCATGTTAATGGTTTCCTTGAAAAATACTGTAGAGGTACGACAACCAAAGTGACGATAGAACGTGATAGGAGGCGAAACTGCAACACCACATGGAAACACCAGTAGGCGCCGCTGATAGTACAAAGGTGTATGTGGGGTATTGTAGTCTGTTGGATAACAAAGAAGTTATTTAATTGAATCTATGTATGCCAAGGAGGGTCATAAGGAGAATGAAAGCAACAACATTTTTTTTGTTTATTTGCTATATGCATACACTTTCAACAAACTTTAACTGCACGACTGGGAGGCAGGATAAGCCTGTTTATGCACAATGGGTGATATCAATAAAACGGAGAAGTTACTCATTACGCCCAATTTTGAAGTAGTTACTCGCATTGGTATCAATAAAAAGAGAACTGAGCACTAGTCGTCTCGGCTGACCTCGAAGAAGGCCCGCCCTTTTGAAGTAACCACACCTCTATTCTCAAGCCGAGTAACTACTCCGCGTTTGATATCAATAAAAATCAAAGACTCCTCTGTGATGCTAGTAACTTCTCCAAATTTATGGAGCAAGCTAAATAGGTGACTCCGTGCAAAATATGGCAGAGTATATGATTGTTTTACTACGTAGAAAAAAATATAAACTGCATAGAAATGTTGGAAATGGAGATTACAAAAAGCATTATAAGTTTATGAAAGAAAATGTAGTGATTAGCACAACATTTTTTAAGGAGAATCAACCGAAATTCGGGGTGGTGGACTACGTAATGATGAAAAGATGCGGGTTTTCTTCAAGGGCGCCGATCCTGTGGGGGCCCGGGCCTCCCAAAGCTCATGTGGGCCCCCTATTGTATTTATGAATATACAATATTTGGCATAATTAAGAGTGTAATTTGTCTTAAAATCCTGATATATATACCTTCTGCATCTGAATGCCCCCCCCCCCCAAATTTACAGAGAAATCGGTGCCCTTGGTTTTCTTGCGTTACGTGAGTGATCCGGGATTCCAGGTCGGAATGTCAGGGGATTCTGGTGTGGCTCAAAGTACTGTCTATGACTACCTGAAAATGGATTGTTTCCGGAAGAGTGCGTAATATACAAACAGCAAAGGCAGAGTGGCAAGAGCAATATACATTTCCGGGTGCTATCGGAGCACTTGACTATACACAAGTGGCATTAAAGAAACCTAGTATTTTGGAGAGTAATACGTTAATAGGAAGAGCTATTTCGTGGCTAAGCGGTTAGCGTACATGCCTTTGGCATAGGAGACCCGCGTTCGATTCCCGGCAGGAGCTTATGTGGTTCGGATTCCACGTTAATCAGTGGGTTTCGTCTCATATAGGCACGCTACTGAAAAGGACGTTAAGCTAATAACCAACTCAACTCAACGTTGATAGAAAGGGTGTATACATAAGAATGTATTTTGTTTATGTCAAGGCGAAAGGGGACACGTATGGTGTAAAAAACGCAATCAGATGGACATGATTTATGACGTGGGTGGCTGGACTTTTTTAAAAAGAAAACAAAGGAGCCAAGTGTCTGATTTCGTTCTTAAAGCCAAACAATCTACAAAGACCTTGGACAACACGTGATATGCGCTTGTCGTGTTAATCTTGATATTGCTGGATTCCAATCAACATCCATCAGCTCAAATAGGTTTATTCCCATGGTTTCAGTATTACTTTCTTCTTTCCCGTTTTTTTTTTTTTTTTTTTTTTTTTGTTTGTTTTATTTTCGCTCGAATATTAAAGATTCTCTTTTGAATTTGTGTCTCAGTCGTAGATGTATTTGATATTTCGTTGTATTTCACTGTAATTACCTTCAAAGTTTCGGCTTTCCTTCGTTTACTTTCTGGTAGCTGTGACTTTGAAAGTACCACTGGAAACTCTTTTAGAATATCCACAAATGCACTTTGATTGAAGCTGTCGTTGCTACTTGCCCGTTTCATGGCTTTTAAGATACTACGCCATAGGTTAAAAACAACGAAATGACTGCGCGAATGGGAGAAATGAGTAATCATTTCTTTTATTGATACGACTCAGTGCTACGTGCAGAGGAAGCGCGAGTAAACGTCCATAAATATGGAGCAGACTAGACCTGAGTAGTGGTTTGTTTTATTGATACGAAATTGAGGGAGGAGATTACTCCAGGTGTAGTTACTCCGATTCTCGAGCAGGACTTCTCAGGAGTAGTTACTTATTTTTATTGATATCACCCAATAATAGATATTTAATGTTAACGACTCGTCCAAACAGTCGAGAAACTGCAACTGATCTGCAACATGAGTTTTGACACCAAAATGTACGATATCGATGAATGGTCCACCCTATATGTATGTCCAAGTTCTATATAGCAAAGGCATAGTAATCGAAATGGCAATAATTCCGAACAAGCTTATTTTGTCACGTAGATAAATTCAAAGTAGAACGACATAAAACATCTCGTGATATTCTGAAAAATAGTGAATCAGTGATTGGGAAGTTTCTTATAAGAAGGAACTTAATTCTACCCTTGTAAAAGGAATATGTTCTGTTCCTTACACCCTAAAAAGGCAGAATTCCCTCCAATTACTATTCTTTTAAAATTAAGTTCTTTCTATTATATTCTTTAACAAAGAATATGCTTAACGATATG
Organism: Thermobia domestica; assembly: GCF_964235325.1. NCBI lineage: Eukaryota > Metazoa > Arthropoda > Insecta > Zygentoma > Lepismatidae > Thermobia > Thermobia domestica. Next base: position 70,840,529 of record NC_137468.1, read on the forward strand.
TGTGCACATGTCTAACGGTGAGTTAAACTAGAACGTAGTTCATAAAAGAATATGTATAGATTCTCTGAATCCCTAAGTGCTGTACCTAGTAGTTATGTACTAATCAGCCATGAGCAGGTTCTTAACTAAATACGTATAATATATTGAGTTAAAAAAGAGAGAAGAAAAGAAAATAAAAGATTAAAAAACAAAAATTGCTGGAATATTCAGAAAAAAATCTTCTTGTTTCTAAAGAGTTTCTGCTCATAACACTGGATTTATCATTTTATAATACAGATTGGATAAAGCCAAAGATTATATTGTCGGGGTTTCCATTTATTTGGCGAGTACGAATGCAATGACTTTTCCAGGTTTTCTAGATCTACATCTTATATACTAATGAGACGAGGAAACAACCGATTCTTTTACATACCAGATCCTCTATAATATAAGAAGGTACAAAAGCCTTGTAAATATATATATAAAATATCCATTACAAAATAACCGAGTAACGAAAAAAAAAAAAAAAAAAAAGCTCTGGGAAGTAAAAATCTGTACTTAAAATTCCCCATCTTTTCCAGTTTCTTCATCTTTTCATGAAATCCCTTAATTTTTCAGGATTTTTTACAAGAAAAATTGAATTCTTATATACTAATGAAAAAGAATGAAATAACCGATTTTCCAGGGTTCGAATCTCGGTCCAGTCAGTTATTTTTTTTACTCTGTATGTTATAGAATTCGCACCTATAGAGGATCTGGTGTGTGAAAAAATCGGTTGTTTCCTCTTTTCATTAGTATACAAGAAATCTCAACCGTCATAAGGTGCTCGGTATGCGGACACAAGATTGTCCAATCACAGCACAAGTCCGTGGTACAACCCACGTGGTGCGAGATGTGAGCACCGACCTCGAGTGAGAGTAGACAGCTGTTCTGACAAGAGGACTGGATAACGTAGAGGTTAACGCATCGGCACGGTATGCCGGAGGTCCAGAGTTGGAATTCCGAACCAGTCAGTAACTTTTTTACCTCATAGTGTGTTATAAAGCTGAATTCCCTAAGTTTTCCAGATTTTCCAGGTCGCTAGGAAACTCGGATGGTTCTGTTTGGAGGAAACCTCACAAAGTAACACCTGTTATTCTGACCTTTAATACCCTGTCCCCTGGATAAGAATTATTTGCAACCTGATATTTCAATATAAGGCTGTTCCTGACTGGTCTAGACGTTTCAACTACTTTTGTTCTTGCCCGAAAACATTTCAACTTCCCGTGGAGACACTTGATGTAATTTTATCAACAGACTACTACAAGAGTTTCCAGAGAAAGATGTGTAATATATATATATAAAAGACTGGGAGTATAAGAAATATCAAGAGCTGAGTTTAAACAAAAAATTAGACACTTTTCTTTAGTTTAACATCTCACACATCGAGGGTAAGAGAAACTGCAATGATGCTAATGAACGAAATGTTGTAGTGAAGAAAGTGGAAAGAAACATGGGAAAACAGAAAACCTACACGCTTACACGCACAGTCTTTGCTCACGACCAAGTCAACTAGGCACGAGCTGGAATCAAACTAGGAACCTCACGCACCAGAGATTAACACTTTATTACGGTGCAACGGCGGTTGCCCAACAATCGAAGTAAATCATAAAATGATTAGTAAAAAAAAAAAAAAAAAATGCTAATTGTAATATTTTTTACTAACATAAGCATGAGTCACATCATATCTTTAAATATGCGGTAAAATATATGTGTAAGAAATTATTATTGGTTCACCAAATTACTATTAGAGCACTTCAACATGCTATGATGCAGGATGTGAAATCCGGGAGGAAGGAGATGAGGGAGAATTCCTTCCCAATTAATATTTCTTGAAGGAACTTCATCCTCACTAGAAACTTACTGGGAAAAGGGACTAAAATAATACTATTATCAGAAGCTATTTAATGGATGAAGTAGTGGTTAGGGATATCCCCAACCTTACATAGTTTTAATAATTATAGATGCTTAGATATGTGAACACTCCATGTTGAAACATTCCAGAAGGGAGTTTTTTTTTAAACATTTTTGTCATCCCCCCTACACACATTTCGACTATTATGATTTCGCACCCCACTCAGATTTCTTCTTCTCTGAAAGGATTTAGACTATTCTATGCTGGACTATTCTAGAGAAGTTAATGAAACGAGAATTATCGGAAACTAATATAGAAGAATTCCAGAAAAACTAATGATCACTTTTCTTTGTCTGTAACTTGATTATTAGTTTTTCTGAAACTTATGTATAAATTTGTTTCCGATGGTTTACGTCTCATCAATTTCCCTTTTAAAAAATCTGTATGTAACTATGTTACGGATTACTGAAGAAGACATCAGAGTATGCTAAAGTGATTTAATACAAATTCGTTAAACCGGATGCTAAAGTCACAAATCTTTTACTCATTTATTCAATGTGTATTCTATAGCATCCAGAAGTAAAGATCAGAAAATAGTTGAAATTCTAAGTTATCTCGTAACAATGATAGTCACAGCTGCTACATCTCAGCTCAACAGGATGCCAGTAAATTATTTTAAACGTTAGGTGATTCCATAATCTGTCATTCTATATCTGATTCTGAATCAGAACTTTAATTCTTGGAAATCTGTATTGTTTGAAATACAATGACATTACAGATATAGGCAAATAGACGGACGGACACAGGTCATTACGTCAAAAAGCTGATAATCGAGGATATTGATTCTGATTGTGAGTATTAAGTCTCTGTAACTGCTTTTGATTTCCAGAGGTAAGACGGATACATACACTTACAGTTAAGTCACAGTATTAGAAATGGTCGAATAAATCGAGGATGCTGATTTCAAATCTAAAGTCCGTTAGTAGAATGCTCTTCCAGTTATCAAAATCAGGGCATCATTACATACATACGAATGGACAGAAACCCTAACAGAGATAATAGGACACAGTATTAAAAAAAAAGCACATATACTGAAAGAGTTTATTTTAAACCTGAGGTCCATTTCTCGAAAGCGTTTTTATTTTGATACGCAGGACATCACATAGATAACGAACAAAAGGTGAATAATAGGTAATATATACATTCAGTCTTGTTACAAACAGAGTTGGCTGGTTTAAACCAGTTTTTTTTTTTTTTTTTTTTTTTTTTAAATTAAAAAACGAAAAATATTCGTAAAATCTTGATGAAAACACATTTCTGGGTTATCACGTTTCACTCCCGTACATTATTCGTATTATATTCTGACCTAAATTCCCCATTCAGTACTCAAAGAGATTATGCTACAAAAGCAACTTTTGTTCTTTTTACAAGTTTATGACTTTTTTTTGTGATTTCTTTTATAGTTTATTATTATTGTTATGCAATTGCAATCAAAGAAAAATTCTAAATATTGTTTCGTTTTAATAATGTTTACTGTTTAATAAACTACATCGGAGTGCCGCACTTTTTTTGGGGAGGGAGAGTCATACAAATCCCACGAGAAGCATTTACTGAAATCAGAAGTATCTTTGGTATTTATTTATGTATAAATGGATCAGAACCAAAGTGGACTCAAATAATTCGTATCTTTACTCACTTTTCTTACTGATATGGAAATTAAGTCGTTGTGTTTCTTTAACTTGGACTAATAAAAGTCGTAGTAAACTAACTTGGACTACATTAGTTCATCTGTACTCTGCAGTATTTTGAAATTGTCCATATGTAATTTTGTATAATGGTTTCAGTTGTGTAACTTTTTTTTTTTTTTTTTTTTGTCCTTCTTAAATGGTTCTTCGCAATTATATTAACAAATATGTAAAGGTCAGTACAACGTATTTTTATCAGGAGTCCTTCGTGAGTGAGTCGGCAGATGTATCGCATTTGTGGCCAATTAGTCCTGGTTTCGAGTTCAAATGGAGAACAATTTCTCTCGGATGTAAGCCGAGAAGCGGTTTGGATTCCGCTTTAAGCTTATGTGACCCTTTCCAGCACAACCCGGTTATTGTATAATAACATAAAGGCGAAACAAACTTATTTCTGTCCATATGTGATATAAATACATAGAGCAAATTATTTAAACCAAAAAAAGTTTTTTTTTGTTTTGTTTTTTTTTTTTTAAAATAAAAAACCATGGTTTTTGCCAACCCTGGTTACAAATAATCTCTACAATTACAAAATGAACAAATCTCGCTTAACACTAATTCAGATACGTGAACGTTGTATCAATGCAAATGAAAACTCAAAAATTTTCAGTAGCTGGTAAAGTTGTCGCGTAGTTATCGTTTTCGGTAGTGCACAGGAGAGAAAATGGCAACAAATGGAGACAGGAAGGCGCTTTGTGTGTTTGATTTTCAAGCATGCCAGTCTGTTATTATATGCAACATAATTTTAGAAGGAAGTTTGTTGAAAATGCACCCAGTGAGCACAGTATTCGCAAGTGGTATTCTGAATTTAAAGCAAATGCATGCATCTGTACGCAAAAGTCAAGAGACGCAACTGTGCTGCGTGTGGGAGAAAATAATTTCGTACAAAATCCACCAAAATCTAGTACTGCAGCCAGTAGAAAATTAAGACATCCTGCAACCAACTGTGTAGAATATTTTACGCAGACGTTTGCTATTCCATTATTACTATTTGCAATTTATGCAAGTCCTGAAACTATATGACAAAGTCAAGAGAGAGTCTTTCTGCGAGATCATACAAATCGAAATGGAAACTGGTGGTTTTACGGAATTATCGGTTTCAGTGATGAAGCCATCTGTCAGGCAAAGTTCATAATGTCAGGATCTGGGGTCTGGGAAATTCTAGATGTTATGTGGAGCATGTACGCAACTCCTCCAATATACAACTTTCTTGCTCTATCATCCATGAAAGAATATATGGGCCTTTCTTCTTCGACGACGACACAATCACAGGGCGATTGTATCTCCAAATGTTACGGATGTAGCTTCTTCCGCAACTGGAAAAGGATATCCCTAACCTCATTTGTCAACCCCATTTCCACTCAGATGTCAGATGTGGATTGAATAGGCGAATACCAAACAGAGGGATTGGGCATGATAACAGAGACGATAGTGAACATTCCATTGGCCTCCACATTCTCCAAAAGTTTGTGACTTTCTGGAGTTTTGTCAAATAACACGTATATCGGCTATATTTACCAACACCCATCCAGGACCTTCCTATTCACAGAGGTAAGCGCTCTACCACGAAGCCAACATGCCTCCACAAAGAAACAGTGTTCTCCGTGAGTATTTCCTATTCGTTGATGCGTACTAATCGACCGTATCTGTTAAAGGAACGACATCGCAAATTACGTCACCATTTCACAAGTTTCAGAGTCTTTTTTTTTTTTTTTTTCAGATTTGCGCCCCCTCATTGTTTTAACCACTCCGTGCAATTCGTCTTTCAATGTTAACTGTTCGCACGCCGTTCGAAAACGCTATGTTGGCAATAATTATCTTAATCAATATTTTTAAGTAAATTAGTGTTGCTTTTCATTTACAGTATAGAAATAATATGTAATTATCAAAATTGCTCTTCACGGCATGCAAAATCTGAAAAAATAAACTGTAAATACTGGTTCTGTGATATTAATGGATTCCCGAACGACCCTGTAGTAAGATAGATTAAGGAACGGATTACTTCCGCAGACGGCGGCAACGAAATACAAAATAATGAACAGAATCAGACGAAATGTTAGCATGAGAAAAATGAAAAGAGATCTTTAAGTTTTACGTCCCACGATTATTCTGGTTAGGCTAAAGGAGACGGTGATGATGAGAGATGAGTGAAATGGTGGAATGAAGAAAGTGGGAGGAAACGGGAGAACCCCGAGAAAACCCACGAGCACGGTGTCTGTCCACCACAAAGTCCACACGACGCGAGCTGGGATCGAACCAGGGACCGAAAACAACGGAGGTGAACGCTCTATCACTGAGCCACCGTGCCCCCCCCCCCATGTTAGCATGAGAATAAGAAAAGAGTGAAGGATGGCATTTAGAATCTCCCCGAACTCCTTTCATCGCTCCAGAACAGACTATCTTGTTTTTGTCAAAACTGTTATAAAGGTAATAGAAAACAACGAGCTTCTAACCCCCTTCGCTCGCTCAGCTATTTTTTTGTGAAATAATTAATACTGGAGATCTTATATGTGCAAAATTGGAGGGGGAACTAAAACACACCCAAAGTGAATGGTCATCAATAAAAAAAGAACAAGTAAGTAGTAATATAACGTTAAAAAGAGGCTCATGTTGGTCTTATCCACCTACGGCAGTTTACCCGGAACGAACTGACCTTTCTCTTTAGCAGTAGACCTTTCTCAGCACACTAAACAAAGCATAAAACAGCTAATTTGTTATAATGTTAGTGTGAATCGAAATAACCCGCTGATCTGAGCGAACGATTGCTCGGTGGTAGTGCGCTCACTTCTAGTGCGACGGGTCTCTGGTTCAATCCTACCATGTTCATGGTTCATGGTGGACAATATAGTATACATGAGTTTTTTTTTTCGGAACTCTCCTATTTTCTCCATTCTCATTGCATCAATTCATTTCATAATTATTCACATCTATTAATCATCCATCTCCTTTAATTATAGAACAATGTGAGACGTAAAACTCAAAAGTTTCATTTAATCTATTAAGATGATTAGTCACATGCACACTAAAAGCTTATTTATTCTGTATGCAATTATATATTATTTGCTGTTCCCAATTCGTAGAAGGGAATACTGACACTGGTGTTATTTTGTTACTACCTCATGTTAAAGAAAATTCGCGTATTATAAATTAAATAAAAAGTAATTGACAACTAAAGTGACTTTTCGTACACACAATGTTGAGTCCAAATTCCTATCTTTCATGTATTGTAATGAAAAATATTTCAGACAAGTGCATAATACCATACGGTGAATGGCTTGCTTTCATTTCTGTAACAAGTTTATTTACTCTGGAAGCTGTGCACCGTATTGCTCGCAAACGTGGCAACGTGAAACACACACACAACACAGATCTTTACTTAAACAAAACAGCTTCAATAGTTAATAAAATAAACTGGAATTCAAGTTGGCAAAATAAGCATTATATATGATTAACCTAGCTATTGCCAACAGTTCATGGAACATTATCTTTGTTTCGCTCATAAAGAAACTTTGAAACTTTTTAAATTATCAGTTTCATAAACCCTATATTCAGTAAACTGCCAGACACAGAACGCCTATACGTCAAATAATAAAACTCTTAAAGGTTTCTTTGTTCTTGCTGAAACAACAATGGAAAATAACATCTCCATTCGTGATGTAAATATAAACAGTAAAACGTGATCTAAATACTAAAGATAATGTAAACAGATAGTCTGTACGCATTTCTTTACTTACTTTATACTCAAATTAGTAACCATTATGGATATACTTCAGCTGCATCTTTCATATCACTTAACAAACAAATCTCCATCACTGATGGAGTAGCTAAAAGTGTCCCCAGAGCCCAAATTCTATTATTCTCTTCTAGGTTAATACCCCTGCCGGTGTCGACCCCCCTCAACTGAAAGCTTACGCTATCACAGACTACCGACTAAAGGGCTGGGTCAACAGCTGATATCCGGAAGGTACGTACATATACGCATATACAGAATACAGTGTCTGCCATTTTGGTTCTCAAACCTATGCGAAAGTAAATAAATATAGTAGACAATAAGCAAGTATAGCACTATAACAATATAACCACAATTTTTCCACTTATTATTTCAATTTCGAGGAAAGGATAAAGATTCATTACAATGCGTGCTTTCAAACAGAATACTTGGATTATGATTGATTGTTCAAGGCATTTTCTATACATTACATAGGCCTATATGGCATTTTCTGTACACTATCTAAAAGGCAGAATAGGAAATTGACAATTCTATAAATCATCATAAACTAATACTGAGAGTGGTTTAATGTTATTAATTTTTTCCAGCTTAGAAAATTGACATTTTGCACAAACTGTAAGGTGGTATTTAACTGGAAATAATTTCGTCAGGATATTATTTTCTTACCAACTACACTTTAGCTAGGATAAAGAAACACAGTTTTTATCTACAATCAAATTCATCACACTATTCCTATGTCACTGTTGTGAAATATTATGAAGTTATTAAAAGAATAGGAATATGGCCAATATAATGAGAATATGTTAAATAACTTATTAAGAATTAATTGGTTTCGATACGCATTACGATAAAATAATGCAATCAATATTATACTAGTGGACGGTACATGGTAATTTGTTTCTCATTCTTTTATTTACTTTATTTAATAAGGTAACTAAGAGAAAGTCTTAATATAAGTAAACATGGTATGCAACAGACATATTCCGCCTAGGCGGATTTTCATGCCCGCGTTAGAACGGAAGCATCACATGTAGCGTATTCACCGTAAATTATTTTCGTTTTCATACATCCGTGCGTGTATTGCGCCAAATTACTACTCCCTAGCTAATGCGCATGCGTAAAATAGAAAGTTTGCGACTTCCGCCATGTTAGTCAGTGAATACAATAGTGTACGCGCGCTACTTCCGTCAGAATTCAACAAATTTCTACTCTGACGCGAGTGTAGCGCGCCATCTCCGATGAGTGATTTCATTGGCTGTTTAGCACAATCGCTCGCAACTCACGGAGGTAAAGGACACATGAAAATCCGAGTCGTTTTGATGCATGATTAGCGTCTTACTAAAGGTTTGACTACTGCAGGAAACTTATGTTAGTCAAAGTCTTTAGTATTGCACTAATCATGTGTCAAAACGACTCTGCATAAGGCGGAATATGTCTGTTGCATACCATGTTTCGGTTTGGGTTGTGGTTTCGGGTGTTGAAGTACGAACGATCGGAGCAGTGTTTCTTTCAGAAACAACGTTCGGGGGGGGGGGCACACTTAGTATTCCACCGGAACTCTCTATTTATTATTATATTATGGACATATTATTTTCGTCTCCTCCGCGGGAACACTTTCAAAGCTTCGGGGAGGCAGTGCTCCCCAAAAACGTCTGGAAGAAACACTGAATCGGAAACAGAAGATATAAATTTGACTCATTCACTAATCAGCATAACTTTAGATGCAAATGCTATGTGACGCGTTAAATTAAAGAAAATTCTGTTTTAAAAAATAAAAATAAAATGCAGAACATTTTATCCGATTAGTCACCTTATTTAATTAGTAAAGTCCATTCTTCTCTCTTTGATTGGAGCGAATCTGTCTAATACATGCTGGTTGAACTCCGGTATTCCCATTATTAAGTCTTTTTCGATGGAAAGCATAACCAATGGTGATAACCTTACTTGGGACATTCAATTCCTTGAAAGTGTCAATTATTTTCGACATGGAAAAACGCTTGTCATCTTTTGCTCATGTCATGGGTATAGTTAATATTGATTTCAGAAGCTTTGTAGATTCACTAAATAATTATTCTAGATAATTGCAAACAATTCATTCCAGCAAACCCAGTCCCTGACAGTGATACACATTCCTCTCTAGCGTAGACTGAAGACAGTTCGTGGAAGAGATTAGTGTTATAAAAAAAACAAATAAATTGAACACACTTTATTCACAATTTATCAAGGAAAATTTAAAATAAATCGAGGAAATATATCTAATGCAAACAACATTACTGTCATAAGATGTTCTGTGAATTTAAACCGGGTGTTTTTTCGAACATACTCTTGAATTTGCCTTTGCTTGTTTTGTCTAAGCCTTAATTGCAAGTTTTTCCTCAGTGGAGAGCTTGGAAAATTGCTTTTTTTTTTTTTTTTTTTTTTTTTTTTTGTAAGTTATTTACAGAAGTCATGGTATAGAATTCATTGAGAATTTGTAGGTTATTTACAGAATTATAGCACACACAATGCGGATAAATCTAATAACTAAAACCAAAATAGCTGATTCAAAAAATACAGCTACAAAAGATACAAAAGCCAAAACAGTTGATATAAAAGAGATATATATATGAATTGCGAATATCACATATACACCAACACACACACACACACACACACACACGTGCGTAAAAGAAAGACTACATTCCAAATCATCCGTCTTGGTTGTAAGCAACGCACGATGAACACAATATACTTCCATATGAGAGGAAACAATGCTTAGGAATGTCATAGTTCTGGAAGGCAAACTTTGAAACCCGTCAGATGTAGGATGAGCATGTAACAGAAGCCAAATTCAAAGAACGTCAAAATAAACAGCATTGCCAGTTCTACACCAAGAAATGTTTGCTGGGAGGATCCAAATTATTTGAGGGTGTCCAATACGTCTATGTAATATCGAAACTCGTCTTATTCTGCACCCGGAAAGAAGATTAGTAATTCTTACTTACTGTCACCTATATTTTTAGAAAAAAAAAATGGTATATTATTTTATAAGAAAAGAAAGAGTACATGATGAGGCGTAAAATAAAACATTTAGATTACATCAATCATTTCTCTGTTATATAAGTATAGTTCTTTTAAGAATGCCTGAGTAACAAATGTTAGTCGAGTAACGATTTTTTAAGGGGGTATGGTTGGACCCGGTGGACGCTGCAACACTAATACTAGCCGCTACTCATGCAGAGTCGTTTATACGTATGATTAGCATCATACTAAAGGCCGGACTACTGCAGAGTCAATCCATTCGAAGTGATCAAGCATATGCCGCTTGACCATCTCCAAAAAATCTAATTTTTTCATGATTGTTTATCCTATATAAGAGTACTTCAAAACCATAATTAATTATTTTTTTCAACATCGCATGCGACTCAGCGGCTGCCGCCATTTTGTGTTTTCTCGATTTCAGGCGTTTACATTGTTTTGAATATCTTAGTATGTATTTGTCCTACCAAATTGAAAATGCTGGACTTTTCCAACTTGTGCAGAGCTAAAACTTTGATCTCTTAACATTTTTGTCTAAAACCACTTAAAAGGGATGAAGTAGCTGTAGTAGCAACATTTTTGGACATTGAAGACATGTTTCGGAAGAGGAAGCAACCGACGTAGAAGTCTGAATTTGTGTGTGCATGTAGTCCGGGGTCATACCTTTATACTAAAAAATTTGTAGACCTGTAGCAGCTGCCTGAAAAAATCGTAAAGTTGGGGAATTATGCCAATTTGGCATATTTCACTGTCCATATACCCATATTAAAGTCGAATTCACAGTTTTGGGGCTCCATAAGTTCATTGGTGACAGCTTTGGTGCCCTTTATGTTCAAAATGAAACGTATATTCTCCCCGTGCAAGGTATTCGGCTAGTCTGTAATAATAACGAACAGAAGTTTCACATATTCAATCCTTTAATATATTTCTCGCTGCTCAAATTTACTCACTTGTGCGGTATATTTGTGTATGTGTAAATAAGATGATATCTCTTTTTGAGTTATTCGAAATATATATATATATATATATATATATATATATATATATATATATATATATATGAAGAGAGAGGATTTTACCAGAAATCAGAAAACGAAAGTAAAATTAAAACCTGAGTTTTGGAAATTTCACCAACCTCGATAAAATTTTCAACAGATGAGGCTGGCTTTTATTATTTCATTTTGAAGGTGTAACTTGAGGGAAAGGGAGAGGGGAAAATGACAAATATTAGTCTGGAATAGATAGTTTTTGGGGTCGCTGAGATGAACAGTGACACTTCCGGCCGTTTAAATCATAATTCAGCCCCATTAGTACTCTAAGGGGAGATGGTGACATGTAAAGATAATTGAAAATTACCGATATTAATGTCGAATTCATAGTTTTGGGGCTACATAAGTTCATTGGTGACAGTTTTGGTGCCCTTTGTGTCCAAAATGAAACTATTCTTCCCATGCGAAGAACGGGTATTCTGCTAGTCTGTAATAATAACGAACGGAACTTTCACATACTTAACCCTTTAACATATTTCTCGCTGCTCAACTTTACTGACTTGTGCGGTATATGTGTGTATATGTAAATAAGATCCTCTCTCTTTTTGAGTTATTCGAAAAATATACAAAGAATAAAGAGGGATTTTACCAGAGTAAGATTATTAGCATCAGGCAAAGAAATAGTTTTAAATTATATTTTCTAGGTTTTCCAATATTTCCGAACAAATTATTTTTTCTAATCGATTCAAAATTTCCGGAAATTTTACATAGCACAAGGAAGACATCTCTATAAAATATATGTTTGATTTAACATATTAACTAAAATGATTCTGGACCCGTTATTTTAACACTTCCCTGTCATAAGGGGGGAACTTCATAAGATTGCTCAAGATAATTTTAATGCGTCTATACTAATTAAGCTAAATAATATTATATTTTAGTTTCTTTTGTTGCCATATCTCCATTCTATCACGGTGCTAACTTTAAAGTGTTTGGATGAGTTGTGCACAAAATTACCCTATTCTAATAAAGAAACATAAGTACTCAATTATCTTAACTATAAACTAGTAAATATAAAATAGTTTTCATTTTGAAAGCATAATATAATAAAATATTCAAAAATTCCAATTTTCCCCAAATTTTCCGTTTTTTCCAAGCACGGGAAAAGAATTAACAAACTGATATACCCAAAATTTTAGTTTTTTTCTTTTCAGGCCTTCACAACACTACTCTGGACACACAGTGCACCAAACACTCCTAACGATGGGCCTGCGCAGCCGACGACCCATCCATGTGCGAATGTTAACACCACGACATCGGCATCATGTGACAATCGCCACTGGACCTTGGCGCAGTGGCAGAGCGTTGCATTATCTGATGAATCCCGATATCTTCTTCATCATGACGATAGGAGGGTGCGAATTCGTCGTGTTCCAAGGGAACAGCTCCTTAACACCTATACTGAGGGACGGAGACAACCTAGCGGCGGCTTAATTATTATCTGGGGAACATTCACGTGAGCATGCGTGTCTAGTGGAGCTCGAGCAAGGCACCATGACGGCCGAGGTGTATCGCACACTGCTTGCAGACTACGTACACCCCTTCATGACGACTATGTTTCCCAAACGGTAGTGGCATTTTTCGACAAGATAATGCACCATGTCACAAGGCCAGGAGTGTGATGCAGTGTTTCTTCCAGACATGTTTTTTGGGGATACTGCCCCCGGAGCTCTGAGAGTTCCCCCTCTCCAGCGACCTACCAAGGATCACTGCGTCTATGCCAAGACGCGTCGTCGTTGTTATACGTGGACATACTGTCATTTAGGTAGGTAATCATAATGGTGTGGCTAATGTGTGCGTATATTTTAACTCGTATATTTTGTCTCGACTCGAATTAAGAGACGTCTCGTCTCGAATTCGAGTCGAATCGAGACAGCGTTTTCTCGAGACGAGTCAAGACAGGCTTAAATCTCGACTCGACTCGACTCGTGCTTATCCCTATGTATGTACCTAGCGGTTTCCTTACTACATGGTTAGTGATTTGAATCGGGGGTAAAAGTGGATCTCAAAAGGTAGGGAGACGGTAGGTAGGAGATGACGTTACACCGTTCCCCCTCCCTATCTTGACCTTTTGTAATGATTTAGAAACTGGTGGGACGCCGTATATATTTTTTCGAGGTGGGGGACGCCATCCCTCGTGTTCCCCTCACTTTTACCCCTGATTTGAATGGAAATGTTAAGAGAACCACAGCACTCATACACCGACCCAATATTTCCTATCAAAGCAACACTCGCCAAACTACGGATTCAACGACCATGGAGTTAAGCGGAACATGAATCAAAGAATCGTCCATTGTGTGGGCTACCTCTCTCAGGATTCGAAACATTAATAGATTTTTGTTCAAGGAATGCAGCAAATAGTAATACGCCAGTGCAAATTCAAGGGGATATGTAATGGTATTTCCGAATAAAGTCCGATAATGTGGTCCTACATAAACATAGCAGCATATGTAGCTTTGTAGAACAACATCTCTCCAATTCGCTAGCACCGGGACCGTGGTTTATAAGTAACCCTTTCATAGCCAAATGGCTAATGCATCTCCTTCCCGTGCCCGTGGTCCGTAGTTCGATTCCCGTTAGGGGTAATTCTTTCTGATACTTATCCTAATAGTGGTTCGAATCTCACTTTAATGAGTAGTTCCTCATATGACTCGGTGTTGAAAAGGAATGTTAAACTTTTATCAATCAATCATTTGTTGTAGGTATAGTTGCACTGATCGTCTGGCCAGATGGCAGCAGTTCGCCTGCGCGATACACCATGCAGTCCACCAAACACAGACCATAATCTTCAGGATGGTGATGCGGTGGTTTCACACATTTACTTGGGAGGATCTAAAGTCAAAACCGAGTTGGCCCCATGAGTGCTATTCTGGTGCAGTTAATATACAAGTATATTGTTTAAAAAGAATTACGAAGTTGGAGAGGATCCAGACCCGGGGAGCCTCTCCGTGGGTGTTCCCCTGTATGGTACGTACCAACCAATGATGAAAGCAAGGGGGCATGGTGGCTCAGTGGTAGAGCGCTTACCTCTGGTGCATGGGGTTTCTGTTTGGATTCCCACCAACTAAGTTTGTGGTGGACAACATCATGTCCGTGAGTTTTCTCAGGGTACTCCCGTTTTCTCACGCACCTCATTCTACCAACTCTTCCCCCTTCAGTCACTTGCCTTAATCATCGTCTTCTTTAACCTAACGGGCATAATCGTGGGACGTTAAGCTGAAAGATCGGAGTATTGTAAAGAACCCACTTTTTACCACTTTTTGCACGCCAGTTCTTTGTCCAGAAATGAGTCCCTCCTTTGTTATCATCGACAACGAAACGAGAAGTATCTTTTTAAATTCGATACGGGACTTGAAACATTACAATTCTAATTTCGTTTTCGAGACAAGAGGACAAATTTCACGAGTTACACGGGCAACAGTCCTTCAACGAAGTCTCAAATTTTCAAACATTGTATTAGCGTTACATGATTCATAGTACAAAAACTATTAATTGATATAGTGATTTTACTAACACAATGAAGAGCAATTATCAATGTTTAAAGATACATAAGTTGCCTGTAATAATAATAAAATAATGTGTGTGTGTGTGTCTGTAATCAGATTTGCACATAGAAAAGAGTCGCCTAGAGCCACCATTTTTTATTTTTTTATTTTTTTTTACACAGATCTTCACTGAGTAATTGCGCGGAAAGCCGTTTTTCGATTTTCGGTTCGAGACCATTGGCAGTGTTTCAAAATTTCTGGACGTAACCGATTCTTTCACATCTTTTCTTATCCAACCAACATTACATATTTGTTATGTAGGCTTGCATAATAGCAAAGGATAAATAGCTGGTACGACGGTTATTAGTGTTCAATCATAGTTTTCGTAGCTGCTGAGACAAATAGAAACATTTCTGACTCCGTTTAAGTCCAAATTTAGCACCCATCGTCATGGCGGGGCTGGACGAAAAATAAGTGACCGACATCAGTTATATGAATTGTGTCGAATCCATAGATTTCGGATTGCTAAGCTGATTGGTGTAAGTCCAGATGGCATTTAAGCCCAAACTTAGACAACAAAGGATATGTTAGCTGGCCCGGGTATTGAAAAAGCAACGCCTAAGACGTTGCTTTTCATTAATAATTTATTTCTCTTCTATTGATAAGGACAACATTCGTTCATAATGACGAAACAGCGCCGAAGACGTCACTATTTGCTATTTATTTACTTATAATTTATAATGTATATTAACATTGGCAACTAGAAGGTGTTACTCTTTGTTATTTGTTTATTTTATTCATATTGACAGGACCAACACCAAATATGATGCTCCTCCTTATTTACTTATTTCTTTATTTTTCAAATATTTTGCACAAACTTTACACGTGAAGAACGAACATTTCAGCTAGTCATACAATATATTGCAATAACAAATATATTGAAATATTCATATAACACGCCCTTCGGTCACCTCTCGTGACGCGTGACGCGAGAGGATAGACTACTGATAACTTCTAGATGAAATAAGGAAAAAGCAGTCAAGGCATATATTTTTATGTACACTCATGTCCAAAATTAATTGTCGCATGTCTATAAATATGTTGTTGTAGGAATCTAATTTGATAACGAATTCGCCCGGTAATTCTTATGATGTTAGCATGTGTATAATTGGCAAAGACATGTATGTGGCAAATTTCATGTCAAAAGAGCAGTAAATAACAACAATAAAACGAAAAAAAAAACTTTCTTGTTTATTTCGCAACATTTTGTTTTACTCTTTCTAATTTTCGTATTTATAATATTTTTTCCTATTAAATTTACCACAAATATACATTTCCGATTATACACATAGTATCAGTATTAAAAGTACCCTGCAAAATCATTATCAAATTATATTCTGTCAAAAAGACAGTTAGATATGCGACAATCGTTTTGGACATGAGCGTACATTTCCAAACGAAGCGAGATGAGAAAAAAAATCAAGATTGAGACCGAACGATATTTATACAAAGTTTACGAGACGGGACGAGAAACATTATTTTTTATCTCGAGTGCAACACTAGTGTCGGGCTTGTCCCTGATTATAAATAATTTATTATAATAATTACTACTTGGTACATGGTACTTTCTTATAGGACAGAAATCTCGATGGGCGATTCACAGTTTTCAGCCCCTCAAATTTCTGCACTATAGTCTATAAAAAGTATAAGGAATAAGTATCAGTTTACTCAATAGCATTTTATAGGTGTTAAATGAGCTATTTTTTAAAATCACATTGTTTGTCGTAATCGAATCAAATTGAAATTTCTGGTTTAATGTCCAATGGTTATGCCATTTAAGGTAAAGGAGACGGATGATCAATAAAAATTAATAATGATTAAAAAATTGGTGGAATGAGAACGTGAGCGGAAACGGGAGAATCCAGAAAAAACTCATGGACACGATATAATTCCCCATAAACTTGTTTGGCATAGGATTGAACCAGGGACCTCTATCACCTACGTGAGTTCCCTGCTACTGTGGCACAGTGCACCCTTGTTATAATCGAGTCGTTGATAATTAAAATAGGATACATTTTGTAGTTTCCTATTGCATAAAGTTTTGGTGGTTAAAAGAAACGTTGAGTTCCAAATAATATATGTAATTACAATAATTACACCTTATTCTTTTGCAGATCGCTGCTATATATAATACGGTAAAAAAGATCGAAGTGGAAGCAAAAGAAAGCAAGTGAAAAATTTATTTTGACGTGCCTGTAGGCTAAAGAAGACAGCTGATAGATACCAGTGAATTGTGATGTAGAAATTTGGTGAAACAAGGAAGTGGAAGAGCTCTGAGACAGTTTACGGTTGGATATTGCAATCGACAAAATTACATGGCCTTGGATAGAATCATAAAAGATTACTGCTTTACCATTAATCCACCTTCGACAAAATAAAAAGAAAAAAAATCACTTTTACTGTCCTACATAGATAAAAGTCAAAATAGAATGAAGATTTTTTGGGTGAAAAATATTCAAATATTCTCACGAAAATAAATAATGTTACTAGGGAATACAAAAGTATACATAATATATATATATATATATATATATATATATATATATATATATATATATATATATATATATATATATATATATATATATATATACAGGGGCGGATCCAGGATATGATCAAGAGAGGGGCTAAACCATATTTTGCCGTTTTATCCAGTGTAAAAGCAGGATTGAAGCCCATTTTATCCAGTGTACATCTGAGCGTCAAGGGGGGGGTTATAGCCCCTATAGCCTCCCTTGGACCCGCCACTATATATATATATATATATATATATATATATATATATATATATATATATGAGAAGTGACTTGGATTCTTGTTTTATTTATTTATTTTACTCTTAAACGACTCTTTCACACTACATCTTAACGCAGATCAAAACATGAACACTGGGAATCAAACCTAGCTTTGCTACGTCAAGAGTGAAAATAGGTAATCTTATAGCTACAATGGACTCCATTTTTATTCTAAATACTCCTATTCTACATTATTATTATCGTTTAACAAAAAAAAAAGTGCAAAGATAAATATACTAATTGATAGGTTTCATTGAGCTGAACAAAATGATAAGGATGAGTGTAAATCTTCCTGCGTAAGTTTTCGAAAATATCAAGAAATTTTTTTGAAAACGTAAAAAAATAATACTGTACAATAATCACATCTATTAAAATGAAACTGACACTAAAGTATACACTAAGGATGGCTAATTCCCGAATTTTTACGTAGTTTTCACAATCCAGAAAGTAAAATCGGAAAATTATGGAATTCTGAAAAAATTCGGATTTCGGAAATATTCCGAAAAATTCTCTCGGAAAAAATCGGAAATCGGGAAATTCTGGAATATTTTTGAATTTCAGAATTTTCTAAATTCTGGATTTTTTCAGAATTCAGGAATTTACCGAATTCCTGAATTTATCTTAATTCCGTAATTTTTTCGATTTTCGGGATTTTCTAAATTCCGGTATTTTTCCCAATTCCGGAATTTTTGCAAAATCCGGAATTTTTCCGAAATCCAGAAAGTGAAGTAAACGATTCCAGAAAATAAATTTTCCGGAATCTGGATTCCGGAAAATTTTTAGCCATTCCTAGTATAAACACTAATCAGTCTAAACAGATATGGCCCGAAATTATTAATTATTATACTTTAATTATTGTTTAAACATAACATTGTCCAAACACACACATCAACCGATAGATAACATCGAAGTGAACTAAATTACATGCTTTGAGCGTGAATCTCAAGAGTAGTCTTCCAGAAAATTGACGACAATGGATTTATATGGCCTTAGAAAGCATGGCGTTCATCTAGTTTAATGCAGTTGATATCTTTTAGTCTACTGAAATAGATTATTTATTTATGTATTACGAGTTGTATGTGTGTTATTGTTTAGAAAAGTAAAACAACAACAGATGTGGCCCCTGACTCAGAAACCAATTATTGGCCAAGATCGCAATCTTTTGGTGCATTTTTAGACCATTCCTAAAATTCTTGTTTATATAGCCTACTGTACATAAAGAAATAAATAATCTATTTCAGGCTGAGGAATCTGAAGCTTAAAATATACAAAACGATAATTATGCCTGTTGTTCTGTATGGTTGCGAAACATGGTCACTTACTCTGAGGGAAGAACATAGACTGAAAGTATTTGAGAACAAGATCCTGAGACGAATATTCGGACCCAAGAGAAACGGGAATGGGGAATGGCGGAAGCTTCATAACGAGGAACTATATAATTTATACGGTTTACCCAACATTGTTAGGGTCGTCAAGTCTAGGAGGCTTAAGTGGGCAGGTCATGTAGCTAGAATGGAAGAAAGTAGAAACGCTTTCAAAGTCTTGACTGGAAGACCAATCGGAAAACGACCATTAGGAAGACCTAGGCGCAGATGGGAGGACAATATTAAAATGGATCTCACAGAGATTGGAATACAAAGTAGAAACTGGATCCAGTTAGCTAAGGATAGAAGTCAGTGGAGAGCTTTTGTGAACGCGGCATTGAACCTCCGGGTTCCATAGGCCATAGAGTTAGTTAGTTAGTTAATAATCTATTTCAGCAGACTAAAAGATATTAACTACATTAGACTGGAAAAATGGCATTTCACAAAGGATATTCTTTCATTGAAAAGACTATTGAATAGGAAAACAAAATTGTCAGTTAAAAGTGTATGTACTCCCTCTGAAATAAACAGTTTTTTTTTTTTTTTTTTTTTTTTAATTTATTAACTACCTTGACATATACAAGGTGAGGCAAAAATCGCAAACCAAGAATTAAGGATGAACTTTGCGTGGCTAGCTACGATTGTTTGTACTTTTTCTTTCTTTTATTTGTTGCAAATACAGAGACTTTAACGTGAAGAAGATTCCGTGTTAATAAATAATGGATGAGTCAGCTTAGAGTACGTGGAGCAATGGGGCTTCATAGAAGCTATATATAGATCATTTACAGAATAATTTAACAGGCAAATCAATTAATCAGAGGATTAATAAATACCTTTAAAGATGGAGAAACTGTTGCTGGCGGTCATCAAAGAGTTGTTTATCCACGAGACGACAATACGTTTTTAAATTCGAGACGAGACGAGACGAGAGATTACAGTTCTGCATTGTGTAAGTAATCAAGATCGCTATATTCTTCACTCCAATCACTGAACAGGAAATTGAACGGTTTATAAATGAATTATCAACAAAAACAACATCTAGTATAGATGGATTATCAGCATGTGTATTGAAGCATACGAAATCAAATATATTAAAACCTGTGCAGTATATCTTTAACCTAAGCTTAGAAACAGGTGTATTTCCTGATGATTTTAAGACTGCTGTAATAAAACCTATATAATGAAAAAGGCTCAAAGGCTGATCCTAATAACTATAGACCTATATCAATCCACAGTAACTGTGCTAAACTGTTAGAAAAATGTATGAAGAGATGATTAGTTAATTTTCTTGAACAAAATAAATTCTTTTCTTCAAATCAATATGGATTTCAAAAAGGTAAAAAAGTACATCAGATGCGGTATACAATTTAACAGAGATTGTTTGTAAAAATGTTGATAAAGCTGAAAAAGTAATTGCAGTTTTCCTAGACCTAGTTAAAGCATTCGACACAATATAACACAAAATTCTAAAATCATGATATAAACTAGAAAGATGTGGAATAAGGGGTATATCGCTATCTTGGGTTAAGAGTCATTTGAAAAACAGAAAACAGGCCGTCCAAATAGGTAATTTTCAAAGCAATTATTTATATGTAAAACAAGGAGTCTCTCAAGGAACTGTATTAGGCCCAATATTATTTTTAATTCATATAAATGATTTGTGTAATTTAAAAATTGACGGGCATATACAATCATTTGCTGATGATACCTCACTTATATTTACTGGTAAAACATGGTAAAACATGGTAAAAGATGTATTCAAGAAAACTGAAGCAGAAATGAAGAAAGTAAAACAGTGACTTGATAATCATCAGTCAGTATTAAATGCTGAAAAAAACAGGTATATAACGTTTTCACCAGGACAGCCAGAAAACATGTCACTAAAATTGCATTATTGTTAAAATACTGAAAAATGTAACTGTAGTCCTCTTCTTAGTGAACATAAAGTAAAATACTTAGGTATATTTATTGATAAGCATCTAAAATGGTCTTCTCACATTACACATATCGCCACAATACTAAGAAAATTATTATATAAATTTGTTCAATTACGAAACATTGTAAGCATAAAAATATTATGAACTGTATATTATGCTCTTGTAAATAGTATACTTACATATGGTATATTAATTTGGGGTGCTGCTTACCCTACTCATTTAAAACCTCTGATTGTTCAGCAAAATAATATTGTAAGAATATGTTTAAAAAAGGGACTTGAAAGTAGACTAGATAGACTCTATGACCAATTCTCAGTATTACCACTTTGAAAATTATATTTGCAGAAGGTATTAATATAAGTTAAAAAGAACAGAAACAAATGGGAAGTAATAAAACATACGTATATAACCAGAAATGTGACAAACAAAAATTTAGAAATTAAAACAACGAGTAAATCTATAACTCGATACCAAACGCATTACAGAGCTCCGAAGATCTATAATGAACTCCCACTCCGAATCAAAGATGAAAGTAATTTCAAAACATATATAAGGTTCATATTACAGTGGTTAAAAAAATTATTATTATTTTTTTTTTAACTATTGTTAGCTAAAAGTAAGAATTATAAACCTCATATGTTACGATAAGAAAATAAATAAAACACGAGAATCAGGCTCACACACAAAAATTTGCTTATATGAGCCATTTTCTATCTTTTTTATTCTTTGCATAAAACATACAAAAAATTCGCAATATAGAAATAAGTGCATTGAATTAAGTTACCCGACACCGGAAGATAGACATGACTTCTTGAAGTCTGAAGTCCTGTCATCTCTGAATACCGGGTACGTTAAACTCTATTAATAAAGGGAATCTAGGAAGTCCGATTTCTTTTAGAGAAGTAATAGCCAGTGACGACGCCAGCTTTAAGTTCTTAGGGGGGCAAAGGAGGGGCAGATACATTTTCGGGGGGCGGCTATTTGCCATACCAAAAATGACATATTTATTACGTTTGACTTATTTTACATTACATTGTATATATCGTTGCTGTTTTTATATTAGACCTATATGATTATAAATTAAAGTTATTTTAAGTAAAATTTGTAACTAACAAATAAGTAACGTCTGCACATGAAATATTTTTCAATGAAACTTTTGAAGCCTAAACATAAATTGAATTACTTTCGCGTATGCTACAAGTAGCACATTCGTCTAGTAACTATATGCTACGTATCTCTCTCTCTCTCTAGAGAGAGAGAATTTACGAGGAGCTGCTGAAAATGTCATGGTCCAATCAGGGGCGGATCCAGGGGGGGGCGATCGGGGCGATTGCCCCCCCCCCCCAGAAGAAGAAACTTTCTTATTTTATATATATAAATAAAACTCATCCCAAAGTTTGGAGCCCTTAAAAGTAGCAGTATGACAGCCCACCGCCCCCCCAGAAGTCGGTCCTGGATCCGCCCCTGGGTCCAATCCAGAAGGAGAGTAGGTACTAGGTAGAAAAATGAAACCATAGTTTAGGATAACATATCTCTGTATGTACAAATACAAATGTTCATATTGATAATAAAATTCTTATTGTTTCTCAGGCCTCTGAAGTGATTGTGTGTGTCCAAACAGCGAATTTCACGAACATCCAGATCCTAACTGTTATAACAGTTTTGTTCCACAAAGCAAAGTCACCGAAGTAAATTAATAAGGAAATCAGTGAAACCCCACGGGACTCTCCTTCGTTATATACAGTGGTGAAGAAGTAAGTGCCTTAGTATAAACATGGTGATTTCTCAACAAATTATGCTTTACATCCAGGATGATTAAAAGCAATGACTCTTCCCGAAGTCATGGATGCAATTTGTGACATTATTCTTGAAAATTACAGCATTTCAGCCAGTGGTGGATATAGCCCGGGGCCGGAGGACCTAGGCCACCCCAGTTTTTGAGTGACAAAAAGAATTTAAGCTATTACTTATATAGTTTTTAAAGTGTATAGTAAACTCACGATATACTTATTATAGTCTGAGGTCTGGCTGCACCACGCTTTCTGTTTTTACCTTCTCAGCAAAACTTGTGTCAGAGATTCTGGGCATTTCTTTGGAACTCGTTGGTAGCATAATTCAGAATGGCTTGGGTATGCTCAAGTTCTCGACATAATGGGTTCCCAAAATATCTGTCAGGAGAATAAAAGAGTGACGGCATTAAGAGAAGTCTTCTTCCAATTTGACCCTAATGCTGATCAATTTCGCTCACGAATAGTAACCATGGACGAAATATGGTTGTACCACTATGATCCTGAAACGAAACAACAGTCAATTGAGTAATAGCACTCATTTCTCCATCGCCCCAAGAAGTTCAAGACACAGAAGTAGGTTGAGAAACTGTCTGCAACATTCTTCTGGAATAAGTATGGAGTCGTACTCACAGACTACCTCCGCAACGGTCAGATATTTAATCCAGAATCTCTACATTACTTACAAAACTGAAAGAAAAATTCAAAGTTCAACGCCGCGGAAAATGAAAAGAAAGGAATTCTGTTCCTTCAGGAGAATACACCTGTCCATCAAGTCCCTGCGACACACAACTGACATTACATAATCTAGGATTTCAATGTCTAGATCATCATTCTTATTCCGCAGATTTAGCTCCGTCTAACTATTACGTGTACTTATTTCCCAAACTTAAATAACACTTGAAAGGATGCCATTTTAGATTTCATAGGGTAGTGCTACGAACAGTGGTGCAAGGAAATCTTCAGATTTTTTAACTTTTCTTCAAAAACTGGAGTACTGTACAAGGTAGTATATTGACTCTCGGGGGAAGTGTAGAAGAAATAAAACTTCACCATTCCACGTGCACTCGTTCTGGGTTGGGCTACGAATTTTTCAGCAGTTCCTAGTCAATATGGTACACGCCACGTCAGTACTTTGAAACAAAATAAGTAAGGGAGCACTAGTATATACCAATTAGTAACGAAAGATCAGCACTCTGACAATACGTTTTATTGGGAATCAATTTAATTCCATAATTTTATTGTTTTTATTTGCAGGAAGGGAAAACACAACTCTTTTTATCTCCTTCAAAAAATTAAGCCCTGGTAGTTGTAAACTAAACTGTTATAAGCACATCCTCTGAATATTGAAAGCCGAGAATAATGTTTCAGAAAAAAAGAAGTTTTAAATAAAACAAAATATGAAACTGAAAACTTCAAACCTGGATAAACACAAACAAGTTACGTAACTGGTTTTACCTTTCATTTGTTTCCAATCGAAGTTGATCCAATGAGAAGAAAACAAGTCGACCAAATATATTATTGTTGGCTAGGCACAATAATTAAAAATCATAAGAAAATAACTAAAATTTACCTCAAAAGGCGCTAAATTAGAAAACAGAAATATGCGTGCATACCCAGACGCTCAAAGAAGAAAGCTTGAGGACTAATTTGCCACATAGTAAATGAATGGAAAGTAGACTACAATTTGACAATGAGACTGGTTATGATACTCATAAAATACTACATGTAGTTTGTTTAAAGATTGTATGAGTCTGGGGGGGGGGGCAATCTAGGTGGCAGTCAGGGGGGCAGAAGTAGCTACTAGGGGGCGCTCGCCCCCTTACCCCCTCTCGCGTCGTCACTGGTAATAGCACTTATAAATAGAAAATTTACTTGTTAATTTCTGTAGCAGTTATTTTTCTTATTCTTTTATTTTATTCCATTAATATTTTATATATTGTTATATTATAATTTAATATGTTTATGTATTTTTATGTATATTCTTTAATATATTGGATACACCCAATATATTAATTGTCTTCTTTCTTTAAATAAATAAATAAATAAATATTTGAACTCGAACTCGCTCAGGGACAGGCTCGGATCGCCTTGTATGTGGTTCGGTATGTCTTCGTAATTACTGGCCGGATCTGGACGAAATTTGGTGGACAAGTAGTTCAGCAATAGAGCCTGTGTCCCACACCTACCACCCTGGGAGATTTTAAGTTCGGGCTATCGACTGTGTATACTTTTCTTTTCTTTTTTCCCTTCTTATAGTTCGTCATTGGTCATGGCATTGACATATTGTCGCTATTAGTCTGTAGTAGAAGAGGGTTGAATACAAAATGGTTCTACAATCATGATATGCATTGGAATATGAAAAAAAAAAAAAAAAAGTATTTTTTGACGCTATTATGAAACTCACATATTTCCATGTATTGCTAACTTCCTCTATGGATTATCACTATGAGTTCCATTAGAAAAGATATCTAACGTGTTTTATAATAATATTATTATTTTCTCTCTCTCAATACAAGAAATTACTCTTACAATTTGCATTGATTGAACGAGACTTTCTATTTGTTAATCGTAAATTTCCTTACAAGTGGATAAGACAAAAAGATTTTCTTTTTCAAGCCTCCCAAGTAACCGGATTTGATCTTTAGATTTCTTCCCGTGGGACCACTCAAGATTAGTTGCGTAATAAACATATCGTAAAAATACTGAGAACATAAGGAAAGGATAATTTTGAAATGCAGGAACATTTCGTAGGAAGTATTTGACATATTCAGGAAGCATGCCACTACGGAAAAGTGTTTACAGGTTGAAGGTAAAACATTGAGCATGCTCTGTAAAATATAAACAACTTATATTTAGAGAAAATACATAAATGTGTCAGTAAAAATAATCCATAATTACAATAAAATTAATTAACTATAAAAACATACTGTTTGTGTTCCACATGCTATTTATGTGTGTGACTGACCCGAGCACGACTTTTGCTTTACTTATTCAATTACAGCCACTGAAATGCATTAATTCAACAGGTCGTACATAATTATACAAGTGACTTTCCATTAGCTAGAACCAACCGTCCCCTTCCCTTCTAACATCAGATCTTTATTCATATATGTAACTCATATTACGTGGAAGTTTATTCGAATTATCACGTTCAAGTCTAACAAATAACTCGAACACATTTAGTGCATCTGTATACAACAGATTGTTTATTTAAAATTAAAGATCAACTAATTGTATTTTAAGACACATATTTTTTATGTTCTTCTTTGTATTATAAAGTTATTGTAAGCATAGGGCCTATATAACTAAAATATTAAATGAAGTTCTTGACTTTTAACATAACTATTATTAAGATGGAGCTGCGGTGGCCCAGTGGTGCCCTGCCCGCTAGTCTAGTGGCTAACACGTGTGCCTTTGGTGTACAGGGTCTCGGGTTCGATTCCCGGTGGGAGAGCATTTGGAATTTCAACTGTCCTCGATGTTTCTGTGTTCGTGTCCCTGTCGTTCTAGGTTAATAGAAAAACGAGTTAAGCGAGTAAAACAATAAAAACTTAGTAATAAATAGTTAAGCAAGTTAATGGGGTACGTTCGGTGAATCTGTTAACTTAAAAAAAAGGTAGTAGAGCGTTCACCTCTGGTGCATGGGGTCTGTGGTTCGATCCCAACTCGCGCCACACGAACTTTGTATTGAACAAACATCGTGTGCCTTTGATTTTCGGGGTCGTCCCATTTCCTCCCACTTTGTTCATTCCACCATTCCCTTTCGTTTCTCATGATCAGTGTCTCCTTTTGCCTAGCCGGTATAATCGTGGGACGTAAAACTGAAAGATTTCATTTCATTTTATAATTGAGATGTTAAAACAGTGTGCATTTTTAGCACTTAAAGTGTGTTCATATTAGACAATTAAATTCGAAAAGAAATCACCATTATTTAGATAATCACAAATTGTTTTTGTTTTCGTACCGGTTAGAATAAAAACAAATAATAATAATAAACAAGAACTAGAATTTAGTATTAATGCTTATTTGCACTTTCTAGCACTAGTGATAACAATAGTACTTACAGTATTGAACAGCAATTCATTGGGTACTTGCGTCGTTATCCATTGAGAGATGTAGTGAAGTAAATAAACACAAGTGATAACAAAATGTACAGTGCACCTGACGATACAGCCAGCGAACTCTCCAACATAGAATTCAGCTTTGTGTGAAGAAAAATCAATAACCTCGTGCATGTGCGAATGCTCCCGTCGACACTTGACTTGTCTCATCGCTGTCGAGAACAGCTTTCGTTAAAATGAACACGCGAAAGCAACGCGACTTTTCTTTCTACCCTTTTCTTGCTATTCAATATCTCAATTTTTCTTCTTTCTTTCTTCCAGTTAAAGGTTTAGTGAGTATATGTAGTCTATGTCCTTGAATATGGCTGAAGTTGTAGGAAATACTTAACGTGTGCGAAATAAAACAGTCCTTGGAAAGTCAGTAACTTTTAAAGAAATAAAGTTTAAATTATCTTGAACTTGTCATGAACTCTTATCGTGTTGTCAAAGAGGCAGTGGCGTTCAAGGAAATGGAAGTAGGGAGCACATCAGTGGCGGATATAGCCTAGAAATGGGGATGATAAGATATAAAAACGGAACGAAGTGCAATTTTTAATCCTTCCTCCTACTTAGATAGTTGTTGCGCCTAAGCCTTCGGCCGGTTGTACACTATAAGTTATCGTGCTTAACTAAGATCTCTAATTGTTTACATTTAACTTTTTATTTATCTATTTTTCAGTTTGCCCACCAACGAATTTGTGATTACATAAATATTAATGCTCAAATATAATTGTGACATGAATCCAGCGACGAATCCAAAAGGGACTGCATTTCCTCAAGGGAAAATATAACTGATTTTGAGTTTTTTTTTTTTTTGGTAACAACATGAGGCGATAGGAGTATTTTTTTCTATCAATACATTAGACCAAAAACTTGCTTCTAGTCTATTGTTAATACAAGCTACCTAATATCCCAAGGTGACCAGACGTCCCGTTTTAGCCGGGACTGGTCCTTATTTTCAACCGTTGTCCCGTTTTTTATCTGATTCTCAAAGGGACGCTTACATGTCCCGTTTTTAAGCAAACATGACCCAGGTGTCCCGTAATTATTATTCAAAATGTAAATGGTCAATGTTAATTCTACACTCTTCCGTACTAACACTCATTGGGAAGGTTCACCCGTGCCTAGAACTTCTGAATATTCAAATGAGAATTGAGTGTTCTGTGGTTCAAGTGGGAATCGAGTGGTAATTCTGAGTGTTGAAGTAGTTAAAAGTATTTTTGGGTAGTACCTAAGTTAGAAACGCTGTGTTATCATTCTTACTTGTGTATTTTGTAAATTGAAAACACTGCTGAGTCCCAAAATGCAATGTGGAAATCCCTTCCCCCCGTCGCCGATTCGTATGCGTCCCGTTTTTAAAAGTAAAAGTTCTGGTCACCTTGTAATATCCCCAATTGTTACAGAGGGTAATATTTTGCCATATACGAACAAAATCTCGCCGCCCCAAATCTCGCGAGATAAAATGCATCCATAACAATTTACTCAATTAGTTTCTGGGGTTATAATAATAATAATAATAATAATAATAATAATAATAATAATAATAATAATAATAATAATAATAATAATAATAATAATAATAATAATAATAATAATAATCAATACTTATATAACATGTGGCCCAGAAACTATTACTTTATATACAAGAAGAGTAAAAAATTAACTAGTTCAGAATATATAACATACAGTATATACGAGGAACGTTCAAGTTATAACCGGAATTTCTTTTTTCTATTACACAGAAAAGATAACATGCGAATCAATTTCAAGGTACTTCCCATGTACACGCACACACTTGTCCAATCGGTGTGGGAATGCCCGTATCACAGAATCATAGGACTCTTTGGGACGATCTTTAAGCCATTTAAGCAACACGTTTTGACTTAGTCGTCAGTGTGTAATTTTTGTCCTCCCAAGTGCTTCTTGAGGGGACCAAATAGATAGATGAAAGTCGCAAGGCGAGAGATCGGGGCTATACGGGGGATGGTTTAGGATCTCCCAATCAAGTTTAGTGATAGCTGTGACCGACGTCGTGGCCGTACGAAGACGCGCGTTGCCATACAAGAAGAAGACTCTATCTTTTACTATCTGTGGCTGCTTTTTCTCAAAGCCTCTTTGACTTGGTCCGGAGGAGGTTGGCATAGTATGCTGCATTGATTGTGGTCCCACGTGCCGGGAAATCAGTGCATATTACCCCGTCTTTGTTCCAGAATACCGTCAGCATCACTGCCAGCGGACGCTTGTGCCTTAAATCTTTTCGGCGGAGGCGAGTCTGGTTGCCTCTACTCCATGGTGGAGCGCTTTAACTCCGTGGTGTAATAATGTACCCAGCTCTCATCGCAGATGATTATTTTTGCAAGGAACTCTCGCCTTCTCCCTGAAATCGCTACAGATGCTGAAACGAGACGTTTTCCGTACACTGCTTCTGGTCGAACTTTAGCACTTTTGGGACCCCTCTAGCTGTGATTTTCCGAAAGTGAAGGTGTTCGTGGATGATTGTTTCCACGTTTCCCACGCAGATGTTTATTTTTGCACGCAGATGTTTCCGATGAATGTTTGTTTCGTTAACTGCAGTAACTCGTCGTGGAATAATGGCCACGTTGAGAACGGATTCTCTTCCTAGCTTGAACACCACTCGTACAATTGCGAATGAGAGAGAGAGTTTCGTCGCCATATTGCGCACTTAATCTTCTGAAGATTTTAGCAGGCTCCATGCCTTCCTTCAGGAGGAACTTGATTATGCAACGCTACTCGACTGGGATCAACAGCTTCACACTGCCAGGCTTGTTACTGTCGTCCATTGCCGTTCTCTGAGACTCTACCTCTTCAACTGTCGGTTATCGCAGAAAACAGGATGGGATACGGACGCCAAGTTGCGCACAGCAACACCTGAATTAAAAGAAATTCCGGTTATAAATTGAACATTCCTCGTATATATTATCGTAAAATAAACCCAAATGAAGATAAATCTTATCCATCGAAGCTAGTTTCGTTCTTCATATTTTCTGAAATATTAAGGACAGTACATATTTTATAAGTTCAACCTAACTCATCAAATCATTTTATAATATGGTGGTAGACTTTGACCTGCTATACAAGAGTATGAAATATTATGTTGCTCAGGTTTACGGTTTCCGAGTTGTGGGTGGTCAAATTTTGCGTCATGTGTTTCCAAAGCCAAAACCCATACCGGTACACCTAATTCATCCGACCGTGATCAAACTCGGCATGGTGGTATACCTTGATCTGTTTGTTAACGTGTGAAATATTAAGTAGTGAAGGCTTTGAGTTCCCAAGTTATACATAAACCAATTTATGAATCACTGAAAATCATAAATACAGTTTAAATAACAATCAAAGCTCAGTCTTGGGCAGGAAAAATAAAAATCTATGCATATTTCACTTATAATATAATTATCTATGTGTTACTTTATAAAATCTATGCATATTTCACTTATAATATAATTATCTATGTGTTACTTTATAAGTTTACATATATAACGATATATAAAACACTAAACTGAAGAAGTCGTTGTGACAAGGTTTTGTACTCATAAGGCTCCTTCGTAGGTGAGAAAGTTTTGTACCAAATCACATTTTACGTCCGCTTTGAACCTACCATCTTTTTGTGCAAGAAAGGAGAGATATAAACCTTCTCACGCCTAAAGTTTAACTTACTGAAAAAAAAGTAAGAATTATTCGAGACGCTTTTTTATGATGATACGCCGTGTCATCCCTGGCACCAAATTAACATAAACCTTTTCAAACTGGCCAGCGATACAAATTTAAAAAATAAAGGCCAGCGAGCTCAAATACTGTTACAGGAAGGTTGTTAACAAGGTGTAGAGCGGAAGTAATAAGTCAGTACTTATGAAAGAGACATTCGATACAAGTTACCTCCTTTCAAAATTTCTACCTCCGCTCCTGTTTCATCATGAACATGTAGCTTGAAATACTCCGTGCAAGCAGCTGAACAAACTTTCTTCCAGAAAATTTTGTTTGGGAGCGAAGGGATTGTACTTAGACAGTGTATGCTAAAGGGCGTATCTTGCACAAGAGTGAGGAACAATCGCAATTTTGCTTTAACTTCGGCGAGGGGTGGAAGAGTTGGTCAACTCTGGGGGATCTCCAAGTTATGTGCTTGGAAAAAAGCACTGAAGCTGAATAATTTAATATTCTTACCGTTCTTCTTCTTCTTCTTCTTTTTTATCAGCTTTTGATTTTTCTTAAAAATATCAATATCCAAAGAAAAGTATACGCGATCAATGGAACTTAACCGATCTTGACCAAAATTGATATGGTGGTAAAGTTTGACGCATCCGAGCATAGCATGAAATATTATGGCGTACAAATTTTTAATTTCCTAGTTATTGTAAATCGAAGTTGAGTTTGAGCTAAGTGAAATTTTAAAAAATCATTAAAATGTGATTGAAACAATTCATCCCATCTTGTCCAAATTTGGCATGGTAGTAGAGTTGTATGAGTTTACCACGTATATGAAATATTATGTTGTGCAGATCTTTGGTCCTCAAATTATTTGTCGCTGAAGTTCGGTTTCGTACTTACTTGAGTCCAAACTTTAGGTTTGATAGCCAATAACTGAAGAATTAAATATCTGCACGTGCACACCACGTTATTTTACATGCATGTTAGGCTTGTTAAGGTTTACTAATATTTCAAATTTGGTTAAGTGAAAACTTTTAGTTCCCAAGTTATTGGCTACCAAATTTTGGGCTTGGACTTACAAACCTAGAGAAGTGAAGTATGTATTTATAATTAAGATTGTTCTAAAAATCAGTGGAAGCCGACATTTTCCGCTATAGGGAAATTTACTAGTTCATTAAGCGGTGACAAGGAACAAAATTCGTGTGCAATATTAATACTTTTCTTGAAGTTATAGAAATTAAATTTATTTTCACTCCACTTCTTAACTTCAATTTTGGAACCCGGAAAAATACAATCCATTTACCAGGCACATATGCCAGAGTTTATTTCTAGATCTAAAGCTTTTGGGGGCTCAAAATTCAATATAAGAATAAATTATATGAACATTTTAAAAATACGTGCATTATGATCAATTTGAACCACTTCCAATTTGAACAAATGCTTAACGGAAAAAATATAACCTGTTCTTGGTTAGCTGAATTGATTCCAAAAACACCACAATTCGGTATCTCTTACCGATTTTTGCTCCATACAAATCAGTATTGAAACCGGAAGTAACAGTAAATTTGAACCACTTCCTGCTTTCGTAAATGGTGTCGATAGTCATGTTGTCTTGAGACGCTGAATCGTTTATAAAGAAACCGCTTCTCGTTATCCGTTCCAGTTTTCGTTCTATGGGGATAAGCGTTGAAACCAGCAGTGGCTAATTTTAGCCACTACCAGTTTGGATAGAGCTTCAACGTAGAAGATAGAACCTATTCTTGGGACCTTGAATCGATTGCAAAATGTCGTTTCTTAATGTCTTTTATCGTTTCTGCTTTACGGAAATCAGCATTGAAACCAGAAATATTAGTAAATTTGAACCACTTCCGGTTTTGGAAGAGTGTTGAGGATATTCATGATATATTGCTTTGAGACACTGAATTGTTTGCGACAAACCGTTTCATACTACCTTTACTTTTTTTCATTTTATGGTGATAAGCGTTTGAACAGAAAATGGTTAATTTTAACCACTTTTGGTTTAATAGAGGGTTAACGGAGCAGATGAGATCCATTCTTGGGACACTGAGTCGATTGTAGAGAAACGCATGTTTATACCATTTCCATTTTCGCTCTAAGGAAGTCAGTATTCAAACCGGAAGTAATAGTAAATATGATCCATTTTCGGTTTTGGTAGAGACTTGTGGCAAGTCATGATATGTTGTATTGAAACGCTGAGTGGTTTACAAAAAAAAAAAAAAAAAAAAAAAAATCTCGCTATTTATTTATTTATTTATTTCGGAAAAACAACAGGCAAATGCCTAATTACAGTTTTCCCTTATTGTATGGTAGTACACTTTAAAATACCCATATAATAACATAATAACATGACCTCAATTCTATCAATGACCGCTATCTATTACCATTTTCGTTCTATAGCGATAAACGTTGAAAAAGGTATTGAGATCGAAAGAAATAGTAAATTTAAAACATTGTTGGTTTTGGTAGTGTTGTGGATAGACACTGTATATATTGTAGAGACGCTGAATCGTTTCCAATAAAACACTTCTCGCTATCTGTTACCGTTTTCGTAGAGCGTTAAAGGTTGAAACCGGTAATGACTAATTTGAACAAATTATGGTTTGAATAGTGGGTAACAGAGGAGTCTATTCTTTAGACGTTGCATCGATAACAAGAAACCGCTTCTTGATATCTCTTACCAATTTTGCTCTGATACCTGTCGACAAATGGACGGACAAGACCCTTCAATAAGATTTCCGACACTTATGTATAGCATTGTTTGGACATCTAATAGTAACAAGTGAGTCGCTTCATAGTCTGAGACTTCCAAAATATGCGAATTCAATACTCAAACTTCAAGTAATACATCTATAACTACTAATTGCAACATATTAATAAGATCAAAGATAGAACATGTTCCTCGGAATTCATATCAGAAAGCCATTACTCGCTATACGTACCTTACTGTTTTCGTTCTATGCCGATAAAGATTAAAATCGCAAATTATTAATTTAACCACTTCCACTTTGAATAGATGGTTAAGGGAGGAGACAGAATGTTGGACTGGAAAGCTGAATTGATTGCATAAAACTTCATTTTGATATCTCTTTCCGTTTTCAATCTATAAAAATCAGTATTGAAACCGGAAATAATAGTAAATTTCAACCATTTCCAGTTTTGGTAGAATTGTTCGGCATTGTCGTGGTACGTTGCTTTGAGACTTTTAGTTGCTTGCAGAAAACCGCTTTTCGTTATCTGGTACGATTTTTGTTCTATGGCGATAGATATTGAAAACGGAGATGATTAATTTTATCCACTTCCGGTCTGAATATAGGGTTAATGCAGAAGGTAGAATCGTGGAAAGCTGAATCAACTACAAAAAACTGCGTTTTGGTAGTGCCCGGGATAATCATGGTACAGTATATTGCCTTCAGATCTAAATAGTTTGCAAGATGACGCTTCTCGCTATCTGTTGCTGTTTTTGTTTTATGACGATAAACGTTGAAACCGGAAATGACTAATTTAAACCACTTCCGGTTTGAATAGAGAGATAACGGAGGAAATGGAGTCTATCCTTGGAACGCTGAATCGATTGCAAGAAACCACATTTCAATATCTTTTACCGTTTTTGCTCTGATACTTGTCGACAGACAGCCGAACGGATGGACAAAGCTGTTTTACAAGACTTCCAATAATACTTATGCATAGCATAGTTTGGAAGTCTAAAAATGAACTAGGTGGGTTTCTCCTGGTTATGATGAGGTTATGATGAAACTATACATTTGTTCACCAGTTGAATTAGAGACAGCAGGCCAGTTGTGGAAACCACCCTGCAAATGCTCCACCCGTGCATCTGAATGAAACGCATGTACTGCTACAGCGTGTTTCCTCTCTCTCGGTATCCATGTTAGTGCAGTGTGTGATGGACAAGACGAAGGACCTGAGTGCATTTGACCGTGGTCACATCGTAAGAGTTAGACGAATGGCTAGATTTCGGATTTTCAAAACCAACTGTTTGAATGGTATATCGTGAGAACCAGGCTTCCGGTAAAATCGCACCCGCGCGAGCAAACTGCCGCGGTGAGGAGCGTGTCGGCGACAGAGGTAGGCCCCGACTAGTCCGCATCGTAACAGTCGATAGATGGACCACTGATGGGAGTGAATCAAATCGTGGAAAAGTTCAATGCAGGATAACAAAGTCGTGTTAGCAGCCACACAATCCACAACCACCTACTCGCCATGGGGTACAGAAGCCATCGGCCCACGCGAGTACCCCTTCTAACCGCACAATACGGAAAAACGTCTAGCATGGGCAAAGAAACACCGCCACTAGACCATGGAAATGTGGAAGGTGTCTGGACAGATGAGTCACGTTTCACATTGGTACATGCGTTGCTACGGGTACGGGTGCGTTGCTAACCGCACGAGGCAATGGATCTATACAGTATCGCCTGGTTCTCACGCTACACCGTTGAAACTGTACCAACAGGAAACTGTGCAGGCCGGTGGTGCTGGTATTCCCCAACTGGGACAAGATTAGTGGACTGAAATAGGTCCCCTAACACGTGTAAATGGGTCCCTCACAGGTGAACGCCATCGTGATCTTCTGGATGATCATGTTCTGTCATTTGCTCAACTGCAACACCCGGATGGTGATCTCATCATTCAGCAAAAAAATGCACCGCCCCAACGCTCTAGGATGGCAGCAGACTGGTTTGATCAGTACTCCTCTGATATGACAACACCTCCCTAGTCATCATGGTCACCGGACCTCAATCCCATCGAACAAATCTGAACGCCACGGAACGACGCCTTCGGGCTGTGGGCCCTCTTCCGACCAACCTGCAGGCTCTGTGGGAGACTTTGCAGCAGGTATGGATTAAGATGCCACAACAACACTTCAGGCACCTCGTTGAGCCCATGCCGCGGCGGATTACTGCCGTTATCAGAGAAAAAGGTGGTGCTACACGGTATTAGGTAGGTGTCTCTAATTCAACTAGTGATCAGTGTAAGTCTCCATAAATAGTGCTATATATATTAACAGCTACGTCACGGCGGATTAAAGTTTAAAATAAACGAGTTTTTGAATCAGGTGTGTCAATTCAGGAGGGCAGGAGCAATGTTCCCGCTATGCTTGAGAAACATATGCGTTTTAATAAATGTATATACAAACAAAAAACATGAAAGGTTTATGTGGTGGACATTCTTGGTTCCCCTGACAAATCTTGAAATGATGCTACTGTTTTGAATTCACTAAGTATTAAAGAACAAACCATTACTCAAAATTTGACAAAATTTTACCTACTATACGTCAATCTATCTAATCTTAGTTCCATTCACTTATGAATTCTGGAATTTCATGGAAAGTTACAGACGAAAAGAAAATATTCTTCCAGAATCGACGCACAGGTTTTGTCGCTGATAAAATCTGCAAATCTTCTATTTCCTTGATATGATTGGAATCTGACCAAATGAATAAGATGCTGTTATCGGAAGGTACTCGTTTGCCAGACTATTTTAGCATCTATGCCAGCGTTTCCCAACCGGTGTGCCGCGAATGGGCCGCTAGTGTGCCGCGGGGAAATCGAAACAAAATTATTAATTCTATAGCAACCAAATTGCAAGAAATAGGAAAAAAATGTATGTTTTTGTATTTCACACTACTATGAATTTCTACAATGGAAAAAATACGTTTAATTATAATATGTTATTCTACATCTATTACTGTGTAGCAGACAGTATTTCGGCTCGTACACATTTCCACTGTTAGCTGCAATGTTACGCTTCAATTGAGAGTCATACTAACACCGAGAAATGGAAGCACTTGTACGGCATGCGTCAAATGAACGTTCGTAGAACGCTTATTCGCACGTGAATGACAGAACGACACTTTGTTCAACAGATGTGTTTTGACTTCCACGAATCGCAAGCTGTGTGATTGCAATAATATGTACCGGTTTAGGTTAAAACAGCAAAGTTAAAAGTACAAGACATTTGTTTGTTTGTTCGTTATTTAGTGATCTTCGTTGTTAGTGAAAGGTTGGATACAGTTTTCGAAAAAGAAAGTGAATTTTTAAAAATCTGAGTCCTTTATTTCATTGCAATTATTTTCTATTTTAAAATTAGAATAAAAATAAGCATAATGAATTAGCATGGGGGAAAACCAGTGATCTCTGTGAGTTCATCTCTGTGAGAAGGAGATCAGTAACCACAGAAAAAATACAATGGTATTTTATATTTGCAAATAATAATAATAATAATATCTATGAGTGTGCCGCGAGAATTCATGTTACACCCGTAGTGTGCCGCAAGTTAAAAAAGGTTGGGAAACGCTGATCTATGCTAACATTCACCGAGAACACGTTAACACATGAAGGCTACAAGGGTGTTTGATAAAAGTAACAGATGCATGCACACCTATAGGTCTGTGGAATGTTCAAGGAGAAACACGACTAGTCCTAGACTAGTTGACTTTATCTTGGTTTCTGATTCTGACACTTCATCCCGTTACGGATACTTTCTACGAATGTTAAGTTAATAAGTAATTGCAAATTTTCTATATTTTACAGGAACTGCAAATTTTCCTCAGACGTTCGTGCTTTGCCTGAGCCAGGCTGTCGGTTGACACTTCCTGTGGTTAAAAACTCAAACCATGTTTTAATGGTCTTGATGTCTGGTGGGTCCTGTTGGTACTTTTGTCTGAAGTTTCTTTGATAGTAATTGGTGATTTAGTCTCAGCCAACAACATCACACACTACGCTCTCTCTTGTACTGTTGTCATCTTTTTTCATGAACACCTGCAGCAAATAACAAAAATTCATATAAACTTTGTTACTGAACACCTGCAACAAATAATAACAATTAACAATCAACAACAACAAAAAGCTGTTTGATTTGCCCTTCAAGATGCTGCAAACCGTTATTCTCTGGCACTAATCGTTTCCATGCAATTAATATTTGTAATCAGGGAGGTTTCATGTGGACGCCCTGTATTATGTCAGAATGAGATGGGGAAAATGTCAATTTCTGTAGGATCAGATAGATTATTTAACCCATACGGTTCCTGTCCAAGGAATATTTTCCATTCAAAAGCATAAAGAAGAAACTTTGAATTGTGAAAACCTCAGAATACTACATAGTTCAAGTCATACGTAGATATGCTTAACTTCTTTCAAAGAAATTTACAGAACATTTCGTTGCAATTGCCAAACTCGTATAAACTTCTAAGGAAGAAACAGAAGTAATAATGGGTGTTCCAGCACAATAAGAAATTTAAACGAGTTGAGAAGTTAGTAGAAGATAAATGCATATACATCATTTTGATTCCAGATTCGAAAGTTTTTTTTTTTTTTTTTAAGTTTTGTTTACGAATAGTAGCGCTTATGGTGTGGGAGTGAATTTGTGTAATAAGGAAAATAGTAAATACGGTTTCCTCTGCTTCAGTAACTCTGACAGAAGCAGAAAAACGACATAGTCAGTTTAAGAAATAAACATTGGCCATAATTTTTGCCATACGGAAGTTTCATACGTTTGTTTTTGGAAGGCTTTCCAAGTATACGTTGATTCTCTTCCAACAAAACACATTTGTTTAAAAAATAAACTGTATTCCAACGTTAGCTTCGCCACGTCTGCAAAGATGGGCAAAGATTTTGTTAAATTATTATTATGAGTTGGTTTATATGAAACACGTCGAAGTGGCGGATTGTTTGTTCTTTTTCCCCAGCACCGAAACTATCGGTAATTGGGAGATATATTACTGCTTTAATAACAGAATCTTCCTCTCATCAACTGATAATTCAAGAAACGACCAAAGATCCTGTTTTAGCTTTAATTATGAATTGGACTTTACATGGCTGGCCAACGCGCTTACCGGGCCGGACTACCTTGAATTAAAGGGGCTACGTGCCTATAGGAAAAGAAAATAGAATTGTATGTTGAACACAAATGCCTTTTCTAGGGTCATAAATTAATGGTGCCTCCCACTTCGCGAAAAATAATTTTACATCTGCTTCATGAACAACATTTAGGAATCCAACACATTATGGCTGAAACTCGGACTTAATATTCATGGCCGTCTCTAAAAGCGAACATTCAACAATTAATACAAACTTGCGTGTCCTGTCAGTCCATGCACAACAAACGAGCATCGAATACATGTAAAGTATGGAAATTACCACAGCAACCTTGGTATAGGGTACATTTTAGGGATGGTCAGAACCGGTTCCTGTTGGAACCGGTTTTCGGGTCTGAACGGATCCGGTTCTAGAAGATCCGGTTCCGGAACCGGTTTTTCGGATCTAGGACTGGAACCGGTTTTTGGATCCAGATCTGGAACCGGTTCTTCGGATCCAACTCTAGAACAGGTTCTTCGGATCCAGATCTGGAACCGGTTCTCAAGATCCGGTTCTGGAACCGGGTATTCGGATCCAGGTCTGGAACCGAAACTTTGTGACGATCCCTACGCTAACCCGAGCTGCTGGAAGGCTGTGAACAGTGTGTTAGATGAAATGGTGGAAGCGACAGGCAGGCGCCCAGGCGGCGGCCGCTTGTCTCATTTGGCTAAAACGCTAAATAAACTGGGTAACTGGCAAACTCAATGGTTAAACAGGCAAACTGGCCAACTCATTTGGCTAAACACCCACTGGTGGACCAAAATAAAAAAAAAACACTGATGGCCCAAAATTTTTTCTGGGGGCACAAGAGAGTCTGGGCGGGGAGGGCACAAGCGCATGGTCCTCTTTGCAGTGTTTTGAAGATGAAATTTGTGCCTCCTTTACGGGTCTTTGGGGGCTTTCGGATTCAGGTCTGGAACCGGTTCCTAAGATCCGCTCCTGGAACCGGGTTTTCGGATCCAAGTCTGG
The DNA here is from genome assembly GCF_964235325.1 of Thermobia domestica. Lineage (NCBI taxonomy): Eukaryota > Metazoa > Arthropoda > Insecta > Zygentoma > Lepismatidae > Thermobia > Thermobia domestica. Next base: position 70,879,999 of record NC_137468.1, read on the forward strand.
AACCGGTTCCTAAGATCCGGTTCTGGAACCGGGTTTTCGGATCCAGGTCTGGAACCGGTTCCTAAGATCCGGTTCTGGAACCGGGTTTTCGGACCCAGGTCCGGAACCGGTTCCAAAACCGGTTCTGAAAACCGGATCTCCGAGAACCGGTTCCTCGCGGGACCGGTTCCGCCGGAACCGGAACTTTGTGGCCATCCCTAGTACATTTACATTTCTTTCTTTAAATTGCGTTATATAAGTGCTTACTACTAACTGATGTTCGCACGCAGTGAATAGAAGTGTAGCCTATGAATAACATCATTGTTGTCAACACCATAGACAAGATAAATATCTGTTCCAATCTTATCCAGTGGCGGCCAATGTTAGTGTTGCAGCGTTGCGCAACGACCAAAGTATTTTTAAAAAAATATTGTTAGCAGTAGTAGTAAAGAACAGGAAAAATACTTTCTAATGCTCTCATATACTTTAAGCAGGCCAGTATTTATATAGTGTACGCCTCTGTGTTCTAAATAATTCCCCCCCCCCGCACAAACTTATTTCTCAAACAAGGAAACAAGCCGTGATTTAGCCAACACGTAGCTCTTGTTGAGTAGCAGTTTAGGTATTATAAGTTACAACATAATTCTAAATGGCCTAATTCTCTGAATGATGACTATGATGTAGTGTTCTGCCTGAAGGTAGGTGTTTGACCAGAATTGAGTTGAGTTGATTTTGAGTTTAACGTCCCGTTCAGCAGCGAGGCTATATGAGACATGTTTGACCAGAAGGTTCCTGGGCAAGGTGAACCCATGGTAGTTTGCCATCGCCTTCCATGGGACGATGATGACGTACCAAAGATGGGCGAACAATGGAGGGGTTGTTGTCACCAATACAAACCCACAGGAAGTGGAAGGGGAGCGAAATCCGAGTCCACAGAGAGAGAGGGAGAGAGAGTAGCCTACTAGAGATCTAATGGAGCGTGATTTCGAAGCTGGTACTGGATGACACACATTGGTGGACGTCACTGTGGTGTGGGACACCAATAACTATTGGTGATAACTGATAAGAAAAATAAGTGTTTATATTATTCACCATCAGTAATTGTTTAATAGCATCTATATTAATAATACAATAAGCTGTCTGACTGTAGCGCTTTTCAACTCGAGAACCATAATAGATAGAAACATGAAATTTTAATATGTCTTAAAGCTCTCAGAGAAATTATCCAAATGACCTGTTCCAGGTCCCTAGGTCACACCTGAGCTGTGATATAGGTGTGCAAATTCCCCATAAGAAAAACATGTGGTAATTTTTAAAATAAACGAAAACAACCAATATTAGAGTTAAATACACAGTTTTTGAGGTCGCTGAGATGAATAGTGACAGTTTTAATCCAATTCAACTTCAAAGTCATACTCCACTCCCCAGGAAGGGGTGAAATTAAAAGTAATCGAAAACGACAGATATTAGTGTTGCATTCATAGTTTTCGAGGCCGCTGAGTTTAACATACCAGTTTTCATGATGTTCAAGTTCATCCTCATCCCTTGGGATGGGGTGGGAGGGGAGGACGTTTTTAAAATAATCAGCTAAGCTTGCTAATTAGTAAATGCTGTAATTAGAGGGAATGAAATAGATTAACATATTTTCTCCCGCTTGCGCAGGACTCTGCGGGTTGCTAGTTTTAAATATTACTTTGGTGTGGATCTTTAAAAATAAATCAAAATTCTGCTGCCCCCTAAATTCTGCCTCCCTGTGCTCGAGCACAGAATAGCACTTACCTAAACACGGGCCTGAAGTAACATTTTTACTTTTATAACTGTAAAATCCATTAATCCGTTTTAAAAAGCGAAAAACAATTCGACACAGAGTCTCTAATTTATGTTGCGTTGCAGCGAGTATACAACGACCAGATTTCTTCAGCGCGGCAGTTGGAGCGAATGTTAAGTCTCCTTTCCCCTATCTCAGAAGTTAAAGACTCTAGTCGTTGCAGTGCTTCTGCAACAACGCGGCACGGTTTCCAGTGAACGAGAAGGTTTCTCGCCCTAAATAAAATTTCTGAATCTTATTTCCCTACCAATTACAAATGGAATTTATTTTTATGTATTCATATTTTTAAATTACGAGACTATACTGAAGCAAATCAATATAATGACAATTAAAAAAAGTGATTGCAGAATTACAAAATAATATAGAGAATATGTAATAGAGTAGAAAGCAAATAAAAGTAAACATGCATTTACTAGTTAATTCTTAGCTTATATAGATAATGAAGGCTTCTTGTACAGCAATTTGTGAACCAGATATTAATAAGTATATATATAGAATCCCTTCCCTTTTGTGGATAGTATTTTAGCATATACATTTTTTTAATATAAAACAAATGTATTTTATACTCTTGATAACTTTCCACATAAAACATTATGATGGGAAACGCCACATTGAATTTGCGACTAGTCAGCAATGCTCAGGGATGTAGCCACTAGGGAGGGGTCCACCGGATCCGAACCTCCCAAAAATTTCCAAACTCGACTAACATTTGTAAACTTTCTTAACGAACATACTTTTTTAACAGAGAAATGATTCATGTAGGCTAAATATTTTATTTTACGTCTCATCATGTACTCTTTGTTTTCTTATAAAAATAATCGTTCTATCATATTTTTTTTTTCGAAAAACATAGATGACAGTAATTAACTACTTATAGGCTATTCTTTTCGGGTGCAGAATAAGACAGGTTCGATATTACATAGGTGTATTGGACCCCCTCAAATACTTTGGACCCCTCTCAGCAAACATTTCTGGGTGTAGAACTGGCAATGCTGTTTAGCTTCTGTTACATGCTGATCCTACATCTGATGGCTTTCAAAGTATGCTTTCAGAACGTATCACTAATAAACCTTGTTTCGCCTCGTGTGGAAGTATATTGTATTCATCGTGCATTCCTTACAACCAAGACGGATGATTTGGAATGTAGTTTTTCTTTTATGTACTTGTGTGTGTTGGTATATGACATTCGCGATTCATACACCTCTTTTGTATCAGCTGTCTTTTCTGAATCTGTTGTTTTGAGTTTCAGTTATTAGATTTACTTCAGTTGTTTGTGTCTAATTCTGTAAATAACCTATAAATTCTGAATGAATTCTATACCATGATTTCTGTAAATACCTTACAAAGAAAAAAAAAGAAACAAAGAAAGAAAAAGAAAGAAAGAAAAAAAGAAAAAAACAAGCAATTTGCCCAGCTCTCCACTAAGGGAAAACTTGCAATTAAGGCTTTGACAAAACAAGCAAAGGGCAATTCAGAAGAGTATATAAAAAGAAAAAAAAAATAAATAAACGGTTTAAATTCACAGGACATCTTACGGCAACAATGTTGTTTGCCTTAGATATATTTCTACAATTTGTTTTAAATTTTCCTAGATAAACTGTGAATAAAGTATGTTCAATTTACATGTTTTTTTAACACTAATTTCTGCCACGAACTGTCTTCAGTTTACGCTGTAGAAGATTTTGGATCAGACTGGGTTTGCTAGAATGAATTGTTCGCAATAATCTAGAAAAAAAAAAAAGTAAATTTACAAAGCTTCTGAAATTAATATTAACTGTTCCTATGACGTCAGCAAAAGGAGACAGGTGTTTTTCCACATCGAAAAGAATTGACACATTTAAGGAATGGAATGTTTCAAGAATAGTTATCACCATTGGTTATACTTTTTATCGAAAAAGATCTGATAATGGGAATACCAGAGTTCAACCAGCATGTATTAGACAAATTTACTTCAATTAAAGAGAGGAGAATGGACTTACTAATTAAATAAGGTGTTTAATCCAATAAAATGTTCTGCATTATTTTTTTATTTTCTAAAATCAGAATTTCATTCAATTTTACATGTCACATAGCATTTGCATCCAAAATTATGCTGATTAGTCAATGAGTGCAGTTTATTTATATTCTTCTGTCTCCGATTGTTCATACTGCAACACCCGAAACCACAATCTACCGGGTGTCACTGATCTTATCAAAAATGGCCTTGTGTCATCATCACCAACAGTGGAGTTCCATTTCCCAGCAAAGAATTTCAATTAGCTATTCTATCAAGCAAGAGGAATTAAGTTAATGCACTTATCGCCTGAGTGTAAAAGTTCGCTCCTACGTCATATATTGGCGAATTGGAAGTACTGACTTAAAAATGTAAGCTTGTTTAATAAAAATTTGAGTAAAGCCGACTCATGGCTAGATGGCTACTGATTGTTACTAAGACAATGTGATTTTGCTGAGTCTCACCCAGTGTTCTTTTTTGAAGTATATTTGAATTAGCCGAGCTCCTCCCCCTCGTCTCGGAGCTAAGATAAATTAGACTACATTCCGATTACGTGCAGAATACGTTATTTTGCAGAGTCCGAATGCAGCTATCTCACATTTTAATTTTGACCACCTCCCTATATCCAGACTTTTTTTTTTTTTTTTTTGAAGTAAGCTACATATCGCCTTTAGGAAAACTCATTTATGGACCACTTTGTAGGAGACCTTGGAGACCAGAAATGTGTATGAATTTTGTCTCGAAAACTGACTCAACAATGTTTTCAGTTCCTTTCTGGTTTAGAGAAGCGATTTAACTAAGCCTTCACTTTGATAAGACTTATTTATGGGTGACGTTGATGTGTATGTGAAGTTGAAAGAGTTGATAAACTCATTCACATAAATTTTGCATTTCAAACGTAATATCTGGTCTTCTGTTGGTGCCTTAGCTTAATCTCAATTGTACGTTTCTTTAACACGCAAGACGGTAGCTTGCAAATCAATAATATACGTACTTCTATTAGAACGTAGATTTATTCTAGGTTTCACTAGTTAGTTGAAAACATGATTATATATTCAAGTACAGGAAAGAAAAATATTTTCGCGATATTATAGCCTACAACACTGTTTCTAGGCTAAATTTAGTTTCAAATCATGTTCTTTTCATACTTCTAAGTCAAAAACTTATATGTTTTCATTTGGATTTGCATATAACTAAGGTAATTCTTTAAGGCCTTATCCCTCCATTTATTTGTTTATTTGGAGTTTATCTCTCCTTTTCAATATCGAGGAGATATGAAACATGGTCCTACAGTGAAATGCAAACATCTTATATACTAGCACGGGAAATCGAACTCAAATTTCTTTCGCCAAAGACGAGAATGATAACTATTCAACCAACAGAGGGGTTTTACTACGACCAGTGGCCAAGGGCGCCCATGTTGTGGTTTCCAGAGGAGGGCAAGTATAAGAGACATTTCAAATATAGTTGCAAATTTTGCTGTAACTATTCTAAAAATTCTATTGGGTTTTCGATCTTCCGAAGTATAATTTCCTCTAGAGGGGCAAGCGCCCCCTCTTGCCTCCCTGATGGGGCATAGTGGCATACACAGATATCATTAAGAGGAGGATGTTCAGGCTTTCAAGTTTATCCTTTCAGGAATCTTCTGTACATATCTTAATATGCTATTTTTTATTTTTTATTTATTTTTTCATAATACGAAGGCTGTTGGGAAAGTTTCTGCACTCATTTTGTAAAAAAGTGAAATTCTGGAAGTGGCTTTATTATTTCTCAAAGTACCGTATTTACCACTTTTGTACACATCCAAATCGCTCACCACAGATCTTATTTTTCACGCATTATATATATGATAAATCAGTCAAGTACGGACAAGGAGCCATTAATTCAATAATTTTTACTGGACGAAAAATCACAGTTTGGTGTAACGAAGTCATATATGGATTCACAATTGTCTTACATTATACAATCAGGAACAATATTGGACTATCAGGGTCTACCTCCAACCTATATTTAATATTGTTTCTGACTGCACATATAGGTTTACTATGTAATATACTTCCAATTCTATACTAAAGCGCCCCTACGGTATCTACGGTTGTTCTCTGAGACATGTTGCATTGTAGTGAAAGTCAAGTATAAAATATAAAATTCGAGTTTTTGGTATACTAACAAAAAATAGGTTCCCTTTCGTTTGCTCCCCTACCTCCAAATCTCTCTGCCTATTTGCCCCATAAGAAATTAAAGCTGGCGTAATCACTGTCAGGTAATCAAATTTGTATGTGTGTGTGTGTTTAAAGGAGACGGAGTGAGAATGTTTTGTCTAATTATGAATTACTGCACCTTCAGACCTCTGTGTTTTATTGGAGCTTATTTCCCTACCTATAGCAATAATCCAGTTCGCACACTGTCTACCCGAGATGGAAAATTTTTTCTCCAGGGGGACACATTTTTGTCACGAGTAAATCCTTGGCATCCCCCCGTCAGTTCCTCACTGTCTACACATGTCTTACATTATGCGTAGATGAACTTCATACGTGTATGAATATAAATAAACTATTGTGCTACATAGGCAGTGAAAGTCTTTTCTTACCATTTATTTACCTTATGTTAATACCTATCAAGTTCCTACTTTTATTGTTCTCTTATATACATTTATGGTGTGTCAAACATTAATGAAATAAATCTATTTTTATTATTATTGTTATTGTTATTGCATGTATTAAATTGTTAGCTGGCAACACTAAAAATGTCTATGATCGATCACTGTGTGGTGCCACATGCAAGGCAATGAAGGAAGTAAGCCCACGCATCTTCCGCACTCTCTTGATATTTTAAAGGTCACTCATGATTATTTATTTAAGCCGGATATGTCATTACTTCGTCATGTGCAAAAACATCACGTAAGCTTACAGTCATAAGTGAAAGAAACGCAAACTTACGCAGTTCATATCATTAGTATTTGGAAACAGGTCCGTATCCACAGAAGGGACATGGGGATGCCCCCTTAATTTGCAGATGAACTATAATAAGTTTGTATCGGGCCTCTCTTACATTTTTGGGCTGACTGCGGGTCTGTTTGGAAACCAATTTTGTTGCCCAGTGAGAAGAGATGGCCTTGTTAAATCGCCTTCTCTCATTATAAGTCTTCATAAGAATCATTTTGGTCCCCTAAAGTTCAAGAAATGGTTAAATAGGCTTCTTGCAGCGATTTACTCCGCTTCGCAAGAATCGTCAACATCTCTTCATTTAATTTCCTCCTTCATTCTACCAATTACTTCATTAAAATTCAGTTTCTTTAATCATCAATCTTATGCATATCCTTAGAATGTGAAAGTAAATATTTCATTTTTAAAATTTGAATGTGCATCTTACTTTCAGTGGCGGCTCTAATAGAAAGAAAACCACACATCTATTTATTGCTAGAAGCGTAATGAAGACTATTTGCTTGCACTTCATTCGATACAACTTGTCCTTTTTGACAGTTACTTTCCTCTGTTTTATTTTTTCCCTTCCTGCACGTGGCCATAACAATCAGGCAAGGAGAACTGTATCTATATCAATAGAACGTTCAGCCAATTATAGTGGTTCATTTCTCTCGTTCTACATGATAAACATTCTACCCTTTCCGCACGTTGCCAATTTGAATAGGCTATGAACAAATGCATATTGTTTTAGTCGAATCAACTTCAGTAGTGGATCTGTTGGTTATTGAGAGAATTCTTTTAGTTCACTTTTGTGTCATTTAATTGTATAAAACTATTTACTTGCAGTGAATTATTTCGTGTTTCAACACCTGACGCAAAAGCATTGAGCAACACGGCAATGAGCACCACGTGCACGCAGCGAGCTTTCAGAAAGGACAAGAGTAGTATCAAATGCAGTGTAACGTCCTCATTTTCTACCCTTAGCTTGTACCAACATATTTCTTAAAGATGTGACTTACCTCAGGAGTGACAGCTGGTATATTCATTAAATTTCATGCTACGCAGGGGCCAGTGGCGTCGCCTTGTGCAGTTCGCAAGAGCACGTGAATCACCAAATATCCCGCGCTGTTTGTTGCTCTTTAAGATATTTAATAATATTTAGAATATTATTATATTGCCGTTTCGAGGCCGCGGTGGCTCAGTGGTAGAGCGTTCACCTCTGGTGCTTGGGGTCCCGGGTTCGATCCCAGCCCCCGCCAAGTGAACTTTGTGGTGGACAAACACCGTGTGCATGGGTTTTCTCGGGGTTCTCCCGTTTATTCCCACTTTCTTCATTCCACCATTTCATTCATTACTCATCATCATCGTCTCCTTTAGCCTAACCGGCATAACCGTGGGACGTAAAACTCAAAGAATTCATTTCATATGATTATATTGCCGTTTCGTTTCTACTCTTTGCTTGCTTTACTCCTTGCGTATATGCATTCCATCATCACACCACGTTCACAACAGAGCAGCAAGCGTGATAGACTGCTTGTAGTACAGAGGCAAAACGCGGACAGCTGAGGGGAGGCAGGCCCGTATCCAAGGGGGTCTAGGGGGCCGGTCCCCCCTAAATTTTTCACGGTAGACTTGCAAATAAACTCTAATATGGTGATGAACTATAATATGGTTGGATCGGGGCCCCCTAATTTCAGCCGGGCCCCCCTACATTTTTGGGCTGGCTACCGGCCTGAGGGGAGGACCTAAGGTCTCCTGACGTTCAAATCAAGATTTGAACGAGCAGCGGTGACAGCCAGTGATGAAAATTTTCAGATTCATAAAAACATACTCCACTTATTCCTACATCGTTGTTTAGCCGTGATGTGAGGTGGAAAATTTTCTTCTATATTTTTCCGGAAAAATTTCCGTGAACAAATATCAGTGATCAAGTAGCAATTCCTCAGTATTCATAAAATTGATTGAATTCATGTATAGAAACGTTAAAAAGTCAAAGATCGTTTAAAAAATTTGAATGGCTCATACGGGAGGGTCCCACAAGTTGTCGCTAAAATCTGATTGCCACATAGCACATTTGATAGAGCATCATGAGAAATGAACATTAGCAAAATTTAAGGTGCTGTGGACCAGAAGGGTAGGGGCTAGGGGGTTTCAAAATTTGAATATCCAAAAAATTATATCATGGAATTATGTACTTTAAAGTAAATATCTTGAAAACCATTAAAGTGATCAAAACGAAAGTTACACAATATAATGAGAACAAAATGCCCTCTCGAAAACTACAAACAGCGTTGCCATAGGTAAAGTAGTGTTGCCAACTCAACATAAAAATATTTTGTTTGAAATAGCACCATATACAAGTGTGCCTAGATTTAAAATTCACTATTATCACTAAACACAACAGTGAAGTGTAGTGGTACAGTGTTGCACACGATTGAAATTGTACAATAGAATGGAATCTTTGAGTTTCATGTCCGACGGTTATGCCGGTTAGGCTAAAGGAGACGGTGATGATGAGTAATGAATGAAATGGTGGAATGAAGAAAGTGGGAGGAAACGGAAGAACCCCGGGAAAACCCACGCACACGGTGTTTGTCCACCAAAGTTCACTTGGCGGGGGCTGGGATCGAACCTGGGACCCCAAGCACCAGAGGTGAACGCTCTACCACTGAGCCACCGCGGCCCCTAATTGTACAATAGAGAAGTTTGATATGTGGCAACAAAGGGTAATAAAGGAATGCACTAGAAACAAGTGAGGATTTCTTCTGTAACCCCGATGAATAAGCAGACAACTCGCGAAAACAAAATGATACACGTGAGGAAAGAAACACGTGTTTTCTAATTCTGTAAACTGGTTCTCGATTATTTTATCAATATTTGGAAGAGTAGTTTCTTGGTTTCTGTCTTTCGTGTTAAGTGACATATTCTTTTACTTCCTCTCCTACATACCATATGATTATGTTTGTACACTGTAATATTACCATATTCACATTGGTAATATAATTGAAGCGCCTAGTATCAAAAGCCGCTAAATCCATTTTTGCCGAAATTGAGTTATATAACGCTTGTTATATGTTTGATCTAAAGGAATTCCATGGAAACATAATTGTGTTTAAAAGCTTAATATTTCATATAAAACACCTAGTTCAAATATGTGACTTTGTAGGCGTGTATATGGAGCTTCACTTTACGTTTTGCGAGATTACTCGAAACTAAGCGAAATGTTTGTGGTGGATTTTCATACTAGGCGCCTCAATTATTTTATTCTACCTCATTTGGTTTTTAGTCTGCCAGAATAGCCGTGTGGTCTAGAAGGCTAGACAACCGACATATTAGGCATCGCCGGTTTCAATCCGGCCTTGGACATGTTTTGGTTGTACTTTTCACCTTACATTTCATTCTAATCTTTCTTTCATAGTGATTCGGATCCCACTTTATACTCCTATATAGATTCGGAGCTGACACAGGACGTAAAAATGATATCATTCAATTTCGTTTTCAAATGGGGATAGGTATTTTGTGTCACTGCTGACATTTTGCTACGTTATAATATCTGTGTTATGCATTTGAACTAAATTAATAGTATGAGACCCAGATTCCTTTATTACCATCTGTTGCCACATATCAGACTTCTCCATTGTACATTTTCAGCACGTAGCTCCAACAGTGAGCAACACTGTAGCACTACACTTCACTGTTATGTTTAGTGTTAATAGTGCATTTTAAATCTGTGCATTTCAAATGAAATATTTTCATAGGGTAGTGGCTTGAGCAGTCGTTTCGTGAGTCAGGGGTCCGCGGTTCGAGTCCCTCTGACGAAATTCATATAAGTTTTATAATTTACAAAGTTGATATTTCTGATGTATTATAACATGAAAAATAGTCAATTTCTCTCGTTCTTACAAGTTAGAGTTGAAACTTCCTTCACAGGGTGAAAACTGACATGACGTCACAGTCTACACTCTCGATTCCTACTGTCTGAAACCTTCGCGTGTTTCGCAAACAATTCATGAATACAAAACGGTCATCCTTAAGGTCTAGTATGAATCATAAATTTGTCTGAAACGACATTGTGGAATTGTTTCTACGTTCTTCCACTTTTACTACTACTACTACTAATAATATTTCCGTTCGTCATTTTGAACACGTTCCATATATTCGTTCAACCAAAATTGGTAAATATGAACTATTTCTTTGTATATATATGAACGGTTTCTTTTGGAATGGAGGGTATATATATATAATATATATATATATATATATATATATATATATATATATATATATATATATATATATATATATATATATATATATATATATTGTTAAAGTATCAATATAACGCAAACATAATCCAATGTCTTTTACCCAAAGAAAGGGCGTTACTATGTATCGTGATGAAGACAAATCCTACTTAGTTTCTGATAAGGCATCCGAAGGTTCGATTTTCAAATTGTCCAGTAGCTGACACCTTTTCTCCCTTCTTTTCTTTCCAAAGTATCTCTTATAATGCAACTCATCCTTATAGAGGGTCCAACAAATTTCTTTTGATTTTTCAAAACTGCAGTTAGCTTATTTGCATTGGAATAGGACGTAATATATAGGTCTCAAATATTCAGTAATAATAATAATAATAATAATAATAATAATAATAATAATAATAATAATAATAATAATAATAATAATAATAATAATAATAATAATAATAATAATAATGGTATTAAAAGGTTTAAAATAGGCCTAAAATTTGGAAAACTTAGTTAAACGTAGGGATTTCGGAGAAGGGTTTCCGTACCTTCAAGATACACCTCTGCAACTAACTACATTTTAAACAAAAGCTTTCCACTAACGTTTCATGTAGAAAGTGTTCTACTGTATGTTTTAAGAAAAATAACTGTAATAGAAATAATTGAATATCACTCAACAGTAAGGCATATAATATAATAATTTTTGGGATATGGAGAGGTAAGTATAAAAGCTTTGCTAAAAAAAATATCTACACAGAGCATAATTCAATGAGCTGTAAAATACAAAGTAACAAAAAGCTTATAAGATTCCGTCTACAGAGCAATTGTTACTTAAACAATGGACATGCACTATTTCGAGAATATTAATAAGACGAGAAATGTTTACGATACTTTTCGTCTCGTCTCGATTCTCATCTCCAAAGCGACATGATAATTTGAGTTACCCTTATCCCATCTCGAATGAAAAATGTTAATTCTCATGTTATTTTGTTTGTTTTAGAAACAAGATGAGAAATTTCTCTTCTCGTGGGCAACATTAAACAAAACCGAAATATTCTTGCCAAATGTCACATTTGTGCTTGTAGCGGTATGACCGGAGCGATAATTGGCTCCTAGCTTTTAATCTTCTACGAGATAATAATAAGTATTATTATTACTATTATTATTCCTGAAGATTTGATAGTTCAAGTATTGAAACATCAGCGCATTCAAATATCTGAATATAATAAAACGTGTGTCATCGTCGATCAATAGCCATCAAAAATCCTAAAGTAAAAAAGATGCCCGACGCGGATTCGAACCACTAACCTCCAGATTATTGACCACTCAACCACGATCACTACGCCGTAAATGATTCGCCTTTAGTCTTGTTACATTAGATTTCTTTGCCTCCGCTTGAATGTTGTATGTTATATTTCTTCGTTTCAGAACGTCTTTCGTATTTCTTTTATGAAGATATAAATGAATAATCTTCGGCAAAGTTTATATTAATAACTTGAGTTGTTCTTAAACCTTTGGTTCACAAGTTTGTTTCTTCTCCACACCAAACTACAGATATGACATTTAATTCCCATATTTTTCTCTTGCTTTCAAAGCAGTTACCATTAGCTGGTAAATTAATTTTTCCGTCAGCATTCTTGAATTTTGTAAGAAACACGCCAAGAAAGGAGTTAAATGAAGGATGGAAGAGTTGATATCAAAGTTGAGTACTGTAAGCTAAGGAAAAGCATGGAGTAACGTCTCGTGTTTGAAAATAATGTCAGCTACTTTTAATTTTCCTAACTGGTATTAGATTTGGTTCAAGCTTGAAGATCTGGAATGCACTAACTCAGTGTATCTAAATGAAAAACGCAACAAGAATGGACGAGATTCGAAGGTAGGACCACCAGCAGAAGAATCCCGTTTACTAACCCCTCGTATAACACGTTTTATAAGTTATAAATTTGCATGCAAGTGATACCATTATACATTTGTGCAATCAGTGTTTTGCTTTCTTTCTCTTCAAAAACGTAACATGCATACGACGATTCGTTTCGTTTTCCATTAGAGCTTTGAAAGACATGATTTGTGTTTGAGTATAGGATCTTTCGTCTTCTTTAAAAAACTTCTAACAAATACAACTCAATTCACACAGCAGTAAAAAGAAACTCGTACTGTCTTAGAAATATTCCTAAAAGGGTGAAACTGTATCATGCACCCGGCGTAATTAACGGAAGTGTGGTGAGGGAGGCCTACAGCGAAAAGGGACCCACTGAAATTTCGTAATTCCACTTTGGAGGTTTTTATATAATTTCACACTTTTTCCTCAATGTCAAAAATACAAATACTTTAGCCTTAGATGAAAAAGAAGTTGTGAAGGAGCTATAGACTGTGAAGTCTACTGAAAAAAATTATCACATCCTTGCAGCAGCAACTTTAAGTTTTCAAACAGTAATGAAGAACAAGATTGATTGAAAATTTACCTTAGAATGAAATAGCTCAAGATCTCATCTTATATAACTCTCATTGATAGTAATGTTCCGTATTTGTTTAGACGCCTATTCTTTTATAACTTTATCTATGGTGCATGGGGTCCTTGGTTCGATCCCCGCTCGCGCCGAATGAACTTTATCATGAACAAACACTCCGTGCATGAGTTTCTCGGGTTTTTCCCGTTTCCTCCCACTTCTTCATTCCACGATTTCTTTCATTTTTCAGTATCAACGTCACCATTAGCGTAATCGGTATAATCGTGGGACATAAAACTAAAATATTTCATTTCATTTTTCTTTTATAACTGTATCTCACTTTTCCTGTGACGAGAACAACATCTAAGCGAGCATCCAGTGAATTAAATCACTAAAACCTATATTCATAGCACAATTGTGCAGATGAAGTTGAGCCCTTTGGCAATTTTTAGCATGGAAAGCAAAAGAAGGCACTACATTGATATCAAAAAAGTAGTTAACGAATTCATCTCCGAAAAAGATCACCTGTACAGTTGGTAATTTATAATTATACTTACGTTGGTTGAAATTTCTCCATAGTTATGGGTGCGAGACACTGAAACCACCCCTACCAAGAGGTGAAGATGACATGTAAAAGACGTCAAATACGAACGATATTAGTGTCGAATTCATGTGCAAAGATGAATAGTGACACTGTGGATGCCGCGTAAGTCCAAATTAAGCCTTGGTTGGCATGGAATTGACAATGGGAGAGTGACAGGCAAAAAGAATCGAAAATATCCTATATTTGTGTCGAATGTATAGTTTTCGAGACCTTTGAAATAAAAGGTGATATTTCAGATGTGGATATGTCCAAGGTTGACCCTATTGGCATGAGGTCATAGGGGGAACCAGTGAAGACATCAGAATAATTTCCTTTTAGTACGTTTCAACACACTGCGGGTGAAAAGTGATACTGAATGCACAAATACTGATATCACACTCGGAATTATCGGAGATATAACTTCTGGGGAAGCATTACTAACTGCTCACTTTCTAAAATTTTCACTGCTTTGCAGGGCGTAGACAAGGCTTTTTGATGGCATGTTTTACTAAAATGTCTATCATCATCTCTAAAATTAGATATAATTTACAGAAAAGTAGTGATTTCGTGGGGCACGAGCTCTGGATTGCCAAGGCCTGCATTCTGTGTATGTCCCTGCTGCTTTGAATTGTCATAAGCTACTCTTCAAATGTAAGACGTAAAATGTAATTAAGAAACGTATAACATAGAATACAATATATATAGAAAATATGTTATAAATAAGAAATACAGTAGAAAATAATTATAAAACATAACGTTGAAGGACATGCTTTTTTAATCATACTTGAATGTAAAATATACTTTTAAAACACTTTTCCATTTATGCTAGGCTACAAACAAGTGAGGAGTGCCATCTAGTGGCCACTATCCATCTCTTCGAACCAGCAAATTATGAATTTGACACCAATATTTTTCGTATTCTATTAATTTTTTACTTGTAACCCCTTTCCCTCCCTGGAATGGTTTCAGTGTCTTAGCCTCCACCGTAAATTGTTGTGATGGTAATTTATACGTATAGTAAATTCGTTAGAAATTCCTCCAAGAGTCAATGTTGCACTGTACGTTTTTTTCTGAGTCATACTTTCTAAATATATATACATGCATTACAGTAAGAACTGAATTTTGTAGTAACGCCTGACTGTCGTCGATGTGCAAATATTCATGATGATATGCCGTAGGGAAATGAGTTACATTAAGGTTGTAAGATTTAATATCAAGTTTGAAACATCGCAAGTTAAAGAAACACATGTAATAACAAATATCATATTTGAAAATAATTTTGAATTAAAGTAGCTGTGACTACAATAGTTCAAAATTGAACTTGTGGAATTCACAGTGTGAGCGTAGCTCAAAGAAAATAATCAATAAGAATGGTCTTGATTCGAAGCTCGGACCATACACGTAGGAGTAACTTACATTGACCATTCACCTAACAGACAAAGACACACAGAGTTTGGCACTACTTTATCAGATGGTTCTATCAAATGTAACCTAATTAACACAATAGTAACAAATTTTGCTGCCCTAAAAAGTGTTCTGAACAAGGAGAAGTTCATTATGCACATTGTAACTAAGTTACAAGAGGTTTATATCCTATCAGAACGGAGTATCCCTCAAGTCAACTTTTGAAATATCCCATTAAGTTAGCTTTCAACGTAGCTAAAGGAAACGTATGTGAATAAGTACAGAATTCTCCGTAGCAGAATAGATAAAGTCGGGGTTCAATAACTACAAGGTTCGCGGTTCGAAACCCGTCTCGGAAGCTGCAGATTTTTTAAATTCGTAAGTTCTCAAGATCTTTCTCTCCATTCGTAATCATCTGATGCTCTAAAAAGTGTTTTCCACCTTAATTCGACAACTGCCTAATGTGATCCTCGTAGTTCGAAACCTTCCCCTCTTCTGT
This sequence comes from Thermobia domestica, assembly GCF_964235325.1. Taxonomy (NCBI): domain Eukaryota; kingdom Metazoa; phylum Arthropoda; class Insecta; order Zygentoma; family Lepismatidae; genus Thermobia; species Thermobia domestica. The sequence continues at coordinate 70,895,903 of NC_137468.1, forward strand.
TTCACAAAATCACAATTTTTGTCATAATACGAATGATGTCCGATCATTTTTCCCCAGTTCTAAATCTGTGAATATAAATCATTCCTCTCTGTCTTCATATTTCAATCTCTCTCTGTCTCTCTCAATGTCGCCCAGGAACTCATATGGCTTGAGATCAAACCTTCGACTCTTGAAACCAAATGTAAGCTCTCTAGCAATGTGCTATTGTAACTCTATAGGTTTGTTGCTAAAAGCAGCGTCATTTTAGATTTTATTCGGGGGGGGGTCTCCGCCGACAAAAAATTCACTTTTTTATTAGTGTATTATTATACATTTGATCAAACAACATGTATTTATGAAGCTCAAGGGAGGGGAAATTACACCCTCCTGTCCTGCCCAAATGACGCTCTTGGAACATTTGCTTGCAATTGCTGAAAAGGAATGACATGAATCATTGAATAACACTCATTTCTCTCAGTAGATATTCTCGAGCTCTGTGCGTGCATTACAGACTTTAGGAAGCAGAAAAGTTACTGCCGTTATTGGCAATTTCCATAGATTTCTTACGGAACATCTTACTAGCTTGCAGTCTTTAAAGAAGAGAAAGAATGAAACTAAAGGTATTAATGAAGCTATGGGTAGATTGTGTGACCTGTTTATTTTAAATAGGCTCTTAAAAGATATTTCAGAACAAACGAATGAAAGACTGTTTTAGAGCTATAACATTGTAAACTTGATTCCTTTTTTTTTTTCGTCTGAATGGAAAGAGTGTACTACCTCACACTGCTTTAGACAAGGAGAGGTGGAGAAGGAGAGGAGTTGAAGTTGGATCGTACTAGAAGCAACTAATCGATTGAGACATGTATTTCTGGATGCATAAGAAAACGGGGCAACAGTTTGTTATTAATTTGGACTTAGAATTTTTGTAACAATTTCTATGCTGCGAACTGTACCTTAATGAAAATAATGAAGACAGAAACTACTATTAAGAGAGATAAAACTTTTTCAGAATTCTTGGAAGGTATGAGGAGCGATTTTAAACGTACCAACATTGATTTTGAACAATACTTAAGAAATAAAATTAACGAGTTCTCATTGTTAACCATGCTGCTCGATAATAAGTTCCTGGAACTTCGGCATGAGATAATTGGAGAAAGGAAAGAACATAACAAGATCGTTGGGGGAGAAAAAGAAGTAGGGGACATTATAAATGTGGAATTTCAAGAAATTGGAAAGGCTGAGGAAGACAATTCCAACGAAGAACAAATAATGGATATGATAGAATGTGAAGAACTGTCATGTAACTAAAATAGAAGAAGAAAATTATTATGATGAGGAAATTATTACTGATGAAAACAACAACTCTATAAAGATTGAAGAAGAACCATTTCAAGGAGCTCCAATCGTAGATAAATATTCAAACATAAAGAAAACTAGAAAGGAACCTTGGGAGACGTGCTGGAAGAAGAAGAAGAAAAGGAAACCCAAAGAATATTTGTGGAACCTGCAGAAAAGGACAAAAAGTAGAAGGAAATTTAAATTGGACAAGAGATGGAAATACCGAAGAAGAAAGAACAAGAAAGTGGAAAAAGAAAGATGTAAAAGGAGCAGAAATAGAAAGAAAGAAATAAACAGAAAGATAGTGAAAGGATAAGCGACAGAAAAAGATGGAGAAGGAAAAGAATGAAATCAAGAAATGAAAGACAAAACAAATCAAGAAATGAAAGACAAAACAAATCAAGAAATGAAAGACAAAACAAATCAAGAAGATAAAGCAACATTGTTGAAAGGAACAGAATGTGGAAAAGAAAAAGAAAGAAACGAAAAGTATTGGCATGTTGAGTACCAAAGGCAAGAAATAGAAGTTCCCAAACAGGAAAAAGGAGAAGGAAGAAGTCAAGAAGGAGTTAGAAACATGAAAGATTTAAAAGGAAAGAACTAGAAATCAAAAGAGGACACAGAAAAAGAAGAAACCGGATAGGTACTAGTAGATCCTGGCATTTGGGAAGGTTACAAGAATTTGTATTTGACGCAGGTTGAATCTTTCAAATTCAACCCGAAGCCTTCCAAAGATGTTACTTTTGACATGTGTGTCAATTATTATATAATGGTGTTGTAATATGTGTTGATGTTATTTAGTGTTTTGTTCATTCTGAAACTGTCAACAATGTTAATAATGTTTGCTTTAAGTTAAGTGATTGTTGTTAATTGTGATTACATTATGTTACAAGGAAACCGATTACTGTTAGGAAATCCTTGAATTAGTTGGTCCATATATAGTTGGCAAATTCTATAGAAATGATACTTGAAGAAAAGCATGGACATTGAATCTTGTAAAAAAAATATCTGGGGACATTTTTTATCAGACCAAGGATGGCTGTAATGCGCCGCTATTATCTAGCTGTCCCAAAGCGCATTACATAAAATTCATTTGGTGATGGGATTTCTGGTCCGCATCTTGTAATATTAAGATTAAAGTTTAAGGAATAACTTTTTCGAATCGAATTTAAAAGTTAGTTAGCAGTCCAATTTTGTAAATAGTTTACAAAGTATGAGTTTGTGTTTTGTAACTACCAATTCAGTTTAAAAACATGAAGCTGTAATAATTAAAGACCTCGGATCGCACTTCAAAAGCTAATCCATCTGTAAAATTATGTATGTATTTATATTTAATGCCTAGAAATATCAAATCAGTTCGAGCTGTTGCAAATATATCATTATTTGTTCACAGATGATGTGCAGCTTTATAGAAAACAGAATGAACGATAATTAATAATTTTGATTATGTTTATAAATATAGTGAGAATATTAATTCTAATTTTGAATACAGACGCTATAAACTTGAAAAGTAGATGACAATGAGTTTAATGATATGATGAACTATAAGAATTATATATGTTTACAAGGAAGATGATACTATGATAATATATAATGACTATGTTATAAGTCTAATATGTAATTTGGAAAAAAGACTGTTGAAAAGTTAAGAATTGACTCCTATTAAAATATAATCTAATATTCGTATGTTCTTCAATGCTGCGTAGCCTAGTTGACATTTAAACGATGTTTCCTGCACAGCTTGAGTTTTAATGGGCACTTTTACGAATGGCTAATGGAAAGAGATCTTATGTTCTTCATTGTGGTATTTCTCGATTTGCGTACAGAACCTCCAAATTTTACATAATGGAACATGTACTTGTGTGTATGACAAGGTGAACTTCAACCTTATCATTGTAGTCATGACCCAATTAAATAAATATATAATTGAAACTATATACGTTGAAGCACAAGGTACACTCTCACGACTAACAAGTAAACCTTACGTTTGGGTGAATCGAGTTGCTAACTGAGACACATATGAGAAAGTAGTACTAAATTTGGTCAGTATTTCAGTGAAGTTATAGGTGCGAAGCTCCAGGGGTTTAGGAGATATAGCTACCAGAACATACATGGAAGTTCAGAATAGTCTTCATACAGTTGGAGGTAAAAGCTCTGTAAGACCTCTTGTAACGACAAAAGGTGAATAAAAAATATATGGGTACATATTAGGACTAGGGGGAAGTCATATAGTAAGGGTATACCTGACGGCGGCCATCTTGAAAGCCGCCATTTTGAATTAAGGTTAAGTTTTTAAAATAGGAATAGGGTCATGTGATACATGATTTAAGGCGCAAATTTAATCAGAAGAACAATGGTGACGTTAATTTTGATTTACGCGCAATTGGTAAAAAGTTACAGGGAAATTAAATATTGTTGCAGCATATGTATTAGTCCTTTACCCCACCTTGTAAATTTTGTGTTAATGATAATAATTAAATAAAAAGCAGGTGGATAAATATTAGATCTATGGTAAGATTTTCCTTGATGGCGGCCATCTTCAAATCCGCCATTTTGAATCAGACAAAAGTTTTAAACAAAACGCATAACATTGACACCTTATTAATAGCAATTATTACCATAACTCCAACGGTATAACCATTTTTGCTTTATCATTAACCAGCACAAAATTAAATGGATCGCTCCTTACGACTACTGCTTTGACGGAAATGTTAACGACAAATGTGTCAAGTATAACTCGATTGCCTTTGTCAGGTGTGCTCACTGTGAGCAGAGCATTTGTGCAAGTCATGCACTCTTTTCTGAACTACATATTGATTGTACTAATTGAGGATTTTTCTGGAAGAAAGACCCAAGTTCAATTATGACTCAATTCCACTTTGGTCATTTTTCCTTAAATTAGCAACTTGTTTACGCGATAACAAATGCTGGTTAATGATAAAGCAAAAATTCTTATACCGTTGGATTTATGGTAAAATTTGCTATTAATAAGGTGTCAATGTTATGCGTTTTGTTTAAAACTTTTGTCTGATTCAAAATATCGGATTTGAAGATGGCCGCCAGCAAAGCAACTCTTACCATAGACCTAATATTTATCCACCTGCTTTTTATTTATTATCATTAACACAAAATTTACAAGGTGGGGTAAAGGACTAATACATATGCTGCAACAATACTTAATTTCCCTGTAACTTTTTACCAATTGCGCGTAAATCAAAATTAACGTCACCATTGTTCTTCTGATTAAATTTGCGCCTTAAATCATGTATCACATGACCCTATTCCTATTTTAAAAACTTAACCTTAATTCAAAATGGCGGCTTTCAAGATGGCTGCCGTCAGGTATACCCTTACTATATGACTTCCCCCTAGTCCTAATATGTACCCATATATTTTTTATTCACCTTTTGTCTTTCCAAGAGGTCTTATAGAGCTTTTACCTCCAACTGTATGAAGACTATTCTGTACTTCCATGTGATGTTCTGGTAGCTATATCTCCTAAACCCCTGGAGCTTCGCACCTATAACTTCACTGAAATACTGACCACAATTAGTACTACTTTCTCATATGTGTCTCAGTCAGCAACTCGATTCACCCAAACGTAAGGTTTACTTGTAAGATTAAGCAGAGGGTATACTGCGTGTACCACCGTGTACCCTCGACTACAGCCCTGGTTTGGGGATGGTATGGCTATTTTTGCAGAATCTAAAAAGAAAAGCAATAAGATGTTGAAAACTAGAGAAGAGCTTGTGATAATACTGGACGAAAATAAGTTAGAAAGACAAAATCCATGGTGATTGATACGAAGTGATTGGTGTGAAATATAGAAATAGGAGCATAGAAAATACAAGTGAGAGTAGTTTCCGATATCTGAGTAGTGTTATTAGTTATATGACATGCAAATATGAAATAAAAGCAAGGATTGGCGAAAGACTTTAGAATGAAGAAAATATTATTTTATGGGTCACCGAATACTGAGCTGAAAAAGACTCATAAAATGCTTAAAGTACTGTATTTTACTGTGTTGTATAGGGCAGAAACATGGACATTACGCAAAAATGATTAGAAACAATTGAAAGATGGATGTGGATGTGAAAGATTTTGAAATATGGATGTGGAGAAGAATGGAGAGAATTAGCTGGGTCGAGACGAAAACGAATGTGAGGGTGTCAGAAATGGTAGGAGGAAAATATTATTAAGAAGAGGAAGATAACAGGTTGAGATATTAAGAAGGAACTGAATCATGAGGGACGTGCTAGAGGTTATGACGGCAAGAAAGACAGGGAGGGGACGAATTAGGCTATATTGAAACAGAATTAGGCTATAGGTGATATCAGAACAGGAAAATCGTATGTGAATATGAAGAGCTTAACAGATCATGAAGCACGGCAGCTTCTCAGCTGCAGCAAGTGACCCGGTAATAATGACGGAATACTTCTGATGATAATTATGCACAGAAGAAACACAAAGATCCACTTTACTGACATTTCTAATACGAATCACAATGAAGATTCTACAGGTTGTCAAAATGTCTCGCTCTTAAGGCTGTAGAGAACTATCTGCTATTCTTTTTTTTCTAACAATAACTTCTTTTTGTGATTTTCGCTTTCATTCTGCTTCACACACGAATCGCGTTGCTTCCAGGCTAGTCTAAGGCCGTGTCCAAAAGTGCATAGTGCACACTTCAAGGATGCACACTTGAAGTCTACAAATGGAGTCGTCAAATTAGCTTTTGATCCAAACTTGTTTACAGCGCCTCACCGTGGTGTAATATGGAACATAGATAACAAAAGAAGGGAGAATTTCGCGTACTAGAACAAATTAACATGCTTTTTTTTTTTTTTTTTTTTTTAGATGAATGACTTTCCAGTTATATTAAAGATAAATATATCGTACAGATTGTCAATATGTGGTAATCATAAAATGACTTAAGAGTTTCTTTCATGTATGCCAACAGCTTCAGCCTTGCCGTATCTGCAAATACTTATCAGCATAGAAACCACTAAACTATTGGCGATCTTCTATTTTATTAGGTATGCTTGCGCGAGGGAATATTTATTAATCCCCGGACGAAAAGTTGCACTAGTGGTAAGGGCGCTGATGACACTGTTGCGAAGTATCTTAGGAATTTTATTGCACGTGAAAGTAGGCAATTTGCAAGAGTGTACCGAGGGGAACGCTATTTACAATAATGTGGCTCAAAACTACTTTGGGAGAGAGTTCATATTGAGTACTATGCCTTTATGTACGGTAGATACACAACAATGACACTATAGTTGTCGCCTGTCTACTGTATTGCTTCAGTTACAAGAATATTGATTAGACTGTTTCTACCATATTTTGCTAATGTTGAAGTTCCTTATATGTTACTCTATCTTTGTGAATCCATAGATTTTATCCGTAAATCTTCAAAATAGTGCTTCCATATTCTTAATCTACACCAAAAGTTAACACTTACAAGGATGACAAGGAAAGAAGTGGTGGACATGAACGACATGAGGATCAAAATTTACAGGAAAAAGCTATGTCACTATGAAATACCAATTTATAAGGATAGTGTGTACTCAAGGTGGATAACCCTAATTAAAGTAATATGTTAAAAAATATGATTACTATCTTGTAAGCCCGCTTAGATTGAGTAATGTACATTGTATACACTTCAACATTAGCGTGCACTACAATATGCTTTCGGCGACTTAAATCTTTCTTGAAATATACCCGCTATCCCTCCTACATTCTTCCCACTACGAAAATGGTTACTCACTAACGAAACAAATCCCTTCGTCCAAATATAACCATAAAAAGCTACTAATAAGAATTTTATGAAAATTAAGAGACGGTTTTATATAAAAAATACAGTATGCAATGCAGTGGCTCTCATTGTTCATCTATACGGAAGGAATTATTTGTTCATAATCAACTCATAATGGATACCGTAATGGGATTATATAAATTAAAAGGAAGGCAAGGCTTTACTTTGACAATTTCATTCAATGAATCGTTCAATGAGCCGATTCGTAGCCAAGACTGAAAAGAACGTGCCCTGTGAGCCTCTAACTTCCCTTCACTCGCTAACGATCGCTCGGCAATACTATGTGAATTAAATATTAAACTTTGTTACAGAAAGGAACCGACCTAGTTACTAAAAAAATATTATCTGTCAGCAAAGTAAATGTACATCTATTTTTTACGACCCGCTCGGGAGAGTAATACTCCCGGAAGTACGTTTTTTCGCGCGCTACTCTAGCCAGCTCTTTTACGCGCTAGCCTAGTCAGTTGTTTTAAGTTGGTCACAAAATATATATCATTCAGTACAAGGGGAACAAAACTAGCCTTATATCATGGAGTACAAGGGCAACAAAACGAGCCCTGCGGGGCTTCTAACCCGTTCCTACTACTACTACTACTTATCTGCACAAAAGTAAGTAAATCACATTTTTGAGTATTATTTTCGTATTATTTTAATTTAAAAAGTGTTATAAAAATGTAAAAAAAAATGTTAATAAAACTTTCCTAGGGCCGGGTTTGAACGCACGCCAAAAGAGATTCTCATTGCTAGCACATAGCACTAGCCCACTCGGCCACGAGGACCGACAACAACAATTGTCTGAATTCTGCTATTTGAATGTAACGTGGCTAGACATAGATAACGCCAACCAATCAGAACTGTGTTTTCCGTTCCTACTTCCGGGAGCATTACTCTCCTGAGCTAGTTCTCTATTTTTCGAGTCTGGCATTCCTGCGCTCCATTCGCTGAGAGTATGAGAATTAAATCAAACAAATGTTTACTGAGGGGCAAAAAGAAAAGTTTAATCTGAATAAGACATTGCAGAGGTGCACAAGCTGTGAATACGAATAGTGCATTGTGTAAATAAAGGACGACATCGAAAGAGAAAGCCAGAAACAGCTGTTAAACGGAGAAAAAAGAGTAAAAATTGTCGAAGTGGGAACATAAAACACAAATACAACAAATACACCGAAAACTAAACGTTCACCACGCCATGATCTTGATGTAGTGGTTAAGGTGCTGGCTTACAAATGCAAAGGACACGAGCTCGAATCCCCGGCAAGGACGTTTTAAAAAATTTTTGTTAATAATACATACAGCTCATGAGATATGGTAAAAGAGGTCGTATTTAGTCTTTCGTAGCAATTATTATTGGTAATGTATAGTACTGATAATACTTTTTGTTTTTGCGTATTGCTTTTATTCTTTTCTTCATTTCGAAAGAGAAGAATATCCGAACAAATGCCACCAAAATTCCTCTTATTTTGAATGTAAACGCCCTTTGCAATTAGTAAAGAATAAAAATTGAACGTTCCGACGTAGCTGCAAAAAGTAAAAAGAAAAACACGGAAGTGGAGGGGTTCGAATCCATACTCATGGTTATTAAAAATACAATTTCTACATGCTTTACACCTCTCGACCACATTTCTACGTTAGCAAGTAAAAGGCTTGTGTTTAGGTTAGGCTGGTCAATACATTTTGCAAAGAGGCCCGGTTTAGCTCTGACGCAGCACAGGTGCGGGAAGCGAGAAGAAAGCAAAACATTTTTTCTCTCTCCCGCTGTGTGTCTATTTATCTATCTATCTGTATATATATATATAACGCTATTTGTGAATCCCATAACCACCCTAATTTTCAGAGGATTGAGACGAAACTTGACACAAACATTAATTGTTGAAATATCTTGATGAGTTCGTTAACCAGAATAATCAGATGAAAATGTTCAAAATGGCGGCCCTTCAAACTCTTAAAAAGTTCCAAGGGAATCAAATTTCGCCCATAAATAGGTATTCAGAAAGTTTGAGTAACTTTTCCTCTGTTACTGAACCATTTGTGTGCAGGGACTTATCCTCTTTTATTGAAATATTGGACCCAATTAATCGCCTAAAGAAGGTTCACGCCCTTTCGTTAGGGTCAGACTTTTTTTTTGCAGGAGGGGGGGTTATTTTCGTATCGGAACAAGATGATTGTTAGTGATGATATGAAATTACACATGGAAAGTGAAGTAACTTGTGAAACGTGTTATTTGAAAGAATAATATAATAAATGTGCTTTCCCCTAACACAGAGAACTGTAAATCGTGTTTTTAGTTCGGAAGTGTGAATGGCGAGGAGTGTTATTTGATTTGCTTTTTAGTAACACATTACAATGCAAATAAAGGTAGACAACATTAGTGGTAAGTAAAACAACAACAACAACAACAATAATAATAATAATAATAATAATAATAATAATAATAATAATAATAATAGGTTTTGTTTGTGGCAAGAAAATGTCTTCCTCAATTCTTCTTCAAACGTAATGATTGTAACGCCATATCTCCCTTACAAACAAAATATTATCAATTTATATCGAGAGAACAGGAAATTGTAGAGTTATGGGAGCAACGTTGGACAGTATGCACTCATAGTACTCAGAAAAATATGCGATTTCAATGCAAAATGAACGAAGAGTCATTGTCATGGGGAGGCATGGGACCCTGGGCAGAACCCTCTTTGGTCAAAATGTCGATAACTTATATCGAGAGAACAGGAGGTAATAGTGGGATGGGACCAACGTTGGACACCGTGGACTCATAGGGCGCATCGATAAAATTTGGAGGGTGGAAATATCATTACAGGAACATTACCGGTTCGTTCCAAACATGTTCCTGTAATGGTATTTTAACCAAAGTGCATGCCGAAGTTAATTTATTCGATGATCTGGAGACAATTTAGTGCCCATTAATAAACTAAATAACATACAATGGAGTAAAATTACAGAAATGATATCGTATTATACAGTAATTTCGCCGTGCAAGTTCAATAGTATAATAATAATAATAATAATAATAATAATAATAATAATAATAATAATAATAAAAATAATGTTTATTTCTGTGCCATGAACAGCCTAACGGCAAAAATACAGCACTTTATCAGACAATATAAACACATATTACATACAATGTAAGCTATATACTGAAACAATAAAACATAATGATAAAATAAAGTAAAATAATATCGGATTAATAATTCCTTGTCAAATTAACACCATTTTTTTAGTATCAAAATAGTCGTCATAAATAGTAAAAATAATATTTGTCAAGCTCTAAAATTCATGCTTTTATACTGATAAAAATAAATTAAACTAAATTAAAAGAATTGGTCAGTCTTCTTAAAATTACAGATTTCGGATTCAACGGAACTAATGTTGATATATTTCTTGTATTATACATTGGTACCCTTATACCTATATTATGCAAGCAATATTCACTATGATAGCTATTGTCTAGTAATTTCTTAATAAAATTTCTTTCAATAACTTTTCTCCTGTCGCTCAATGCCTGCAATCCCCAAAATTGACACCAGTATTCATAACTACGTGAGTAGTAATCTCTATTCATTTTATAGCAGAGTAACCTAATAAAACATTTTTGTACTGATTCAATTTTGTTTGCCAACGTTATACCTATACTATTCCAAATAACTACACCGAACTCTAATTTTGATCTTGCAAGCATCTTGTATAAATATACATATGAGCTGGCATTTCTAAACTCAGGCCATTGTTTGAAAATAAACCCTATTATTCTTCTAGTCCCTTGGATTGTATCATTTATATGATAGGTAAATTTCATGTTTCTGTCAAACACTATACCCAAATCTTTAATCTGTTCGGCTTTATGCAATGTTACTCCATTAATTACATATTTGCTTACGTAGTATTGGGTTTTGTTAGTATATGATATGTATTTAGTTTTGTCACAATTTATTTTCAATAAGTTACTTTTACACCATGTACTAACAGTATCTAGATCTTCCTGTAGTAAGTAGTTATCATACTCACTATTTACTATTCTAAATAATTTTAAATCATCGGCATACAACAAAATATTTGAGTATTTAATTTTCTCAGGCAAATCATTAATAAATATTGAAAAAAGAAGAGGTCCCAGAGGAGATCCCTGAGGTATGCCATTCTTTATATAACCGTAACTAGAGGTTATTTGACCAATTTTTACTTTAAACGTCCAATTTTTACTTTAAAATAATAACAATAATAATAATAATAATAATAATAATTTTTCATCGGTCCTGCGCGGAAAGTGAGAATTAAATCAATCACATGTGTAGTCAAGGTAAGGAGAAAAGCCTAAACTGAATAAGACTGAAGCGGGTCACAAGCTGGGAATAAGAATAGTGCATGGTGTAAACAAAGGACGACACTGAAAGAGAAGTCCAGAAACAGCAGGTAAACGGAGAAAAAAGAGTAGAAATTGTTTAAATGGAAACATAAAATAGAAATACGAATAGGGATGAGCACGAGTCGAGCCAAAATTCGACTCGACTCGAGTTCAATTCGAATTGAGTCAAAGGTAATTTTCCTAAGTTGAGTTCCGAGCCAAGTCGCTGTTTTCCAGGTCGAGTTTCGAGTTGAGTCGAGTTTAATAATGGTTCGCTCGCTCGTTCAGCTCGTTTTAACTCGTTTTGAAATAATGGCCTGATTAGACTGGAAAGCGATAGCCATGAGAAATGTAAGCAGTAGTATGGAATACTTTTAGTGTTGCTCACGACAGGGGTGCATCTCGTCTCGTAATTTTAGTGCATCTCGTGGGGGAATTTTAGTGTATCTCGTCTCGTCTAGATAAGGAGAGGACATGAGTTTTTTTATTATTACGAGACAGCCTCAAATGTCGTAATCACCAATATAAGTATATACTGTAGTTCTTAAAATCAAGGCTGAGACCTGCATGGTCGAATTCTTGAGCCCAAGCAGAAGACTAATCCGGGTAGTGATATCAACCGGCTCGGCTCGTATCAACTGAGCGAACAGCTCGAGTCGGCTCGGTTGGGATGAGCCGTCGGCTCGGCCCAATTGAGCCGATGATCTGAGCCGGCTCAGTTGGAACGAGCCATCGACTCGGCTCAATTAAGCCAATGGCTCGAGCTTTCTCGGTTGGGATGGGTCACCTACTCGGCTCATGTGAACCGGTTCGAGACAGCTAAGTTGAAACTAGTCCATCGGTACGGTTCGACTCAGCTCAACTAAGCCGATGGCTCAAATCGGCTCGGTTGGTTGAGCTGTTGGCTCGGCTCACTTTTCGGTTCGGTTCGTAAGCCGAGCCGCTCGAGCCGTTGCGAAGCCTAAACCCGGTCCCAGCTGTTTTGAACATGTTTGGGTGAAGCCTATAACTTTTAACAATTTTTGGCTCGAGCCCGAATACTTGCCCCTTCGGAACTCAAACCCAGAACGTGACCGATGTCCTTGCCTCCTGAAGGCTTCTCGACGACCGAGATCGACAGTCAATTAGCTTTAACTATTCAGATACAAACCGCATATCTTTTAAAGTTTACACACGGTGTTGATATAATAATAATAATAATAATAATAATAATAATAATAATAATAATAATAATAATAATAATAATAATAATAATAATAATAATAATAATAATGGCATTAAAAGTTTTAAACTTGCCCTAAAATTAGGCAAAACTTTCTTAAAAGTCGAGATTTCGGGGAAAGGGCTCCGTACCTTCAAGACACACCTCTGCAACTACCCACATTTTAAACTAGAGCGTTCCATTGAAGTTTCATGTAGAAAGTACTCTACTGTATGTTTTAAGGAAAATAACTGTTATAAAATAACTGAATATCACGCAACAGTAAGGCATATAATAAACTAATTTATAGGATATGTGGAGGTAAAAATAAAAACTTTGCTACAAAATACCTATACAGAGTATAATTCAATATAATGTAACGAAATAGCCTATGAGATTCAGTCTACAGAGCAATTGTTACTTAAAGAATGGACATACACTATTTCGAGAATCGAGACAAGACGGAAAACGTTTACGATACTTTTCGTCTCGTCTCGATTTTCATCTCCAAAGCGAGACGAAAATTTTGAGTTAGCCTTGTCCCGTCTCGAATGTAAAATGTTAATTCGCATGTTATTTTGTTTGTTTTAGAAACGAGATGAGAAATTCCTCTTCTCGTGGGCAACATTAAACCAAACCGAAACATTCTTTCCAAATGTCACGCTTCTGGTTGTAATGGTATGACCTGAGCGATAATTAGCTCCTAGCTTTTAATCTTCAACGAGATAATAATAATTATTATTAGTTTATTATTATTATTATTCCTGAAGATTTGATAGTTCAAGTATTGAAACATCCGAGTATTCAAATATCTGAATATAATAAAATGCATGTCATCGCCGATCAATCGACATCAAAAATCCTAAAGTAAAAAAAAATGCGACGTGGATTCGCACAAGCACCTTGACCACTGAACCGCGATCGCTACGCGGTAAACGATTGGTCTTTAGTCTGGTTACGTTAGGTTTCTTTGTCTCCGCTTGCAAACTTGTATGTTATATTTCTTCGATTCAAAATGTCTTTCGTGTTTCTTTTATGATGTCGGCAAAGTTCACATTAATAACTTGAGTTGTTCTTAAACCGTTGGTTCACAAGTTTGTTTTCTCCCCACACGAAACTACAAACATGACAGATTGAATTCTCATACTCTCCATTTCTTTCAAAGCAGTCGCCATTACCTGGTCAATGACTTATTTCCGCCACGATTCATATTAACCAAAATAAATTCAGTTTTCGGAAGCGGAACTTTCACCTTCCGGATTTCGGAAAATTATGGAATTCAGTTATACTCTGGAATTCAGAAGAATTCCGGAACTCGGAAAGAATCCGGAATTTAGAAAATTCCGGAATTGAGAAAACTCCGGATTTCGAAAAAATCCGGATTTTTCCCAATTCCGGAATGTTAACGAAATCAGAAATTTCTAAATTCCGCATTTTCCGAATTCCGGAATTATTCCAAAATCAAAATTTTCCGAATTCCGGAATTTGTACGGTTTTACTTTCGGGAGTCCGGAAACTAAAATTTCCGGAATTGGCCATCCCTAGTTTACACACAACCTTTCAGAACACTAAGCTAGTAGCTGTCTACAAACAAACAAGTAATGCAAAGCATTTTGTATCCTGCAATACGTCATGTATTAAAATCCGACAGTTTCAGTATCTAACAAGATATTTCATTATCTAGCTATTGGAAGCTGAGGTATGAAGAATTGTATTGTGTCTTATCTTTTTGTGTCTTATACAACCCTGCAAACCACTGAATATCTAAACGGCTTTCGTTAAATCCAAGTTGTAGTACTCACAGTTACATCCATTTGTGTCTATATGGTCGTGTTAGTAAAGTTTACTATATGATAGCGTTAGTAAGTCTTTCTCTGCTCTCCCGTTCTGATACGATCTACTACAGGATATAGAACCAATTATCAATTCAACCAATTTGTTGTATTACTACACATCTGCTTCCGCCACTGTCAACTCTGTTCGATCTCGTTGACGCGACATATTTGGTTTTTTATACCCCTTTCTTCGTTTACTGAACTAAACAGTAATTATTCTGAAATATACTACAGCGCATGCCTCGTAGATAAATATTTTTGATGCCAATAGTTTTCGTTTTGTCCAAGGAATGTTCTTTCTCTTATTCCCAGCATGACCCTTTTATTACATTATATGAAGAGCATGTAGGTCTAAATACCTCATGTATTGCATAGAATGTAGGTTTAAATCTTCCAGCAAAGGAACATGTGATTATAGTATACAACCCACAGAAGTGATAGCTGGCAATACAGTGGTCGTAATCCCTAACGACACAGGGGGCGAGCGGTGCTCTCCCCGCTGGTCTAGTGGCTAGCACGTGCGCCTTTGGTGTATGGGGTCCCGGGTTCAATTCCTGGAGGGAGAGCATTAATGATTTTTAACTATCCTCGATGTTTTTGTGTTCGTATTCCTGTCGTTATAAGTTATTAGAAAAAGAAAGTTAAACGACTGAAGCAAGTAAAATTAGCAATAAGTAAGTTACTGAAACACATTCGGTGAGTCAGTAAAAAAGGACAAAGCACTAGCCTTTCGACCCGTTCATGCGAGTTCGAATCTATCTCGGATTGATTTTTTATCCATTTGATAAAAAGTATTGTTTCTTTTCGCTACAGGTAGTCACTCTTTTCGTATTTTTCGCCGTCCTTCACAGTTAAAGTAACTGACTATTCTTATTCTTTCTACAAATGATGGATCTTCTCTTTGGTTTCATGTGAAATATGCGCAGGTAATGAAAATACGCTGTTGATAATAATAATAATAATAATAATAATAATATATGAAATATTAGTAGCTAACTCGTGTGTGTATTTCGACAATATAATTTTATATTGTTATGTGGAAATAAGTAAGGCTGGCTGGTGTCCCCCCTTAATTTTTTTATGCGCCTTATGGGTCCACGGTGTTCAACGTTGGTCCCATCCCACTATTACCTCCTGTTCTCTCGATATAAGTTATCGAGCTTTTGCCTAGAGAGGGCTCTGCCGTGGCCCCATGATTCCCCATGACAATGACTCTTCGTTCATTTTGCATTGAAATCGCATATTTTTCTGAGTACTATGAGTGCATACTGTCCAACGTTGCTCCCATAACTCTACAATTTCCTGTTCTCTCGATATAAATTGATAATATTTTGTTTGTAAGGGAGATATGGCGTTACAATCATTACGTTTGAAGAAGAATTGAGGAAGACATTTTCTTGCCACAAACAAAACCTATTATTATTATTATTATTATTATTATTGTTGTTGTTGTTGTTTTACTTACCACTAATGTTGTCTACCTTTATTTGCATTGTAATGTGTTACTAAAAAGCAAATCAAATAACACTCCTCGCCATTCACACTTCCGAACTAAAAACACGATTTACAGTTCTCTGTGTTAGGGGAAAGCACATTTATTATATTATTCTTTCAAATAACACGTTTCACAAGTTACTTCACTTTCCATGTGTAATTTCATATCATCACTAACAATCATCTTGTTCCGATACGAAAATAACCCCCCCTCCTGCAAAAAAAAGTCTGACCGTAACGAAAGGGCGTGAACCTTCTTTAGGCGATTAATTGGGTCCAATATTTCAATAAAAGAGGATAAGTCCCTGCACACAAATGGTTCAGTAACAGAGGAAAAGTTACTCAAACTTTCTGAATACCTATTTATGTGTTTAATTTAAAAGGTTTTAGTTCACTTAGTGTTTACCTTTTAGTATAGTGGTTAGTATCTTTCTCATAGTAACAGTAAAATTGCTAAGTTCAGTAGTATGTGTGAAAAAATAGAATTTTAAAATATGAATTTATTACAAAGAATAAAATGTTACTTTACAATATGCAGACATATTAAATCAAATGTTAATATTTAAATGAGCTCAAGTTTGTCTGCAGTGATCTACAATAATGAGATTAACAAATAAAGCAAAATTTTAGAATCTGTTATTTATGAGGCCTTTAGCAGGAGACTGCCATAGAAGAAATTACTTCTTCTTAGAGACTGAAATTATTCGAAAGGATAAAACTTACATGTGTAGTTCGGAGGTCTCTCTCTCAACTCAATATTGACCATCTTCGTCGGGGCTTCTAGTCCAAATGCGAGACGCAAAGTATGATGTAAGATCTGAGTCGATGTCTGATTCCTGATTCATAAAAGTTCTAATTTTCCGAAGCTTATATACTGATTGGAGAGAGTGAACTACGTGACAAACAACTTATTTGTTTCATGACGTATTTTGTTATTTGTCTCATGACGTATTTTGTTATTCTTCTCTAGTACTACACTATTTAAAAGTTCGTGTTCGTACATTCATATAAAAAAGTTTTTTAATATTTCAATAAAATAATCATAACATAGCCTCTTCTGCTAAAATTGTTCTTTCATTTGAATGTTTTAGCATCAAATTAAAAAAAGAATAATATTTTTAATATTTCAAAAAATTTCGAAGTGATGGATGTATACTGTATATAGTGAGTACACTGGGAAGAGAGAAAACGAAAATGAAAACACATTCACTTTCTGAAAAGCACTTCACTAGTGTTTATAAACATAGAAGCATAAAGGTTAACGGTGACTTGAAAACCGAGTTCATTGTCTTGGAGAAAGTTGACCTTGACAGTGAAGAAACAGCAAAGTGGATCGGCTGAGAAGGAACGTCTTCCTTTGATGATAAACTGTGATGATCGGTGACATGAGAAATGGAGCATCTGGTAAGAGACGAAACCATTGGACAGGAGCGTGCTGATTCTCATGGTCGCGACTCCATAGAATCACGCTAACTGCGTATCAGGCAGGAGCGACGTAACAGGGAGCATCCTTGTTGAGAGGCCAGCTCTTCGTGGGATGACTGCACTGAACATCATGTCGGATGACGGAAACCCTGGCTGCGAACTGGTGTCTTAAGATGTCATTACTGCCGCTGGTCATCTGCAAGGGTGCTAGCTACCAAACCATGATGCTGGAGAGAGATGATGAACACAAGATGTAACACAAACGATAGTCGAAGACGATAGTTTGTGGCGTCTTGTTGTGAATGTAATGAGTGAAACACATGGGGGTGGGGTGGGAAATTGAACTGGGGTCCATCAGGTGGGACTGGATCACTGGAGATGACTGGTTCGTGTCCATGCTGAGTCCACTTCGATAAGGCGTCTGCTGGAGAACCACTGGAAACACCTGCTGGAAACTGGAACGTTGACTGCCTGGGATGCTGCTGATGACAATTGAAGTATCAGGAATGCTGTGTAGATTGCTGTCTGCGGTCAATCATCGTGACTGGTCGTCCTTATTACGTAGACATCTGTGATCTCTGGAAGCGAGATCATCTCGGAGGCTGGATACAGCTGAGCGATGGCATGGAGCCGTGTAGAATGAGGAGAGATGAGAGAGAGATTAATGACTGATATTTTAAATACATGAGTGAGAGGGATTAGGATATAGGGTGTGACAACGCGAATTTAATGGGATAAGGGGAAAGAGGATTTATTACATACATACGTTATTCAACAGATCTGAAAGAAAACTGGCTCTGAAATAAACCACGCACACTTGGAGAAATTTCATTGAAGTATATGCATAACGGGAAATGCCGTTATAGAAATAGAAATATAGAAATAACAGAATTGAAGTGACGTGAGTGGGAAATTATATATAAGAAGGAGGAATAACCTGACTTGTTATTGGCATGTTAATTTCTGCAATATGATGAATATGGAAGAATTGAAGGACTTTCTGTAATATTATTGAAAATAAATAAATTGAGATATGTAATACCTTTAAAAATTCCTTTTAGAAAGTAATGTTAACCTAATTTCGATTCTTTGAACCAATTTTTTTTTAAGACCTAAAATACCCATAAACTTGTCAATCAAACTCTGTTGTTTGAGTCATAGGAAAGATTGAGGAATAGAGTAGGTACTAGATCTATATTGGGGTGGGTGGTACTAATTATAGGGGAGAGGGTTGTAAGAGTAGGGGGAGGATGTTATTACACCTATATTCTAAACTATTTACAGCCATATTTTATGTATGAACTAAATATATTACTAAATATACAAATACTAAATATAAATATATATATATTGAAGTAAGTATGTCTGTGCATTAAAATATTGCAATTAGAAAGAAAGCATATGAAACAATAACGTAACAGAATAACTAACTTTTTTTTCTCATCTCAACCTAAAGGAAAAGTATAACATTTCAATGTTACATGTAAATATACATATATATAGCAATTATAAGAGATAAGAAGTACTCATAGAAATGAGATATATGTATCTATATGTACATTATAGTTATATACTACTTGGGTACACTATTAGCCATGTATTTTCTATATTTGGCTTGAAAAATAGGATCTGGAGATGTATCAGGGATGTAAAGCTTTAAACGATCTATGGCTATGGGTTGCAATGTACCATTAATGTCTATAATATACTCATTTTTGTGATAGGACTTAGCTTTCACTGTATGTGGTCCTGTATAGAGTGCAGACATTGATGGTGACTCACCCTTCTTTGTGTGCATTTTCTTAACCATAACCTGACTTCCTAAAGGATAATCCCTGGGCTTATTTTGAGCTTTGGATTTTAATTGCTGAAAGATCCTATGTTTATGGAAATGAACCAAAGACCTGAGTTCATCAATTTGTAATAGTCTATTGTCTTGGTCCTCTTTATTTGTAGGTATCTGTAAGATATTATCTATGGGAAATCTGTATTGTTGGCCATAAAGTAATGTGAAAGGAGCTGTACCTGATTGAGTCAGTGGCGTATTGTTACAAACACTTACAGCTTGTTGGACATACTGAGACCATGTGGAATGGTCTAGTTTAGATAGAAACCTAATGGCAGATTGAATTTTGGAGATTGCTGCCTCTACAGAGCCAATGGAGCGATGTGATGCGGGAAGCGCATATCTTGCCTGAATATTTAGTGATTTAAAAAATTCCTGTACTTTAATGACGGTGTGGTTCGGAGCTTTATCCATGTGTATGCATTTTGGCGAACCATACTGCAAAATGATATTCTCATATATAAATTGGAGAAATGTATCAGTAGTCATATCTTTGACAGGTTTAGCCACTACATAGGAGGTTACTGCTTCTGTAGCCACATAAATATAATTGTAACCATTTGACGTGGGTAATTTGCCTATAGCATCCACAAACCAGGTGTCAAAGAGTACTGACGGCTGATGTGTTTGTATGTGAATATCATTAGGGCGATAATTTCGCTTAAATTTATTGCATTCTATGCAACCATTTAATTTTGAACGGAGCCAATTTTGTAAGTTAGGTATATAATATCTATCTTTGATTAGAAATTTTAACTTATGAAAACCAGGATGGGTGTCTGAATGAAATTCTTGAAAGACTGTATCTTTTAATGAATCTGGAATGCATAGTCGTAATTTAGTTTCTGCTGGTGTATAAATGATTCTGTATAATTTATGATCTTGTATTTGATATTGCTTGGACCAAAGTGCATACTTAGGATGAGTGGTCTCCTTATTTTGTAACACCCTGTATATTTTAGAAAATTTCGGATCTGAACGTTGTAATTCAGCTATATCAGTATTACTATCTAAAACCAAGAAAGCATAGGGATGTTCTTCTGGTTCTATTTCTTCATATTCTTCCGGGGATAAGTCTAAAGGATGGCGTGAAAGATAATCACAAAGGGCATTCTGCTTGGATTTAATGTGGCGAATAGTGAAATCAAAAATTTGTATGTAACTTAACCACCTGACCATTTGTGCTGTGAGATTTGTAGTTTTCTTGACAGCTACTAATGCCAAATTGTCTGTCAAAATAGTAAAGTGTCCACCTATGAGATATCTGTAAAACTTACGAAGAGCGAAAAACACTGCAAAAAGTTCAGCATAATAAATAGGGTATGCTTTTACTTTAGGTGGGAGAGTAGCGCTAGCAAATTGTACAATAGACCAATGTTTCTCATTTGGAAGTTTCTGCAGAAGCGCCGCAGCACAGCCAATGGAACTGGAATCTGTGACGAGCATATGTTCAGCGGACGGGTTGTAAATTTGTAACATGGGGGCTGAAGTGACCATTTGTTTTAATTTCTCAAAGGCTTCAATTAATTCTGGGGTCCACTTCAACAGCTTTTCTTTTGTTGCAGCAATTTTGTGTAATGGGGCGGCAACTATTGACAGTTTGTTATAAAACATTCTGTTATACTGCAATGCAGCTAAGAATGCTTTTAACTGCTTGGGAGTTTTCGGACGTTCTAATGAAGTTAATGCCTTGACTTTGTCAGGGTCTTGTGAAATAGTGCCCTGATCTATTATGTATCCAAGAAATTTAAATTTCTGTACTCCAAATTGAGTTTTGTTTAAACTAAACAAAAGACCAAATTTTTCTGCAGTTTGCAATGCTTTTTCTAAGACTCTAAGCATTCCGTCAAACGTATTTCCGAAGAAAATTAAATCGTCCACATACGAAAGAAATTCTTTGGGGGAGAAATCTCTAAACATATCTTTAACTATCCTATGTAAAATTAAAGTTGATGTCCGAAAACCTTGGGGTAAAGTGCTCATTTTAAAGAGACTGTGAGGTAACCCTAATTGATGCACGCTGAAACTGGTTAATTCTTGATCTGCCTCGTCTAATTTGACCTGATAAAAACTTTGCTCCATGTCAGTTTTTATACAGTAACGAGCCTGTGCTAATTGGTCTAATATGTCCTGAACACCAGGGGATAATTCGCTGACCGGTTTTGAACGGGATGAAAGTTCTCTGAGATCTAAGACGAGACGTACTTGGTTCGAATCTCGTTTAGGAACTGCGATGAGGTTGTTTCTATAGAAACTGTCTGATTTTGATATGATTCCATTGTCAATCATTTCTTGTATGTTTTCTTTGACTTTAGCACGAAGACGAAAAGGAATGGTATATGTAGGAACTGTCCACGGTTCTCTGTCTACTACATTAAGTGTAGCAGAGTAGCAGTCTATAACTTGGAAATCCTTATTATGCCAAGAAAAACATGTTGGATGTCTTTTTAAAACTGAAAGTATCTTCTCTTGTTGATCTGGCGTTAAATCAGGATTAATATTAAACTTACTGTAGTCTATGTATGGTTTGATTTTTTCAAGACGTTTGGCCACCCTATCACGTGTTTGTTTTTTCGTTGGTTCGTAAAGTTTACGTATGAGATATACATGAGCCTTCTGTGTGTCCTTTGGTAATAAAGCGCCCTGAGCTATATGTGTTCCTTTCTGCAAATATTTCTTAGTATTTCCCGGATTTACTATCGGTAAATACATATTATTGGAATTTACTGCTGTTTGCATGAATACACAACCTTGCATATTTCTAATGATTGGATTTTGAACAATAAATTCAGTATTCGAGACTGGAGTATCAAGAGTAAGAGGAACATACCTTATTGAATTTGGAGGAATGGCTGTACCTTGTCTAACACAGAAATTGAATTTGCAGTTTCTACTCACTTTAGCTGACAATGATGTTTCTTTGTCACTTTCCTTAGGAAATCTATGGGTGTCCCCATAATGGGTAAGAGTAACAGTGTTGGCTTTATATGAAATATTAGCCTCATGATTTGTCAAAAATCTGTTAGAAAGTAAAATAGGAATATTGGCAATCGTGGAAATACGGAATAAAACTTGAAAAGTTTTACCCGCTATAACTATCGGAATGTATGCTGCTTTTGTTAAATGTAATGGAGTAGAACTGATGCCGTATACTTTAGTAGTTAGTTGAAATATCTTACAATTACGCGGCACTAAGGAGTAATGTATCAGAGATGTCATAGCGCCTGTGTCCAGTAAGAAGTTATACTGTTGATTCGATATGGTACCAGTTACATACGGAAGTTGATTCCTAAATACTAAAGGGACTGTTACTTTAGTATGTGATTGCTGAGGCTGAACGGCATGTGTTTCATGCTTGTTTTGTTTCACATATATAGTAGTAGCTTTAGGTATATCACTTGCAAGGGAATTAGTTTGTGAGTATAATAAACTGGTATGTGACTCTTGACTTGCTGTTGCCTTGGACGGCAAGTGAAATGATGACCTATCATGAAAAGTATCGATACTTTCTCTAGGAACGTGCAAGCTTGTGTGTGCAGTAGGTATAAAGGATGGTGCTTCCGGATTTAAATTTGAGGGGGAATATACAGAATTTGTTCTAGTGGGCAGAGAATATATTGGGATTAATTCATTAAATTGCGGGGTGGGAGTCCGAAAAAACATACTATGCCCATCCCCTATTGATTCCCGTTTTTTGATAATGGTCCATATTCTAACGCAGGATATTTATTCTGTGGAGTAAAAGATGGAAAGTAGGAACCATATGGCTGTCCAAAAGGTTGCATGTAATATGGAAAAGGGGGAACAGTATAATACTGTTGATAAAACCTCTTAGAATTTTGTTTTCCATTGGAAAACTTATGTTTCTTCTTATTTTTGTTTTGTGAGTTATTTTGCCTACCTTGACCATTGTTTTGATTTTTGTTCTTGTAAGGAGAGACACTACGGGATTTCCTGTAATACTGTTTGTGGTTTCCTTGTTGTTGAGAAACTGAAGCAATAACCTGACTGTCCTCTGCACGCGTTGCTAAATTTACCTGCAATGCTTCAAGCTGTTTTGATATTTTTTCTAACTGTTCATCCGTGGAAGACAAAGCGGAAGGAGAGGAGGTAGCAGAGTCTTGGAATGCAACGTGTTTGTGTTCCTGTTCCGTCCTGTATCTTAATAAAGCATCTGAATGTTCTATAATCTGTGCTTTGTTTATTAACTGTGAAAAATTTTCAAACTGATGTTGAGCAAACAAAGGAACAAATCTAGGCTGCAGAGATATAATTGTTTGCAATAAAAACGATTTAAAAGGCATGGGAGGTGTAATGCGTTGTGAGAGGTCATATTTCTCATACAAAAACGGAATGAGTTTTTCATCTTTTTCTTGTTGCCGTTTCTGAAACAAAAGTGTGGCCTCAAGAGGAAGAAGAAGGGGAAAACTGTTCCAAAAACTTGGATTTCAAGGCTGACCACGATAAATTTAGAAATTGCTCATTTCTGTTAAGCCAAAGTGCTGGGAATTGGGTCAACGAAAGTTTGAAGACTTGTTTTTGGGTATCTTCATTTAACTTATGCAATAAAGAAAATCGTTCAAATTTCTGAATGAATGTTTCCGCATCTTGACCTTCGGAATTTGCAAAGGTATCTATGAACATGGGAAACGCTATAGTAGGAGGAGTTGATGAAGTATTGTTATTTTGTTGTCTACGAGCCATTGTTTACAAAGTACTTTAAAACCAAAAGAAATATAAGCCAGAAATCCTTAAGACATGCAGAAATCGTATATATGTTGTATTTCAATGCTCATGAAGAAGTAGTTTCGTAACCTAGGCCTCTTTTATTTAGCATAGCAAAAACTAATGTGCTGCTTGAATATCTTAGTCTGTATTTCTTGCGGGGATAGCCATGTTTAATTTAAAAGGTTTTAGTTCACTGAGTGTTTACCTTTTAGTATAGTGGTTAGTATCTTTCTCATAGTAACAGTAAAATTGCTAAGTTCAGTAGTATGTGTGAAAAAATAGAATTTTCAAAATATGAATTTATTACAAAGAATAAAATGTTACTTTACAATATGCAGACATATTAAATCAAATGTTAATATTTAAATGAGCTCAAGTTTGTCTGCAGTGATCTACAATAATGAGATTAACAAATAAAGCAAAATTTTAGAATCTGTTATTTATGAGGCCTTTAGCAGGAGACTGCCATAGAAGAAATTACTTCTTCTTAGAGACTGAAATTATTCGAAAGGATAAAACTTACATGTGTAGTTCGGAGGTCTCTCTCTCAACTCAATATTGACCATCTTCGTCGGGGCTTCTAGTCCAAATGCGAGACGCAAAGTATGATGTAAGATCTGAGTCGATGTCTGATTCCTGATTCATAAAAGTTCTAATTTTCCGAAGCTTATATACTGGTTGGAGAGAGTGAACTACGTGACAAACAACTTATTTGTTTCATGACGTATTTTGTTATTTGTCTCATGACGTATTTTGTTATTCTTCTCTAGTACTACACTATTTAAAAGTTCGTGTTCGTACATTCATATAAAAAAGTTTTTTAATATTTCAATAAAATAATCATAACATATGGGCGAAATTTGATTCCCTTGGAACTTTTTAAGAGTTTGAAGGTCCGCCATTTTGAACATTTTCATCTGATTATTCTGGTTAACGAACTCATCAAGATATTTCAACAATTAATGTTTGTGTCAAGTTTCGTCTCAATCCTCTGAAAATTAGGGTGGTTATGGGATTCACAAATAGCGTTATATATATATAGATAGATAGATAAATAGACACACAGCGGGAGAGAGAAAAAATGTTTTGCTTTCTTCTCGCTTCCCGCACCTGTGCTGCGTCAGAGCTAAACCGGGCCTCTTTGCAAAATGTATTGACCAGCCTAACCTAAACACAAGCCTTTTACTTGCTAACGTAGAAAAGTGGTCGAGAGGTGTAAAGCATGTAGAAATTGTATTTTTAATAACCATGAGTATGGATTCGAACCCCTCCACTTCCATGTTTTTCTTTTTACTTTTTGCAGCTACGTCGGTACGTTCAATTTTTATTCTTTACTAATTGCAAAGGGCGTTTACATTCAAAATAAGAGGAATTTTGGTGGCATTTGTTCGGATATTCTTCTCTTTCGAAATGAAGAAAAGAATAAAAGCAATACGCAAAGACAAAAAGTATTATCAGTACTATACATTACCAATAATAATTGCTACGAAAGACTAAATACGACCTCTTTTACCATATCTCATGAGCTGTATGTATTATTAACAAAAATTTTTAAAAACGTCCTTGCCGGGGATTCGAGCTCGTGTCCTTTGCATTTGTAAGCCAGCACCTTAACAACTACACCAAGACCATAGCGTGGTGAACGTTTAGTTGTCGGTGTATTTGTTGTATTTGTGTTTTATGTTCCCACTTCGACAATTTTTACTCTTTTTTCTCCGTTTAACAACTGTTTCTGGCTTTCTCTTTCGGTGTCGTCCTTTATTTACACTATGCACTATTCGTATTCACAGCTTGTGCCCCTCCGCAATGTTTTATTCAAATTAGACTTTTCTTTTTGCCCCTCAGTAAACATTTGATTGATTTAATTCTCATACTCTCCACGGATGGAGCGCAGGAATGCCAGACTCGAAAAATAGGTGTACATTTACTTTCCTGACAGATAATACCACCAACCTACTTAAAAAGAGAAAAGAAATGGCCAAAGTAGAGACTAACCAAGATGAATTTTTGAAATCTTTGATGAAAGTGGAGAAAGAAATTTTGGATCTGTATTTCACTTTTGGGCAGCTGTCAAATGCAAAATGTATGGTAATTGGTATATTACAATCTCTTAAGTGCTAGGAAATATGGTAGCTTTGAAAGGAAATTGTTTAGAATCAAACTAGAAAATTAGGCCTATCTACCTACGAATTAACATTTGCAGCCAGCTATAGCTGTAGCTATAGAGAAATGAATAATCTAGGTATTCATTATTGTATGCTAGAGCTTAACATTTTAATTCATACGCCATTAAAATTTGTCATTTACGTGCAAATAGCTCCATTACCGATAGCGTAGTTATTTCAGTTAAGCTACATAAACCATGTAATATTTAACCCTTTCCAGATTTCGGCTTTTTGGGCTATTTTTTAGACTTTCAGTCAAGCAGCTACTGCATCGTCACTATTTATCCTAGGATCATGGTTCATACCCCATTCCCTTCAGAATAGAGCTGGCTTTCAAATGGTACCACTTGCATGCTCATATCATATACCAAGAGCGGGAAAAATGATGCCAAAGGGAAAATTTCGGAGGATAATTTTTTCTCGCACTTGGGTCCACCCTGGAGCGGCCCTGTGTGAA
Source organism: Thermobia domestica (assembly GCF_964235325.1). Taxonomy (NCBI): domain Eukaryota; kingdom Metazoa; phylum Arthropoda; class Insecta; order Zygentoma; family Lepismatidae; genus Thermobia; species Thermobia domestica. Next base: position 70,922,543 of record NC_137468.1, read on the forward strand.
CGTAGCCATCTAAAAAAAAATCTGATAAATAGTACTTGGTATATTGAATGTGTGTGCCAAATTTCAAGTTTCTATCTTGAATAGTAAAGGGCGGGAGAAATTTTATGAAGAATTCCCACAATGCCCCAAATTACCACAAAACACTATGATCTCAGTGAAAATATTTCCTGAGACATCCCGAATTACCCTAGGATCATGTTTCGCCCATCATTCTCTTCAGAATAGAACTGCCTTTCAGGCGGTAGTAGGGATGCGCACGAGTCGAGACATGTCTCGAATCTCGACTCAACTCGACTCGAATTCGAGTCGAGACACACTTTGTAAAATTCGAGACGAGTCGAGACAAACGTGTTTCTCGACTCGAATTTTCGAGTCGAGACACGAGTCGAGTCGAGACAGCTCATAAAAATCTCGACTCGACTCGAATGTCTCGAAAATTTTTCTAAAACTTTTAATATTATTATGAAGAAATTATTCACTCAGGAACAGCCTTGAAACCAATTCCAGCATTTATTACTTTAGAAAGGTACAGAACGTAAAAATTTAATAGTTAATCTTCCGAGATCAAGATTTAATTTTCAGCTCAATTCAGTTAATTAAAACTAGTAATTAATGTCGTGATATTTGATTGTACTTCAAATATAATAATAATAATAATAATAATAATAATAATAATAATAATAATTGATTATCTAGTTTGTATAAAACTGTTATCCGTAGCCTATATCTAGTCTGTATAAGAACATTGCAATAAAGTGAACATCATAAATTCTCTGAATGAGCAATTGGCAGTCTATAGTAATTTAGCATAGTTATAACTATTGTGTTTTTATTTCCATGAACGCCATAGGGCTACATAACTTCTGGACAGGGCCGGATTTAGGGGGGTGCAAAGGTGCACGCTACCCCCCCTTTGTTGTAAATATGCCTATCTAAAATGAGAAGCTAGCAGTGAAAATACCGCGACACTGGTGTGTCGCGAATGGGCCACTGGTGTACCGCGAGGATATCAAAACAAAATTATTAATTCTATAGCAATCAAATTGCAAAACGTAGGGGAAAATGTATATTTGTATTGCACATTACTGTGAACCTCTACTATGAATCTACAATTTTAAGTTTCATGCCGTGTTACTTTTCTGTACATTTCTAATGTTGAAAAAAGTATTTGTTATTGTTATGACCATTATTGCTTCTTTATCGTTACAGACTATTTCGTAACTTGAAAATTTAAAATATCATTCAATCCTTTCGATAAATTATTTACATTTGTGTTTTAAAAGTAAAATAGATTTATTTGTTCGTTCGTTATTTAATGATCTTCATTCTTAGTAAAAGGTTGGATACAGTTTTCGAAAGAGTAAGCGTATTTTTAATAACCTGAGTCCAACATTTCATTGCAGTTATTTTCTCCTTTTAAATTAGAATGAAAAATAAGCATAGTGATTTACCACGAGGAAAACCCAGTGATCGAGCTTTCTTCTCTGTGCGAAGGAGATCAGTAATCAAAGGAAAAAATACCAGTGTGTTTTATATTTACAAATAATAATATCTATAAGTGTGCCGCGAGAATCCATGTTACACCCGTAGTGTGCTGCAAGTTGAAAAAGGTTGGGAAACACTGGTTTAGAGGAAAGAATAATTTGTACACTCCCTCCTCCCTGCTCTCTCTCTGCCTAGTATATTTTCTTTATTTTATTGTCTCTGAAACACCATTCCAGACAAATGCTTTTCGGTAGAAAAGTTAGAAACAAACCATCCCGCTCTTGGACAAAGTGGGCAACATGCGGTAGTCAGGTCAATGAACCTGCTTTGGAAATTTTCGTGCAATTTAGGTTACTGAGAGGGTGTAGTTTCTTCAACTAAGCCGCCTTCTACTATGGCTCGTGCCATAAATAAGTCATCGTCTGATCGTATGGAAAACACCGCTAGTTGTCCTTGCCTAACATCTGTTTCATATTTATATTAGCCAGTGACAGCGATAAAGGGCGCGCATACCCTGGGGTGCGGGGGAGCATACTTGAGGGGGCCTCTACAAGGTACACTCAGCAAGGCACCTTTTACTTGTCATTTATAATTTTAATGCATTTTGAAAGCGTTTGTACACAGCCTATAATTAATTCTAACAGTTTCACAGAATTAAACCAGTCGAGAATGCTCCATGAGCATTGCCAGAACGAACTTAAAAAGAATGGAGATACGGAGCGGGAAGGAAAACTGTCATTGTTCCTACCTCGCAAAAATTAGTAAAATATTATCTCTCTATGACTTACAGTTCTCGAGATATGGCTGCTTAAATATCTAGAAATTTGAACTTTTTGGCCAGTATTTGGGGAACGGTGGCCAGTTGGCCAGTAGACAGTTAATCAGTGGACACTGGTTATTATTTGGTATTAAAATGTTCACCACCCTCTTAGGTATTGATCAACACCAATATGATCTCTCTACAACTTATGGTCCCTGAGCTATGGCTCCTTAAATAGCTAGAAATTGGCCATTTTTGGCCAATATCACGGGAACGGTAAGTCATAGAGAGATGATATTGGTGTTAGTCAATACCTAAGAGGATGGTATGCATTTTAGTACCGATATTAATTGGTGACCACTAAACAACTGGCCATTGGCCAAACTAGTGGCCAATTGGCCAGTGTTAATCGGTTACTATTTGGTACCAAAATGTTCACCATCCTCTTAGGTAATGAACAACATCAATGTGATCTCTCTGTGACTTATGGTTCCCGAGATATGGCTCCTTAAATCTCTGGAAGTCGGCTATTTTTTGGCCAATATCTTGGGAACGGTAAGAGTGACGCGAAAAATTTAATCACTTTTTCTGATACTTATTGAAGCTCTATCAAATACACGGTTCAAAATTGAAAAATCGCAAATAACAGACAGACGGACAGACAGACAGACAGACACACAGACATAAAGAATTCAACATCGAACTTTTTAAGTTCGTTGATAATGAAGTAATAATTAAAATCAAATAATGAGGAATGACTGTGAACATGAATGTCAGGTTCCTCTTTGCGATTTTCCAAAGATTTTATTTTCCAGTGTAACATTTGCATATTATTATGTTAGTCTATAATGCCATATTTTCGATATCGTGTATCTTAGATTAGAATTACAGTGCATTACAATAAATTATCGTATTTACCAGAAATATCTTCCAAGAAAATAATTCGAGTTGTTATTTGAAGAAGACAGTTGCTTACTGACAAGGGAGTGGCTCCACTGAGATGCGAACGAGACAATTGTGTTCGCATTGGATATGTTATAACTAGACGAATCCCGAAGTTATACGTGTCACCGGGCGGGATATCGTGAGTTACAACATATTCAACGAACTTAAAAAGTTCGTTACTGAGTTCTCTATGTCTGTGTGTCTATCTGTCCGTCTGTCTGTTATTTGCAATTTTTTTAATTTTGTACACTGCATTAGATAGAGCATCAAAAACTATCATACAAAATGATTAAATTTTTCGCGTCAATCTAACCGTTCGCAAGATAGTGGCCAAAAAATGACCGATTTACAGAAATTTAAGTAGCCATATATCGGGAACCGTAAGTCATAGAGAGATCATATTGGTGTTGATCAATATCTAAAAGGATGGTAAACATTTTGGTACCAAATAGGAACCGGTAGTCACTGTCCAACTGGCCAAGTGGTTTGGCCAATGGCCAGTTGGCCAGTGGCCACCAATTAATATCAGGACAAAAATGTTTAACATTCTATTAGGGATTGATTACCACCAATATCATATCTCTATGGCTTACCGTTCCCGTGATATTGGCCAAAAACATGGCCAATTTCTAGATATTTAAAAAGCCATAGCTAGGAAATTACCTGCTAGAATAGTTTGAACCGAGTCATTTGTTCGGAAACGATTGGGTAAATGGAAAACTCGGTGAACATGTATCCCATCATTTTCAAGGCCACACTTTTTTGGGGTAAAAAGTTTGCTCCAGGGTTCCCCGTAGGGCCCCAGACGGGATCCAACTAAAAAGTTTCAAATGGCAAGGGGGGTTTAAGTAGCACATCGTTTGAAATATGTTGTAAAATGAAGGAAAATGGAGCAAGTCTCGACTCTCTAAGACAACCCTGTGCAAAATGGCGGCGGGTAAAAATGAAAACAAAAACTTAATTGAAAAGTCCACGTCCACCCGTATAAATCGAAAATGGTGAGACAAATGTAAAAACAAGAAAGGACGTGTGGCATTACGAGATCGAGCTAAAGAGAATTTCACAGTAAATATCAAGCTCAAGCTCGAATTAGTGAGAAACTTGACTAGTGTGATCCTCATTGAGATTAGCGAACGCGAGCTCCATTGAGGATAGAGAGCATGAGCCCGAGTGAGTCACGGTTGCAAAATTACCAATTTTACTTCTTTCTTTCTTTCTTTTCTTTTCTTTTCTTTTTTTCCTACTGCAATGCGTAAGGTTTATGAACAGCAGAAGTGCTTGCTAGAAAGACCTTAATTAGCATTGCTTGAATTATCCATAGACTAGGAACTGCTTAGATATCTAATGCAACTTACGTTCGCATTTTAACAATTCAGGTTGTAATTAAAACCTTGAATACTGAGCAGATGAGCACGCAGAATGTTTTGTTGGGGTGTATTTCTAATACGCAATTAATTCTTCATAAACAAATACAACTCTATAGTATCTGAAGCGGCTTGAGTTGGATTGAATGAAAACGTGAACATGTATTCGGACTGTGCAATGTATTGTTAATTATCATGAACTGGAACAATTAGAAAAAAAATGGAAGCGCGACTGATGAGCACCAAACATCAAAATTTCACAAGGCATGGTCAAAGCTCACACCTCAAAGACCAGAAAAAAAGATTGCCCCATCAACTAACCGTTGTCTTGTCCAAGTCAGTTGCTTCTTTTCATTGTGAAATTTCCTGCAAGTTAATCAGAATGTTGAAAATTTCCTACATTTTAAATTTATTTAGTATGTACTGATCAGTCAGAACATTATGACTACCAATCTACTATCGATATAATTTCCGTCCAGGCGATATCTGTGTCACCTGCCGACGAATGCCTGCTAGTCAGTCACGCGTACGGTGCATGTAGTATCAGTGAGAGTGCTGGCCGTGTGTAGAATGGGGAAGGCGTGCGATCTGAGTTTGACCGAGAGCAGGTTGTAATGGCCCGCAGACTCGGCAAGAGAATTTCGGAAACTGCGGGACTTGTCGGATGTTCGAGGAGTGCTGTGGTGAGTGTCTTCAACAAGTCGCGAAACCAAGGGAAAACGACGTCCAAACGTCGAGGGGTTGGGCGCTCCCACCTCATTACAGATGTCGGACGTCATAGGCTGGGCAGACTGGTAAAACAAGACAGGCAGCGAACTGTGGCAGAACTAACATCATACTTTATTACTGGGCAAAGTACAAGTGCGTTTGAACACACAGTGCACCGAACACCCATAACGATGGGCCTCCGAAGCCCATGTCCCATCTGTGTGAGAATGTTAACACCACGACATCGGCAACTACGACTGAAATGAACACACGACCATCGTCATTAAACCTTGGCACAGTGGCAGAGCGTTGCATTGTCTGATGAATCACGATACCTTCTTCATCATGACGATGGGAGGGTACGAATCCGTCGTGTTTCAAGAGAACAGTTCTTTGACACCTGTACTGCGGGACGGAGACAAGCTGGCGGTGGCTTAATTATGCTCCGGAAAACATTCACGTGAGCATCCATGTGTCTAGTGAAGCTCGAGCAAGGCACCATGACGGCCAAGGCGTATCACACACTGCTTACAGACAACGACCATGTTTCCCAACGGGAGTGGCATTCTTCGAAAAGATAATGCACCATATCACAAGGCCAGGATTGTGATGGAGTGGTTCGAGGAACACAGGGGCAAGTTCCAAGTGATGTGCTGGCCGCCCAACTCGCCTGATCTGAACCTAATCGAACACAAATGGGATGTGATTGAACATGACTTCAGAACGCATCGCCCCTCTCCCCGGAATTTACGGGAATTAGATGACCTGTGTGCAAGGGCGCCGATCCTGGGGGACCGAGGGGGCTCGGGCATCCTCAAAGCTCATGTGAGCCCCCGCACTGTATTTATGAATATACAGTATTTGGCATAATTTGAATACAATTTGAATTAAAATCCTCATATATATGCCTTCTGCATCTGAATGCCCCCCCCACATTTACAGAAATATCGGCGCCCTTGCCTATGTGTACCAATCAACTCTCTCCAGTGACCTTTCAAGGATCATTGCGTCCATGCCAAGACGCGTCGCCATTGTTATCCGTGCTAAAGTTGGACATACTGACAATAAGGTAGGTAGTCATAATATTCTGGCTGATGTGTGCGTATATTTTAACTCGTATATTTTGTCTCGACTCGAATTTCGAGACGTCTCGACTCGAATTCGAGTCGAGTCGAGACAGAGACTGTCGAGTCGAGACAGAAACATATTTTCGAGTCGAGACAACATTTTCTCGAGACGAGTCGAGACAGGCTTAAATCTCGACTCGACTCGACTCGAACGCATCCCTAGGCGGTACCATTCACATGTCTCCATCATGTATCTAAGGCGGGAAATTCCCGAAAAAAGGAATTTTTTGGTCTAAATATCCCTTTTTCAACTTTCAGCCCCTCTGGACCCCCCTGTTTTAACGCATAAATCCGGAAAAAATCTGTTAAATACTACTCGGTGGACTGAATGTTTGTGCACAATTTCAATCTTCTAGGTGCAAAAATAAGCCCGCCATAAAATATATATACCGACATTGCCCCATATTCCCCTATACAGAAGTATATTTTGATAAAAATTCCCTGATAAATCCCTAATTACCCTAGGGTCATGTTTCGCACATCATTCTCTTCAGAATAAAACTGGCTTTCAGACGGTATGACTCACGTATCTCCATCTTGTATATAAGGCGGGAAAATCCCGAAGAAAGGGATTTTTTGGGTCTAAATGTCCCGTTTTTCAAATTTAGCCCCTCTGGACCACCCTGTTTTAACGCAGAGATATAAAAAAAATCTGATAAATACTACTAGGTAGGCTGAATGTTTATGCACAATTTCAATTTTCTAGGTACAAAAGTAAGCCCGCCAAAAATATATATATACCGACAATGTACCATATTCCCGTATACAGAGGGATTTTTTTAAAAAATCCCTGAGACATCCCTAATTACCTTAGGGTCATGTTTCGCACATCATTCTCTTCAGAATAAAATTGCCTTTCAGACGGTATGACTCACGTGTCTCCATCATGTATATAAGGCGGGAAAATCCCGAAGAAAGGGATTTTGGGTATAAAAATATCCCTTTTTTCAACCCTTTGACCCTCTGGTTCCTCCCTTGTTTTAACTCACAAATCTGAAAAAAAAATCTGGTAAATACTACTCGGTGGACTGAATGTTTGTGCAAAATTTCAATCTTCTACGTGCAAAAATAAGCCAGCCAAAAAATATTGAACAAAGGCTTAATAAATGAAAAAATATATTTTAGACTTATGACGTCATCACCTCCTATGTCTGGACGCAGGAAGGTGTGAAACCATACGTAATGTTTTCTACAATGCCTCTGGACTTGAAAAAAAAAACGGACGAAAAAGCTCAAATAGGAGAGTTATAACGCAATGTACCATGAAAAACGCGTATGGTACAAATTGTGCCACAAAATCCCCAAAGGGTTAAACACAACGTAAATACATTTGTTATTTGCGTAACATTTTTTATATTCTACTTGTAAAATCACTAATTTGTGTATTTATCAAGTAAATTATTAGATCAGCCCACAAATATATTCACCTCAACAAAAGTATTAAAAATATGTCTTTTAAAATTTTACTAAGTCACTTTGACATTATTGTTGTTCCTACTACGAAGAACTTTCATCTCACTACGCAAATGTGCTAACGTAGTGTACATCCTCGCACACTACGTACTATGCACTCGCAAACTTGTGAACTTGGACCTTTTGACGCACACTAGGTGACGTCAGTTCCGGAAATAAGCATACTTAGAATGCACACTTGTATGTTTTGGACACGGCATAATATTACAAAATTTACACAACTACTTTTTTACGTGCATCAAAAACGTAATAACCATGATCTTTAAATTCTTGTGCTCCGTCGAGACATGTAATATTCGGCATTATACTGGCTGCTTTGCCGTTCAGAAATACACGAGCCAAATCTGGGACCACACTCGTTGCAGCCAAGAAAACAAACTGAGGAAAAGTTTGCGGCAGATATCCGACAGTCCCATATTTCATTGTGGTAGACAAATCACGAACTAGTAACGTTTATTCATGGTCAAGTATGCATAAGGGAGAAATAATGGTAATGAATAAGTCGTAAAATCGTTCAAAATTTGCAAATTTCGCTAATTTTACAGAATTTCGCGTTTAATCGCGAGCGTTATACGGCATAACATAGTGAAAACATACGGTATATATTTTAACAACGGCGCAAATCTGACTTCAACATTGGGGGGGGGGCGGATAAGACCGTTCCCATAATTTTTTTCAGCTATGTTCAAAATATTTATGAAGTTCAAAAACAATGTTATGGAAGACCAGTGGAGCAGAGTTGTCTTCAATATTGGAAGGCGGCAGATTTGAGACATTCTGGGGGACATTAATTTCATCTCATTTTCCTTTGTGGCAATCGGGCACAAATCCCCAAAAAACACATTTCGAACAGGATTATTGGGGGGACAGTCCCCCGTTCCAAGATTGGAGGGGACATGTCCCCCTCATCCCCCCGGGATTTGCGCCAGTGTAGTTTAGGTACACAACATTTTCATACAAAACTAATACATTTCGCGTTTTCGCGTGTCACCAAAAAAACGTCTCATGAATAATCCTGATAATTTTGTAATAGAACCTATATCAATAACATACATCATTCCTCAAAGTAACAAATACGGTAAACATAAACAAAAATCAATAGACATATCGTCGATCCAATGATAAAAACGAGAATGTGCTACATTTGACTTATAAGCATTTTAATATTCAACTTACCCCGAAAAATCAGCATATAGACTTAGGTACATTTTTAAGGAATTGACGATAACTTCTAATATACTCATATTTCACAAATGGGACTTTGGTATTGGAATCTGTGCGCCCCAAATAACATGAACTACACTTAGGTGAAAATAGCAAAATTTGCACATTTGCGGTTTTGGCATTTTACCGACGATATTACATCAGGGCCAAATAGGCTTAAACTTCAGACACTACAAAATACATTTCATTTGCTCTCCCCGCCGGTCTAGTGGCTAGCACGCGTGCCTTTGGTTCGATTCCCACTGGAAGAAAATTTGGGATTTTAACTGTACTCAACGTTTTTGTGTTGGTGTCCCTGTCGTTCAAGGTTACTTGAAATAACTGTAAAACATGTATACCGAGTAGAAAATAGAGACAAGTTACTGAGATAGTTCGGTGAATCAGTTAACGTAAAGAAAAGGAAAAGTAATCTACAGCGCTTGCGTGTAGATCACTCTTAAAGGTTAGTTCGAGTCCCATCATAGTAGCATTTTTCTTTTACCTGTTCTCGAAGTTTCTCTTTGTGTTTCTATCGGATTCGATTAAATAGAACTTTGAATAGAGACCACGTGGAATTCATTTATAGACTAAGCCAGAAATTCTTATAAAGATACGACTATGATTTTGTTATTCTTCTTATTATTACTTAAAGTACGAATTTTAAAATGAGGCGATGCAGCATTTACGTAAACTAAATGATAATTTATTTGATAATATTCACTAGTCTACTATACATTTTTCGGGATTTTGCTTTGGTAAATGAAGTGTATACAACATTCAATAGTAAAAATATTACAATAAAAATATATTGTTAAAATATTGATTAAGTAATAGGAGTTAAACATGTCTTTCCAGTAAAAATTATACATAGAGAGAGGATTTAGTTTAAAGTGCAATCCACACGAATATTCGATAACTTACACAATAATATTTACTTCATTAGTTCTATAACTCTTTAAGCTTTTACGTATTATAATTTTCTTTATGTTATGATTTTGACATTTCAAAAAACGTGGAACGAGAAATAAATGTAATATTCTGTTTGTTAAAAAGGCCTTTCAAACAGTGATGATTTCAGGAGATGACCTGAGGGACAATTTGAGACCCTGTCGACCTGAAAGTTTCCCCCTTCGAGGCCATATCTTCGATCATGCTCAAAGTGAATTACGGGGCCGCGGTGGCTCAGTGGTAGAGCGTTCACCTCTGGTGCATGGGGTCCCGGGTTCAAACCCTGCTCCCGCCAAGTGAACTTTGTGGTGGACAAACACCGTGTGCGTGGGTTTTCTCGGGGTTCTCCCGTTTCCTCCCACTTTCTTCATTCCACCATTTCATTCATTTCTCATAATCACCGCCTCCTTTAGCCTAACCGGCATAGCCGTGGGACGTAAAACTCAAAGAGTTCATTTCAAAGTGAATTAACAGTGTTTTAGCACTTTTCCGTCCTTCATGTATTGACAATCCCCTGGGAATAATATTCTGAAATCACGAATGCTTATAAATAGTTTTTCATTACAAATCAAAGGATAATAATGAAATATTGAACATATTTAATATTTTGTTTTCAGCTTTGGATTTTAGATTTGCAATTCATATACTGTTCCATTCTAATTGAATTTGAAAAAAAAAAAAAAATAGTAGTTACCAGACTTATTCAAAGAAATGATCCCAGTCCTCTGATGAAAATACTAACACACTTTGAAAAGAAAAGAATACTTCCTACTGGTTTGAACATATTAACTTCTCATTGACAGATGATTGACCCAAACCGCTCGACCATTTCGTATGCCTTCACAGACTCTTTTGACTTTCGTGTAAAGTGGTGTTCTGCTCCATACTCGTTTTTGTTTATGTCGCTACGACTATGAGTTTGTGGTGAATATTTGGACGTTACAGGTCTTGCTATGTATAATAGTCCTTTTCGTGTAAATTACATTCGATATTACGTCCTAATAACTTATATACAATAGGTTGAATCTGTGAAATGATTGTGGTTGAAGTGATCGTAAATGTTTTCAAAGTTAGGAGTCTGGATATGCAAACTCGCTTGACGTGGAGATTTACTTATGTGTAGAGACCGGCCGCCTTATGCAGAGTCGTTTTGATTTATGATTAGAGTCATACTAAAGGCCTGATTACTACAGGAATCTTATGTTAGTCGAACTCTTTAGTATGACACTAATTACGCGTCAAAATGACTGCATACGGCCCCGGATGTTTAGGCACGAAAAACCTAGAAAATAGGCACTAAAAATTTAAAAAATAGGCAGTAAAATAGGCACTAAAACGTAGCTCCAAATAATGATGATAAATATTCAATACCATTAAAAAATAGATTCAAGTCATAAATAATGCTCAAAGAATATAGAAACATACTTCTTTGTCAATATCTTCTTTTATTGTATATATAAAAACGAAGATTGTTATGTTTCCTTATATACTGGGTGAACCTGGAAGATGTGCACATACTTCGGGAGGTTATTCGTGACATCAAAAGAATACAAAAAAGTCCTCTTGCATGTTGTGGAATTCCGCGTCGTATACGAGTGACAGGGGGGCCAACTTGGAATCGAAAATCGAGTCCTGACAATTGGAGCGAGACATAAAAGTATGCACATACTTTGGGAGGTGATTCATGACATTCAAGAGGACTTTTTGTCTTCTTTTCATGTCACGAATTACCTCCCAACGTATGTGCACATCTATCTGTTCCGTTCCAATTGTCAGGATTCAATTTTCGATTCCAAGTTGGCACCCCTGTCACTCATACACGACGCGGAATTCCACATGCAACAGGACTTTTTGTCTTCTTTTCATGTCACGAATCACCTCTCAATGTAGGTGCACATCTATCTGTTACATTCCAATTGTCAAGATTCGATTTTCGATTCCAAATTGGCATCACTATCACTCGCACACGACACTGAATTCTACAAACTACAAGAGAACTTTTGATATCATTAATCACCTCGGAAGTATGTGCACATCTTTGAAGTTCACCCTGTGTATATATTGTAACGTACCACATGCTTGTGTTTACAAACACCTAATATACGTAAATGTATGTATTATTTATGTTATATAAATTATATATTTTCCCAATGAAGGCTTATTTTGAAGAAAATGCATAGAATAGGCAACATTAGGCACTAAAGCAATTATTTAGGCAGTAAAGGTCGAAATAGGCAAAATAAAATTGGCTTAAATCGAAACTATAACCCCCTATATAAACTTTAAAGCGTTACTTTTGATCATATCTTTAATATTAAAGAATAGGCATTTTGCCTAACATCCGGTCTCTACTTATGATATTTGGTACCTCGGTAAGTTTTAGGTGTCCCATCTCGTTCCCTTTCGTGGGTAAAAAAAGGCCAAAAATTCTAATTTCGGAAGTTCTTGGCCCAAGTTATCGAGTTTGATGAGGTCTTATTACCTTATGTGGTTACATGGATGTGTACAGGGGTCCATTCCCTCTCATAAGACATAGATACATTGGTGCACCCCTTTGAATATTTGGGAGGGATACATTGCCTCACACCGAGCTCCTCCGTGGCTAAGCGGTTAGCGTACGCGCCTTTGACGTAGGAGATCCGGGTTCGATTCCCGGCGGGATCTCATGTGGTTCGGATTCCACGTTAATCAGTAGGTCCACGTCTCATATAGCCACGCTGCTGAAAGGGATGCTAAACTAAAATCAAATCAAAAAAATCAAACATTGCCTCTCACCTTATATTTTGTAAATTGCTGAATTAAAAAAAAATGGTACAGTAGTATAGGATCTGATAAATACCTCTATGTATTTGGGTGGTCCATCACATTCTTTCATGGGTAAAAAAAATTGCCAAAATTTCATATTTCGAAGTTTTTGACCTAATTTATCCTCTTTCATGAAGTCTTATTACCTTATATGGTTATATGGATGTGTACAGGGATCAATTCCCTTTCATAAGGCATAGGTACCTTGCCTTAGCCCTAAATTTCGGGAGGGGCAGTTGAGAATTCACAGGAACATCGTGACTAATATCCACCATCCCCATGGACCCAAGAACATGTTTTTCTGGCCAAAATCACCTGACACATGCTGGATTCCATACGAACACTGCATCATTAATATTGGAGTACCAAATATTTCAACTGGTACTGGCAGAAATTACATCATTTCTGAAGAAGAAATTCAAGCTACTGTGACCTTCTCTAAAATTTGTGGTAAAGAGATCTTAGGCTCAATATTTCAAATTGCTTACAATCAACCAAACATGTAAGTGCTATTTGTGTATTATATGATGATAGTTCACTATTGTTCCGTGTTTCTTTTAATCAAACAACATTATATAGGCTGCGGAATAGGCACATATTGTTTTAAAATAACTATAAACTACATTTAAGGAAGAATTTCCATTTTTTTTTCTCATAAGAATCATCAACCATTATAAAGGATTTTACTTAGCCATGCAAGTCGTAATACTAGAAAATTATATGACCTGATTTTTTTCCTCTTCAATATAACAAAAAACACCCTCCTATCTTTTTAATATGATAAACAGGAATACCAGAGCTACTTATTTTGAAAATTTGAAGCTGATGTTAGGTGGACCCTTTTCACAAATAGTTAAAATTTTTTACATTATTTTTTCTTTGTTTTTCCTCTTTGATGGTGAAATTCGTATGCTTACTGGCACTAACACTGAATCCAGCATTTCCTGTGAAATCCTGTAACTACATTAAAGGCGTTTGCAGGAATACGATATCCTATTTTAGAACCAGGTTTGGCTAACATACAATGTTCTTTTCTGATCTTCTGGGCTTTACGAACGAGATACTGGATTATCTTAAATGTTTCAACAGTTTTCGTAATAGTCCATGATTTTGGAACCAATGACAGAATCCGAGCCCTTTCAGGAACGATACTTAAGTTTCAAATTTCTGGCACAATCCATTTATTAAATCATCTCAGTCTTGACAATTATAAATATTTTCAGCATGGAAAACTGGAAAGTCATTGGAAATTTGGGGGTTTTGTGCATAAAAGTGCCTAAATCCGCCTACTTACATTGTCATAATTTTGTTTTCTAGAACACACACACACACACATATATATATATATATATATATATATATATATATATATATATATATATATATATAAATAAAACACTCTCCTAATATTTTTTATGTTAAAGAGGAACACCAGAGCTACTTATTTTGAAAATTTGAGGTTGATGTTAGGTGGTCCTTTTTCAGAAATAATTGCCAAATTTTGACTATTTTTTTTCTTTGATGGCGAAATTCGTACACTTAACCCCACTTAGGCATTTCATTACTACAATGTTTTAAATGCTACAAATTCTGAGATTGTTTTAGTGAAAACCATTTTCAAATAGCTTCAATATCTTCAGAGATCTAGAGGTTTCAGTACTTGAAGTCGAACGTAGACTTAGGCGTTTTTTGCACAAAGCCCCTAAATTTCGAAAGACTCGTACAGCAGTCGCCTTTGAGGTAGAGGTGTAAAATTTTACAGGTGTGTTATGTTTGTGTACCACAATACATGTACAAAATTTGAAGAAAATTTCAAACATATGAAGCACATTTCAGTTTCAAATTTGGTGATTTCATATGGAATGATCCCCATTCAAATAGTTACGATATAAGGCGGATTTTCATGTGTCCTTTACCTCCGTGAGTTGCGAGCGATTGTGCTAAACAGCCAATGAAATCACGCATCGGAGATGGCGCGCTACACTCGCGTCAGAGTAGAAATTTGTTCAATTCTGACGGAAGTAGCGCGCGTACACTATTGTATTCACTGACTAACATGGCGGAAGTCGCAAACTTTCTATTTTACGCATGCGCATTAGCTAGGGAGTAGTAATTTGGCGCAATACACGCACGGATGCATGAAAACGAAAATAATTTACGGTGAATACGCTACATGTGATGCTTCCGTTCTAACGCGGGCATGAAAATCCGCCTATAATGTTATTCCACGAATAACGTTATTGACTCGTAACGAAAATTGGTCTTGTATTTCGTAACTACCGAAATTAAATATATTTGGTCACAAAGAGCTATTTTCGTTGTTATATTATCCACCCTTGACTGATATCTTCGCATTCTGAATATCTATAAATAAGTACATAGCCCTATTTACTAAATTTGATCTATCTCTGATTATCTACAATCAATAAACTTAACATTTCCTTCTTTTTCGCATTTAGACTTTTAATTTATAGTTTTTCTTTCATCTTCCAGCACTCCTCATGCTGCTTTATTTCTAAAATAATTTTCTGTTTTCAGTCTTACCTTTTTGAATGTCTTGATTCTTTCAGGTGTTTTTCGTATCTGCTGTGGCCAGCTACAACAACAAATTCCCTAACTTCTGTAAAATATAGAATACTTTCCTGGCTTTCGGCACTTATGAAGCATTTCTTTGACTCATTGTACTTCCTTGGACTTTCAAGGTCAGTGTGAACCATGCTATTAAATTTAACCCTTGTCCAGGCAAGCTATTTTTGAAACGTAGACAGCAACTGGGGCCTTACCTACTCTACATGTTCATGACTAACTTCGACTAAAGATAGAATAATTCAGAATTTTATGTCATCGAAATATTTATGGTTATTGAGAAATTCGAAAAAAAAAAAATATGAAGCTACTGGACCTAGGAGGCCCCGCTTGCCCGGATAAGGGTTAAACTATTTCAAGTCTTTGTTAAACGCCCAGAGGAAGAAAATAAATCAGGACACAGCGCTCCAAGAAGTGGGTAATAAGTCGTTCATGTAAGCACCTAAGGGAAGCTGTCCTAAAAAGAAAGTACTCACCCTGCTTTTCTCTACACCATTATTTATTATTATTATTATTATTAAAAGATTAGTCCTTGAATTTTCGCAGTTTTCATTGACATCACTGTCGGAAGACAAGAAAGCGAATCGTAACAATGAAGTTCTCTTTAAAAATCACTGGTTTCATCTATGTTGTGTTTTGCAGACTTTAAATGTTCATATGAAATATCTGATGTTGAAGCATGTTATATTTCGCATTATGGTTAGGTTCTTACTGATGATGTATAATCTTGGCATAGTTTGAAACTTTGTGAATCTAGCGCACTAATGAAACAATTGTAGATACTCTCATTTTGTGTTCCCCGAGGGAACTAAAATCTCTCCCCCTGAAAATTTGGTTATATGAAACCAAACGAAATACAGAAGCCACTTCCTTGTGTCATATTTTGGCCTGGATTGTTTTAACACGATAAATCAAATTTTCAAAACATTCATGTAGTGTTTTTTTTTTTTTTTCAGATTTATTACAAAGCTGCCCTTATTGTTATTGTCAATCCAAACGCAGTTAAGTCTGCGAGGCAAATCTTCCAAATGCTTCGTGGACCTAATGTTAGCAGTATTGGTGGTTGTGTGCTCCAATTTCAAAGTCTTCTGTTACTAACTTTCGCAAAGGAAAAGACTAGCAAAGACCTGTCTTAATGAAGCAACGAACGATTTAAGATTCAATATGAAAAATACACGCCAGATGTGAACCATAGACAGATGTAAACAAGTTTACCAACATGCAGAGTCGGAAAGGATACATACAGGGGTAGACAAAAAAATCTAAAAGCACTTCATACAGGACACCTAAGTTTGGCCCTCCACTGTACAACATGTGTTGCGGTTGCCGATCGTTTTTGTTTTCAATGTGTCATGTGGATCATCTTCTTCCGTCAGCAGTAACCAGTTCAACTGTGAGTGTCGTGGTGCGGTAAAATGGGCGACCTGACAGACTTCCAAAGAGACATGATCGTTGGCGTCCCTCTGGTTGGAGCTTCAGTGGCAACAGTGGCGAACATTGTGGGGGCATCGAAAGGCACTGTGTCCAATGTCACGAGGGCATACACGATTCATGGACAAACTTCTGCAAAGCACAACAGTGGTCGAAAGACAATCCTGTCAGATAGGGACCCGAGGGCATTAAAACGGATTGCAGCAGCTAGAAAATTACGTCTGAACTCAATTTCGGCATACAGAACCCGGTTTCATTGAAAACAGTGCGACGGGAACTTCATAAAATGAAAATTCATGGCAGGGTCGCTATCGCCAAACCCCTGGTTACAGCAGTAAATGCGAAGAGGTGTATCCAGTAGTGCAAGGACCACAGGGCGTGGACTTACGAGCAGTGGAAACATGTAATGTGGTCCGATGAATCGACCTTCACCTTGTTTCCAACAACCGGTCATGTTTACGTATGGAGAGAACGGTCGCAGGCCGATGATACAGACTGACTGCTCCCAACTATAAAGCATGGGGGTGGTTCTGTTACAGTATGGGCAGTGATATCATGGTTTTCTGCAGGTTGCATCACACCAAGATGATTTGAGACACTATCACGCTTCAAAAACTGTGAAATCATGGTTTGAGTAGCATGACCAGGAGCTAGCACACCTCTCCTGGGTCCCACAATCACCAGATCTGATCATCATTGAGCCATTGTGGTCTAACAGTGTTAGAAAGGCGTGTTCGGTTTCATTACCCTCCACCAGCATTCCTTAAGGAACTGGAGCATGTTTGGGAGGAACAATGGTACAAAATTCCACACACCATGATTCAGCAGCTGTATACGTCCATTCCACGTCGGATCCAAGCTGTTTTGGACGCAAAAGGAGGCCCCACACCATACTAGGTATGATTTTCAAACTTTTGCAAACGTTTTAGATTTTTTTGTCCAACCCCTGTATGTTACGCGATCATATACTTTTCACTTTCACTTTCTCCTTTATGGGAGATTTATAGTCCCAGCCATAAAGCCATGTGGACTGTTCACTGTGTTGGGTTTAAATTAAGTTATTTCAAATAAATATTTATATTAAAATGGCACGTGCCAAAATGGCCGAAGTTGCCTGTTTTAAATAGACTTGTTGATCACACTTTCAATGTAACTAGGAGGGATAAGCGGCGCATGTAGATATGAAAATAGAAATACATGGTATTAAAATTGTATTAAATAGCAAAATTGTCAATAGTAATAAATTGAAGAAAAACAGAGCGAATGCTCCCCAATACGGAAGTTTACAGCGCCATCTCTTATCCCCATCATATACTTATGAAAAAAACTGAAGAACATTCGTTTAATCTTCATCCTATCACCAAGCAAATCTGCACGAATAGCAGCTCTAAATATCGAAGAATGCAGAGTTCAACAGTGTATTAAAAAAGTTTGAAACAATGTGTGTGAAGTTTGCAAATACGTTCGAAAATTTAGAAACAAATATTTTCTTGCAGTAAATAACACTTCGACGAAACGACGTCCCACATTAGTAGTGCCGTCGATAAACATTTTGTAGCTCCAGAAAGTCACATATTGTCAGGGAGCATATCCATGTGCAAATGTTAAACAATTGTTTACGTTATTACTTATGCATGACCTCTTTTCATGAAAACTACCTACGCGACTGTGTACCCAGATATGCTCAAGAATTATGCCTAATCCTTGTCACAAGATACGCAGCTTCGGTGTACTGTCAATTTGACGGGACAGTACTGGTCGTTTGTGTGGAAGCTTCTGGGTTGAGTTGATTTTAGTTTAGCGTCCCTTTCAGCAGCGAGGCTATATGAGACGTGGACCTACTGATTAACGTGGAATCCGAACCACATGAGCTCCCGCCGGGAATCGAACCCGGGTCTCCCACGCCAAAGGCTCGTACGCTAATCGCTTAGCCACGGAGGAGCTCATGGAAGCTTCTGGGTAACGCATTTCGTACACGATGGATTAGCACTTTCCAATTCCTGTGGACAAAATCACTGGACATTACTTCATCGAGTATCTCCTTCTGGGAATACGTCAATGGCAGGTGTATGCATTTTATGTTTTCAATATTCAAAATTTACATAACTAACTACACTAGGCTTTCTAAAATTACTAGAGATGTTTGAGAAAAGCCTTCGGGTCTCATCCTAAACGAAGGGAAAATCCCAACCTACACCACCTCGAGGGAGAAAGCGGGCAACGTCTTAGGCGGCTAACGTAGGTGGGGACCGACCGACTCCCGGGATAAGGAGTCAGCTTCTGCCAACGGACTTCTCGGAGGGCGGATGGAGGTCAGGGTACCTTCTTGTCCTTAGGAGGGGAAACTGTCCTAAAAGGCGGAAGCGGATGAACCAGGTGGTCAACGGCATGGAGATGTGGAAAGGAAATGGGAATACTACCACCTTATCTTTTTCCCAGGAGGGACGATGGAGGAGAATAAATAAATATGATTGTTCTTCCTGAGCTAAAAAATTCCGGAGGTAAAACAGTCCCCGTTCGGATCTCCGGGTAAGGACTACTCCGAGAAGAATCATCAGAGGTGAAAATAATAACTTTCATTTCAGCATAGGAACCTGGAACGTAAAAACTTCACGACGTATGGATATACTTGAAAATTTAAAAGTGGAAATGGACAAATGTGAAGCGAACATAATGGGCTTAAGTAAAGTGAGATGGCCAGGAAAAGATGAGATAGTATCGGAAAATTACAGAATATACTATTCCGGTAGCGATAAGGCCGAGAATGGTGTCGCGATAGCAATGAAGAACAAAGTAGCAAGAAGTGTAACCAAAGTGGAATGCTGCAGTGACCGCTTGATGTTTGTAGAACTACGTGCAAAACCAGTGGATATTGTGATAATACAAGTGTATATGCCAACAACCGACCATGGTGACAATGAAGTAGAAGTAAGTATGATGAGATTAGTGATATATTGCATCAGGAAGGAAGAGGTAAGGTCAACGCCATAGTAATGGGAGATTTCAACAGCGTAGTAGGAGCTGCGAATAAGGTAGTGGGACCATTCGGACTAGGTAGAAGAAACGAACGAGGACAAATGTTTATCGATTTCTGTAGACAATATGATCTGGTGGTGATGAACACGTGGGTTAAGAAAAGAAAAAAACCAAGCTGTACACATGGAAGTCCAGGAGATACGAAACGCTACTAAATGGATTACATTCTTGTAAAGCAAACTAGGTTAAAATCGATCAAGAAAAATGGGAGGAGAAATCGAAAATGGAATTTAGAGCAACTAAAGAAATATAGATGATGTGGAAGAAGAGATTTAAGAAAAATTCTGTGCAATGGGCGATATGGTCGACAATATAGAAAACAGTTTGGGAAAAGAGATTCTATTTGACAAAACTCCACAATAACATTGGCAGGATGGAAAGAGCACCGAGAAAACCATGGATAACTGAAGCGATGCTTAAGATGGAGGAACGCAGAAGGACGAAAAGCATGGACATCAAGGAACACAGAAGACTGAAAAATGAACTGACAAAGCCAAAGAAAAGTACATGGAGCAGGTATGTGAAGAAATAATGGAACTTCAACAACGCGGCAGATATGATCTGATATACCAGAAAGCACAAGAATTAGGAGTGAAAGCTAACAAAAGTATACGAATGCTTGGTATCGAAGATCAACAAATAATGTAATCACTGACCATCAAACAATCCTTAGAATTTGGGAGGAATACATAAAAGATTTGTGTGATCAGAAGAACCGCCCCACAGATATTGCGGTCGAAGCAGAGGAAGAGGTGGATGATAAAGGATCCAGTATACTGAAAAGTGAAGTAGTAAAGCAATCAAAGATATGCGAAGGAGAAAGGGCACGGGAGACGATGACATACCAGTAGATTTGCTCAAGGGATTAGGAGACAATGCAATGAAAGTGCTGACTTATTAACAAGATCTACCTGAGTGGAGAATGCCAAAAGATTTTCTTGATGGTACAATGATTGCATTAGGCAAGAAAAAAGCACGCAAAGAAATGCAGCGATCACAGAACCATTAGCCTGATTTCTCGCACTGGAAAGATTTTTGCACGCATACTGAACAGGATAAGATAGATAAGAGATTAGAAGATCAATTTGGACTCCGGAAAGGAAAAGGCACCAGAGATGCTATTGGATTGATGAGAATTATATCAGAAACAATTCTTGATGTAGAGTTGTGTTTGTGCTTCATCGACTGGCGAACGACTTTCGACCGGGTCAATTGGATGAAACTTCTGAAAATACTGAAAGAAAGCAGAGTCAACTGGAGAGATCGAAGACTCATTCAAAACCTGTACGTAGGACAAAGAGTGAAGTTGCGCTTGAACGAAGGAGAAACCAATAGTGTGAAGATTGGAAGAGGAGTCACAAGGATGTAGTATGTCATCCCAATTATTCAACCTTTACAGTGAATGTTTAATGAAGGAAGCATTAATGGGAATCTGAGAATAAGATCGGAGGGCAGATCTTAACAAGATCAGGTATGCAGATGATACGGTTATAATAGCTAAAACCGAATGAGGACTACAGAAGATGACTGACAAAATAGTTGACACTGGAAAACTATATGAAATGGAAATTAACATCCAAAAGTCAAAAGTAATGAGAATATCCCGTGGAAAACACGCCCTTACGGATCAGAGTGGAACAAAGAGAACTTTAAGAGGTCGATAATTTCAAGTATCTGTGAAATATTTTGACGAGAGACTCTTATTGCACCAGAGATCAAGTCAAGAATTACCATGGCTACAGAAGCATTCAACAAGAAAAGATCACTCTTAACTAGCAGGCTCAATATTGGACTAAGAAACTGGTCAAGTGCTATATATGGAGCATTAGACTATATGATTCAGAGACTTGCACATTACGGAAGTTAAAGAAATATTTAGAGAGCTTCGAAATGTGGTGTTGGAGGAAAGTTAAGATAAAATGGACAGAAAGCAACAGACGAAGATGTTTTAAAATAGATAGAGAAGAGGACACTTCTAGCCACCATCCTTCGTAGGAAGGCCAATTGGACTGAACACATTTTGCGACGAAATTGTCTTCTTTACACCGCCATAGAAGGAAAGATGGAAGGGAAGCGAGGAATAGGAAGAACACAGCTGATCGATGATTTGAAAAATAGAAGAAAATATTGGGAGTTAAAAGAGGAAGCTGAAGATCGAGAAACTTGGAAGAAACATTTTTAGGAACAAATCTAAAATTGAAAGAAAAAAAAAAAAAAAAAAAAAAAAAAAAAAAAAAAAAAAATGCCTCAGGACCTGCCAAAAGGCAGAACACTTAATAATAATTATTATTATTAGACTAGAAGTTGAAGTGTGGATCCGAAAAGGCTGTAAAATGATTAGACGTGAAGTACAGTACACATCAAATACACTGTGTGTTACTCGAGTTATCCACGTTGAATGAACCTAATGATGCAAACTTCATCATGCGGTCCAAAATTTGATATCTGTAACTGTCTTTATAGCTATACAATTTTTTTCAGACGCTCTGTAATACTAGAGATTGTGTATTAGTTTGAAACGAATTTAGCACTTGTTTGGATCATTATTATTATTATACAAAACTATGGGACCTACCGTAGTCGGGTCAAGATTTTACTATGGAACTAATATGTGCTTTATCCAAAAATACGTGCTTCAGAATCCTGCAGTATATTTCCGCAACAATTTTTATAGAGGTAGTTAGTGAGTACTTCAGATTATATGCCCGTAACCAAACTGCCTGTACAAAAATTGTTGCGTGAGTACCTTAGGATTCTGAAAAAAATGTAGTTTTGGATAGAGAACATATTAGTTCCTAAGTAAAGACTTGACCCGACTACGGCAGGTTCCACAGTTTTGAAGCTATGGACCTTTCAATTTTTCATATTTTCGGCAGCCTATAACTCCGAAAGGAAGCATTTGTGCACCCAAGTTGGTTTATACTTTTAGTCTTATTTTGGTGTCAGGGATCACCTTCCAAACGTTGTCGGTGTTGTTTTGAAACACCTGTATATGCACCATATAGTAAAAGGATTTAAAGCTTTGTATTGTGCCAAAATAACGTATAAATTGTTGAAATCATTTTACTTATCGCTGATTTCTTGTACGGGCAATCGATAATGAATGCCACAAGTAAATCTCGTATTATGCTATAAATATCGAATAAATCTTTCACGGTTAAGAATTTCCTTCTTAGACTAAAGATTAATAACGCAGAAGTGTTAAGAAAAATGTGTTGTTAAATGTTTTTGAGCACGGCTATGCACTAGAGCAGCGTTTCTCAAACTACTGTTAAATTGAATTGTAGTTAATAAATTAATCGTTGAGCAAGGCAAACTAATTTTATTACAAAACTGTCACAAAATATTAGTTTTATAACAAAATTTGATTCCTTCAGCGATTAGTTTGTTTAATTATCGTATATAATACGCAAAGTTGGTACTGGAGAATATTGAAGTAAATCGTATCAAGCAATACAGCTGAGAATCTCAAACAGTATAGGTTACACAAATAGCCTATATAGAAATGTACGGGTTTAGCATAAATGATTCATTCGTTTTGGAAAGCAAGAAATAAAGTCTTTGTGTGTTTGAATATGGCAGATGTTCGGCTATGCAACACGCTTTCAGAAGAGTATGGAAAAGAACCGCCATGTAAACGAATCATTTTGCAGTGGTATCGGCAATTCAAGGACCGATTGTGTAAAGGGAAAAGCACCTAGCCTCCCAGATCTCCTGTTTTAACGTCCTGCAACTTCTTCCTGGGGTGTACGTTAAGGACCTTGTGTACGTACCCCCACTACCGCAATCCTTAGTCGAGCTCAAAGAACGCATCAGTGCTGCCGTGCAGACAATTGACAGGACTACGCTACAAAATGTATGGAATGAGCTAGAGTATCGTCTGGACGTGTGTCGCATTACCAAAGGGGCACATACTGAACATTTGTAGAGGGTGTATAAAGCTGGTGAGTTTGTAGTTCTTTTCATATATATCTTTCATATGCGTACGTGTAATACTATTCACAATATAGCCTTTTGAAAATAAATGGATCATTTATGCTAGCCCTGTATTATAAAATGTTCTAGATAACTTTTAATGATGAAAAAATCCTCTATTAACACCACTATATAATGAAGGTAGTTCTAATTAATACTTTTTAATTGCATAGCACACGTTCAAAACAGAGAAACAAAAGTAAACTTCCTTCCAAAACGTACATCAGTGAGATGGTATATGCCACACTGACAAAAAAAAAAAAAAGTGATCCATACTTCAAAAAAATTCAGAGAAACGCTGCACTAGACCATATCATACAGCCAGTAATTAAAACTATTAAATAACAAGACTTTAAATCGAAATTGTGTATTTGAAGAATTTTAAAGCATTTTATACAAAACAAATTCTCAGCAAAATAAATTTAAAGCAATAATGCCACAATCTGCCAATATATGAAAAATATGCACACTAATCAACAACAGTATAATAATTGGTATTAACAATAATTAATTTCCTTTCATTCATAGTATTAGAAAACGAACTTATTACGTTAATGTTGACGGACTATTATTTCACAGGAAAAACAAAAATATGAAATTTGACATTAAAATTTGGAATACAATACAGGTTGGTCAGTTAAAAAAAAAAAAAATAGGAACATTACCAGTAGTTGAGCATTTTACACTAACTATATTCACGGAAAGTTTTATTATTCTTTACTTACACACAGGATTGAAAATCAATTGTGCGCGTGCATTAAATATTTGGAAAATACATTCATACAGTTCTCACTACTTGTACTAATTTAATTTTCAGTATTTAATATCACTGTAATAGAAATGCGTATTACAAATTGATATTCGATCTTTCAATGATCGGACCAATTTTATGTGATGTTAGCTAAAATATTAAGGTAACTTACGTATAGTGTGTAGTCTGATTGTATTATCTTCAGTCTTAAGGAAAATAATTAATGCACTTCTCGTATCATTCAAGGATGAATACGACAAAGGCCGACTTACTGCACACGTGCTCGAATGTCATTCCTCAAAAGTACATTCTTTGAAATCAGGCAAGATATCACTGATTCTCTTTGTGTTGAACAAATAGACAAAGGAGAACGCTATAAACTCACTGGGCTTCAAGAAAACTAATACAATCACGAGTATATATACACATTACTTTTTTTCAAAGAATCTTTCAATGAATATTATAAAAGAACAACCGATAGAGTAACTGTTACTGGAAAAAGGAGTTTGAAAGTATTGATCCCACAAAATTACAGAACCCTCAAAAAACTGGAAAAAAGTTAATACACTTGTAACCAAAACAAAATAACAAAGGAATTTATAACAGAACAAGTGACCTTAAACCGTATAAAAATAGTCTTGTTCAAATGCATTTTGTGTATTTAGTTTTCCCACACTTTTTTTTAAAAAAAAGGTGATAGGGAACATTAGGCGGGTTGCCACACCTACTCTGAACTATTTTAAACCGTATGTGCTTATTAAAGATGTGACCTTGTTAATGTATTCCTCTTTTGCTGTATCTTGAGACATGCCTTTTCGCTGATTCCATGCATCCCATTTCGCTTTTCCTTTCAGGTCCAAAAGTCCTGGACGCTCTAAAACAATAAGAAAAAACAAATTACAAATTCTAAATCTCTTCTCAATATACTCAAATTACAAAGTTAATATGCCCATACGATCTGATCAACCGTGCATAATCCTTCGCCACAGTAGTTGATTTTAAGGATTCTGATAAAGTTTTCATACACAATAGACTATTATCTCTTACGTTATATATATAAATAAACCTCCGTAATAAAATATGGCATATTTCTTCAACTATCAAATCTACTTTTAACGCGTTTATAAAAACGCGACTTTGCTAAGGGGAAGCAGTCATCCAGGAAGACTTTCGAAAACTAAGTTTTGAATTTGATCTCAGATCTTTCTAAGAATTAGACCTACTTTTTACTATAATGTTTTGCTTATTTTAAAATTATGTATTCATACTGTACTGGGTACACTATTTTCTGTTTCCTACAATTCGATATAATTTTTATTTTAAAATGTGTACAATATTTTTATTCTTGGGCTTACCTTTCTTTGTAATAATATTTTAAAACCGCAAAATATGGTCCATAACAGACATTTATAAAGTACTAGCCAGTACTAAGAGGATAAAAAATGTGAATAAAAAGTGGTTTTAATGATATGATTGACGCAGGAAGTGAATAATTACAGAACTCCGGCTTTTCTGTTATCCGGCCTGCCGTTCTGCTACTCTAGGCAGAATAGTCGGGAGTCTTATTGTAACTTGTATGTTTCCTCATGGCACTAATTCGAATGGTAAATGCGGTTTCACCTGTAGATCTAAGATACCTAACATGGATTCTGGCTTAGCAAACACTGTCCAGAAAAAGTAAAAAGCTATGTGCTCCTGGGAACCAACTCGCAACTTGAGCTAAATAAACTGAATGATTTTATCAGCCATTTGATAAGGAAATTAAGAAACAATCTCGCTAAAAGAACAAGAGTGTTCTCGTTGCATGTTCATTACGGAGTGAGTCAAAAGTTTCTTACCACCATTTGTAAAACGAAAGCAAGTGTAGGTAGCCGGAATTGGTAATTGTAGGGACGCATTAGGTCTAAGGGCAAACCTTATGGTGCGTGTCAGGTAAATGGCCGCCATCTTGAATCTCGCTTAAAAAGTTTCATAACTATTCTATCAGGCCTTGTTTCCATTTTGTACTAATACACAATAACACACTGATCAAGGCTATGTGATAATATGTAAAAAAAAAAAAAAAAAAAAAAAAAAAAAAAAAAAAAAGTATCACGTAACAGTTTCAACACAATAACTGTGTCTTCATCAGACTTCCACTCCTTCTCTCACTCACTTGAGAAGGAGTGGAAGTCTGATGAAGACACAGTTATTGTGTTGAAACTGTTACATGATACTGTGTTTTTTTTTTTACATATTATCACAGCCTTGATCAGTGTGTTATTGTGTATTAGTACAAAAAGTTTCAATGGGAAGGGTCATGTGATATATGAAACAGCGCTAGAATTTTAACAGAAACTCAATGGTGTAATCACTCGTATTATATTCAGACCTAAATTCCCCATTCATTACTCAAAAAGATTATACTACAAAAGCAACTTTATATAAGTTTATAAATGTTTGTTTTGTGATTTTTTTGTAGTTATTATTATAGTTATGTACTTGCAATCAAAGAAAAATTCTAAATATTGTTTCGTTTCAATGTTTACTATTGATAAAATACATCGAAATGCCGTACTTTGTGTGTGTGTGGGGGGGGGGGGGGGGGAGGGTCATACAGAGAGACATTTAGTGAAATGAGAAGTATCTTTGGTATCTAATTATGTATAAACGTGTCTGAGCCAAAGTGGACTCAAATAATTCGTATCTATTTACTTTTCTTACTGATGTGCAAATTAAATCGTTGTATTTCTTTAATTGGACCAATAAAAGTCGTTCACTAACTTGAACTAAATTAGTTCTGTACTCCGTAGTACTTTGAAATTGTCCATATGTAATTCTGTATAATGGTTTCACTTGTGCAACTTATCTTTTCGTCCTTCTGAAATGACTCTTGACAGTTATATTAAGAAGCATGTAAAAATCAGTACAACGTATTTTTATCAGGATTCCTTCGTGAGTAAGTCGGCAGACGTATCGCATTTGTGGCCAATTAGTCCTGGTTCCGCGTTCAAATGGAGGACAATTTCTCTGGGATGTAACTCGAGAAGCGATTTTTATTAAGCTGAAGCTTATGTGACCACTTCCAGCATAACCCAGTTGTTGCATAATAACAACAAGGCGAAACAAACTTATTTCTGTCCATGTATGATATGAATACATAGAGCAAATTATTTATTTAAAAAACAGGTTTGAACCAAAAAAAAAAAAAAGTTTTTGGTTTTTTCAATAGAAACCATGGTTTCTGCCAACCCTGATCATGAGTGACACCGTCGTTATTACCCTCTAAATGCCTCGTCTTTACTACAACCATCAATTGCGTCTTGTACGGAATTTTTACGTTGGTAACTGGACATATATCGGCGCTTGTTCAATGGCTCGGGTTCTAAACCTTTCAATAATATACTTGGAACAACATTCTCAGTTTGCGTGTAAATGATACTCCTGGCATTAGCTTTTCTTTCAGTAAATATGACTGCTCGAAGTCGGACTCAAAGATGTTTGGAACAAATACGAGTGTTTTTATTTGGCACAAAATTTTTCCTATTGATTTCCTTGAGCCATAATTTATATCGATCTGGTGATTTCTCACGACTTTGAAACGAAAATTTATAAACCACCTCACTTCACAGATACAGCACGTGCTGTACTACATGTTTTCTACTTCCCATCAGTGTTTCTTTCAGAAAATGTTCCGGTGGGCACA
The DNA here is from genome assembly GCF_964235325.1 of Thermobia domestica. NCBI lineage: Eukaryota > Metazoa > Arthropoda > Insecta > Zygentoma > Lepismatidae > Thermobia > Thermobia domestica. The sequence continues at coordinate 70,950,825 of NC_137468.1, forward strand.
CTTAGTACTCGGAGAGGTACACATTTACTATTTATTATAGACGTATTATTTTGGTCTCCTCCGGGCGGCACTCCCAGAGCTTAGGGAGACTCCCCCCCAACCATGTCTGGAAGAAACACTGCTTTGCCAACACTACATAATCACTGCTCACTATTTTTTATGCTAATGCTGCAGGAAAAACAACTAACAAAAACGTGTCTCTCAAGAATTCAATACAGAGCAAGACTCCTAGCGAATCCAAAACAATCTATTACATCCACTGCATTATTAAATGTTTATTAGCTGCGTACAAGGGAGTGGTGGTTGCTGACTCACATTGAGATCCTCGTTTCTCACAAGTGACTTCAGCATTCGCGATTCATCAAAAACAAACGCCTATAGAAGCTGAACGAGATGGTCTATCAAGATTTTAAAAAATGTGTTATATATATATATTTTTTTTACAACTCTTTCAATTGCACCAAACTTGTGCAATTGAAACTTGTCTTTAACTCGAACTGCTCTTTCAAGTACTGGCTTCAAGAAAAGAAAAAAGGAAATAAAAAAAAAATAAAATAAAAAATAAAGAAAAAAGGCATTGGCTCAGGTGACAAAATATTTTCCACCAAATCCAAATGATAAGCCCCTGTTGTAATGTCAACACATGATTCGAGCTTAAACTTTATTTTCAGCACTACGTTCTGACATTAGCCACTACTGTTCTTTCCTTTATTTACTTGTTATAAACTGCATCTCCACCGGGATTAAACCCAAAATAACACATTAAGTCACTTGGTAATGAAAGGCTACTCAATTTACAATTATTACTTATGCTTTAACTTACGTGTATTAACATCTCCAATAGTACCCTGCTTGAAGAGAGCATAAATATCTAGAAGTTCAGAGTCAGAAGGGGTCGACTTAAGATTCTTCACATCTTCTGCTGCTTTATTAAATCTCTGGAAAAGAAACCAAAGAAAATCAGTACGTATGTCACGAATTTCAACACTGAAAGCATCCATTAAAAACGTTACTAATTTGTCGCAATCACAAATCTACGCCATCTCACGGTTAAGTTCCGAGGAGTACAATGAATCATACGAAGAACAGTACGATACAAAGACGAATACCGAAATATACTTAATGTGAACGCAAAGAATATCCAAAGCTGTACCATTAATCATATGTCAAACGAAAAACAAAACAGACAAAAGGTACAGGCCATCGCACTAAACTTTCTCCCTCCAATTCCTTAAAATAAATCATGTTGAGCTGCAATTATTAATGAAATATTTTCTTGTGAAATATGAACAAAATTCTAAAGAAATTTCTGATAATTTCCCCGACATAAAACTTATCCTCATTTTATTCATACAACAAAATCGCATGAGAGGTATTTTACAAATTTGTAATAAAACACACCAAGAGTAAACTATCCCTTATGGATATTCCCATAGATGATATGCAACATTATAAGAATAATGACGAAATATTTATTCATGAAATATGGCCAAAACCACATAACTCGTATTTGAGAAAGTACTCTGAGAAACTTATCCCCAAGAGAACTCCACCCCTTCTTTTAAGGAATAATTTAAACATCATATAGTTATTAACGAAATATGAACAAAATGGCATGACACGTTAACAAAATCGTCCGAAAACTCATCCAAGATGAAACTACCTCTAGTATAGCACAAATGAGTAACGCCATATTTTCATATTAATGAAATACGTAACTATAAAGAAAATCGCCCGTCTTTTTTAATTATCCAAAAAAACTCATCCCCAAGAATAAATTAACCGTCGTACATTTTTTCAGGATATACGAGTTCCGCCATATTCTTAGGTTATTAATGAAATATGAACAATATCATTTGAGTCACTTTTGAGAAAATAATCAGATAGAAAGTTCATTCCCAAAAACAAGGTATTTCTCAATTTTTCCCAGACAAATGTCTTTTATCAGAGTATGGAGTTGTTTCTAGAAAACCGATTTACAAAATATAAATAAAATCGTTAGTTTGAGAAAATTGTAATTCTTTTATTTTACCCACAAGTAAACTACCTTTATTTTCAGGAGTAAAAAGAGAATTCTAAAACTCCCCGTTCAGGACCACAAAAATCTTAAGTTAAAAATTTGGTTCAGACACGTTGAATGGCATGAATTCTAGGTGAGCGTACATCAGAACGTACAGACAAATTTCGAAAAGTTACGAGTAAATCCGCTGAAATCTCGATTTCATTTTTTTTCTTTCTTTCTTCACGATCCTCTCTTTCATTGCTCGAAAGCAGGATGAGACGCAACAAAAATTTGTCCAAATCCGAAGCTCTATTTCTCATACTCGATCCAATGCTGCAAAATGCGACTTTTCCATGATAGATTACCCGAACACATCTCTAGGTCTAAAAGTCACTGCAAAAATTTACTAAGAACTTTATATTAGACTCAATTTATCGAAATTAAAACCTTCATCTTTAATGACTCGAACTCTATAATCTATACAGATTAATAAGAGAAGTATTGGATATGAAGTGTTTACCCTATCTTCAAGCAAATGACCTGTCCAAAAGTTTTAATTTCAATATATTATATCTATCAATCTATCTGTATAAAGTAGTGGATATTGAAACAAACACCTGGTAGAAAGCCATAATGTATAAGGTGTTGGGGCGCCTTTGGCGGCCAGTGTAGGAGCAACACGACTTTCGAAGGATCGATAAGAGGTCCTGCACCGTTTGTAGAGGATTTTCAGCCATTGCTTTTGAAGCGCATTGTCAAGTGCAGCACGTACACGTAGTGGAGGGGAAAGTTTCCTCACTAGATTCTCTAACAAACCCCATATAGGCTCAATAATATTGGCAATGGCAGATGTTCAACCTCACTGTCATGCTCATCGAACCACTCTGTGACAAGTTTAGCAGTATGAATGGGGCAGTTTTCTGGAACACTGCATTACTGTCCGGGAAGAGTGTTCAAACCATTGGGTGTAAATGGTCCTATAATCCTTGGCAATGACAATCCTCTACAACAATTAGTGGGCCCAATGTCTGCAACAATATTACACCCCAATCACTAACATGGAACATGGATCCACCTCAACCTTTGACTAAGGGTACCAGGAGTGTGGGTTGTATGTATCAGGGGTTCTCCAGAAAAACGCTCTCCCTGTTTGGAAAACAATGTAGCTCGACTCATCCGACAATACGACACGGTTTAGTCACCTAACGTCCAGGTTTTATGCTTCTGTCGTTACTAAACCCGCTTTGCGGCATTTGTGCTGCTCATCAAAGGCTTTCGTATTGCAAACTGCAATGGATGCTTGCCTTATGCAGGTATCGACAGACTACTTTCGAGCGCACAGGTTCTGTAAAGTGTTGAGTTGATTTCGAGTTGAACGTCCCTTTCAGCAGCGAGGCTATGTGAGACAGGATCTCTGATTAACGTGGAATCTGATCCACATGAGCTCCCGCCTCGAATCGAACCCGTTCTGTATTCACCTCAGCGGTGATTGCCGATGAGCTGGTTTTCAGTTTTCGTGCAACAAGTCTAGTCAATGTCTTGACGTCCCTTTCAGGAAACTTTCGTTTTCCTTGCAGTTGTTCCTCTTGTAAGATGTCGATGAGCTGGTTTTCAGTTTTCGTGCAACAAGTCTAGTCAATGTCTTGATGTCCCTTTCAGGAAACTTTCGTTTTCCTTGCAGCTGTTCCTCTTGTGAGATGTCACAAAGTGTTGCAGTTTTGGACATAGATGCATCTGCTAGACGAATCCCTACGATCTGCCTCTTTTGAAGTGGGACATGTCGCATTACACCGCTTTACACACACGATTTTGACGTTCATTGACAAAGTACTTCTACTGGAGTGACTACCAAGGATCCACACACGTGACTCATTGCCTAGAAGTACGGTATAAACTACCAGACCATTCTTGTGAACCTCCGAGAACATTCTATGCTGCTTGCGCCGGTGTTTCAGTTTCGATGTCAACTACCTGTACACATATATATACACTAAACTATCAACTCACCTCGTCAAGAGACATCTTGCTTCGGACTTTACTTGGTACTGATTACCACAGGGAGCTGAAAAATATTAAATAATACGCTTTTCAAAAGTTGTCGAACATACAAGGAAACAAAATGTAAGTACAAAGCACATTTGGTAAGTGGCACATATATGCCTAGTCACTACGTTACATAATATATAATCATTGAGGCCGCAGTATTCCAATTAATTGTCTTTCGTTAATTAAAAGCAGCCAAACTTCAGTCTTTTAAAATTCTACCGAAGGCTAGCTTTAAACAATGGTGACCATGAATAAGAGAAGCCTGAGTATCTGGAAAATTTATAGCTCAAATATGTTATGTCGCAACGAAAATTATTGGTTACGTAGTCCATTTATGTAGGCGTCATACTGCAAGGTAAGTAATAGTGAAGAAATCAAACAAAAATGATCACAGTCTGTGATGCATTCTTCCAAAAGGAAAACACTGTGAAAAGTTACTTTATTGTTGTTTTTTTTTTTTTTTTAATTCAAATTTACAAAATACAAAACATTATTAGAAAAAAAAAACTAATGTTAAAGGAGGCTATCTGCGAAGGCGGGAAACATTACAAGTCGCTTGCAAACACACCAATAGCGTTTATATATATATATATATATATATATATATATATTATATATATATATATACTCCACAGCCTGGTTTAAGCGTATACTCATCGTTCTTTGTACATGTCCCTGATGGACCTAGCAGTTTCAACCCATCCTAAAGGAGTAGAAATCTTGCTTCTACTAACCCTAACACAAGCTGGTGGGAGGTTTTTTTTTTCTTCTTTTGAGGGGGAAAGCGAATAAGAGCTGGAGAATAGGTCCAGAAATGAGAAGTACGTATAAGTTATAGGAAAGAAACTAATATTCTTCGTGAAATTCATACGAATTAAACAAGTTCAGTGTTAATTGGAAATGTTAAAAGTTGCGTTTTCTTAGTACTATTTGGAGGCATGTTGATAGAACAGAATACTTTATTAGTCATTAGACAACATAGTTGCAATAGACTTCGTCCAGAATAGTATTTAAATTGTAAAAATTATTGAAATTAACAAAAAAAGAAACTATGGCTATTACTAATTGACAGTTAATAACTAATTGAAACTATTACTAACAGTTATAACACAATTTGCATTCTTCATATTTACATATATATTTCATAATTACTTCATAGAAGTATTACTACATGAAGTCAGACGTTAAGTGTAATAACAATTAGTTCCCAGAGTAAAGAATTCGTTGATGATCTGTGATCGGAGGAAGATAAAGCGAGTTTAATCAGGGTGGATTGATTTAAATAAGTCTGATTTAATAACTTGGTTTTTTTAAAAACAAAAATCGTTGATTTAAATCAAATTCCGAAATAAATTAAAGTGAAAATAAGTAAAATCCCATTTTCGTATTTCGATTATGCAAGAAGATAATCATAATACAATGAGACCCACAAATGCATGTGCAGCACAGTATGAAAACTAGTATTTCATGCAGAGAATGATTAGGGGAAAATCCCGTTTCGAACGCGTAACGGAGGAACTCTGCTTTCTTCTCTTCGTAACATAAGGTTTTTAAATCGTTAACTATTCCACGGGGAAATCACGACCGACATTTACGAAGAAAATTCTTTTGGGTGCAGTTTTTTTTTCTCCAGGTAATAGGGGCGTACTTAGAGGGGGTCCGAAACTTTTTTTTTTTTTTAATTTTATAACATTAGGCAAAATTTACGTACTTTATATGTATTTCGTGCCGCATGCTAGTTCTGAATTTTCAAAAATATGCCACTGCCAAATATCGGTAATCTTCGTGAAGAAAAGTATTTATGCTGATAAACGCTGCTGTACTTTTTTCTTAATGCTTAAGAAACATTGTTTGGGACTGAAATAAGTTAACGATTGGGGATTAATTAAAAAACTTAATCCCAATCCTTTCACTTAAATAGTATCATTAACATTTAACGCTAATTCCTAATGTTTTTCCTCCAGTTAGCGACTTGCATGGGAAGGTTCTAGAACACAGGTCCCCTTATATAGGTTAGTATCTAGGTTGGTTGCTTTCTGTAGCAAAGTTTAATATTTAATTCAAATAGCATTGCCAAGCGAGCGTAAGCGAGTGAATGCGGGTTAGAGCCCCGCAGGGCACTTTGTTTTAGGTCTTTATTACAGATAAATGGGAAGGGGGACCTGTGTTCTAGCACCTTGCCGATTTGTACTATACGTCTACTTGATTTAAATTTTAAAAAATCAACAAAAATATTTTTTTTCCACCCTGCATTTAAATGTTATCTTCTTAACCACTTATGTATATGTCAAAACCCCGTTTCATCTTGCTACTTCACATATAATTGTATTTCGTAAATATTGGTTGGTTTCTTGCTTTCCTTATTTTTCATTAAATTAGCAACCATTCACATTGTTTTATTGTGTAAAAGTAGCACACTGTACTGTTCAGCGTTGCAAACTGTCATATTCAGAAATCATGAGAACAATGTTTCAATACAAAACTAAGTAAGATTTGTCTACCGTATCACATTCTGGAAGGATAAAGCTTCAACACTGCTACTAGAGTGTAAATAAAACACGTGGATATATGAAACTACAGGGCACAAAACACGAACCAACTAAATACAAAAACCAATCTGTTCTAGGTGACTACTAAAAAGAACGAATTACACCTAGCAGCCAAGGCAGGAGCGCAGCATAGGGGGGCGTGCAGTAGCGTGTCCGTTGCGAACAGGCGCACCAGCGACGATGGGTATATGCATAATAGAGGATATTGGAAAAACATGCATGCGAAATTAACTTGTATTGAAAGATGCTTGTTTCATGTGCCATTTCGATTTCCAGCTTTATAGCTTACGTTGCTGACGAGCAGGAATTAGAGAGGTATAGATTGCTGCTCCCTACGGACGCACCCCCGAGCGAGCCCACGAGCTTCGCAATGCCCTGCCTCAGCAACCCTGATTTTTAATGTCCATCTCGCACAGGCTACTTTGTATTTTCCTTTACACTGCAATATTTATGGCATATATCCGGACGGAGTATTTACTCGCAAATGGCCAAGCTCTCTCTAGAAAGGAACGCAACCCCTTTCTTGACAATTTCCTGATAAATAACAAAATTATGTTATAAACCTTAATACGGCTGCTGGTGGAAAATTTTTCAATTTAATTTCCTTAAAACGTAACTATAACAGTTATGTCCTCCTAAACATCGGTGCCTATATTTCTGTACAACTGGGAAGCTGATTTTAGTATGTATTTTGGGCGTATGTTTAGCAGAAGGGGTCCAGCTCTTTTCTCAAAAAATGTTATAATTTTGGTAATTTCTGTTCACATTCGGTTAGCTTAGGGTAGGTTAGGTTAGTTTCGATTAGGCTAGTTTAGTTTATGTTATATTAGTGTAGGGGTCCCGTATAATTTTCCAAAAAATTATAAATTTCGCTTATTTCTACTAATATTAGGTTAGTTTATGTTAGGTTAGATTTGGTTACATTATGTTACGTCTAAGTACTTGTATCATTCATTTCTCCTGTAAATTTTGTTTTTTACGTGCTTCTGGACCCCTTGTACTAAATATACTCCGTATTTTGTTTTAACAAGTAGCAAAAATGTAAGTAAAGGCATCCAGGTTGAAGAGTTCCCCAGCTAACTTTGGATGGGGCTATCCCTTCGGCAACCCCCAGGATCGACTTCCATGCATCCTAAAGTTAACCTGCAGAGAGGAATGCGACGTAGTCTATAAAATACGATTGCAGTAGGTACTAATACTTTATTTTATAAAAGTGCAGAGAATATATGGTCGAGTAATAAATCTAATCCATACATGAGATAATTTAAGAAGGGTGTGTACTACACTCAATATTCAAAGGAAAGACAAAATGCGCAGAACTGAAATCTAGCATAAACTGTACAACACAATCTGTAATTTGCAACGAGAATGTTCAAAAAAAAAAAAAAAAAAAAAAAAAGTTAACCATTTACAAACCGGAAGATCCTTCAAAAGAGGAAAGTTGTTCTTTCAAGGACCTGGACATTACTACAGACTGCATCTTTGTTCCAGATGGGGTAACTTTCGATATAACAACTCGACTTAACGCGAAAGCCTTAATTAGTATGCTACTCAATATATCTAAATAAATATCTCATCTATGGAATTTATACAGCATGGACCTTACTATGTTAAGATATAGCACACAGTTTACAATCCTTTATGGAGGGAAGTTAATTCCTTCCGTCGTATCAACACTACTGAAGGAAAGCTTAGTGGATTACAGTTTAGATGTAACGCGGGGAAAAAACAATACATTTAAGATAACTAGAATAGGGTCATTCACATATAATAAACATGATTTTCACTAAAGCCGGTTTCAATGCGAAAGCCGATGTTCCATCGTTAGTCCAAGTAATTCGATGTTAACCACGGTTAGTCCATAACTATTTTGGAAATATTGTACAACCAACGAAATTATACACCAATATTAAATTGATAGAAGATACAGTAACACAATACATTGAATGCAAACACGAGTTCTGAACAAACTACGGATACCGCTATTTTCTACAATTTCATAACTAATACTATAACAATATTATTTTATGTACTGATAGAAAATTATAATTTCCTAAAAGTTTCTTCTTTATATAGACCTATATTAGCCTACAAGTTAGAACACTAAAAGAACTACTTCACACTTACCGACCTTCTCGTAAAGTTGACCAGGCGCAACTCGTACTTGACCACTTCCTAGTACGCATACAATGCTGAGTAATTCCACGAGCAAAAATTTATCGTCATCACAGAATACTAATCAGTTGGTGACATCAGTGCTGCCACTCTTCGAAATTTCAAAACAGTTCAATACACTTGCATAAATTATGAACCAATATGGTGGTAAAGGTACCTCGTAATTTAATTCGTTGGAAATTCATCACAATTTTTTCTCATATCCAAAACTCATAATAAGATGAATTTTTAAAGATTTTATCTATGGATCTAATTAAATATACCGACTTGCATAATCGAAAAACAATATTTGGAATGAATTTGTGACAAGTGGCAGTAAATAGTATTTCTTCGAAGTTTGCCGTGGCCAACGGGGATTTGCATAATGATATCAATCCTAATATTTTATCTAGACGAGAATTACCAATCGTATTGAAGGACTTGCAATCCGATATATAGGACAAAATTACTGAAAATAGTAATTAAAAGTAACAACTGTTTTGTAACATGTTTGAAGTAAAAAAAAAAAAAAAAAAAAAAAAAAAAAAAAAAAAAAACTAGAAATGATACATTATGTAACGATAACCTACATAAGAAAACACGATATTCCAGAGGTCGTACAGATTAACAATATGGAAATTAGTTCATAAATTGTTTTATATCAATTTTGTTGCTTTAAATAATATTTCAATACATTCTACAGTGTTAAGATCTTGCCGCATGTCCAAATAACTGTCTACAGATTGATAATATACAGACAAATTGAAATGCCATGAAACTGCGAAACAACACACCAGTATGTGCTAAGTGATGTCAAAAGCAAGACTTAGGCCTATATCTAAATCGGTTCAGGGCAGGGTTGTTTTGTTTAAAACAAAATGTTTAAATCAAATGATTAAAAAAACGTTTTAAACAATTGATTTTGTTTAAAACAAATTTTATATAGATTTTAAACATTTTGGGCCTTATGCAGAGTCGTTTTGAAGCTTGATTAATGCCTCACTACAGGTTTGACTAAAGAATGGTTATAAAAAGTTTATTTAGAGTCTGGGGCCGCGGTGTCTCAGTGGTAGAGCGTTCACCTCTAGTGCTTGGGGTCGCGGGTTCGATCCCAGCCCCCCCCCCCAAGTGAACTTTGTGGTGTACAAACACCGTGTGCGTGGATTTTCTCGGGGTTCTTCCGTTTCCTCCCACTTTCTTCATTCCACCATTTCATTCTTTACTCATCATCACCGTCTCCTTTAGCCTAACCGGCATATACGTGGGACGTAATGGGGCGTTTACACTTGGTCGATTTAGTCGCACGACTAAATCGACTCGCTGCATTTGCCACTAAATCGAAGCAACTAGGCCGAATCAGATCGATGGATGTGTTCAATTATTTCAACCACAGAAAATAGAACGTCTTTCAATTCAGTTGCCAGTCGATTAGTCGCTTTCGATCAACAGGCGATTAAGTTGAATTCCCGTTTACACGGTCGATTAAGTTGAAAGTGACGTCAATTCAACTGAATCGAACGCAAATCGACTAAGTGTAAACGCCCCATTAGACTCAAAGATTTTATTTCATTTTTATTTTTATTCAGAGTCTCTGATTAGGACGTAGTAGTTGACGAAGTTAATCCCATGTTACTAATTAATATAAAGCAGAGGCTAATCTTTAAGCTACGGTTTAGCAAGCTCGTGCAAAACAACATTTCGGATTTCATGTATTTTCATTTTTAGACTACGCATGCGCACATCTATTTTCCGTAGTTGCCACATTTATTTTTCTCATCCGATGCTTTGGGTTATAGTAGTTAATCATACCCAAATCAAATTTTTAGTTGTACTCGAAGTAGACTCTGAATACCAAAAAGTGTACCTTCCTTACTAAAGAGCTAGTATACCAGTAACTAGCCAGTGATTAAGCCTTGGTTAATGAATTCTCTCTGAATATCGCCCTTTGTTTTAAACACATGTATTTTTAAGACTTGTTTTAAACATATTTTTATTTTATTTTATTTTTGTAAAAAAATCTGACAGAGAAAGAAAATGGCCTAAAAGTGCTTCCAGGCCCGTAGCCAGGGAGGGGCTAGAGATGGCACAGACCCCTCTAAGTTATTTTTTGCCCATCTAAAAAACACGCTGAAGAGAATTTTCAAACTGACACTAAACTAGTGAAATTCTTGCTATTGTAATTACCAAATTAAATTCAACTTTGCGAATTCTACCCCTTTATGTGTAAAATTGTATGTTTCTTTGCTAGATGCACCAAACATCTTCAGCTGCATTTACTCATTTCAAGAATTAGAAACCATGCCATGTTATTGCAACCACGACAAGCATTCAAGAATACCAGGTGCACTTCCAAACAACAGTATCATAGTCCACAATGTTAGTTCTGAATATAAATAAACTGTAATGTCTCTCTTATTTTGGAAGGTAGAAAATTGAGTACAAACGTTCAATAAAACATATAGTTCTATTTTGTATTGATATAATCTATAGTTGCTGTAATATAATTTTGTTCTAATATTTAGAAAAATAAATACTTCAATTTTAATTAATATGCAACGAAGTACCTCGCAAAGAGTTCGTATTAAGCACTAAAAATGAAACAAAAAGATTACGTTCGATTATACATATACTGTATAATAATATTCTCTTTTAAGTTTTTCTATTAATAAATGCAAGTGCTTTGATCTCTGTATTTTTATCTTATCATTCTTAGAAGTTAATACAAACAAAAACCTACTGTAAAGGCTTACGAGAAATTAATAATTTGTAAACCAATACTACAAAATAGCCCTTACCGCTGGTCTAGTGAATAGAGTGCGAGTAGTTGAATGTGATTTCGGGATATGATACCCGTAGAATTCTTGAAATCGAGAGCAATGTGGTGGTTCGTATTCCACTTTAAACTGAAAGCTTCGCGTTTTTTATAGCCTCGGTACTGAAAAAAAGATGTTAAATTTTAACAAACAAACAAACAAGTTGGCCTACTACAAAATGAGAACGTGAAGGAAAATAGTTTTTTTTTATTTAGATAGAAACATAAATCAATTTTAATGAACATATAATGATGACATTATACAAAAAATTGGTGTGTTTTGTTGTGACAAAAAAGTCAATGTCAAAATATTCTGTTTATAATATTTTATTTTCTAGAAATGAAACAATCCTGATTAATGGGAAGTGTGCTCACTCTAACATTCAGTTAATTAGCTTTTGTTTAGGCGCGCCTTCATTGCTTCCGAATGCGATTGCGAATGCGAATGCAAATTTCCCAGCACGTGTAAATAAATTGGAGTGCCTCGACTAGTTCCGACCTGCGAAAACCGATGAAAAGATGCTGATGATCCCAACATGTTGGGATTGTTCGTCCGAATTCGTGCGAATGGAGAGTCATCTGCAGAGGAATTGAGCGCTACGTGAGAGAAAAGGTTTGTTTTGCGTACAAGCAGACGACGTTGCGAGGTGCGGAGATAAAAAAAAATAAATAAATAAAAAATAAAGATGGAAATAGATTTTGATGCTTTAATAAATTGTGTTTTTGATTAAGTTCCATTGTGGAACCAAGCTCCAGATTACCATAAACGGCAAGTCGTGAGCAAATTATGGGCAGATATAAGCAAGGAACTTGGAGTGGAAGGTGTGTATAGTTTTCTTTGTTTTGTCTTTAAAATATGAAGATTTAATTATTACACGAACTGCAACTTTTTATTCAATTTATATTTTCTTTTTGTTCCTGAAATAACGATTTTACGAATACATGTAATTATTGACAAATATGTTTAAAATAGCAAAAACGGGATTTCTTTACTCATGGAGATAATTTTATGAGAAAGTAGGTTGATTCTGTAATCTCTAATTATACTTAGTTAATTTATTTTAAACTGAAAATAGTAGCGGTTACCACGGAAGCATAATAACAACTTGAGCGACATTCACTCTATTTTGCACACGAAGGAAATTAATAGATACTATTATGATTGAGGCTCTCAACAATTTAAGGTACGACTTTTCAAGCAAAAATATTTCACATTGTAGCTTTGAAAGAGACATTTCAACTTGATTCGCATTCGTAAAACTTCGTATCTAGTAGAGGCAAATGTGCATTCGCAGTTCGCATTCGCATTCGGAATTGATGGTGGCGTGACCTTAATGTAGATGCGACGTACAATGACGTTCCTCATCTACGTTTACCATAGCACTATATTACCCCAAGCACCTCAATTGTATTGCATAGCAGTTTTTTTTTCTTTCTAATCTTTGAATGTTAATGATCAATGTTCTTAACCTTGAATTTGTGTACTGTAATATTGTCAATACAGGATATTATGTATAAAAGAAACTATAGCTGCTACAGATTCTGTAAATAAGTAAGTATGCAAATGGGACGCAGACAAGGTTGGACGACGACAAACCTGGACACTTAATTTTGGTCGCTCCCGACAAGGTTGGACGACGACAAGCTTGGACAACGACAAGCTTGGACACTTCTCAATTTATGCTCTTGCGCCAGACTCGAACGAATTCCTGAGGTGTCCAAGCTTGTCGTGGTCGATCCCGACAAGCCTGGACACATCTCATTTTGGGTCGCTGACGACAAGGTTGGTCGACGACAAGCCTGGACACATTCCTGGGGTGTCCAAGCTAGTCGTGGTCGACCCCGACAAACTTGGACACATCTAATGTTGGGTCGCTGACGACAAGGTTGACCAACGACAAGCTTGGACACAGTGTTATCAATGTACAAGGGCAACTGTTCTCTCTGATTATACTGCAGTGTTATTTTTATAACACCGTGATATTCATAAAAATCGTAAGAAGTACCACAGACATGATTATTCAATTACAATATCATATATCAATACTAAAAAATAAAACCCGGTTTAAAATTTAAAAAAACGAGGACTAAAACCAAAAAATGCCTAGGGTTCAAACCTATTCAAGCCATCAGGCTTTGGGGCCACTACGTTTCGACAACACTGTTTCGGCGCCAGCTCAGTTCGGCGAAAATTTTATGTACAAGGGCACACATCCCATTTGATTAACATAAGCGCCGGGCTGAAACGGTGGCGCCGAACTGAGCGGGTCCGTCAGGCTTTAACGCACACCTAGTCACAATTAACCGCACATGTATTTAATACAAAAGAGAACGCTAAGACTGCGGCTATTCGCCGTGAAAAGCAATCGCAGAAACTTTAATCGTGTTCACCTCGTGTTTGTGACTGTATTACGTGGTTCCAATTCAAAATAGAATCAATTTCCAACTAACGTATTCATTGATTTTTCGCGTCTGAAATGTAGAATGGCGACGGTTTTCTACATGCTTTCAATTTATGCTTTAAATCATGTTCACTTTCACACGCGATCACCTAAGAAAATGCAATGTTACGCATTTGATTTGCAAGATATCTTGTTCAGAAGTTGTTAATACATTCTCCTATCCTTCGACAATAAGGATATAAAACTAAACTATGATCACTCTGGCGGTTTCTTATACAATTTTTGTCCATGCGCATCTCAGAACGTTTAGTTCCTAGACTCGGGCTTAGTAGGACGTCCGAGAAGTTGCCCCCCCCCCATTGAAGCACTAATGATCTCCTCTAGTGCAATCGTTAGTGCTTCCTAGAAAAACAACTCCCAACATTAGTGCTTCAATAGTCTGGACGCTAGAAGCAAAAAACTTTGGGGGGGCCAACTTCACGTTAGCCCCACCCCAGAAAGCACTAACGATTAAACCTAGTGCACTCGTTAGTGCTTCCAGAAAACACTAATAGTTTCGTTAGTGCTTCAATATTAGTGTAGATATGGCCAATTACATGTCACGAAAAGCCCATAAGGAATACATAGGGAATTTTTCATTGGGTCAAATTCCCGCCAAATTCAAAAGCGCTAATATCTTCTAGTGCAATCGTTAGTGCTTCGTTAGTGCTTCCTAGAAAACCAACTCCCAACATTAGTGCTTCAATAGTCTGGACGCTAGAAGCAAAAAACTTTGGGGGGGAACTTCACGTTACCCCCCCCCCCCCAGAAAGCACTAACGATTAAACCTAGTGCAATCGTTAGTGCTTCCAGAAAACACTAATAGTTTCGTTAGTGCTTCAATATTAGTGTAGATATGGCCAATGTCACGAAAAGCCCATAAGGAATACATAGGGAATTTTTCATTGGGTCAAATTCCCGCCAAATTCAAAAGCGCTAATGTTATCTTCTAGTGTAATCGTTAGTGCTTCTTAGAACACAAACTCCTAACATTAGTGCTTCAATAGTTTAAACGCTAGAAGCAATAACTTTGGGGGGGGCAACTTCACGCTAGCCCCCAGAAAGCAATAACGATTAGTGTTGCCATGAGACGAGACGGGAGTGAACCCTCTTAGACGGGACGTCTCGTCTCGTGTCTCGAAAATGAAAACGCTGGTGGAAATGGCCAAGATTGAAATTGCCAGTGGTCATATAGATTACAAAAGGAAAATCTCCTTTGTGAGAAAACATGTTGAAAAGCCTTCATAGAAAAGTGTCCTCTGTCTATTGAATGAAACAATCATGATACATGAGCTTCCAGGAATATCATCCTTAATGTCTTGTCCCCAATTCCCCTTGCTGTAAACTGAGGAATTCTCATTTTTTTTTATTTCTGGCTGGAAGGATGACAAACAAAATCAAAGACAGGGAAGATTTTTACAAGGTCAAGAAACCGAACTACCACCACCATCTATTCAATTTGAAAACTGGGTAAGGTCTACACTTGTCTTTATTCTCTGGTGGCGGTATTTTTGATATGTGAACCGAAAACGGCAATTGACGTATGTCATCTTGCAACTAAAATTTTGTCTTCTCTCTCTCTCCCTCTCTCTCACACACACATAAAAACACACTTTTACCATTTTACCAATCGCTCGCTTATTATACAGCAGTCATGTTGTAAAATTCACCTCTTCGTTTGGAAGGCGGGCGGACGACAAAAGAAGCAAAGATATTATCGACGAACCCTTCAAATTGTTTGCTTTCAGCAAATTTATGATACTAATAATAACACTTTAGGTAAAGAAGTTTTACAGGGGGACCTTCGTTTTGTTACGCGGAAATGTTTGATCTGAACAGAGTGCGAAATTGCCCTCTGCTTCGAGAGGAGGGGAATACTTCCCTTTCCTAGTAAATAATATTCATTAGGACCTGAATTATCTTCAGAAATTGTTTCTTACAGGCGCACTAAACCTCTCGAACTTGATAAGTGTAAAGAACATTTGGTATAATATTCATGGAACTCCGTTGAAAGCAGAAAATATCATGAGAATGATCAAAATTCGAACATTGAAGAACATAATTAACAGAAAAGAAATAGGATACCCAAACCATATTTTTAAACCTGCTATAAAATGTATATCCTATATTTTTACTAATTCCTTACTCCCATGAAAGTATCCTGGGGAGGATATTCTCTCCATTTTTTTCAGACTGAAATCCTTTTATCCCGTACGATTCCCCCCCCTGACACAATACGAAAAAACAAATGTTGTTAAAATCCATACACATGACCCTTCCGGGACTCAACCCGGGGCCTTCAAGCTAGGGATGCATTCGAGTCGAGTCGAGTCGAGATTTAAGCCTGTCTCGACTCGTCTCGAGAAAATGTTGTCTCGACTCGAAAATATGTTTCTGCCTCGACTCGTGTATCGACTCGACAGTCTCTGTCTCGACTCGACTCGAATTCGAGTCGAGACGTCTCGAAATTCGAGTCGAGACAAAATATACGAGTTAAATATACGCACACATCAGCCAGAATATTATGACTACCTACCTTATTGTCAGTGTGTCCAACTTTGGCACGGATAACAATGACGACGCGTTTTGGCATGGACGCAATGATCCTTGAAAGGTCACTGGAGAGAGTTGATTGGTACACATAGGCAAGGGCGCCGATTTTTCTGTAAATGTGGGGGGGCATTCAGATGCAGAAGGCATATATATGAGGATTTTAATTCAAATTGTATTCAAATTATGCCAAATACTGTATATTCATAAATACAATGCGGGGGCTCACATGAGCTTTGGGGGAGCCCCCCAGGATCGGCGCTCTTGCACACAGGTCATCTAATTCCCGTAAATTCCGGGGAGGGGCGATGCGCTCTGAAGTCATGTTCAATCACATCCCATTTGTGTTCGATTAGGTCAGATCAGGCGAGTTGGGCGGCCAGCACATCACTTGGAACTTGCCTCTGTGTTCCTCGAACCACTCCATCACAATCCTGGCCTTGTGATATGGTGCATTATCTTTTCGAAAAATGCCACTCCCGTTGGGAAACATGGTCGTCGTCTGCAAGCAGTGTGTGATACGCCTTGGCTGTCATGGTGCCTTGCTCGAGCTTCACTAGACACATGGATGCACACGTGAATGTTTTCCGGAGCATAATTAAGCCACCGCCAGCTTGTCTCCGTCCCGCAGTACAGATGTCAAAGAACTGTTCTCTTGAAACACGACGGATTCGCACCCTCCCATCGTCATGATGAAGAAGGTATCGGGATTCATCAGACAATGCAACGCTCTGCCACTGTGCCAAGGTTTAATGACGATGGTCATGTGTTCATTACAGTCGTAGTTGCCGATGTCGTGGTGTTAACATTCGCACACAGATGGGACATGGGCTTCGGAGGCCCATCGTTAGGGGTGTTCGGTGCACTGTGTTCAAACGCACTTGTACTTTGCCCAGTAATAAAGTATGATGTTAGCTCTGCCACAGTTCGCTGCCTGTCTTGTTTTACCAGTCCGCCCAGCCTATGACGTCCGACATCTGTAATGAGGTGGGAGCGCCCAACCCCTCGACGTTTGGACGTCGTTTTCCCTTGGTTTCGCGACTTGTTGAAGACACTCACCACAGCACTCCTCGAACATCCGACAAGTCCTGTAGTTTCCGAAATTCTCCTGCCGAGTCTGCGGGCCATTACAACCTGCCCTCGGTCAAACTCAGATCGCGCGCCTTCCCCATTCTACACACGGCCAGCACTCTCACTGATACTACATGCACCGTACGCGTGAATGACTAGCAGGCATTCGTCGGCAGGTGACACAGATATCCCCTGGACGGAAATTATATCGATAGTAGGTTGGTAGTCATAATGTTCTGACTGATCAGTACATACTAAATAAATTTAAAATGTAGGAAATTTTCAACATTCTGATTAACTTGCAGGAAATTTCACAATGAAAAGAAGCAACTGACTTGGACAAGACAACGGTTAGTTGATGGGGCAATCTTTTTTTTCTGGTCTTTGAGGTGTGAGCTTTGACCATGCCTTTTGAAATTTTGATGTTTGGTGCTCATCAGTCGCGCTTCCATTTTTTTTTCTAATTGTTCCAGTTCATGATAATTAACAATACATTGCGCAGTTCGAATACATGATCACGTTTTCATTCAATCCAACTCAAGCCGCTTCAGATACTATAGAGTTGTATTTGTTTATGAAGAATTAATTGCGTATTAGAAATACACCCCAACAAAACATTTTGCGTGCTCATCTGCTCAGTATTCAAGGTTTCAATTACAACCAGAATTGTTAAAATGTGAACGTAAGTTGCATTAGATATCTAAGCAGTTCCTAGTCTATGGATAATTCAAGCAATGCTAATTAAGGTCTTTCTAGCAAGCACTTCTGCTGTTCATAAACCTTACGCATTGGAGTAGAAAAAAAAAAAGAAAGAAAGAAAGAAAGAAAGAAGTAAAATTGGTAATTTTACAACCGTGACTCACTCGGGCTCATGCTCTCTATCCTCAATGGAGCTCGCGTTCGCTAATCTCAATGAGGATCACACTAGTCAAGTTTCTCACTAATTCGAGCTTGAGCTTGATATTTACTGTGAAATTCTCTTTAGCTCGATCTCGTAATGCCACACGTCCTTTCTTGTTTTTACATTTGTCTCACTATTTTCGATTTATACTGGTGGCGTGGACTTTTCAATTAAGTTTTTGTTTTCATTTTGACCCGCCGCCATTTTGCATAGGGTTGTCGTAGAGAGTCGAGACTTGCTCCATTTTCCTTCATTTTACAACAGATTTCAAACGATGTACTACTTAACCCCCCTTGCCATTTGAAAATTTTTAGTTGGATCCTGTCTGGGGCCCTGCGGGGAACCCTGGGGCAAACTTTTTATTAAAAAGTTTTTACCCCAAAAAAGTGTGGCCTTGAAAATGATGGGATACATGTTCACCGAGTTTTCCATTTACCCAATCGTTTCCGAACAAATGACTCGGTTCAAAATATTCTAGCAGGTAATTTCCTAGCTATGGCTTTTTAAATATCTAGAAATTGGCCATGTTTTTGGCCAATATCACGGGAACGGTAAGCCATAGAGATATGATATTGGTGGTAATCAATCCCTAATAGAATGTTAAACATTTTTGTCCTGATATTAATTGGTGGCCACTGGCCAACTGGCCATTGGTCAAACTACTGGCCAGTTGGACAGTGACTACCGGTTCCTATTTGGTACCAAAATGTTTACCATCCTTTTAGATATTGATCAACACCAATATGATCTCTCTATGACTTACGGTTCCCGATATATGGCTACTTAAATTTCTGTAAATCGGTCATTTTTTGGCCACTATCTTGCGAACGGTTAGATTGACGCGAAAAATTTAATCATTTTGTCTGATAGTTTTTGATGCTCTATCTAATGCAGTGTACAAAATTGAAAAAATTGCAAATAACAGACAGACGGACAGATAGACACACAGACATAGAGAATTCAGTAACGAACTTTTTAAGTTCGTTGAATATGTTGTAACTCACGATATCCCGCCCGGTGACATGTATAACTTCGGGATTCGTCTAGTTATAACATATCCAACGCGAACACAATTGTCTCGTTCGGATCTCAGTGGAGCCACTCCCTTGTCAGTAAGCAACTGTCTTCTTCAAATAACAAGTTGTTATATCTCGAATTATTTTCTTGGATTCGATTACCGAAATTACCGAATCGATTTCTGGTAAATACGATAATTTATTGTAATACACTGTAATTCTAGTCTAAGATACACGATATCGAAAATATGGCATTATAGACTAACATAATAATATTCAAATGTTACACTGGAAAATAAAATCTTTGGAAAATCGCAAAGAGGAACCTGACATTCATGTTCACAGTCATTCCTCATTATTTGATTTTAATTATTACTTCATTATTAACGAACTTAAAAAGTTCGATACTGAATTTTTTATGTCTGTGTGTCTGTCTGTCCGTCTGTCTGTTATTTGCGATTTTTCAATTTTGAACCGTGTATTTGATAGAGCTTCAAAAACTATCAGAAAAAGTTATTAAATTTTTCGCGTCACTCTTACCGTTCCCAAGATATTGGCCAAAAAATAGCCGACTTCCAGAGATTTAAGGAGCCATATCTCGGGAACCATAAGTCACAGAGAGATCACATTGATGTTGTTCATTACCTAAGAGGATGGTGAACATTTTGGTACCAAATAGTAACCGATTAACACTGGCCAATTGGCCACTAGTTTGGCCAATGGCCAGTTGTATAGTGGTCACCAATTAATATAGGTACTAAAATGCATACCATCCTCTTAGGTATTGACTAACACCAATATCATCTCTCTATGACTTACCGTTCCCGTGATGTTGGCCAAAAATGGCCAATTTCTAGATATTTAAGGAGCAATAGCTTGGGAGCCGTAAGTTGTAGAGAGATCATATTGGTGTTGATCAATACCTAAAAGGGTGGTGAACATTTTAATACCAAATAATAACCAGTGTCCACTGATTAACTGTCTACTGGCCAACTGGCCACCGTTCTCCAAATACTGCCCAAAAAGTTCAAATTTCTAGATATTTAAGCAGCCATATCTCGAGAACTGTAAGTCATAGAGAGATAATATTTTACTAATTACTATTTTTTGCGAGGTAGGAACAATGACAGTTTTCCTTCCCGCTCCATATCTCCATTCTTTTTAAGTTCGTTCTGGCAATGCTCATGGAGCATTCTCAACTGGTTAAATTCTGTGAAACTGTTAGAATTAATTATAAGCTGTGTAGAAACGCTTTGAAAATGCATTAAAATTATAAATGACAAGTAAAAGGTGCCTTGCTGAGCGTACCTTGTAGAGGCTCCCTCAAGTATGCTCCCCCGCACCCCAGGGTATGCGGCGCACTCTTTATCGCTGTCACTGGCTAATATGAATACGTATGAAACAGATGTCAGGCAAGGACAACTAGCGGTGTTTCCCATACGATCAGACGATGACATTTATGGCACGAGGCGGCATAGTTGAAGAAACTACACCCTCTCAGTAACCTAAATTGCACGAACATTTCCAAAGCAGGTTCATTGACCTGACTACCGCATGTTGCCCACTTTGTCCAAGAGCGGGATGGTTTGTTTCTAGCTTTTCTACCGAAAAGCATTTGTCTGGAATGGTGTTTCGGAGACAATAAAATAAAGAAAATATACTAGGCAGAGAGAGAGCAGGGAGGAGGGAGTGTACCAATTATTCTTCCCTCTAAACCAGCGTTTCCCAACCTTTTTCAACTTGCAGCACACTACGGGTGTAACATGGATTCTCGCGGCACACTTTCGCACAGAGAAGAAAGCTCGATCACTGGGTTTTCCTCGTGGTAAATCACTATGCTTATTTTTCATTCTAATTTAAAAGGAGAAAATAACCAATGAAATGTTGGACTCAGGTTATTAAAAATACGCTTACTCTTTCGAAAACTGTATCCAACCTTTTACTAAGAATGAAGATCATTAAATAACGAACAAATAAATCTATTTTACTTTTAAAACACAAATGTGAATAATTTATCGAAAGGATTGAATGATATTTTAAATTTTCAAGTTACGAAATAGTCTGTAACGATAAAGAAGCAATAATGGTCATAACAATAACAAATACTTTTTTCAACATTAGAAATGTACAGAAAAGTAACACGGCATGAAACAAAATTGTAGATTCATAGTAGAGGTTCATAGTAATGTGCAATACATATATACATTTTCCCCTACGTTTTGCAATTTGATTGCTATAGAATTAATAATTTTGTTTTGATATCCTCGCGGTACACCAGTGGCCCATTCACGACACACCAGTGTCGCGGTATTTTCACTGCTAGCTTCTCATTTTAGATAGGTATATTTACAACAAAGGGGGGTAGCGTGCACCTTTGCACCCCCCTAAATCCGGCCCTGTCCAGAAGTTATGTAGCCCTATGGCGTTCATGGAAATAAAAACACAATAGTTATAACTATGCTAAATTACTATAGACTGCCAATTGCTCATTCAGAGAATTTATGATGTTCACTTTATTGCAATGTTCTTATACAGACTAGTAGATATAGGCTACGGATAATAGTTTTATACAAACTAGATAATCAATTATTATTATTATTATTATTATTATTATTATATTTGAAGTACAATCAAATATCACGGCTTTAATTACTAGTTTTAATTAACTGAATTGAGCTGAAAATTAAATCTTGATCTCGGAAGATTAACTATTAAATTTATACGTTCTGTACCTTTCTAAAGTAATAAATGCTGAAATTGGTTTCAAGGCTGTTCCTGAATGAATAATTTCTTCATAATAATATTAAAAGTTTTAGAAAAATTTTCGAGACATTCGAGTCGAGTCGAGATTTTTATGAACTGTCTCGACTCGTCTCGAATTTTACAACGTGTGTCTCGACTCGAATTCGAGTCAAGTCGAGATTCGAGACATGTCTCGACTCGTGCGCATCCCTACTTCAAGCCGATGGTCTATCGCCGCAGACCGCTCGGCTTGGTATGAAGATGTACGTTGTATGATTGCGAATAGATCCCGACAATATAAGGAACTTTAATCCAAAATGGCCACCCAAAAATCAACTTTTTTTTTTAGCCATTAGCTAATCTGGGTGTACTGTCATGAGTTTGTTACACAAACGGGGCAAGCACCACATAGTAGCACACACCCCGCGGTTATGGGAACAGATTTGCACCATGGAGATGAAGACTGGTCCCAAGCATTCTTTCGTCCGATGTGTCGTTCAGCTCCCATTACTATGGCACTTTAAGTAGAGCTTAGTGTGCAGTAACATATAAAATTTCAATCAAATACTTTCCATTACTCAATAAAATTATTTGGTTCCGAGCTTTTTTTTTTTTTTTTTTTTAATAATAATTGCAACAAATCTATATATGCTAAAATGGAAAGTAGTTTTTGGATTGTTATGGGTTAACACTGTGAAACCTAAAGGCTGGAATATATGAAATCAAAGTGTACACACATATTTATCTCTCTATTTATCTATATATCTTTCCATCTCTCTCTCTCTCTCTCTCTCTCTATATATATATATATATATATATATATATATATATATATATATATATATATATATATATATATATATATATATATATATACAGACACTATAAAGGAAGTGGGCTGATAGTATACGATAGTGTCCGGGATGATGACACCTTTACATCGAACTTTGCTTGTCGTGTAAACATTATTTAACATTAGTGTCTTCATCTTCGACGTACCTATGAGCAATTTACTGTATATTCGTGTATTGAAACTGGTGAAACAAATTTCAATGTTTTAGAAAAAAAAAAAAGCCAGGGTCGAGAAACCTCAGACAACTAACAGCAGAGATATATTATCTTGTAAACTATTTGTCCTTGCCTTGTGAGCTTATTTGAATTTATTTTTAAGACCTTTAGGCAACTTTGGCCGAATGGATGATGATGGGAAAATTAGTGGAATGAAGAAAGTGGTAGGATACTAGACAATTTCGAGAAAACACACACATTCGAAAAATGAAATCTTTGAGTTTTACGTCCCACGGTTATGCCGGTTAGGCTAAAGGAGACAGTGATGATGAGTAATGAATGAAATGGTGGAATGAAGAAAGTGGGAGGAAATGGGAGAACCCCGAGAAAACCCACGCACACGGTGTTTGTCCACCACAAAGTTCACTTGGCGGGGCTGGGATCGAACCCGAGACCCCAAGCATCAGAGGTGAACGCTCTACCACTGAGCCACCGCGGTCCCCACACACATTCAATGTTTGTCCACCACAAAGCTCACATGGCACTAACCGAGATCGAACCGACTACCACATACACCAGAGGTGAAGGCTTCACGGTGTAGCTACCGTGACATTTCTTGTCTTGTGTGTTCTGGGTAATACTTGTAACTTACAAGGGAAGAGAGGGAGATTATATATCGAAGTGGAAGATGGTTTATATACCAATCGAAAGCACTAATGAAGCCTATTACAAAACTGTAATAAAAAATTTTCGAATGCATATACTATGCGAGTTATATGGATATATAGAGTGTCCAGATAATCCGTTACCACCCCTTGAAATCGCAAACAATAAGACAGATGCCAAAACTCGAAAACATGTGTTTGATCATTTTAAAAGTACAACGTATCAAAGCAAAAATTCTTGTCACAAGGCCACCCACAGTGTACTGGGCGGGGTCCAACTCAAAAATTACAAAAGGTAAGGGGGTCAAGTAGCATATCGTTCGAAACTTCTTGGGAAACGAAAGAAGACGGAACAAGTCTCAATACTCTAAAATTACCTTGTGCAAAATGGCGGCGGGTCAAACTGTCAGCAGAAACGTCATTGTAAAGTCGATGGCCACCCCCAAAAATATCCTGAAACGGTGAGGCAGATGTCAAAACAGGAAAACATGTGTGTCATCATTTCAAAAGTACAATGATTGGAAGTAAAAATATTTGTCTCAGGGTCCTCCACAATGTCCCAGGCGGGGTCATGTTCAAATTGTTCAAATGGCAAGGGAGGTCAAGTAGCACATCGTTTAAAGCTGTTATTAAATGAAAGAAAGAACAAGTATGGACGCTCTGCGATAATACTGTGCAAACATCTTGCATTTTAGTTGTTCTTTCTGTAACCGGGTTTAATTTATTTTCACTTTAATTCTTGAACTCAACGGAAAAAAAGGAAATGCCCCTACTGTGAGATTCTGCTCTTTGAGCCCAATAATATCTAAATAAAGAAAAAATAATAATAAAATAAAAGCAAATTAAGACATAAAGAAAAGAAACGACAACATTTGACATCTTTGAATATAGAACTGACTAGTTAACATATAATGTACTTCCACGAACATAAATAAGTAGAGGTTGGAGCCATCAGAAGTATTTTTTTTAATTATTAAAAACATATTCTTGAGGATTTATTGCGTTATGAATTAGTACAGGTTTATGCTTTTTATTTTTCGTTCCCTTTTATGGCATAAAATTTGGAGAATGTTATCCCTTTGATGAGATGGACTAACACTGGTGCAAATGAAATCTTTAGTTTTACGTCCCACGATTATGCCGGTTAGGCGAAAGGAGACGGTGACGATGAGAAATGAATGAATTGGTGGGAGAAAAATTGAAATATCCCGATCATAATGTTGCCCACCACAAAACTACTTTCGCGGGGTTTGAACCAGGGACCCCATACAGCAGAGGAGGTTAATAGGCAGAATATGCACTATTGGTCACCTGACAACCCAGCGTGGAAAGATCCCTCCAACACGGCCAGCGCAAAAATTATGGTGTTGGGAGGCATATGAGGAACACGAATAATCGAACACTTTTTCATTCCATAACCTTTACAGGAATAGATACTGCGAGCTGCAATGCCCGAGGATGGTACATTCCCTCAGCTTTTTCAACAGTATGGCGCTTTCTTTATTATGGATTCGTGGTGCGTCATTACTTGCATAATTCCCTAGAACATGGATTGATCGATGAGAGGCAGTTGAATGGCCTGCCCAATCATCAGACCTAACACTATTTTATTTCTAGTTTTGTGGACATGTTAGGGCTATTGTTTTTGCAGTAAAAATTCATAATTTTTATAATCTAGAACAAAGTATTGCTACCGTCTGTGCACAAATTTGACCCTATACCCTATTTTGTGTCCACAGCAATTGGAAGAAGCTTTTGCAAATGTGCATTACTCAATACGAACATGTGGAACATATTCTATAATAGACAAATGTGTTCGAAGTGAAAAATATCAGAGGCAGAATGTTTTATTGCGATTTTGACTCGACATACCGGCTATTTAAATGTTGAAATGCAGTGAGGTGTGTAGCCTAAAAGATTGCATTTCCATTTAGATGACTGAAAACCACTGGAAACCTTCTTTTAGTTACGGGGAGAACATGGAGAGACATAAATAACTTTCTGGAAAAAAAATAAAAATAGCCCCTTACGTTGTATTATAGAGAATTATACACGAAAATGCTCAAAAACCGACTTTTTATATTAACAGTTTTCAGTGGGAAAACTCCCGGACCCCCACTCGAATGAGGGGTATTTTAAATCCCCGTAAGATCCGCCCCACAGCAGACAACCCCTAAACCCGCCCATACTCAAAACACGACGCTTATAAGAATTAAAACAAGACGACACATATGTAACGAAAGAAACAATTCAATATGGCATATCAAAATATAAACTAGATGAACTACTTTGAAAACACCTCATTTTAAAAACAAAAGGTAGAAAAAAGGTAAAAATGTTGGTATTGTCAACTTAGAAATTTTTCTACATAAGAAATAAAATCTTGTTATGTGCAAAGCTATTCGTCAATATGTATAAAAATGGATTTATTAAAGGTATTTAGCACTTACTATTCCGTAACGGTATGTCGTGATTACTGAAAAACCAGAAGCGGTATGCCTTCATCACTGAAAAAAAAAAAAAAAAAAAAAAAACAGGCGGTATGGCATACCACCGCATACCGTCTCACTTCGACCACTGCCAATAACATTTCCATCAGATTAAGTTACATGATATCTGATTGCATAGTTGACATCCTGAGAAAATTCTAGTGCATGGCCATATATCACACTAACCACTCATCATCCGTAATTACAATTTCGAATCTAAGATTGCGACCGTCCACGTGACATACTCCGAAAGTATTCCTCTGGGCCTACTGTGTATCTCTCATCTCGCATTCAATGAAACTACATCCCTGTAGTTTTCAGAAAAGATGACAAGGGACTTTTGATAACCCTGTGTAAAGTAGTTGTATCAATAATGAAGTCGGAAACACGCAATGTAGTTCGTTGTTTCCAATTGAACCTAATGTCTTGCTGAAAAAGGAATATTATTGAAGTTTAGTGTCTTCTTCAGTGCCAAGGTTTTGATGGAATTCGAACTACCGTTGTATGTGTACTCTCTCAGCGAGAATCACAGCTGGCACCAAGTGTACATATGCACGCGCAATAATAACTAAACCAGTGGATAGGCTGTATGAGATATCAATCCTCGGAGGAAAGTCCGAGTAGTGATTCACAGTCCTTTCAACAGCATTGATCAAGGAATACTAAACGCCAAACTTGCACGAGCCTGGATCGAGCTTCCCACACCACAGGCTAAGAGCTTTACCACTCTTCGAATGCCAAAAGCTTTTTACACTTTTTCGACCGGAGTACCCTCATCGTGAATCGAGCCCGGGACTGCTCACACCGAAGGCGAGAGCGTTAGCGACTACGCTACGCGGGCCACTACATAAAATTTATGGCAAGTCTATAAAAGTTACCTATGAAAATGTTAAACCAAATAAGTCAATTGAACAAAACAGCATTTTTTAAATTGCCAACTAGGTATTTTAATTTGCCAACTTGTTAAGAAATCAATAACTTTGGGGGCGGAGGTTCTCCCTTACCCCCCTTAACGACGCCCCTGCTTGCTTGATCATTGTTGTGCCCTAAAGTGAAAATACACATCTTGAAATGCATGCTCAATTTCATTCAAATGTATGGAGCTTCTACAGGAAAGTGGAGTCCGTATTCTACCATGCCCGGCTTATTCTCTAGATCTAGCTCCATGTGACTTTGCCTTCTTTCCTTAAAAAAAAATAAATAAAATAAAAGATTCGAGGACGCCGCTTTGAAACAAATGTAGAGATTACCGCAGCGAATAATAATGAAATTTCTGATATATATATATATAAACGAATTGTTAAAAGTATTTGACTCGTGGATTTTGAGAATGCAAAAGTGTATTGATACTTATGAGGATCATTTTGAGAAATTGAAAAGGTTTTATGCAAAGAAATTTATTTTTCAAAGTATCTAAAAACTTTCGGCATGCTCCTCGTACATAGGCATGGCTGAGTACACTATGCGTCAACAATCTACTGCGTAGTCATCTCATCCTTCCTCACATCTTTCTTTTGCGCAGCCAATGCAGCCGCATAATCAGCTTAGAAGGTTCATCTATTTTCTCTGCTCTCACTTGTCGCAACGGAAGTAGGTATGAAGCAAGTTGCGTGATTCCATTGAACGTAAGGAAATAAATACCTTTAAACGACTGTTCTATGAGGTAGGAAAACGCAAGGAAAAATCATGACAGAACATGTGAACGAATGGTAGTATCAAGCATTGTGATTTTCGATGTTGCCAAATATCTGATGGAAATCAATCAAGGTTGCAGACTCTACATTAAATAAGCTAAAAATTTTGTTCGGTTATTTCTCATTCGTATACAGAAATACATGTCCATAATTAATCTTTTTAATATTCTTAGTATTAATTGGAAAGCCACGTGGCTTTGCAACCATGACAGAGCTACCATAGGATTAAAACTAGAGCTTCAGGGAAGTAAGTTTGCTGAATATAACCATACAATCCTTGTTTCTCGTGGTAAATCATAAAAAATCTTTTTAACATATTTGATCAAAAATGGAACATACTCCATATAAGCAGAATACACTTTCAATATCACTGTAAAATGAGGGGTGGAAGGGAGAAGCTTGATCCGAGTCAGTCCCTCTGCTTGTGCCACTGTGGACAAGAATACGTTTCAAAGTTAATCGTTTCCCGCATCTTATATAGTTTATTAAATCCATACCTGGTTCCCGGTGCGTCACACAATGACACAATCAAATGTACAAAAATAAATCAATAAATAAATAAATAAAAATAACTATTGAGAATGATCTTGGTAAATGAGTTGGTTTCCGTGAAACGACTCTTGACAACTCTACTGTATTTACATTGGAGCATGATTGCTTGATCCTAGTTACAAATTTTTGCAATTTATAACTAGTTTTGCGAATTTTCTTTTTCTAAGTCAATCGAACACACGCTACAATTCAAGATCTGTCCCAACTACTCGTACTTTTTTTTTTTTTTTTTTTTTTTTAATCTAAGTGCTATCAGCAACAATCTCAGCTCATGTATTTTATATTGTTTATTTCTTTCTTAGTGATATTAAAGTAAGTTATAGTGCAATTTACAGTATTGTTCTGTAGAACTACATTAACAACAATAAGGATTGCATAGCTATTTACATTTCTGTTGAACTGCCACATCTTTTTTCCAGTTCCGAGTACTTTTATCTGTGAATTAAATATGTTTACAATGGTAAATAAGGCCTATGTTATTTAAAAGAATTCTTCAATCAACAAGTGAAATAATCGACAAAGGACATTCCAGTAAAACTGCACGAAACTACAAAACAACAGTTAATTTTATATATTACTTGATACTTTGACTACTAAATAAATACGTTTCCTTCTTGTAGTGCTACAGATACAACACAACCTAAAACTTAAATGTTATCAATGGAATAAGACATTAAAATAAATAAAACTAAAATTTATTATTTAGACTTCAATTTTGCAAGAGGGAGGGGGATTCTTCTTAACTTTTAAAAAAAATTGTAACTACATTTATAACTATTTTTAGTGTTAATCACGAGGCGAGATGAGACAAGACTTCCTTTCGTAAATTTTATAGAAATCACATCCTAATTCCTGAAGAATTATCTCAATTAGTCTCGATTCTCGGAAAGCTTTTTCCATCTCGTCTCGCTTTGTAAATTTATGCTCTTGTTTATTATACTGTATATTCAGGGTGTTTCAAAACAACACCGACGACGTTTGGGAAGTGATTCCTGACACCAAAATGAGACGAAAAGTATAGACCAGCCTGGGTGCACAAAAGCTTCCTTTCCGAGTTATAGGCTGCCGAAAACATGAAAAAATTAAATTTAAAGATCCATAGCTCCAATACTTATGGACCTACTGTAGCCGAGTCGAGACTTTATTTAGGAACTAGTATGTGCCCTATCCAAATATCCATGTTTCAGAATTCTGCGGTACTTCCGCAACAAGTTTTATAGAGGTAGTTGGTGAGTACTTCAAATCATATGCCCGTAGCCAAACTGCCTCTATAAAAATTGTTGCGTGAGTACCACAGGATTCTGAAACATGTATTTTTGGATAGCGCACATATTCGTTCCTAAGCGAAGTCTTGGCCCGACTACGGTAGGTTACATAGTTTTGGAACTATGGATCTTCAAAATTAATTTTTTTACGTTTTCGGCAGCCTATAATTCCGAAAGGAAGCATTTGTGTACCCAGATTGGTCTATACTTTTTGTTTTATCTTGGTGTCAGGAATCACCTCCCAAACGTTGTCGGTGTTGTTTCGAAACACCCTGTATATATTATTTAAAAGTTATTACAATCCTTCCGTGTCACGAGAGGTTCACGAAGGGTGTGATATAACAACACGTAAATCATTGAGGTATATTGTTTAATGACGTGTATATCTTTAAACGTTGATAAATGCTGTTCATTATGTTCGTACAATAACTTTATCAACTTGTTTGTGTATATCTTTAAACGTTGATAAATGCTGTTCATTATGTTCGTACAATAACTTTATCAACTTGTAACTTTTATATAAGGTCAGCATAAAACGGATACAAGAGAAAAGGACGCTTCTAGCTACCATCCTTCGTAGAAAGGCTAATTGGATTGGACACATGTTGCGAAGAAATGGTCTTCTTCATACCGCCATAGAAGGAAAGATGGATGGAAAGCGAGGCGTAGGGAGAAGAGCACAACTGATCGATGACTTGATATGAAAATGAAAGAAAATATTGGGAGGTAAAAGAGGGAGCTGAAAATCGAGAAACAAGAAACATTTCCAGGCCCAAGCCAAAAGGCAAAATATTTACTAATAATAATAATAGCATAAATGATTCATTCATTTTGAAAAGCTATATTTTCAAAAGTATTACACGTTCACACATGAAAGATATATGAAAGGAGCCACAAACTCACCAAGTTTGTCTTGTGTATTCCAGGTGGCAGCCATTATCTTTCCGATCGGGTGTGCCAGTACGAGGTTAGTACGTGTCGAAAATGGAGGGAAACCAAGAAACAAAAAGACGTCGTATCGACGTGTGTCGTGACACCAAAAGTACACATTGATCATTTGCAGAGGGTGTATAACCTTGGTGAGTTTGTGGTTCTTTTCATATATCTTTCATGTGTGAACATGTAATACTTTTGAAAATATAGCCTTTCAAAATGAATGTATCATTTATGCTAACCCTGTAGTATAAGTCATGCAATATTAAACAGTCTGAGATCTAAAACGTGGGTGAGTAAATTAGTGTTGCTCACGAGAAATTTCTCATCTCTCTTGAATTTGAGAATGTACTTCTCGTCTCGTGGAAAACACAAATCATTTTTGAAAATCAAACTCTTCATACAATATATGTTGCACAGTCAAGAACTTGTTTGACTCTTATCTTCCTTAAATAATCTAAAAATTCAATATACGACATGGACATATGGAAATACACTAAAAATTCAATAGTCTATTTTTTTTTAATTATTCCATACGTTTCATCCTGCTGAATTTTTGTTATAGCATAAGGGTTGGTTGGGGAAATAGTAAATATGCTGATACACAATGTTCATTAGATTTGAACTCCGGCCACTATAACACATTTCTATAAAGTCACGAAATAATTACAAAAGTAGTTAACTATTCAACATACATTTAGCTGAAAATATATACTAATTCTTGTAAATAAAAGAACCGAATGAAAGCCGGCGTCCGATTTGACTAAAGAACCATGCACCGAAGAACGAATAGTATCAAACTGTCTGGTTGGTGTTACTATTTGTAACACACTGAAAGAGTCATGAAGACAAACACAGTATTGTAAAAAACCTGTTGCAGCACACGAAAGATACACGATGGAGGAAATCGGTGTGAATTTCCTCTTAGTGTCTGCATATGAGTGGAAAAAAAGCAACAATTAATCAACTGACATTATATTTGGCTCAGATAAGAATCTTTGATACTATAAATAACTATTTAAAATTTTCAGAATGAATTTACAAAAACAAACCTGGACTAGATCAAAACGTGGCAATGCTGTTGGCCATATAAGCTGTTCTTTAATCTCTTCGTTGATCTCTCTTCGTACAGGTAGTCTTCTGAGTTCTCTCTCGGCCGGTTATATTGAAGATTAACTACGACTTTACATGCGAATTGTTTATAAATACGTATTTTACCCAAAATCTGGAAAGCGCAGTATCTGGTTTCGGAAAAGAAAATCTTAGGATTCCGAATTTTTTGGCTTTCCCTAATAAATAAATACAAGCCACCAGGATCTTAATTTTAATGCAATTTCTGATTATCTCTGAAGCGGTACCATTTACAATTGTGCCCCCGACTCATTCCATTCTCTTCGAAGGCCTTTCAAATCATCCAAACACTTCTCTCTGACAGAAATGCCCCACTTTCATTTAGAATTTCATGTATATTTACCAGGGTCATTGTAAAGACGACGGGCTCACAATACTTACACTATTTTACAGCGTCTACTACCTATCTAATAGTTCAATGGGCTTATAAGTGTTTCTGTTACATGGCACCCCTCTCGTTGTCGCCTTTCATCCAAATCCCAGCAATCGTCAGCGCGTTATGTAAATGACTTCCCAAATAGACTTTACGTTAAGTTTAGCCAAAGAAATACAAAACACTAAAACAAACCTTGTACAAACAGTTTTCGACTTTTACTACGCTTGTAAATATGGCAAAAAGAAATTGAAACACACAAGTAAAACTAAAGATTATGTACAGGGTGTTCGGAAAGTCTTATAGATCTGATTCGTGACACACTTACACTGGTGTATAGACTTTGCGAACACTCTATATGCAATGGTTGAAATTTATATTCTTACAAACATTAATGAAGTTTCACTTCAGAAAATAATAAGTATACCGTATTTTCCACCACATAAAACGCATTCATTTTCTGTATTCATCTGCGCATGAGGAAAAAAAAAATATTTTCACTGCGTATCATATATGAAATTTTATTTAACAATAAGATAATGCTACCTGAGAAGGCTTACCTTTTAATATCCATCGTTAAAATTCAGGAATCGAGTCACTTAACTGTGCGTCACTGGAATGCTGTTGCACATCATAAGGAAGCAATAGAAATATCAAACACTCCAGAATCGGGAAAACTTATTCAAATTGAAACAGATAAATAGTCTTTCATCGTTAACTTACTTTAACGGAGAGGAAAAAAAGTGCAAAAATAATAAGAATTTCGAGTATTGTCAACAATTAGCATTCTAAGATTAGTTCCGAAATTATTTCAATTAACTTAATTCTAATCATTCAGTTTGTGTCCAAGATACTCATCAAGCAGTAGACGTATTATGGGCTAGATTTGTACATACAATTAATATGCGTAACAATGTTTATCAGTTTATTCAGTATTTAATATGTTTTTATGATAAACAATGTAAAGATATGGACCAAACAGGAGTTCACTGGAGAAATTTTTTATTGACAAAGCGCAAGAAATCTAGTGCCATAATATCCACACTGTGGGGTATTTACGGGAGATTTCGTTATTTTTTACAGTAAGTTCAGAATTGCTGACATTTCATTTTCCGAATATATCGCAAATAACGTATAAAAATTAACTGATAACAAAAATAAAAAATAACATAGAAAAATATAGATAATACAAGACTCGAAAATGGCAATGGAAATAAAGGTACCTAAATTTGCTAAGCACATCAATAATTATCAATTCACTGAAACACTGTTTGACAGTAGTGTTCACTGAAACACAGTTCCGATATACCTGATGTACAATGTCAGTCAATACCTGAACAAACACAATATACAGGTACTTCTATGGCAATGAACTGACTACATGCTCGATTGTTTTCAGTTAGTGATGTAAGCTTGAGATCCACTGAACACGTATAGTTTTCACTAACACCTTTCGAATACTTTGTAAAGATCTGGAAGACTGGCAATTTGAAGGAATGTAGCATCTTCGGAAAATTGCTTCGGTGGTAAGAGCATTTGACGCAGTGCAGGAAACACAACATGCTCGACAGTCCACTTGTACGACGTTTTCTTTTGTTCCGTTACAACCTGAAATAAGAGTAAATATGACAAAAGGAAACGAAAATATTTGAACATTGAACAATCAACATTGAAAATTATTGAAAAATTGCACATATTAAATTAAGATGGAAGTTTTATATCTACTTTTTTGTGATCAGACGTTAAGGTAGAGGGTTAGAAAATTCAAGTTACCACCAACTATTTGCATCAATATCTGCTAAAAACTGACAAATATTGGATAGGTTATTACTTGACAGATAAGGTATTTCATAATATATTAATTAGCTTAGTTTCAGATCATGATCCTTCGTTGTTGAATGTTCGGCCGTGTTGTCTCGGGGTTGAACAGTATTTTTCTTTCGGTTTGTTTAGTTAGTTTCGAAAGACCTGTCTTATATTTCAAGATAAACATAATTCAAAAATTACAGAATTGCCAAACAGTCAATGACCGCGTTCATGATGAGAGCGGGACTTAGATTCAAATTCCAGGAAGTTCCGGTCCTGTTTTTAAGAACTGTTGCGGCGAAAGAAAGAAAGATTTCCACCATCACAATTTCTACGATTCATATGTGATAAGTCTTCTTTCTTACAGCAGTTTCTATTTGAGTGGAATCCTAAATCAAGTAAAATTAACGTGACCAATAAACCTTAAAAAGTACTGAAATTCGAAAAAGGAAAGAAAAATATGTCGGCTTCCACTAACGTGGCTTCAACTAACCCAACACTCATGTGTTGTTACTTAATACTATTCGATTTCTTAATACTCTGCTTGATTCAAGGCGAAGTGGAGATAAAGACGAAACTGATAAAAACTTGTAAAACTTACGCAATGTACACTTATAAAGAAGCCCAAAATCTTGAGAGACAGTTGTCTTTTACTCATCTTCACTTGATGCTTTTTAGGCAGATTAATTTGTCGGTTTGAGTTTAATGACTTTCAGCACAAGGGCTACACGAGATGTGATGCTACAGCTTGACGTAGGATCTTTACTACATTAACTTCTACCGGAAATCAATCTGGAGCCTCCTGCGACGATGACGCATACGCTAACCATATAACCGAAAGAGAGTTCGTTTTGCAGGTACAGCCAACTTCTTGATCACATGCGGTGTGTGGCTGAATCTACTGGAAGCTAAAACTTCGACACAATGTAACTTATTTCAAGAGAAAGATTTGATCAAGAAGTTGGCTGCTGGCGAATTTCAATGACCCTAAATACATCCGGACAGTCATCTAATAAATATAAGTATGGAGTAGAAAAATGGAAAATTTTCAGGATGATGAACGCAAATATGCAGAATACCATCCCGAGTACCTCCCGAAATACTGGCTTTGAAAATAAAGGACTCAGACTGCTTGTCCCTTGATCCGTTTTCAATTGCGAAATGGTGGGAAAGAAATTACCTCCAGGATTTTGTAATGTCTTATGTATTATTTGTTTTCAACTGGTTCCAGCAGCAGCCACTTAAGTAAGTGACACACTTAAGTAGTAGCACACACAGATACTATCTGGCACTTCTTTTTCGGGGGGAGAGGTTAACTAAATTTGTCTATGGTGAGCTCTGGGAATCCCAAAAGGATTGTTATAAAATCCTAGTATAATTTCGGCAACCACTCCTGTTGCCTTCAATGGCTAGACTAATGAAGAACTTCTGATTCACAAAGAGTCATATTATACTACGAATATAATTATCCTCTTCGGATTCGCAAGACACATTATACGTGAATTAGTTAATACATGTTGCTAGTTGGCCCTACTTCCCTCTTCATAGATGGCGATTTCTCTATTAATGACAATTAACAGGCATTGGTGTTGATTGAACGATCCTGACTGATTCTTACCTTAGTGTATACAAATGATTTTCAGACATTGAAGGATTCTCGTGAGAGTGCTTATTGGAAAGATTTGACGTTGATGAGAGGTACCGACTAACGGCGTTTATGTGACACTGATTATGTGTAAACACTCCAGAAAAAAGTATATATGTGATAATTTAGAATTATGTAATTCAGCCAAGGTTAAAACACTTTTAATTACAGAAGGTTGAAAAAATACACACGCGTAATAAAATCTAATACATAACAACGTTAGCTTTTGATTTGATTTGAATTTAAGTTTAGTGCCCTGTTCAGCAGCGGGCTATATGAAACATGGACCTAAGTTGGGATCTGAACTACATGTGCTTCCGCCGAGAATCGGAGCCGGGTTTTCCACGCCAAAGGCGCGTACGCTAAGGGTTTAGCCACAAGGAAGCTCTCTGTTAGCTTTCACAATAAAATCTAATATATAACTTAATTTGCTTTTGGCAGAAAATCATATATAACTTCGTTGACTTTTATAATGAAATCTAATACACAGGGTGGCCCAAAAGTAGGTATACAGTCCCGTACTGATCAGCTCACTGCATTTTATATAATTTCTTATTGTTATCCATAGTTTCTTTTTATATTTGTTCTTAATGTCTTTTTACTTATATCTTAAGCTCGGAACAGCCGAAACAAATAAACCTATAAGCTAGAATATTATACTTGATCAATACAGGGGAGTATACCTGCTTTCGGCCACCATGTATATGGCAACGTTGGCTTTTACAATATCCTCACATACACGAACTTGCTGTCACAGCCGGAGACAGAAAGACTATTGTATAACACAGTGCTAAATAACGATAATAATAGAAGCGATTGTATTATAGAAATAAGATATATCATAATTCATAATCATCATCAGCTGCGTCATTCGACTACTTCAGAGAAAACTTACCTCACTTTCGCTGGCTTGAGTGGCATCTAAGTCGTCATCATCATCATCATCCACTCCAACAGGCTGAACTGCATAGAACTTCGCAGTTTCACGGCATAATGTGTCAAAACACTCTTTCTCAGAATCCCATTCCACATCAGTAGCCAAACGCAATACGTACATCGGAAGACCCTCCAGCTGGGGAATGTATTTTTCTAAAAGTAGCAGATTCATTAACTGTTTAATTAATTCGTATTTTCATAACTAAATAACGTAGAAATTTATTCTCCTTTTACACACGTTTTAATTTAATTTAATTATTTTTACAAAATATTACAAACTAATATTGTCTCCATTTTTCGAAAGAAATATATCTTCTAAAAAGAAATTTTATATACTGACACTACTTTATACTACCATCGAGTGACTTATTTAGGCATTCTTTTTCCGAAATTACATAGAACGTGAACTACAGCTTAGCGTGGGATCTGAATATACTGTATATACTTCCATTCCAAACCGAATCCAAGTAAAACGATAGTGTACTTATAATAATTTGTAAACATATAGCATAAATTCACAATTCATCAGCTTGTGTCAAGTACCTTTCCCGCACACATAGTAGGACTGAGAAGCAAATATCAAATAAAGGGAGGGGGGGGGGGAAGCCTAAAAATTAAAGACACACTACCCTGAGTTAAAGTATATACATGTACTATTACGTAGAAAATTATTACTGATTTCTTAGTTTCTGCACTCAAATTTACACGAAGAATGTTCTGATATATAAACTCCATATAAGAACCAGAGATAAAGCACTAAAGAACTAATTGAACCAGAGAGGTAAAGAACTAATTGAACGCATAGAACACATTTGCAGAATTAATACCTTGATATGCTCTTATAGACATGTTCCAATAGTTATTGACTTCTCATCGAAATTCCAGGCATAATACATGAATGCCTTTCATCCGGATGTATTTAAGCTAAATTGTGAAATAGCACTTCAGTAGCAATAGTCCTAACTAATTACTAAGAATCGATGTAGTCCAGTCTTTCATCGAATGACGAAACCAGTGTTTCAAAACAACACCGACAACGTTTGGAAGATGATTTCTGACACCAAGATAAGACAAAAAGTATAGACAAACTTGGGTGCACAAATGCTTCCTTTCGGAGTTATAGGTTGCCGAAAACATTAAAAAATTAATTTTAAAGGTTCATAGCTCCAGACTATGGGACCTGCCATAGTCGGGTCTAGACTTCACTTAGGAACTAGTATGTGCCCTATCCAAATATCCATGTTTCAGAATTCTGCGGTACTTCCGCAACAATTTTTATAGAGGCAGTTGGTGAGTGCTTCAGATTATATGCCCGTGGCCAAACTGCCTCTATAAAAATTGTTGTGCAAGTACCGCAGGATTCTGAAACATGGATATTTGGATAGGGCACGTACTAGTTCCTAAATAAAGTCTTGACCCGACTACGGTAGGTCCCATAGTCTGGAGCTATGGACCTTTAAAGTTAACTTTTTCATGTTTTCGGCAGGATGTAACTCCGAAAGGAAGCATTTGTGCACCCAGATTGGTCTATACTTTTTGTTTTATCTTGGTGTCAGGAATCGCCTACTAAACGTTGTCGGTGATCCGTTGTTTTGAAACACCCTGTATATTAATAACCAAAATGGTAATATTAAACTATATATCAAACATATATTTACAAGTTATGTAATAATCTTTCAAACTATATGGAAATGTGTACTATTATGTAATTTGTACATAAAAATTTGACATATAATTTAATGTTACCATTTTAGTTCTTTCTACAGAACGCAATAAAAATCTTTTTGTACACTAAGCGAAGAATCCTTAAAATAAAAGAAAAGAAAAGAAACAAATGTGTTATGGCAAGATAAGTTTTTCAAGATTGATCAGAAGACGGGTAAAGCAACCTGTACAGATAAATAGTTTTCACAATTTCTCTTAAAATACATTCCGATGATAAGCATTCTTGTATTATGCCGAAATATCGATGAGAAGTCAGTAAGTATTGGAACATCCCTACAAGAACACAATACGGTTAGTACAAGTATCAACAGAAAACTTTATTTGATACAATGTATGAAAGCCTTTAATCAATTATTTTAAAACGGGCTAATATAAATGGTAAAAATAGATTTTTTAAAATGTATTTTATAAATGGATATCAGTGCTGAAAGCCGAGTTTATACTGTTTTAAAACAGATATGTTAAAAATGCTTGCGAAATGGAACGAAATCTTTATTTTGATCTCACGTTCTTATGCCCTGTGGGCCGAAGGGGCTAAATTATATATCCGAGTTAAATTACTATGAAAGAGTTGATGGAACGGAAGTACTGGGAGGAGCCAAAATTCCAAGAAAACCTACGCACAAATGCTGCCCTTCACACCATTCCTTATCTTGGACTCTTCACACACCAGATGCGAACTACCTACCACTAACTTATCGTTCCTTAATAAATAAATGCCGACACAAACTAATATTTTGTATGTTTTTCTCAATTCATTTCAGAATAGCACTGCAAAATGGATGGATATTTCTGTCAAAAGTGCAGACACTCTCTAACAATCCCGCAAACGAACTAGTTTGATTACTAGACTTTGGGTCGTTATACGAACACTCAGTTACACTAAAAATATACAAATAAATTAAATCAAAAGATCATCTTATCCCTAGACAGAATTATAATAAATAAAGGTAATTATATTTGTTTTAATCGAGTTCTAAATCAAGTAAAACGGACGTTCCTTTGAAATCTTTCATGCAAGCTTATTTACCTGAAGATGCTGTAGAGTGTTTTTTAAGTCCAATTAGATTTGAAAGCATGACAGATGCTAAACGAAGAGTTGCATCAACATTAAGTAACTTGTAAAACACTCCCTAAGTTTCATATTTTGACAAGATTTAGTAGCTAAAAAGAATTACAAAACGTCTATCCATAATTTTGGTTCAAATATCGTAACACACTCATTTCAAACTAATAAATAGCTGTGCGTTGAGTTAAAAGCGAGTACAAACTCAAATTACAACATTAAAGAAATAGAAAGAGTGAAACATTGTTTCACTGAAACAAAATGTATCTCCGAATTACGTGCGTCAAATATAAGATTATTCAAAAAGCGTGCCAGTTTTGGATCGTCTGGCAAATTTTTGTTTCTTGATTGCTCGGCAACATTGTTTTGTATTGTTGCTCTACCCACAAACATTCCGATTGTAGCCTGAATTTCTTGCATTTCTTCAATCTGTGTCTAGCTATGGAGCAGTTTACTATAGCGCAACGTGTGCTAATTGTGAAAACTTTTCATCAGAACAGAGAAAGTTATGCAGCAACTGTCAGGAGACTTCGTGCGCTTCTAGGCTGAAATAAGGCACCGAACGAATCAAGAGTTCGCAGATTTATGAAGAAGTTCATTGAAACGGGTTCAACAGTGAACATTAAAAGTCCTGGCCGTCAATGTAGTGGTCGTTCTGAGCAAAACACTGCGGTGACAGGCAGTCATAGCGAATTCCACGAACAGAGTTATTGCGTGCCAGCGCAGGTCATATGCTCGGCGTCATTCACCATACCTGAAATCGGAATGTGTAATGAACATGTTTATGAATTTTTTTAATGTGTTCTGAAAAAATAAAGTTCATAATTTGATGTAACAAAACCGGCGCGCTTTTTGAATAACCCTATATAACATTTTGAAATATATGTATAAATCTGAAGCTCATTTATAACAGTATTTTGCTTAGTTGTTAATCTTAAGTTATATTGGAACCAAACTATTATTTTTTATTTTTTTAATTTATTTATTTATTTTTTTTTTTTTTAAAGTATAGCACATATACTTTACTGTTAGATTCTAAAATAGTTGTTTCCATTAAGCTGTAAATTTGAAATCCATGTTAATGTTTAATACATCAGCTAGTACCTACCTAAAAGCAAAGGAATAGCCCTAAGATTCCCTTCCTTATCTATCTCTATAGAAAAATAATCATCCAACATTTCTGCTTTACTTTGTAACAGTTCGGCGACAGATTTTGCCAGCTCTTCTTTGGGTCCATTTTCTTCAGTCCAGCCAGCTTCTTCTAAATTTAAAGCTAGTAATGCCACTTCGTATAGGGATATTGGCTCCTGAAATTAATTTTAACATTTAACAAAAAAAAAAAAAAAATAAATAAATAAATAAATAAAATAAATAAATAAATAAAATAAAAAATAAAAAAAATCACGGAATTACATTGCATTAAATTTTACTACTTTAAAAAAAATGACAAAATACAATCAGGATATTAACATTTTGAAACATGCTCATGTTACCTTATGCTCAGCATAACGTAACATGGCCCGGTGCTTTTGAGCACCTTGTATTTTGGAAGGGAAATTTTAAAATTTTATTTAGAATGTAAGAGAAACTTTTTATTTTATAGTAGGAAAACCGTAGGTCGAAGATTTTGTGTAATTTTAGTGAAATAAATCGTTTCAATGGATATTATATGAAGATTACATGATTATTAATTATAGTTTGTATATTTTACGTATTTATCCAAG
Source organism: Thermobia domestica (assembly GCF_964235325.1). Taxonomy (NCBI): domain Eukaryota; kingdom Metazoa; phylum Arthropoda; class Insecta; order Zygentoma; family Lepismatidae; genus Thermobia; species Thermobia domestica. Next base: position 70,992,121 of record NC_137468.1, read on the forward strand.
AATATATCATTATTTTAGACAAATAAGTGTATATTCCAGCTTTTTCAATGGTTTTCAGTTTATTTCTATTCATATTTCGGCATAGGGAATCTTCACAAGAAAGCTAAAAAATTTTATTTCGAAAAATCTTCTTCAAAATTCCAAATTAAGAAAGTCAGCCATAATTTCTTCTTGGTGCATCTCTTTGTTTCGAAGTAAATTATTTGATTGGATAATCCACAATCACAGCTGCGGCTGAGATTTCGGTTTTCTTTGATCTTCGCACAGAAGCCTATCATCCGATAGTTACGTCACGATTATCTTCCAATTAGGGATCATCTTCATGTAACTCTTTGTCTTACGGCGTCAGCCATTTCAGGAGACAGACGTGCAGTGTTCAGCGTCTGCAGAAATTGTGGAATAATTTGTTGTTACGTTAAACTGTGATAAATTCTTCGTCTTGGCGAGTATTAGAAGTTGTCAGCAGAGATAAACGTGCTGTGTTTGGTGTTTTCAACAAAATTATTAAACCAGTAATAGTCCAACTGTGAAGTGATTTCGTCTTGCATAAGGGATAATAGCATGGAAGGTGTCTGTTGTTACGGAATGAGCTCGTTGGCAAATTTTACGTTCTCGGTCAGCGAGAGGACGTAGGAAAAACCGGAGGAGACGGTGACGGAGAGTAAACATTGAGTCGTTGTGCAGGCATCGAAGAAGAAGAAGTTAAGTGATGCTCGATGGCTTTTTCCGGATCGGTGCTACAGTAGTTAGTATCCGAAATTGTTTTGGGACCACAAATTAAGAGTCTCCCAGAAGACTCAAGTGGCGTAATTCGTCAGGAAACTTTTTTTTTAATATATCCGTTCAGTCGCTGTTTAAGAAGCAGACTCACGTAAGTAAGAACCAGTGAAAGTGAAACTCACTCCAGGTATTTGGCATCTTTAAAATTTCCTTGTCTCGAGAAAACAGATATGTGTGATTATATTTTCTGGTGTACGTGTGAAATCCGAAACATGAAGTGTTAAGTAAGTAAAGTTTCCCTCAACGCCGCACACATGCAGATTAGGGCAATGTGACATCGTGATTTCATTCGATGGGGGGGGGGGGAAGAAAGCTAGATTCTCAGCACAGAGCGATTGTCGTAACCTCAAGAAAATGTGTGTACCACACACACATTTTCCCCCAGTGAAGAAAGATGTTTTAGATTCCCCAAAAATCTTGAAAGTATTCATTTTCGGTAACACTGCTCGAAATTAAGTTTTATTTATTTTGGCATGTTTTCTTTGGTTTTGAAACAAAATGATTCTAAACGTTGATTTTTTGTAAGTAAGTGTCAGATTCACGGCTACAGTTAAGTGCAAGGGTACATGAATTTTGCGTGCCGGTAACTGAAAACTTTCGGCAATAGGCTAAACCTTCGTAATATTTTAAATCTGATACCCATCAAGTTTAGAAATTTCAGTTTTTTTTTTTAATAATTACTAGTAAATACCTTTTTCTTCTTTTTTTTTTAAGAAACTCAAAATATTCAGAGCGACACTAATGCAAGTAACCACTGCGTCTTCGGTATGAATGTGGTAGCGAAACAGAAACAAAATATAAATACAAAATAAGGATGGTGCTTCATGAAATATATGTGTGATTTTTTTCTTTATATATATTCTTGTTTAGGTTAAGTTAGTGTAGTTAGAATAGGGATTTAGGTTTAAGTATGTCAGTATGTAAGGGAATGTTTACCTGTGCTAGATTGCCCAGTGGGTCCGAGCTGTAAGAGAGGTCGCGAAGAGCGTAAATCCTCTATGCCGGCCACAATCTCTATGCACGGAGAAGTTTAAGCACCAAAAAAATAAATACAGAAATTGAAAGTAGCTAACCACAACAGTAGGCAGTGAAGTATTATTTTCAATAGTGTAGTGTATTTATATTGTGTCCTTTCATTTGTTTTGCGTGTCGATTCAATGTAAATGTTCTGAAAGTCAAGAATATTAAATGAATATTAAGGAATATGAATATTTTGGGAATATGTGCAAAAGTAAAGAATGTTTTGGCTCTGAAAGATATTGAAATCGATCATATTAATTTTTTTTTCTTAGATGGGTATGTCAGTTTAATGTAAAGATTTTCCTGTTATCGAATATTTTGTCCAATAATACATTCATGAATATTTTAAAGAATAAAAGTGACTAGCCGTGAAAACATTTTTCTTTTCGAATACAGAATCTAATTATCTTGTAATTTTAAGAAGTAATAGAAATATGGAGTTGATGTTTTTGGTATGCATGCGAAGCATGATCAAAGCAAAGAGCAGTACGTACAGAATAAGTTTACTGGGGAAATGGAATAGCCGTGAAATTCAGGGAAGAGACTTTCCTTAGTGTGACCGGGGTTGAAAACAACCGAATCTGTAGAAAATTTCTCATTTTATCAGTTTCTATCAAAATCTCAGTTTGGATTTTTTTTTTTAAGTTACAAAATTCTGTTTCAAGATTTTTTTTTTAAAGATTCAGATAGGGCTTTCACAGACAACATTAAGATCTTCATTGTGCTCATTGCCAGCTCCACTCGTAGGTCGATGTCCTGTGTCTGTAGTCGTGGTTCACAACCTATTTCCGGATGGGATGTGGATGATGAACTGCAGGCCTCGATATCGGACTGTGAGTCGAGATGGAAGAGAGTTTGGAAGCTTTATATTTCGGGCCAGATTTGAGTTCTATTTTCCGTAGATGATTGGCTTGGTGAGTGTATCGGTGACTGTTGATGACGAGCCCATACGGGCCCAGTAGGTTCGGTGTCACTAGTCAGTGATACATTCAACATAGCATGTAATCTCAAGGAAAGGGAACATCGTACAAAAACACAAACAGTCAATTACAACAGTTTAGTTTAATCAATTTATTTATTTACTATTTATTTTTTAAGTAAAACTCATTCATCTTTACTTTTAGATAATAAGATTATGATTTTTCAAGAATGAAAACAGATATTCAATACACGAATTCTCATATATTTTTACAAGTATAGCACTCTAAATAACTTTACAGTAAGATACTTTTCTGAGTACATGATAGAAGAACATAATTACGCTTTATTTAATTAATTAATAATTAATGTTTACTGCAGCTTATTCAAAATTACAGTACTAAATTATACACAAAGCCCTGATCTGTATGTGGTTAACGGTTTAGGTTTTCATATTAAAGTCTCGAGGTCGAATAAATGACAGTAAAACCATCGTGATGCGAAGGATTTATACACACGAAAACAATACTTACTGAAAACTTTACTAATCCGAAGTTGGCGAAGTCATACAACATAATCTGATAAAACAGTTCTTCACTGAAACAAATAAACAAAAAACATTTATACATTGAAATAATAAAAATATTACAAGAAAAAAAACTGAAATAGCATTCGATGAAAAGTTGATTATTTGTCTGATTAAACTTAGTCTAAGATACAGGTATTTCCCGAATAATTAAAAATTATATACGACCTCCACAATACTTAAATGACGTGACCAATTAAAGAAAAACTCTTCTGTATGAAATTAAACTTTGATTCACAGAAAACAGACCACAAATCTGAAAAATATAGGGGAAAAGAATATTTATCAGAGGCAAATGCATTTCTTAGTCAGTTTGATATTTTTATTTTCAAAATCTTCGGTGTAAATGTGCTAATTGAAGTGACGGTCTCTTTATGCTACAAACACGCAAACTCAAAGAAATGTTTTCATTTCGAAGTTATGGGCCAAAGCAATTCCTACTCACTTTTGCTAACAACTACAATTGCTTCCGTTCTAGTATACGTAAGATTTAGCTTCAATCGCTCGCCGTGCTAAACACACAGCTGTCTGTTTGTATGATGATACATTATAGCCCTGGAGGGAATCATAAACCCTTAGGGATCGTTGGCGAATGACATAATGGAATAGCCATAAATATAGGAAAATTACGTCAAGATAGGCTTGACCTAATACGTTCGAAGATGTGAGGGAGTGCAATTTACCAGGGAACAAATGATTACAATATTCCGATATGGCGAGCATTATTCTAGGAAGGTTTTGTACCCATATAACACCTACTATTTAGATACGGATGAGCCTTGACCAGGTAGTCGATGCAGCTAGTATATTTATAATTATAGAATCTTTAAGAAAATTGGATTCAAAAATCATGTCAGAAATCTTTCCTACGGTTAATGCTCAAAGATCGTACATGATCAGGCAAGTTATTTTGTGAGCACAATATATTTAAAAATTTCCTTTTCAGTAGAGGAATTTAGAACGCCCTTACATCTAGATACTCGCCGAGTTCTAATCTTATGCAATGTCAAAATAAAATCTTTCGGCTTATTTTTCGTTCACATCTTAATCAGAAACAGACCAAACAGGTTGATTTTATCTACTAAGTCCCATATACAATGAATATCAGTGTAAATTCCCAAACAAGTACGACTCGTGGAGAAATCTTTCTGGCAAGAAACATATATCATCCAATGAAGATGATGTGGCTTGTGGATTTTAGTATTCTGGATTCAACTGCTGACAAGGATGAGATGGAACAGTGCTGTCAACACAGATAAAGCTTGGAAAAGAAGGGAAAATGTGCAATTAAAGAAATTTCAGTACAATTCCAATTAGCGAATAGTATGTATAAGACAAGAGAATGTTAGAAATTTCCTTAGTAAAAAGGTTCAATGCAAAGTTCACCATTGGGTCACATAAGATCTTAAATTTTGCAACTAAGAATATGGTGTGTTTTAACTCGGTTAAAGAGCACAAGTATAAGATGAAGAGGCATGTGATGTTCATTAAAAAGTATATATAACCTAGGATTTCACATGATGATAACAAAAATGGATAGTAAAATGAACGAAAGTTAACGTTTGTACTTCATTCCTCGCTTGTAAAGAGTATATATACTTTATTTTAGCGTAAGACTGTGTTGAAAATATACTGTGTGGTTTACATATTCCTGTAAAAATTGTGTGATGGTGATGTGAGACGATCGTTGTGTTATATTTGTTGTAATTAATATGATGATGCATCCTGTCCACATGCAACTTGGAAAGAATAACGCTTCAAAACCTTGACCATATATATCAGCAACTCAGCTAGTTTTAAAAATCTCTTCTTGATAGTAGTAGTATTGGAACCCACGTATTAGGATCACTTAGGTACGGATCGAGACAGCCTGCGAATCCAAGTCAGATAACTGCTTCTCTTCATCTTGAAGGAGATGATTCGTGAACTTTGATTAAATCTCTTTAAATCATTAAAGTAACAGACATTTCACGTGAAGTATTAGTTTACCGCCCAACTTAGAAATTGATTGTATCCTTCTTCTTAAATAAAAGGGGGATTTATGTGACGTGAAGCAGCGAAGTTATCAAAATAAAGATTTCAATTGTAAAATATATTCCAAAGGCAGCCTGACAATTGCGCTTGGCTGATGTAGGATGATTAGTGCTATCCTCTGGCAAAATTTTCGCTTTGATTTCTGTACAATGATGTTACTTCAGTACATAGGAAAAGGAAATGATGAATGGATTGATTTTATAATATTAAAAAATTCTAACTTTTGTACTACTTGATTGAGTAGTATTACAAGATAAAATGACAATTCTAAGAATGAACATTCTCCTTTAAGAATATTGATTAAGTGATTTGACTATAATAACCTGCTAAATTTGCAACAAAATTTAAACATTTTTTTTTTTCGTTAACAGTGAAATTGTGATAGAAACTGTGTAGTTCATAAGTGAAAATGTGATAAAAATTAACGATGAACTTACAAATCATACAGTGTAAAAATTGGCTTATTATTTAAAGAAAGTTTACATTTTTGTCATTGATACCTAGTTGGCTAATTAGTACGAATTATTCTTAAAATTTTCGGCACTCTTTCCAAAGTTATTGCATGCATTTGCCAAGACTCATTGACCAAGTTTCGCTACAATCGCACATGCATGACAACTAGACGTTGAAACTTCTTAACAAAACACTGCAATATAATTTGAGTGGTTGCTTATCAACAGACGTCACTTACATGACTAAAGTCAGAAGTCTGTTGAATTAGCACGTATATATTCTGGCACAAAATACATAGAAATCAGTCAAGAGTTTTGTCAAAATGTGGATCAAGATACATCTTACTAACTGTAATACGAAACAAATATAAGGCATGTTCAACTGAAACGTACACAACATACATGATATCAACATCAACACACAGATAACAATTCAAGAAGTTAATAGACAATTATCCTCATTGTTCAAGCAAACTGTCCAAATGTTAACACATTTCTCTACACTTTCCACAAAGAAGGACGCAAGTTGCTGATTGAATCACTCTTCCGTGCGATCAAGAACTGCTTTCATCGGAGGCAGTGTAAGGGTAAAGTACGTTCAAGGCACTTTTTAACGGCCGGAGAAGTGGCAGAAGCACGCGGATAGAACGAGGTTACAAACTGAATGATCCACAAGGGCCAAGGAAAACAATGCAGAATGACTATCATTGTGCTGACAGCATGTGGACATGCGTTATAATGGAGCATAAGTATCCTTCCTGACTGTTTTCTCGGCCGTTTGTTTTTGATTGCCCTTCGGAATTTGTTAGGTATCACATAACATCAAATAACATGGTCAATTCGGACCTTCTCAGCCGAAATGAAAAGATAACTTGTTTACTTTGGTTTTGCTACATTGATTTGGAGTTTAGCGACCATTTTTATCATCACGGTTATATAGCATATAGAATAATACAGCTACGTGCCATCCGAACTCCATGACCTTCCATTGAGAATCGAACCCAAGTCTACCAGTCCGAAGGTGCATAGCTAAACATTTAGTCATGGAGTTCCCTTTGGTCTTAATGATACACAATGTTTCAATTCCTGACGTGTGCTAATTTGATTCATCTTTGATGGAGGCCTAAAACTGTAAAACCGAGATTCATTGTCAGTCACGATTTATTACAAGAAATATCAATCTTTGTGATATCGGCTGAGATTTTCCAGACATATTTCCATCTGTACAGCTTTCTGTATGTCGGTGAGGTGGGCACACACTTTCCGACATCCCAGTTCTCTGTGGATGGTGTGAACGAAGCAGAATTGAAGTTAATAGCTGATGTATGGTTATACATGGATTGTACTTCGCGTCAATGTCTACCGTGGCAATCTTTCCCTGATTGGTTACAAGTACTTACCCAGATCATGGGAAAACCGACATGACCGTTCCGGAACTTGGCACACCACTTGAACATTATACTTTGTTTCAAACATGCGTCCCCATACATCGTTTACGATCAATAAAAGATTTCACTTTCCAAAGCCTTTTCTTACTTCATCGAATCCTTAAAAATTCGTAAGGTGACTCCTCAAGAACAAGTTTATAACCTTCTTTGGTTAAACACACTGCAACGCGAGCAAACTCGAAAGAAGTATTGAACATGATTTATTTCATGCAATTTTGAAAACTAGATATGAAGGAGAACGATTTTTATTTATTTATTTATTACTTTTTAACTTTACAAGGACACTAGTTGTCTTTCTTTACCACTGATACAACTATTAGAACAGTTACGTACTTTCTATCTAATTATTATTTACTTACCTAAGTCGTGTTGTATTACACAGGTACAACTTTGTTTCATGCTGTATTAGAGAATATTCTCGCTTTGCGCAACCAACGAAAGTATGGTTTTTCAGTATACTGCGTAACCCTAGGTGGCATTTATCTTCTACAGATTTTCTGAGCTCTAATAAGCTCGTCAGTTTAATCTCTCTCCTGTAAGAAAGAATAAAACGTTGAAAATACAGTAATCTTATTTTACTACTTTGAAGTAACTTATGGAGAAACTACTCTTTCCTCTGTGAAGGATAAAGAATAACAAACATTTCAGGCGTGTGAATCTACTTAACTGCAGATAAATAAATAAAAATAAATGTAATGAAGCAGAATACTTTATTGTACATTGAGGTACAAATCTTGGATTACGTTTCACCATAATTCCCAGACACTTACCATACCGAGATACTGTATTTTATACTCCCATATCAAAGAATGATGTCGTCTGTAATGATAACAAAGTGGAAACGGCTTCTTTGACCTTCATCATTATTTTCAAAAGTCTGGCCACAAAGGAAAACTTTCAGTGAAAAACGAGATAAATATCAGAGACAGCGAGTTCTGGTTATTAGGGTGATGATAATTTTTTTTCCAGCCAGTAAGGAGTCTTTGCGTAGGCCTTATGGAAAACCAATGCGTAAATGAATGACTGAATGAAAAAAAAGGGGAAAAACGAAATCTTTTAGTATTACGTTCCACGATTATGCCATGTAGGCCAAAGAAGACGGTGATGATGAAAATGAATAAAATGGTGGAACGAATGAAGTGGGAGGAAACGGAAGAAAAAATGAAATGAAATCTTTGAGTTTTACGTCCTACGGTTATGCCGGTTAGGCTAAAGGAGACGGTGATGATGAGAGATAAATGAAGTGGTGGAATGAAGAAAGTGGGAGGAAACGGGAGAACCCCGAGAAAATCCACGAGCACCGTGTTTGTTCACCACAAAGTTCACTTGGCGAGGGCTGGGACCGAACCCGGGACACCAAATACCAGAGGTGAACGCTCTATCACTGAGCCACTGCACCCCCAAGAGGAAACGGAAGAATCCTGATAAAACTCATACAATACACGTGAATGGAAACAACTCTACCGCTCGCTTGTTTTTAGTGGGTGCAACTATTTTAGTAGTTTGGCAATAAGCGTTGGCGTTAATGGTTCCACCATACTTCACGAAAGTTGTAAAATCGAAGTGTTTCTTTAAACTGAAATTAATTTTCAAACATATTTCAAGTATTTCACACAACTACAAACAGTTATTTTCTCATCATAGATATAAAGGGTGTGTGAATAAATTTACTTCCAACGCCAAGCTATTGCATAGCTGGTATACAATATTGGATATGAAAGAGCAAAGCCAGCCCAGTGAGATGTAATACAGTTATTACTTTAAAAGTGCGAATCGTGAGATCCAAAAATTATTATAACAAGGAGTCAGTAAGTAACGTCAAAAGAAACAAGTTGCATAGACATGAGATTTCACGAACTTACAGAACACACACAAATTAACTTCATGAATTAAAAAACGCCGAAGGTTCAATGCCGCAGAAACAAAAGTTCACCATTGGAACCTATTCTCTGTCAACTCAATCTGATCAGGTTTATTATTACTCACTTTTCCACGATCCTGCTTTATACTAACTTCCTATTTTCTTAGACTACTCATAGCTGTCTTTTCTAGAACTTCCCAACTGAAATTCTATGCATCCTGCACAAGTTACCCACGCGAGTGACGCGTCTTGCACATCTTAGACATTTAGACTTAAATATCCGCAATTTAGTGCTGTGAAGTATATTGTAGAATCCCGGTACTGTATACATTCACATATTCATTTCGAATATTTTCTAATCTTCGTTTTAGAAAACCCTCTACATTTGTTCATGCCACTATACGAAACACATGTGATGAATAATGCATTAGAATCCATGTCCGCGAAAATCTGACCAGTATTAATAAAGTCCTAATAACCTCCCTTTAAGACAGGGTGTTTAAACTAAGGCCCCGCGAGCACAACCAACCCGGCCTGCCACAGTTTATTTTGATTAAATTTCTAAAATTTATTAAGTAAATGATACAAAATAATAATCAGATGTTTTTATACGACCAATTAAGAAACACAATAACTGACATACGTAGGTAATTTACATAAAAAAACTTAATAAAGTTTATTACTATTTTATGACATAATAGGATGCATATAATAAAAGTTAAAAAAAAAATCTTCCTAAAATAGACGCACGATGAAGAAGAAAAGAGGTCATTGGAGCGTAGCGTCGGTACGACGTTTTAACATTTGAATCCTTCAGTTAATAAAAATATCTACTTTTATTAATCAAGTTTGTACTCATTGGAGCACCGAAAGGAAAAAAAAATATTTATGCCTAGTCAAATATGACATTCATTAATAATTACTATGCACGAAGTAGGGTATATATGTTTGTTAATCAAAATAGTTTTTGGCGTTGGAAATAAACAATCGCTTTAATCAGCAGAAATATAACAGTAACTGTAATCAAAATAATCATTTCTTTCATCTGAATGTTTTGGTAAGGTTAGGATGTTTTGGCATATATGTAAAATGTGTTAATTTCTTATTCTTGAGTTTGAATAAGATGAAGTTCAAAATGGCGTTTCATTAATTCTTGAATAGTATTCCTAAAGAAGTACATTCAAAGTCAATGAGAAGATACCAGAGTTTAAATCGTTTTTACAATACCCGAATGTTACTGATAATGTGATTTTTCAAGCAACGTAAAAATCCCTTACAGGTTTCGAAGTGAACCATTTGGATCTTTCGGTGAGGTATGAACCTTACTAAAACATTTCAAGGTGTGGATTGTACCGATTTATATATCGTTATATGGTAGGGATATGAGTTAAGAATGAATAAGGAAATTGCAAATGAGATATTGAAGTGGATGGAACCCATTATTTTGCTGAACGTTCAAGTTATGTAGCTTACCTTTTCGATGTAGTTGAACTAGCTCCTTTAACATCTCCTCCATCACATGATTTGGATTCCTTCCCCTCTTTTTGTTTAATTTCATCGCGTGTTTTCTCATTCGCACATTGCCTTTCCACTATATTTTCGCTGTTATCAGCTATCGTATTTTTGTTATTTTCGTTAGTCTTATCTGCAAAATCATCATCATCAGCAATCGTGTTGTCAAACGAATCGTTACCAGTTTTCGATGTAGTTGGTCCAAAAAATTTGTCCAGTTTCTGATCCCTATGATCTGTACGTACCATATACTGAGGTAAGGGTTTCTTATCTTTATCCTTTTGCGAAGAAGACTCTGATGGTGCTACGGCTCCAGGAAGCAAAGCCTTAGAAAGATTAAATGAAAATACACAGAATGATATTAGCAAAATGAAAAGGTCAAAGGAACAAATTACAAAACTGTGCATCATGGAATATCGGTTCCGTATGAGGATAACGTGTGGACATTCCTTATGCTACGACTTACAACTAAACAAAGGTAACAAGGATCTATGTCTAGAATGCGAAACGAACCGAAAGACTTCGCATCGATAAACAGACCAAAGATAGAAAGGAAGAAGAATGAGGATAACCAGTACTGTACTTTCTCAAGCCCAGTGCCTTATTTGTCTTCAAATGACTTCCTGTACGACAATTGCTTTCAGGATGTTGTCTCACTTGGATTCAGAATGACTAGACGGCTCATACAGACAAACGGATGATTAGGGCTCCATAAGTGATCATCTTTGGTTCTCTAGTATGTTTCCTGACCGAGCTAAGTTCTTCTTCACCTCCAAATTCCTGGTTTTTGTTCTTTCCTGGCAATTACTCTGTCTTCCACACCAGTATCACTATTTTCTTCTTTCTCTGACTCGGTCAATCTGCTCCTGAAATCAAGTCTCCAGATCTATTTAAACAATCAGGAAGTCAAAACAAAAAGGCAGCCCAAAATGGGTCACTAATAGAATGGTTTACATAGAGGATGGAGAAATAGCCTATTATTTATTCAAGAAATTTCATACGGCAGGTTTAGGGAAATTCCAATTTCTCCTGCTAGTTGATTAAACGGTCCTTGTGTTTGATTCTCCTCCTCGATCCTCGTCAATTTTCACAATTTGATTTCCTTGAGCTGTCGGCTTCTATCACGGTAATAGATTAGTGAAAGTGACATCTCGAAGCATGTACTTTACTATCTCGTACATGGTAAATGCTTAACGCTGCCGCCTTTCGAGTGGGATAATAGCACTCGATTCCTGGTGAGAGATCATGTGGTTCATATTCCACATTAATCCATGTATCTCACAGCCTCGGTGCTGAACAGGAATCTTACACTCCGAAAAAAGTATTAAACTGGCGTATTTGCTGAATTGTAATACCAAAAAATAAATGAATGAAGAACAATACATACGCAGAGTTTCACAATAAGCACAGCCATTAACGGTTAGGCTAAAGAAGACGGTGATGATGAAAAATGAATGAAATGGTGGAATGAAGAAAGTGGGAGGAAACGGGACAACCCCGAGAAAACCCACGCACACGGTGTTTGTCCACCACAAAGTTCACTTGGCGCGAGCGGGAATCGAACCAAGGACCCCATGCACAAGAGGTGAACTCTCTACTACTGAGCCACCGCGGCTCCTTAATGCACTGGGTACATTAGCTGCCGCTGTTAGTATTGTGAAAATGACTCTTCAAATTATAGGAATATGTTTGTCTATTTAACCAATTAGTTTTTAGATTTCTTCGTTATGTCCCATACACTGATGGAGATAACAAGAATTAATGATTAATAGTATAACCATTTGAATTATATATAAATTAAATAAGTAACTAAACCTATGAACATATTCCTTATTTACCTTTGAGTCTACACGACACATTCTACAATCCAACTCACAGCTTTGTTCTCCAGAAATGGCTTAAAGCCAAAGACTATCTTATCTGAGAAATATAAATCAAAGCAGATACAAGGAAGATCCATCTACAATGTTCTTAATGTTCCATTGACGAAAACCACACCGACATTATTCATTCCACCATGTCTATCAACTACCTATTTATTAACAAATTAAATATTTACTGCGCCTCTTACGATAACAAAAAACATACCTGCGTATAGAATATCCTAGAAGCATTGCAATTGAGCAACCTGGCTTCTACAGCTTCTTTAATTTTTTCTATTATGCTATCTTCATGTAAAAAATGAACTTCATGCTTCGTAGGATGTACATTGACATCTACATTTTGAGGAGCTATCTCTAAGCTCAAATATAAGAAAGGATGACTACCTTTCGGTAAGTAAAAGGAATATACTAATTCAATGGCTTTCCTCAATGCTAAAGAAAGAAAAAAGAAAAGCCTTAATATGTACTTTGCAAAGTCTTGGAGCAAAGGCAATTTTTAAAAACAAGGTAAAATTCTAGATTGCGCGGGAGAAACAGTATGTCAAAAAAACAGATTTTCAGGAGGCGATTTTTTATTTTACCACGCATAACTACGAATCAGTTATACTAACAGTACCAAGACGCAATTATTCACTTTATGTTTAGAATTGACTTATACCAAGTTAACCGGAGGTAGAGTAAGACACAACACATAGATCTCAAATTTTGACACATCTCATTTTGGCCAATTTCTGACTTATCCTGTTTCTCCCGCGCAGTCTACAATTATAAACTTAGCTGACTTCATCTATATTTGAATTGATTTTCAATGCATTACGCTTTTGTTTCAAACAACTACAGTACTAATAAATGAACAGTGCATACCTACTAAACCAATTCTAGGTATTGTTTATTGAACAAAGTCCCAGAAAGGCTCCATTGCATTTTCTAATGGAAAAGGAAACAAACTTTTACAATATTATTAATGTATAACAGAAAAAATTGTGCAAAGACAATATATATATATATATATATATATATATTAAGAGATAGGTCTGATCGAGGCATGCTTAAGGATAAATCCTCGTGCATTATCACTCATCAACAGATCTCAGAAACTATTACGCCTGGAACCTTCAAATTTTGTAGAAATGTTTCTCTTGTTCTCTCGCCTGTAGATAAGACAAGTTTTTAAATACTAACACAAAATTACAAATATTAACACAAAACACGAACAATATAGCACAAGTGTACCTCAGTTTTGTTTTAGCTATTTAAACATACGCACAGCTAAGAGAAGACAAGGTAATCTTATTTGCCTCAAGAGTAACTTTTATTTATTTATTTATTTAGGTGGAATATTAAGTTTGATTTTGTTATCGTTAAGCACTATTTTTTGAGGAAAACTATTACGGAAACAAAAGAAAAACTTGAAAAATATTATGGGTACGTTACTTTCTCTCATGGATGGTACTAAGGTGGTAAAGATCGCAATCGAACGTATTTTTAATATTGTTTATAAATAATTAGGTATGCATAAGATGGGTGCCACAGTTGCTCAGTGTTAGCCAAAAGCAGAATCGCAAGAATATATTTGAGACATTGTTTGGACATGTGAAAGTGCAACCCAAATGAGTTTTTGAGGCGTTAGTCATTGGTGATGATACTTTAGTGCATGACTACCAAACAGAAAGTAAAGAACAGTCAAAGGAATGATTTCAGAAGGAGAACGTGCTCCAAAAAAGGCGAAAACTCTCACATCGGCTGGTAAAGTTATGGCAACGATTTTTTGAGATTTCCATGAAGTCGTCTTCATCGATTACCAGGAAACGGGTGGTCTATTGCAGATCCGTAATATGCATTCTTTTTAGCCCATCTTTAAAGAGAACTGATGAAATAGCGTCCCCACTTAGTGATGAAACAATTCTTCACCAGGACAGTGCCTAGGTCCACACCTCTGCAACTGACATGGACAAAACTGTCGAATTACACTAAGATCTCACCCATCATATTCTCCAGATTTTCCCCCGTCCGACTCTTTTTCTCTTCAGAGGCCTAGATTGATGGAAGAGTTGGGTCTAATGACACAACCGCCTATTTTACAGCATTTAACAAATCTTGTTAATATATATATATATATATATATATATATATATATATATATATATATATATATATACACATATATATAAACATTGGATAAAGTGTATCGAGCTAAAAGGAGACTACGTTGGAAAAGGAACTGATTTTCAATAGTAACACAATTTTATTTTCAAAGTTACGGACTTTATTAAACGCCTCTCGTATTCAAATAATAATAATAATAAAATCTCTGATTATAATTGATACAGGATGGATAACAGAAACTCCAATTTATTAAGTTTGTGCTTGCACCTATATAAGACCTCCGGGACAAAATTTCTATCTAAGATTACATTAAAATGTTGCACCTTTACTTAAAACTACTTACCAGTTGAATCTACTAAACGATGGTTGATAAATAACAAAAATATACATTTTTTCGTTGAATAATTTACATTCGATATATATCCGTCAACTTTGAACTTTAATACTTTATCTTCCAACTGTAATTCAAGAAGTTCTCTGGAAAGAGAAAAAAACAGGATACACTGTAACACTTCAAGCATTAATAGCACTATAGAAGAGGTTTGCAGTTATCGATCGTAAATATAGCTATTACAATAATGCATGTATTAAGCTATTTAATATATTAATTGCACCATGGCTCTTCCCGGCTGGATTTGCTATGCTAGTAAAGTCTTTATAAACCTAAATGAAAATCCTGGAATTTATTCTAAAAACGAAATTAATATACAATTATTAAACTAACCACTAGAGGTACAACTGGCGCTGCAAACGCTTTGATCTCTCAACCACACCGATGTATGGCAAAAGCGCGCTTGTATGGTTTTGTGCTTCTTTTGAGGAAGAAAATCCCAGGTTCTTGTGCAACTTATCGCTGTACAGAGAAATTTAAGAGAAAACACTACACCGTTTCACGCTTAAATTACATGTTATATATTGGAAAATTATTTATCTGCAAAAGTACTTTAACGTGTAAAATCAAGACTACTGTCGTGGTCCACTTAACGGTTCCTCAACTGATGCAACTTCGTTCAATTGTCTCAAAAGCTTAAGTTAGTGTTATTTTAATAATACAGATATGTGAAGGGAGGTTTATAATTCTCTAGAAAATTTTCAAAGCAATTGATAACTTATATACAGAAGATTAGTAACAGTAGTCACATTAAGCTGCCAGATTACACCACGTGCAGGAATGGTCACAAATTAATTGTGTGCTGCAGAAACGAATAAATATGTTTGATGCACGATCATTGTTTATTGCTAATTAGGACATGTAGTGCATTTTTTTTTTTTTTTTAATATTCGCATGATATCACAAAGTACATAAAGCATGACGCATTGACGTGCTACAGTTTAAGCTTGCTGTCATTCTCTTACTCACTTCTCTGTTTTCCGCAACTGTGTCTTTTTACGCAATAGCGATGTTCTTCCCATGTTCTTCATATTTCCGGAAAGGGTTGATGTATCAAATTGCTGTAAATGGCATTTTGATTTTTACATTTATTGACAACTACTATGTGATTCGATGTGATACTTAACTCAGGACTTTTTCGAAATAAAACCTTTCAATCTAATAGTAAAATTTTCAATGTAATATTACTTTGTTCTTACTTGTTAGAAATTCATTGCATCATGGTAATAAAATTCGATGCTAAAGTACCTTCGATCTGCATTAAACAGGTCAGTCTCACTTGCGATATTACTGTTGCACAGGCCTCTAAAATTTGATGTGTTTCGACGTTTGTGATATTGTCGCGTCCTTAATTTCTTTAACACTGAACATAAAAAGTGGTATTGGAAGTTTTCGTTTCGCATGTAGTTATGAAATGTAGTATGTCACACACGTCCCCCTGTCAATATTTCATGTTAGAAAATTTTCATTTTTTTCTATTACTTTAAAAGTTACAAGAGAGTTTCCAATTAAATGGTCCACTCTGTATCTATTTCTATTACATTTTTCTCATTTTCTTCTGTTTATGTCTAATGATGAAATAAAAATGAAATGAAATATTTGAGTTTAACGTCCCACGATTATGCCTGTTAGGCTAAGGGAGACAATGATTGAAGCAAGTGAATGATGATGGAAGCATTGGTGGAATGAGAAAAGAGGAGGAAACGAGAGTGCCCCGAGAAAAGCCATAAGCATGATGTTACCCACCACAAACTTACTTAGCCCGGGATCGAACCAGGGACCCCACGCATTAAAGGTAAACACTCTACCACTGGGCCACCGTGTCCCCTTATGTATGATATCCATAGACAATTAGAGCTTAACAATACATTTGTTATATTTTCTGTAGTTACTTTTTTTTTCTAGTGAGGATTTGTGGTGTTTGAATTCAACGTTAATCTACTAATCCGGGCAACATATAGCCAGGATTCTGAGAAGAGCATTGTAAGTCCAATAAATCAATCAATTCAGCCAATAAACAGGTAATAAAGAAAAACAATAAAAGAATAGATTAAAAACTAACCTTGATATGGAATTTCCATAAATGGTACGAATATTATCAACGCACGTTGAATTGGGAGGAGTTCGTACATCTGATACATTTTCCCCTTGTTTTTTCAAAGTGAAGCCCACTTTCCAATTGTGCACAGCATAGCGACTTACTACTTCCAATATCCTTCCGTATTCTTCCGCTGGACTTTTCAGTGCTTTTCGTCTTGTCGATATATTGTAGAAGAGATCTTCTACACATATTTGAGTTCCTTGGTTACCAGCGCACGGTTTAGGAGGTCCTTTCAGTTTACCATCACAATAGGATGCTCTGTGGAGAAAAATATACTTACATGTTAGTTTATAACTTACCAAAGACGTGTACAATCCCTAGCAATCATGTTCTATCGTTAGTTATTTCGGAACAAGTCAACCAATTTTAATCCAGTCTTTTTCCTTCCAAATAAAGTGCACGTAATTCTCTGTATGGTCCCGGAAAAAATTATACCAGTTCATCAATTTGTTCAGATACTATTGACAAAAGGCCGTATCTTCTATATATGTATGTTACATTACTTTATACTAACAAGGAACCCTAGGTATCTATCAGAGTCTGATTTTCATGAAACTTCGTATATAAATAGAGTACCTCGGGAAACACGCACAGCCAAAATTGTAGCTGCAGAGTCCAAGACGTTGGGACACCAGGGCTGGAGAAAGATCAAATGCGGAACTTCAGTACATTAAGGACATGGTGAGAAAATGTAAGTTTTTCTTTAAAACTCGTCATTGTAACCACACGAAATGAGCATACATGGATACGAGATGGTAGATATGATCTGTTAAAAGTGATGAAAATAATATCTGCCATCTTGAAAGAGGGCATGTTGAAACTGGTGCGATTGCTGTAAATGAGAAGAGGGTCATGCGATGCATCAATTTGAACGTAAATAGACGCAAAAACCCGTTGGTGAAGTCTGTTGTGGGATTACATTATTTCTGTGCTTCTGGTAGAGTGGTTTATGTACAAAATGAGCAAAGGTATCTCATGACACTCGAACAGATGGAGAGTATGGAGCGCTATGAATGAACTGATAGGCGTTCTGATTTCTGTTCGAATTAATGGAAATATAATAAACAGTTACAAATTAATGCTAACCATGGCATTATTAAGAAGAACCCGTTGTATCAGCACATCAATTATATGTTGACTCTGACACAAATCATGTAGTGCTAAAATTATATTTCGCCTGTTTTTCTAGTTGCACTGATCGCACTCATAGCGCACCATAACCTGCATCTGCTCGAGTGTCATGAGATACACTTTGCTCATCTTGTACCTAAACCAGAAATAATGTAATTCCACAACAAACTTCACCGTTTTTTTTTTTTTTTTTTTTTTTTTTTTGTATATTTATGTTCAAATTGATGCATCGCATGACCCTCTTCTCATTCATACCAATCGCACCAGTTTCAACATGGCCTCTTTCAAGATGGCGGATATTCTTTTCATCACTTTTAACAGATCATATCTACCATCTCGTATCCATGTATGCTCATTTCGTGTGGTTACAATGACGAGTTTACATTTTCTCACCATGTCCTTAATGTACTGACGTTCCACATTTGATCTTTCTCGAGCCCTAGTGTTCCAACGTCTTGGACTCTGGAGCTACAATTTTGGCTGTGCGTGTTTCCCGAGGTACTCTATTTATATACATAGTTTCATAAAAATCGGGCTCTGATAGATACCTAGGGTTCCTTGTAAGATCTCTTAAATATTTGTTTATAAGCCTCTCTTCCTATCTTCGTAATCAAGGCTGGGGATTCCTAGCAGTGACATTAAACAGAACACCTATATACAGAGAATATAGTGGGTAAAGTTTGTTTTATTGCTTGTATCCAATGTGTATAAGAAGTTGGACTATGTTGAAGTTTATCGAAATCAATTTTTAACATTTTCTATAAATAAGTTGAAGTTTAAATTAACACAGTTAAAAATTTTAAATTCTTAGGAAGTATTTTAAAATACATTGAAATAGAAATAATTAAAGTTCCTGAGAACATAAGTAAACTCATTTTTTTAATGAAACGTAAAATAATTAAAAAAATATATATTTAAAAGAACTGAACGCGTATCAAATTGACGTTATCTCAAGAGTAATCATAAGTTATTGAACAAAATATAAATTAAGCTAATTGCCTTTGTAAACAAGTATGAGAAATATTGAGAATAATTGTACAATCACCAGCTAAAATGCGTATATACAGGGTATTCACAAAAGAATGGCACGATCTCAACTGATAATAAAAAAAACGTATTTTCAGCTTACATGGGTTCAGTATACATCGCCAACGGCGGGAATTATTCAGGTTTCTGATGCCTTCGTTTTAGGAAACTGTTCATACTTGCTGCGGGGTCAGTTTCCAAGAGGGCGTCGCAGCAGTAGAAAGCTTTTTGTATGCGTCGTTTTAAGGTGCTGAAATCTGTAATTGCAGTACAGCGTCAGTTTTGTATGGTACAATAAAAAATGTTCTATCACTAAATTTGGTGTTTGGCTCCTCTGAAAAGTGTTAGATCCTGTTTACTGATGTGAAATGTGCCTCATCGGAAAATATTAATATTTTTATGAAACAGTCTTCTTCCATTTTCAATAGAATTTCCTTGTTAGTCGTACGCTACCGCAACTTGTACGATTTAAGACTTTTTTTTTTTTTTTTTTAAATGCAACACTTTTCACATTGTCGTTTTCACGCTTCACGCAGTATTTCCACGTTCTCAACAGACACTTGAGACTGACCAGGACTTTCGTTTGCACACAGGCATCCAGTTTCTACAAACTGTCGATACCATTTGTTTGGTATTTCTATGTGGCCGGTTTTCACTGAATCGTGAATAAAATCTTTCTTCTGCTGCAACACCACCTTGGAAATTGTTCCCGGCTTTTCGCAGTAAGCAGAAAAAGCTTACTAATGCAGGGTTCCTACTGATCTAGAGAAATCAATTTCTCAGTCTTCTCCCTGGCTTTTAGCAGGAAATTTTCTGACTTTCATGACAGGTGTCGGATGACGCTGACATATAAATAAGGAATAAATAACGGTGAATATTTATATATGAGACCATTTATTCTTTTAGAGATAAATAATAATCAATTGCTCATACGTACAATTCACTTATCACCCATAAAAATCTGAGCAATGATCCGTACTGTGATCGTTAATGGTTAGCTAATCTGAAATTGTTGTACAATCAATGTTAGAAAAAATATATTCTATAAAATTTCCCTGACTTTTCTTGATTTCCAGTCTTTTTCCCTGAATTTCCCTGACCAGCACCATTTTCCCTGAGTCTTCCCTGACTTCCCTGACCAGTAGGAACCCTGTAATGCGAACGCATCAGAAATGTGGGCAGCTGCCGCTGCTAACAATGTAAGTTGAATCCATGTAAAATGAAAATAAATTTGTATTAACTTTTGAAACAGCACCATTTTTTTGTGAACATCTAATTTTGAAGGTGACTATACTGTCACTAAGTAAATATTCAAGTGGCATACAGAAAACAATCATAAAATATTGCAAAGAAGAATACAAAAGTAAAAAACCGGCATCCTACATGAATCCACCATGTTCTAGCCTGTGGAAAGTACACTGTCAACAGAACAATAACAGAAACAAACGGAGGATGCTAATAGCCATGTGCTCTTTGCCTAGTGGATAACGTAACGGTATCACGTACTAATGTTAATTTTAACACGGGTTCGAATTCATGAAAAAAAAAAAAAAAAAAAAAAAAAAACGGTTTTCTTGTCTACTTCCTATACAAAAGGTGAGTCACATTCTACCAGAAATCAGACGAAAGTTTCAAAATATTCTTCATGTAGTAGCTTGCTGATTTTGGCGATTCTTGATAATTTACTCATTGATTTTGGATCCAAGAAAGGATACCACATAAATCACGTCGTCAGGACACTGACGTTGGCAGTGAAACTACTGACAATACACGTAACACAAATAGATAGTCATCGAAGCTTATTTGTAGTTATGATGTTACTTTCATGTCTCTCTTTTAAATCATTTTAGATTTAAAATATAAATCAAGTATCAAATTTGCGACTTCAAAATTACAGTAATTTCCTGTACGGTAGCTACGTTTTGTTCATACTTCGTATAGGTTTGCAAAATTACGATATGTAGACGAGAGTAATACAATTTCTATTTAATTTTAATTTTTAATTTTTAATTTATTTATTGTCAACACAACAGGCTATAGCCCAATTACAGTGTTGTAAATTACGCAATTACATGTTCGTAACTCTTGATAACATAACTTGAGTTCACAACTCTTGATAACTCATGATAATGGCATTCCGAAATTTCTTAGGCGACATATCACATATATCAAATTCATTGTTATTTGTACACATTCTATTATACAATGCTGTTGTCCTCCAGATTGGTGATTTCATCATTATATTAGTTCTTGATTTTCTGCAGTAATAAAGACCGGTGTTTCTACGTACTTTTAATGTGGGGACATGAAAATTCAATAAAGAAACTAAATCAGGACAATCCAAAATATTTTGCGTTACTTTTTGAATGAATAATAAGTCCATCATATGTCGCCTTTGTTCTAGTGTAGGAAGATTAAAGTTAGCAAGTATGGTTTTACAGCTGTCAAATGTAGGATAAATGTGAGTTTCTTTATATGTTAGAAATTTAAAAAATTTTGTTTGTATTCTTTCTAATTGCTTGCGATGTTTTATGTGAGTCGGATTCCAAATAGTAGAGGCATACTCTAACTTTGAGCGAACATATGCATTGTACAACTTCTGTAATGTTGAACAGTTCTTAAATTCTTTTCCCGTTCTAATTATGAATCCTAATAGCTTGAATGCTTCGCTTGTTATATTTACAATATGATTGTCAAACGTTAACTTAGAATCAAACGTAACACCCAGATCTTTAACTGATTCATGCCTATTTACTATATTATTAATTTCATAATTAAAGTGACGAGGTGATTTGCTCCTAGTGAATGATAATACTTTGCACTTGCTTTCATTGACCCCAAGTTGATTCGAAGAGCAGCAGTTACCAATATGATCTAGACCTTGCTGCAGCTTTATGTTGTCGTCCGCAGAATTGATTTTAGCATATATTTTTAGATCATCGGCATATAGTAATTTTTCATGGTCTGGAATACAGTCAGGTAAATCATTAATAAACAAGAGAAATAATAATGGTCCTAAATTTGAACCCTGAGGGACCCCTGAGGATGCAATATATTCATTAGATTTGTATGCATTAAAAAGAACGGATTGTTTACGATTAGATAGGTATGATGAGAAGAATTTAATCAGGGACGGAGAAAAGTGGAAAAGCTTTAATTTTTCTAGTAATATGTTATGATTAACTTTATCAAAAGCTTTTTCAAAGTCAATATAAATCACATCTACTTGGCTGCCTACATCTAATGAATTCGCTATAAAATCTGTAATAATTGCAAGATTTGTTATTGTGGATCTTTGTGAAATAAAGCCATGTTGTTTAATTGAGATAACCGGTTTGACGTGATTAAGGATTCGTCGATACAAGATATGCTCAAATACTTTGGCAAAAGCAGGTAATATTGCTATGGGTCGAAAGTTGGTAATATCTTGACTATTGTTGGACTTCGGAATTGGACAAATTAAAGCTGTTTTCCATTTGTCTGGAAAAGTGCTTGTTCTTAGTGATAAATTGAATGCAATTAATAGGGGATATTTAAATATATCAGCGCAACCCTTCACAATGTAGGAGGGAAGTCCGTCAGAACCAACTGCCGTTTTGGACTTAAGGTTCTTAATAGCCATTTCTATTTCATTCAAATCTATCTGGCAAATATTTAGTGCTCCTATGCTACCATATATGTTATCTCCCAGATCTATGTTGGGATCAATTATCGTTTCTGAAGAGGAAACATAGACTGATCTAAAATACTTCGCAAAAGTATTGGCTATTTCCTCGTTACTACACAGATTATGACCCTGAAACTTTAATAATTTGGACGGTAGATGTCTTTTCCTATTTTTAATAAAATTCCACAATTCACTTGAATTCTTAGTAATAATATTTTCAGTATTATGTAAGAATGTGTCATAGGCTAATTTGATGTCATTTTTAACTTCTTTTCTCAAACGAGCAAATTCCATGTAATAGGAGGTACTATTGCTAGTTTTTAGTTGAAATTTCCTACGATAACTTGCCTTAGCCTTCAATTTATTAATTATGTCTTTAGTGAACCAGCACGGAAATTTCGAGGCAGAGTTTTTCCTGCGAGGGGCGCAAGTATCGAATATTTCATAGATAATATCATATAGCCTACTCACTAGGTCATTAACATTATTGTATTCCCTTAGGCATTCCCAATCGACACACATTAAACTAGTATACAATTTCATAAAATTCGCTTTTCTAAAATTGTAGCCAAAAATGTTAGAATTATGACCTACTTTTGAACGACTTTCATGATGCACATTTATTACTATAGCGGGATGATGTTGATCTTCTGGCACTAATGGGAGAAATTCCCTGATAATTTCAACAGATTCTAGTGTAGATAAAACTAGATCTAGAGTTCGGTTATTATTGTTTTGTATGTGGTTAAAAGATTTCATATCATAAAAAACCATGAAATTATGTAAATTTTGACATTTTACGGTACTATTTTCCAGATTAAATTCATTGTTTTCTATTTCTCTTATGTTAAAATCACCAACCAGGAGAACAGAACAGCCTTGGGGCACTTACTTTCAATACGTTCAAAAAAAATATTATACACATCTATACTTGAATTTGGTTGAAAATAAACTACACATATAAAAATTGTTTTACCCCCAGTCGTGATTTTGACAATAACACAATCAAATTCATCATCATAAAGCTGTCTATTATACTGAGATTGTATTTCTGCAAAGCTGCCACAAGAACTCCACCCCCCCTAGATTTGCCTAGTTTATCAACATTGCGATCCTGACGCGCCACAGTATATCTATTATCAAATAGTTCCGCATCATAATGCTTTTCATTTATCCATGTCTCTGTTATTGTAATAATGTCATAATCATGCGACAGAACATTGCAGAAAAAAATGTTGGCTTTACCACGCAAACTATTTGCATTTTGATAATAGACTCGTAAAGCAGTCCTTGTTCTAGTGTCACCACTGTTTTCACATACCACTTGATTGTACACTTCACTGTTTTGAGAGAAAGAAGACTTACCCACAGCCAATTCATTTTCTTCACTTTCCTTCCTCTGTCAATCCCTATATCTGGCTGGTTGGCTCAAGGTCGCGCGGGTTGGTTTCTTCTGTTGTCTCTTCTCAGCGGGTGGCGGTTCCTTCCACATAGACAAGCCTTTGGGGGAAGCACTTTGATTGTCCACACTCAATGTTGTAACCTCTCTTGTCGCATTTTGGTTCAACTCATGTTCTGTTATTTCATCACTGCGTGTTTGAAGCTCTTCTAGTGTGTATGATTTCCCATTTATACACAGTTTATTGAACTGAAGTCTTGCACGGTCCCCTTGCGAGCGAGCATCCTTCAAATAACGTAGGAGATGTCTTCTCGTTTGCCTGACCGATGCTGAGAAATCTTCTGTAATAATTACAGGAGTTCCTTTTGCTCGATAGGCATTTTTAAGCACCTCACTTTTTTTCTTGTACGACGAGAATTTCACAATGATAGGACTGTTGGGTCCACGTCCAAGACGATGAGCCCTTTCCACTGCTAAGCTATCCAAATCAACTTTTAATTGTTTGGCCACAAATTCCTTTACACGTTCTTCTGATTCTTCCCATGACTCAGTTCGGTTACATGTACCAATATTCCGAAATATAAGATTGTTTCGGCGCGATTGGTTCTCAAGTTTGTCCAAAAGTTCACAATTAAAAGCCAATTGTGATTTCAGTTTCTCGTTTTCCTTTTTCACTGCACTTAATTCTGTCATTACCACTTCAAGTTGCGAACTTAGGTCACTAGTCGTTTTGAAAATACTACCGATTTTTTGATCCATTTCCTCAAGTTTTTTGTACAGATCATCTATTGATTTGGGTCCAGGATTCATCTCAATCCCACCTATAACTAACAGCATTCCAATAATTAGCCCTAGAGAAAACATTCTCAGGACCGAAACACTAAAATCAGAATTCCCGTACAGTTTGCTACACTTGATTTTCACTTTGGCCACAAAAGTTCCTATCCGGCCTCTCCAAGTTACAATGTCAACACCCATACCGTTACACGTGAATGCACTCCGGAGCGATGCGAAAACACGTCCGAACAGCTCAAAGACTACCTGAAGACTTTCCAACTCTTATCTGCAAAAATTGCAGAGGAAATGAGTCAGACATAATAGAATTCGCAAGAATCTCGTCTCATTTTTTTTTTGGGCTTACAAGGAGGGTGTCCGAAGTGTAAATCTCAGATTTCAGAAATGTTTGTGCAGATCGTTAGGGGGGGCTCATAGAATAAAGATCAGCACAACAAATTTCGGCGGAACCCCATATTTGGGTGGCGCAGTGCCCCATTTGCGATTTTCGGCTTTCGTAGTAAAAATCGGCCTTTTGATTTGAAAATTGACTTATTGTTGTCGACAATCGTTATAATTCGTATTCATTTGCATAAAGATACTTCAATCCCCCTATGGGATGTGGGTCAGGGATCCTTATGTGTGTGGGGGGGGTCCGCCTCACAAGTGTCATATATGTTCCCCCTTCATTTTGACAAGCGGAATTCAAATATATCATTAAAAGTTCTTTGTGGAGCACATGTGCGGCACAGGTCTCTACCTAGTTTCTGGGATGCTGAATCGCAAGTTGAAAGAGAACTGAAGGGCTTGAAATAGAGGTTTGGCAGAATCAGTGCTTACTGTATGTTTTGAAGCCAAAGGAGATTTCATGCCTGTACATGACATGGATGTTCGGAAATGGCATTTGAAAAAGCGAAAGAAATTAACTTTAAGGGTTCCAAAAGTTCCTGCACCCGTTTTAAACGGAAACATAATATTGTGTAGCGAGAATAACAAAATTCGTGTCACGAGCAAACGTTGACACTTCACAACAAATAGAAATTTCGGCCATATCTTTCCAGCTAGAAGTCAGGGATACGTTACCGGAATTCGATATAGACAATACTTATAATTCCGATCAAAGTGTTTTTGCAATGGAACTGCACTATAATCGTATGTTAGGCATACAAGGTGGGAAAAAAAGTAGAATCTTGTGCACAATCCAAAAATGCCTTATCTCATAGCTATACAATAATACCCTTTATGTCTGCCAGTGGAAAATTAGTTGGGCCATTATAGATTGTATTCCCAGAACCGACACGAAAATTTGGAGCACAGGTCAAGAAAACTTTATTCCAGCCCCCAAATGTTAAGGTTTCTGCATCAAACTCTGGAAAGATGGGTAAGCTGCGTTTGGAGGAGTGAATCCGTGACGTTTTGGTTCCTAGCATAGGAGACAAAAGTGTCTTGTTCGTAGATTCATAGTCATCCTTTAACGAGAAAGAGAAGCAGCAACACATTCCGGACGAAAAAACTTTATGTACAGATTAAACCGGGAGCAACTTGGGCTGTACAACCACTGGATATTTGGGGCTTTAGAATATGGAAGAATTTTGTACCGAAAATAAAAGATTTCGTAATTTTACACCAAACTGATATACAACTTCACAACGTAACAACATTATAAAATTGCAATCGCTAGTTTATGAACAACTATCATCGCCAAGGTACCATGATGTATTCAAATTTAGCTGGTATAAATCCGGATATGTAGATGCGAGGCCGCCAGAATTTGTTAATCCAGTGAGTTTCTCAATTTCCTTAAAAGACACCATCATATGCGATGAGTGCGAAGATATAACACTCCTGAAATGTAGTTGGTACTCCGAAAGTCTTTGCGCGGAACACTTTTTCGAGCAGTTTCATTTCTCTAAAACACAATACATAACGTAAGCACGAATTCTGCCAAACTCCAGCCCTTCAGTTCTATTTCAAACCATTCAGTTATCTTTCAACTTGTGATTCGGCATCCAGAAACTAGGTAGAGACCTGTGCCGCGCATGTGCTCCTCAAAAAACTTTTATTGACATATTTGAATTCACCTCTTCAAAATGAAGGGGGAATATGTATCACACTTGTGAGGGGGACCCCAGTGGCGGATCTAGCCCGGGGCCGGAGGGGGTAGCTCCCAGTTTTTTTAAGTCACAAAATAATTGAAGCTAATATTTATATATTCTTGAAAGTTTATAGTAAACTCATGATATAGTATCATAGCCTGGGGTCGATCCCCTAGTTTTTGCCTTCTAGATCCGCCACTGGGGACCACCCCACACACACAGGGATCCTCGACCCACACTTGAAGTATCTTTACGCAAATGAAAACGAATGATAACGATTGACGACAACAATAAGTCAATTTCCAAATCAAAAGGCCGATTTTTACTACGAAAGCCGAAAATCGCAAATGGGGCACTGCCCCACCCAAATATGAGGTTCCGCCGAAATTTGTTGTGCCGATCTTTATTCCATGAGCCCCCCTAACGATCTTCACAAACATTTTTAAAATCTGAGATTCACACTTCGGACACCCTCCTTGTTAGTCTCTGGAAGACAGCCTCGTTATTGTAACAAGAGATGTAGAATAATTTTCAATACTTCTCATACTTGTTCAAATAAGCAATTAGGAGCTCAATTTAAGTTTTGTACAATGATTTATGATTACTATTGAAACTACGTCAATTTGAAATGGGTCCAGTTATTTTAAATTCTATTATTTTTTCTTTCTTTTTCAATTTTTATTACATATTTGTTTATGAATATTTGCGTATGTACACCATCTATCCAAAAGTTCAAAGACTAGATTAGTGAAAACTTAAAAGTTCTTAACGCTTCAGTTCTTCTACACAGTCTCCTCCACTTGTGTACAACGCACAAAACCTTCATACAACCATACAAAAGTGAAAAAAAAAAAAAAAAAAAAAAAAAAAGGAATTTATTTGGCATATTATTTAATTCATGTGTTACTGTGGCTTGAATCCCGGTTACATCGTCGTAGTGTTCACCCTTCATGTGAAGTTTGATTTTGGGGAATAAAAAAAGTCACTAGGCGCCACAACGGGTGAATATGGAGGGTAGCTGATTAGGATTAAGATGATTTCTGGGCTTTCGGCATATATGACCATGTTAGCCTATCACGTATGAGGGACGACATTACCCGGGGAATTGGAAAGGAAAAAAGGAATGGGGAAGGAAGGAAGCGGCCTGGGGATCATTATGTTAGATACCTTTGCGGCATTTCCCTAGTATGAATGAGGACAACTTCATTCAGTATGGTTGGCTTGAAAATGCTTTTACACTTTTTTTAACCGAGTGTCCCCATGGGAATCGAATCCGGGACCGCTCGCACCAAAGGCTAGAGCGTTAGCGGCTATGCTACACGGGACCACGGGAAAGTGGTTGAGAACTGGCACTGATTTTATCGCTAGAAACTGCGCTAGAACTCCAGTACACTTTCCTCTTCATCAAAAAATTTCAGTCAATGTCGAATACTTGACTTAAGAGATGCTCAACTCTTCCACGAAAGCTCTGCGTGAGAGATGACGGTCGGTTTCAGAAGATCACGAATTTTCTCAATGTTTCCGTCTGTCAAACTTGTGGTGGGAATCCTATTCTGTCATCGTTCTCGAGCGACATCCGCCCTTTTATAAAACGTTTAAACCACTGAAACAACGGTGCACGACTTAAAACAATTGTTGCCGTAAGCCTTCTTCATAGACTCGAATGTCTCCGTAGCCGTTTTCCTGAGTAAACCGTGAAATCGAATCACTACTCATTGCTCCATTGCGATTTCGTGACATCTGATCCCTTGGTGGCCATGAACACATGGCGTTCAAATGAAGGCTGAAAACCATCAAAAAAAACATTCTTTTTGTCCTAATCTTGTAATGAGAACCCCAGAGTGTTCTGAATACGCATGAATTTCTTCTCGGAATATTTCTTCATCGTTTTTTTATATATATTATTTATTTCTAGCCTTCGTACGTGCATAAGTTTGGAATATTTTAAACTTAAAAAACTTCCTGATATTATTTTACAAAGCGAGGTAGTCTCCCAAATGGGTGACGTGTAGTCAACCACACCAGTTCCCATCGCTGTTGATTCTCGCTTTATAGGATGGAATTTGCTACATCTTAATTGAAAGAGCTCCCCAATCGTCTCGCGATGCTGGATCAACCCGAACCGTAAGCACTAAAGACATGAGTGCTAAGTATTGACTTAAACGAAAGAATAGAAATTTTATATTACTTAAATTCTAAATAAATAAATAAATAAATAAATAAATAAATAAATAAAAAACCACCTTCTCATCTACTTATTACCAACAATTACCTATCTTCATTACTAACCACAATAATGAATTGTTTCTACATTAACTTTTTTAAAAAAGAATAACCAATAAAAACAACTAGTCTCTCTTTCTTATAAAATATCCCTCTCTTTCCTGATAACATCTTACGAATGATTGCAGAATTTTAGTTAGCGGAACATAATTCTTCAGCGTCAATTAGAATACAGAGATAAGAATCATTATCGTTAAACAAGTGAGATACATTTCACATTGTAAAATCACAGTAAACTTTCAAACTACTGAAACTGAATGTTGTAGATATAACCTCAGCTTGCAATAGAAGAATACGGTCGGAGATGAAAGCTGTTTTTAGATGCCGAATCCATATGACAGAATAAAGAAGTCTTACTACCGTTTTGGCTTTACAATTGAAAGTAAAAGCTTTTTCAGGACAGCCGTCTTGAGTGAGGTTTTCCTCATTACCTCAGGTAAATGCTGGGATGGTACCTAAAATAATAGTCCAGGCCACTTCCTTTCTTTCCTATTTCTTTCTTCCTCTCTAATTCTCCGGACAGTGTGATCACCGAGCGACGTCATTTCTAATACGTGACGGGACCATAGACGACGAAAGAATAGAAATCTAATCCCTAATTCTAATTTCTGACACTTTCTGTCTTAGTAGGGGCATAAGGGTCAACGAACCTATTCTTTGAGTTACCGTACTTAAATGATATCAAAAACTGCTTCTAGGTACCTATTGTTTTATTATTATTATTATTAATGGTGAATAACCTTTAAATCGGAAATGTGTGGCTTTTAGGATTTAGATTTCTGGGCTTTCGGCGTCTATGGCCATTTACCCCGTCACGTATGAAGGATGACGTCCCTGGGCGAGCACACTATCTGGGGAAAGGGAAGGAAGGAAGCAGCCTAGGATCTATAAGTGAGGTACCGCCCGGCATTTGCCTGGTGTGAATGAGGAAAACCGCATTTTACACTTTTTCGACCGAGTGTCCCAACCGGGAATCGAACCCGAGACCGCTCGCACCGAAGGCGAGCGTGTTAGCGACTACGTGAAGCGGAGCCACTGGAAATGTATGGAGAAGAAGGGGGTTAAGGCTTTTTAAGGGAGGAGGTGGAGCCTATTCTTGGGTAGTGGTGGGCACAAAACCGGTTTTTCACTGAAACCGGTTTCGGTTTTCTTTAAAACCGGTTTCGTTTTTCACCTGATCCGGTTTCGGTTTCTTCCAAAATTTGTTCTATTTCTGACCAGAATGGTGTTTCGTTGCTCTTCGGAAACCGAATCTATCTCCACAGAAATAGTTTTGTGTGTTTTCGAAAAATTTTCACCGAAACCAGTTTCGGTGAAAAAACGAACCGGTTTTGGAGAAAACCGAAATGTCGGTGTTCGGGTTTCTGTTTTTATAGAAACCGGTTTTCGGTTTTTATAAAAAACGGTTTTGCCCATCCCTATTCTTGGGACGCTTAACCCATATCAAGAGATAGTCTCTTGCTCTTTCTTAGCGTTTTTCCTATTATATATGTCGACAAACAGACACAGCCTTTCTATATGAATTCTCATACTGCTGTATAGAATAATTTGGAAGTTACAACGAATACCAAGCACAATAAAAAAAAAAAAATAATAAATAAATAAAATAAAATTAAAATAAAAAAAAAACTTCATACTCACTTAAAAGCACATTTTCCACCAGCAGTTTTCGTTGTAATTGTAAGGTGTGCCACGTGACTAATGCTTGCTAATGCTTCGCCTCTAAAACCATACGTTGCGATTGTATAAAGATCCTCAAATTTCTGGAGCTTGCTTGTTGTGAACCGTTCGCATACGATTTCCAAATCCTCTTTCCTTATTCCAATTCCATTGTCTTGTATCTGCATGAATTTCAATCCACCTTCCTTTACAACTATTTGAATATTAGTCGATTTTGCATCTAAACTGAAAACGAAAATAAAATGATTTTAAATATTATATTTTGATTTACTAACCTGTGACGTAATTTCAAGATCACAACAAATTCTACAATGAGCTATATATATATATATCGGACAATCCCCAGTCAGTGATAGTAAGCAGGCTTATATAAGGCGTTGCGGCTAATAAGGACAAACTCAATACAAATTACGTGCAATTTGAAAGCTGAGAAATTACATTTGAGATATTCGAGAAATGATACTAAACTGCTTTGTGCAGAAAGTTCTCTTGCTTGGATGTATAGTTTGTGAAAGTTGTTTCTCTTTCTCTTAGAAAACAGTTTCAAAATAAATGGACTATAACTTTGGTCATTTACAGGAAACAAATTCTGAAATTATTTAATGACGTAATAGGATGCATATAAATAAAACAACATTTTGCATTCACTGAAATATCCCAAATGTTAAAACGGCTTACCAACGTTATCTTTCAATGATCTCTTATTATCATCATTTGTGTCATTTTAGAAGAAAAAATGCCCCTAGTAGATTTACATATTTTGATCAGTATTTTCCTGTCGTCAAAAAAAAAAAAAAAAAAAAAAAAAAAAAAGTTTCCTTGAAACGATGTTATTAATATTTCTTTTTAAAAACCATAAATTCCAACCTTTGTATATTCACTCAGGAAATATCGACAAATATCTTTGAAGTATTAACATGCCTTTCATAATAATGTTCTTTTATATATGAGCTATCAGACTTTGAGCTGTCAAGAAGTGGTACAGTCGGCAGCAAAAAACATGCAACATGAGCATATAAGTTTATTGTGAAACTAAGTCTAACAGCGCAGGGAATCAACATAACGTCTAAGTGGCACTAATCACGCCAGGAGAAACCTCGGCGTCCTCTCCCGTGCACATTGCAGCAAAAGATTTCTTCGTTTCACAATAAACTTACATGCTCATATTGCAAGTGTTTGCTGCGGACTGTACCTATGCCCCAATCTTATTGTAGCCATTTAAGTCTAAACAGAAATAACGATTTGCAATTGTTAACTTTTACGGGTTCCAACACAATCATGATTTACCCATTAAACTTTAACCGAAGATAAGTGCCTATATCACCAGAACTGCTTTTCCCTCCCTCCTCTTTTTATGAACAAACCAGCAAAGACATATCTTATATTAAATCAAGATAAAAATACTTTTTATTCTGCGTTATTTTTGTATTTGTATATTTCCTAAAATATTATGAGCTCACGAGAGGAACTGTGCTCTAGCTTTAATAGGATCACTTCCCTGCAAAATAAAACAAAATTTTCAATTGAAAATTTACCATTGTAAAATGCTGGCGTCTTTTCAGTTCCAACAAATTGTGATTTGTAATATTAAACTCAAGTCGAAGACTGATTATTATTTATTATTTCAGTTAGAACTCCGACATAATTTTTGACATATATTTTAAATCAATTCGGACGGATCATCGGAGTTTAGTTCCCTGCATAATACGATTCAGAAGAGTGACCCAAACTAACGATATATCCGATTAAAAATAAATCTGAATAACGTTTAAGTAATAACTTCCATCGAATGTGCTAAAATATTTATTTAATCAAAGCTCTTAGCAATAGTTAACTACAAGTAAACTGAATAAATTATTTGTACTAAAACCGTCAATGTGCGTTCTTGTCACCACGGCATAGTGTGCCCTCAGATTGTGGATCGAGTAGGTCTGTAAATACAGAGGCTAGTTGTGAATATACTGAATAAGCAGACGTCTGATTGGCATTAGGCTAATAACCTTATCCTGTAAAAAAGGCATTTGTTCAGAAATATTCACAGAAGCCTCGAAATGCTGAGAAAGCTAAATACATGGAAGTTTGTCAAATCGTAATACTGCAAATTATTGATGCGTTAAAATAACAAATCATACTTTCAAATATCTACAATCAATATTAACAAACCAAAACCATATTCACGAAGAAATTAAATGTCAACTAAAAGCAGGTAATTCTTGTTAGTATTCAGTTCAAATCTTTTGTTATCGCGAATTCTGTCGAATAATTTGAAGCTTAAAATATATTAAACGATAATAATGCCTATTCTGTATGGTTGCTTACTCTGAGGGAAGAACGCAGACTGAAAGTATTTAAGAACAAGATCCTGAGACGAATATTCGAACCCAAGACGAACGGGAATGACGGAAACTTCATAATTTATACCGTTTATCAAACATTGTTAAGGTCATCAAGTCTAGAAGGCTCAGGTGGCAGGTCACATGGCCAGAATGGAAGTAGGAACGCTTTAGAAGCTTTAACTGGAAATTCAATCGGAAAATGACTATTTATAGTTTTGACTGCACGTTAAGCTGTAGATTGTTCCAAATTCAGTGGTGTTATTCTAATTTTTTAACACGGGTTCTGTATATATAAAAAACTTTTTTTACTGGATACGACTACAGGAGGTGTGACCAAATTACATAGTACTGCGAGTACCTTGAAAACGAATTATCCAAGATATTGTAGATGGTTGTTAAAAGTATTGAAAAGACCTTAATCCAGCAATGGATTGACGATTGTATGTATGCGTGTCAAATATAAATAATCTCACCACTACACTCATATGAACCCAGTTCCATGAGCGTAGTATTAAGTACCGCTCTATATCCCTTGTTCCAGTGTTTTCTAAAATAATAAAGAAATTACCCCTTTTATGAACAAAATTCAATTATTAACGTAGTCAATTTTGGTTTCATATCGGGGCTATGCTAAATTGTTTTGAATCCGGTTCGTATGCTACTCTGATTGATTTAAGTAAAGCTTTTGACACAGTTGTATACGATATCTTACTTTGAAAAAAAAAATAAATAAATAAATAAATAAAAATGCTACGGAATAAACGACACTGAACTATCTCTTCTTAAGACTTTCCTCACTAACAGAGGGCAGATAGTGAAATATAACAATAAGACATCTGATGAATTAGAAGTTTTAACTGGTATTCTTCAGGGCTCAGTACTAGGCCCATTTTTACTCTTGGTATACATGAATGACTTACCAAATAGTCTACCGTACAAAACAACAATCCATTCTGATGACACTACTTTTATTACAAATGAAGGGTAATGGGAAAAAAGAAGGAATGTCACAAAACTACATTTTCGAGAAGACAGAGTTTTAATATTGAAAACCTGGTACAAAATGAATAGGTTTAGTCAAATATTTTGCCCTTTTTACATGGACATTTCTATATGTACGCATGCATGGCATGTAAAGCACCCGTTAAAGCACACACACGGACATTCCTGTTTCTTCCCCTTACGCTTCAAATGACCATAGCATACTCACTGTAAATATTAAAAATAAAAAAATGGTTAAGGCTTCTTCTCTATGGTTCCAAACAAATAACTTGGCATTAAACACGATAAAAACAGAAACTCATTTCTTTTACCTAAATAAACCACCAGGCATCGTGAATAACCAGAATTATGTGAAGTTGTTACACATATAATCAGATACCAAATTAAACTGTGCAGTACACACTCAAGAACTGAAAAAAAAAAAAAAAAAATCGCTTATGTTCTATATGTATTGCGGAAATTAAAGTCTGTAAGTAAGGAAGCGATGATTTCAGTATATTATGCTCTCTTTCACTCACATTTATTGTATGATAATTTACTATGGGGAAACTCTGCAGGTACAAAAGACGTATTCAAATGGCAAAAAAAGGCATTACGTTGTATTAAAGATGTACCTGGCACTAAGTCCTGTAAGGACATTTTCAAAGAATACCGAATCATGACAATTCCCTCAATACATATTTATTGTAGTTTAATGTATATTAAGGGAAACCAGATTATTTTTAATTTGCGATCTAACTTACATTATTATAATACAAGGTACAAAGAGAATTTAGAAACGCCGTTAGTCAGATTATGCAAGACGCAGCAAAACTTCAATATAATGGAATACAGGGGCGGATCCAGTGGGGGACGTTCCCCCCAGAAGAGGAAACTTTTTTTATTTAGTATATAAATAAGACCCATCCCGAGTTTGACGCTCTTAAAAGTAGCTCTAAGTACCAGTATTACAACCCACCGCCCCCCCCCCTCCAGAAGTCCGTCCTGGATCCGCCCCTGATGGAATGAAACTTCAATTTGTTACCTTTACATGTACGTAACAAGCAGTTTGCCAAACACATTAGTAATATGTTAACAGATAATTGTATATATAGTATTACGGACTTTGAGGAATGCATTTGTAATCTACAAAATGTAAACGTCAACTGGTAAAAATTTGAGGGTAAAGTTCCGTAGACGGCATACCCTGACACACAATCATAGTCAACGTCTTGCGAATAAAATCAGAAAAATAAACACACTGCTGAACAAGACTGCACTTATTTAATATAAAAACACATTTACACGTGACGTTTCGATCTTCTAGCCAAGATCCTCATCAGACGTACACACTCAACTCATCATAGTGTGTACGTCTGATGAGGATCTTGGCTAGAAGATCGAAACGTCACGTGTAAATGTGTTTTTATATTAAATAAGTGCAGTCTTGTTCAGCAGTGTGTTTATTTTTACGGCATACCCTCTTAAAGGATTTAAAACCTGGTAACAGCACTCAACTAAACCTGTCATTACACAATCTACTAGTACTACTGCTATTGCTACTACGGAACTTTACGCGAATTTGAGAGATGTAATAACTGGCTTTTGTTTATTGATACATGGTAGTGTATCAATGTAAAATGCGAAGTACAAATTGCAAATTGTATTGCTTAAGAGTTATAGTTTAACTGTTAATAATAGTTTTAACTAGTTATTACGAACTTATATATACAGGGTGGTAAGAAACTATTTGAACAAACTTCGGGAGCTGATTTCTGACACCGAAACAAGCAAAAAAGTCCTCTGGAACTTCGGTCAGTGAGGATAGTTTCGGCGATATAATGTGCCGAAAGCATGGAAAAATGAACTTCAGAGGGCTGTAATTCTAAAACAATGATACGTAGAGAGTGAGGTTTAGAACATGACACTCGAAGTCATGCCTGCTCGATTGAAAAATGTATGTTTCAAACCTCCGCAAGATGTGTGTGAGTGATTCCCCAAAGGAACGTAGGGATCTCCTACAACCTGGCAAGTAATCTCTACGTTCCTTTGGAGAATCCCTCACACACATCTTGCGGAGGTTTAAAGCATACATTTTTCAATCGAGCAGTATGACATCGAGTGTCATACTCTAAACCACACTCTCTACGTTGCGTTGTTTTTGAATTACAGCCCTCTGAAGTTCATTTTTCCCATGCCTTCGGCATCTTGTATCGCCGAAACTATCCTCACTGACCAAAGTTCCAGAGGACTTTTTTTTTTTTTTTTTTTTTTTTTTTTGCTTGTTTCGGTATATATACACATTTCAAAAATTTTTACAATTTAAATACTATTCTTGGCGAAGTCTTTTGCAACTATATTCTCTAATGACTAATAAAGTTTTCTGTTCTATTCTCATTCTTGATATCTGAGCATTTGAGATTAACAGATAAATGCTTATACCTTGTTCTAATGATCGTATGTTTAACCCTGTTGTTGTAAGAATTTCTAAAAAATAATTAAACCAGAAATTACTGTTCTTGGGTATAACTGCGTAAAATTTAATGTTATATCTGGGTATAACAAACGGTTCTGTGAACTGGAAACATTTTAACAACCGGTTCTAGCGAACCAGCTTAATAGCACCACTGCCCAAATGGCCTTGATATTGAAAGGGACGCTAAACTCCAATTAAACCAATCAACTTCTTAATGCTGTTTCTTTATTGATGATTCTTAATGTCTAGAGCCTATGTAATTTTAAAAAAAAAAACACAAATCTTCCTTTGTGAGTTAATAAGTCAACTCGGGAAATAAAGAAAATAAGGGTTAAAGAAAATAAGCTTAAATTAAATATTGAAAAGACACAAGCAATCAATTTTCATCACATGTGCAACAAACATGCACAGCCTAGGAACATTGTAATTCAAAATAACGAAATAGAATATGTAAACTCAACTAAGTTCTTAGGAATTTGGATAGATAAAAATCTCTCCTGGGATGTGCAAATAACTAAGCTTAGTAAAAAATTAAACCAAATATATTTCGCAATTAAAGTACTTAAAAATGTTTTAAGAGATTCTACTTTAAAAACAATTTACTTTGGATTATTCCAATCGAATTTAACATATGGTATTATATTTTGGGGAAAAACACACAAGGCCAAAGTAATTTTTACGATACAGAAACGAATAATAAGAATGATGGCAACTGCTAAACCAAAAGATCATTGCAAACCAATATTTAAAAAAACGTCGTATACTTCCAGTACCCTGTTTGTATATTTTAAATCTATTGATATTTGTAAAGAGACACCTACAAGGTATCCTTACGCGAGTAGAACAGCAACATGATCATGATACAAGAAACAAAGAAAACTTTTCTATTGTAGAACACAGAACAGTATTATATGAAAAAGGGTGTAAATACGCGGGTATCATGGTTTACAATAAACTTCCGAAAGAAATAAAAACTCAGGACTCTGTTGCTAAATTTAAAAAAGAACTGCAGAAATATTTATTACAACATTGCTTTTATTCGGTAGAGGAATACATGAACTGCTAAGTGAATAGAAATGTAACATGATATACAGTAAATCAATGTCATTACTCGCTTTTAGCATTACATATTTGTTGGAGGGTTTCTAAATACACTGCAAGTAATAATTGCTAAGTTTATTTTTAACAATGATGTCATGTAAAATGTACAGTGTAATAAGATGTAAGAAGTAAGACTTAATTATTAACCTAGTGTATGTAATTTTCACTATTATTGTTTCTTTTACTTTTGTATTCATATATAAATGACGTGTCCACTTCATATGCATTGTATTACAGTTCTAAATGTATGAAAAAAGGACGAAATAAATACAATACAATACAATAAGATACATTAAAAAATTTACGATTGTAAATTCTCCAAAAGCTCAACCCCATACTTCATAAGGAATTTAAGGTTGCCAATACAGTAAGCACAATATTTAAATGGCAGATAATTTATACTTTTAAAAAATCATGATTTGCTATCATTTTTGAGTTCACTCGAGCAGACGATTCTACCAAATAGAAAATTTATGGGTAAAACACGATGGGAAATATTTTTTCGAGAACGAATGAGAGAGTGAGTATAAGTAATTACTGCCAGTGCACAGTATATTGAAATGAATATTGAGTGATAATGAAAGAATCGTATGCACTTCCGCATATCTTGTTTTAAGCGTAGACCCCGTCACTGATGCGCCTGCTTCCTACGGACGCACCTCTTTGTTAACGCTCGGGCCCCCTGCTGTGCTCCTGCTCTGACTTGGTTAGATAACATTTGTGCTTTTTAGAAGTTACTAGGAAAGTTGGTTCGTGTTTTATTAACTGTAGATTTTATGCCATACGCCCATACTGTAGTTATACTGAGCCCTCCTGAAGTCAATCTGCAAGTAGTACTGGAGCCCATCATTTAATGCATGCTCTACTAAAAGATCTAATCTAATCTGAAAATGTAATAAAAAAAAGTGTCAAAATTCGGTAAAACAATCTGCTCGAGTAACGCTTTTTTTTTTTTTTTTTTGTAGCCAAGGTTTAGCAGAAGGGGTCCAGAAGAACGTAAAAAGTTCAAAATTTATAGCAAAAATGGATTACGCAAGTACTTAGACCTAACATAAGGTAACCAAATCTAACCTAAGCTAACCTGGGATGGTATTTAGTATCTCCCCCAACTCGTTTCATGGTTCCAGAACCGAGTACCTTGTTTTTGTCTAAATTGTAATAAAAGGTAGAAGTACAAGGACACTGGGGGCTTCTAACTCCCTTCGCTAGCTGTCCCTAGCTCAGCTATATTTTGCAAAGTAACACACTGTAAATCTTATATGTGCAAGATTGGGGGAGATACTAAATATCAGCCCTACCCTGAACTAACCTAACATTAGTAGAAATAAGAGAAATTCTATCATTTTTTGTAAAATTATGCTGCACCCCTACACTAAAATTGTCTAACATAACCTAATCTGAAGAGAAATTACCAAAATTTAAAGTTTTATTTTTTTTATATAAAAAATTGGTGGACCCTTTCTATTAAACATAGGCAACAAAAAAAAAAAAAAAAAAATGCATTACTCGAGCAGAGTTGTACCTTTAGACTGAGTTCTTGCCCTTGTACTTAGGGTGTTTAGGTAGTGCAACAGTAAGATGTATTCTCGTGCACGGGAGATGAGAAGTAGCTGTTCTTAACTATTACCTTGTTGTCGACAGCTCGTCAATCTAGAGGAATATGGGCTTTAATGGACTTGTGTTTTACTGTACAATTGCGTACCTGTTTTCAATCATTTCCTTCAAAGCATTTGCAGGTCGTTGAATTACTTCTCCCGCTGCTATTCTGTTTACCACAGTTTCGTCTAGTTTTCTTATTATAGCCGGTGCCTCCATATTTTAATCTATAAATACTCCCTTGCACTATAAAGAAAACTATAAAATCTTTTTAGTTCCGAACATAAGTATTTCTATTTTAGTCATGAAGACATGCACAAAAAATATATATATATATCACACAAATTTTCCTTAGGGAGCAACTGTTCAGTATTACATTAGAGCCACAATTTGTAAAAAAATAAAATAAAATTACGCGCCAATTGCCAATATAGTAGGACATTTATTTTCGTCTTCTTTTTCTAAGTTAGGTTACAAGTTTTTAACAATTCTTCTTCTTTTTTGCAGTAAACTGCAGTAATCCCCGAAGATTGCTCTCCCGGGAAAAGCGGTAAATTCGAGCCACGGATGGATAAAATAAATGTTTAGAGATGGTCATAAGATGCGAAATAAATCAGAGTGTTGTAATATAGATGACAAGCGTTAAAAAAAAAAAAAAAAAAAGCTGAGATAAGGCAAAAATAAGTATATCTACATTAAAAGAGCAAGAACCAAGAACTTCATGGATTATATAGAGAAAAAGGAGGCGATATTGCTGGTAGAAAGAGCAGGAGAAAATGAGGTGCTTGATGGTGTCAGCATCCAGACCACAATTACAGAGGGGAGTAGTACGTTTTTGAAGTAGAAATGACCCTTGAGGGGTACAGAGGATATGAAGTCCGAGTGACTACACATACAAAAACTTTGCTAAAATTAGAAGTCTTGCCAAGAAGGTACAGTGGCGTAAGTATTTTGGCTTGGACTCAATTGGTGATTTTACTGTTAGTAACCCTAAAGTCTTTTGGTCTGTAATTAAATCTAGAACAAAATCTCCGGGCATATCGGCAACAGTTCAAGATGAAAATACTGAAGCGAGTGACGATCAAAGATCCGACCTCTTCAATAACTACTTCTGCAAAACATTTACTTCCCTTCCCTCTACAACCCATCTTCCCCCTCTCCGCCCCATCTGTTCGGACACCTTATCCAATCTCTCTACCACCTCGGGCGAAGTTCTGGCTCTCTTGCTATCGTTATCTCCACATAGATCACTTGCACCTGATAAAATTAGTCCTCTCTTTCTCAACAAAACTTCTTCAGTTATTGTGGTTCTTCTATCTATCTTATTCAATAGATGCTTCAAGGAAGGGTATTATCCCACTAGTTGGAAACTATAGCTCACATGACCCCAATATATAAATCAGGATTTAAAGATCATGTATCCTCTTATAGGCCAACATCTCTTCTTTCTGTAATATCAATTATCTGCGAAAAAATAATCAAAGACAGGCTACTTAAATTCACCTAACCTTACATCCACAGTTCTCAGTACGGCTTTCTACCGAGAAGCTCAAGTCCAGGGAGTAACCTACACCCCCTCCAAATTTCTTTACACACACCCCTAGATGGAAAAGGAATACTCCCCCAAATCCAATTGTATCAATCAGTATCATATAGGTTATTTATTACATTAAGTTAAAAAAAAAAGGGTTTAGCCTTTAGGAAAGAAGGCGATATTCTAATTTATTTATTTCACTTCAAAATACCAAGCGACCTCGTCCTCATGTACGGCTTCGAGAACCACATGACATTGTTTCGGGCGGTGTTTCGATCGAAACAATTGACAAAACAGACCATTGATACATACCCTCCTGGGCTCCGCAGTCGTTTCCGAGAAAAGAGATTGATAAACAGATGCAGATGACTGAAATTGGCAACGTCTTGAGCGGTCATTCACCTACCTCCTCCTCAATAAGGAAATATGACAATATAGTAATAAGCCTATACCAGATTCAGTTGGTAAGTGCTACTCTGCAACATGCTCGCAAGCAGAGGAGGGCTAGGGAGGGCCTGGGCCTCTCTAAATTTTTCATGTCCCCTCCAGACTTCAATACAAAATGCACAATTTAGATATTTGTAAGAGAATTTTTAATGAATTGGCCCCTCCTAACATATTCATGCCCCCCCAAGCTCTGTGGCTGGTTTCGAGCCTGCTCTGTAAGTGATGTATCAACGGACGGACGTTAGGAGGGTGTAGTCAAAACGTTTTTGAAATGAAGAGATCGATCGAAGTAAGAATTATATATATATATATTTTAGACTGAGTCTAGTGTTATGCAGGAACGCATTTGGCGCTAGCTTAATTTTTTGTAAAGTATATTTTTATTCACGTAAATTTATTGAGCGGAACAGGCTCATAGCGAGTCACTTTTTTAAAACTAAAATTTACTTTTTTTTTAATTGGTCACTAACAGTTACTTTTTTTCAAATTTGTCACTAAAAGTTACTTTTTTGAGAGGTAAAGTGAATTTTTCGTGTGATTTATGTTTTGTATTGACAGTTTTATCAGAAAAATATAAAAAACAAATGGAAAAAGGCAGAAACTTGTTACTCATTACTCTTCTGAAAGCTTCAGTACTTGCTGTCACATGTGGAACTGTCAGCTTTATTCTCACTTCAGCTTTTATTCTTTCTAAAGCACAGTGGACGGTTGGTGGATGCTTAGGCTCTCAAGGTAGGGTTGAGAACCCTTCTGTGTCTATTCTTTCTTCTATCATAATAATCTTTTAGTTTTCCCTCGTAATAGTTAACGCTCCGCTCAACGTTGTGTTTGTGTGGTTCATCATGTTCGTCTTGTGTTATGCTTCTTGTATGTTCTTCTTAAAAGTAGGTGATGAATTTGAATATTTCACGTTTTTGAGAGCTCTTAATGCGAAGTTAAATACAATGTCTGGGATGAAGAAATTCGGAAATAGGCAAGAACTGGTTCCACTTACTCAGAAGTTTCTTACATCTGCTAAGTCTGCTTACCGTAACTACAAAGCATACTTTGAAAACCTAAGAAAATAGGAAGCTCAAAAAGAAGTAAAGATGAAACAAAACAACAAACAAAGATCTGGATGACGGAGAAATTGACAAAGGAAAAAGGGGCATGATGAGATTTTGGTCACTTTTTCGTGTGCTTTTGGTCATTTTTGGTCACTTTTCAACTATTTACAAGAGACCAGACCACTATGAGCCCTGGGATTATTAAAATTAGGGTATATTAAAGAAGACAAAACAGAAAGATACAAAATATTTGTAAATTGAAAAACTGGATTTCTGGAAAACAACTAAATCAATGAATAATTTTCTTATGAAAGATATTCAGAGCGAATAACGTAGCCAGGAAGGGGCAGGAACGGAGATTAAGAGATCAAATAATATTACAACAATTAACGTTAACAACAGGGTTAAAATATTAAAATAATGAAATTGGAACTATGTACAGTATTAATTACTAAACGAATGTGATTTCAGCATGGGACGAGGAATTCTTTTACCAATTAATATTTTGGAAAAAAATCACCCCCACTAAAACTAATAAATTGAAATACTAGCAGAATTTTGCAAAATAATTACAATAATTCGTATGTAATCAATTCATATGTAATTACTGAGTAAAATAGTGGAGGTTAATTCCTAATACAGTGAAACCTCTCTTAACGTCATCTCTCAATAGTGGACATCTTCATAAGAGGACAAACATTCTTATTCTTGCATGCCATAAATATGTGTGGTGTGGTGTTATGAGAGAGAACTCTTCCTTTTAGGGACACCTCTCATTTACGGACAAAAATGAAATGAAATCTTTGAGTTTTACGTCCCACGGTTATGCCGGTTAGGCTAAAGGAGACGGTGATGATGAGTGATGAATGAAATGGTGGAATTAATAAAGTGGGAGGAAACGGGAGAACCCCGAGAAAACCCACGCACACGGTGTTTGTCCACCACAAAGTTCACTTGGCGGGGGCTGGAATCGAACCCGGGACCCCAAGCACCAGAGGTGAACGCTCTACCACTGAGCCACCGCGGCCCCCATTTACGGACAAATAATCAGTTCCACCGATGTCCGTTTTGAGAGGTTTCACTGTATTACTTAGTTTAATAACAATAATAAATGCTCAAATGTGTGAACTTACTTTATTGAACCTACCACTGCGAAGAGCTGATATTATTATTATTATTATTATTATTATTAGTAGTAGTAGTAGTAGTAGTAGTAGTAGTAGTAGTAGTAGCAGTAGTAGTAGTAGTAGTAGTAGTAGAAGTAGTAGTAGTAGTAGTATTGCAATAGTTGCGTAACAAAATATTGTGTTTTCTTGTTTGAGTTTGTTTAAAAACTATATCACTATTCTGAGAGCACCTCCCCTTTTATTTTGAACACACCCCCAAGTAAAAATTTCTGGCGTACTTACTGCTCAAGTCTCTCAAATTTAAGCACTCTTCTCTCCTGTGCAGTCAATTGTATGAATAACAATACTCAATTAGATGTTAT
Organism: Thermobia domestica; assembly: GCF_964235325.1. NCBI lineage: Eukaryota > Metazoa > Arthropoda > Insecta > Zygentoma > Lepismatidae > Thermobia > Thermobia domestica. Next base: position 71,036,275 of record NC_137468.1, read on the forward strand.
CTACTTTGATCTCTCGAAGGCCTTTGATTCTGTCAGTCACATTCATCTTCTTCATAAGCTCTCCAATAGATTTAATGTACATGGCAAATTTCTCTCTTTAATCACAAGCTACTTGAAGGACCGAAAACAAAGAGAGTTGTTCTTTCAGGGTCGACTTCTAACCCCCAACCCGTGATCTCAGGGGTGCCTCAGGGGAGTGTACTTGGGCCTCTACTGTTTGTCCTGTGTATGGATGATCTCTACACGCACTTATCAGCTCAACCTAGTGGCCTTCTGCTTTTTGCTGATGATTGTAAGTTATTCAGAGAAATATCGTGTCTCCATGACACAATTGCTCTACAGGAAGACATGAATTACCTTATAGGCTTGTGTGAAATGTGGCACTTGAAACTCAACAGTAAGAAATGTGACAGTATTACTATTACTTTGAAAAAGTTTCCAGTTCCCTCCACATACCATATCAACGATTCCCCTATCACACATTCTGCTAGTCATAATGATCTTGGTGTCATCTCTGATTCAAAACTCACATTCTCTGACCACATCTCCTCAATACTAAAGAATTCAATGCGCATGTTGGGACTTCTTTATCGATTCACCGAACTACGCATTGTTTCTTCATTAGCAACTTTTTATAAAAGTTTAATAGCGCCCAAGATCGAATACTGCTCTTCCATATGGGCCATGACAGCACCTACACATCTCTCCAGACTTGATTTTGTTCTCAATTTCTTCATCGCTATAGTCCGTTTTCGTGTTCCTGCACTTCGATTATTATCTAAGAAGGAACCCTTCCGACATCTTAATATTCAGACTCCTGAAGTACGCAGAATTATCTCTGACCTGAAGTATCTACATAAAATAGTTATTGGAAACTAGGGATGGCCAGATCCGGATATTTTTGGATCCGGATATCCGGACACTGGATCCGGATCCGAAAATCCGAGTCTGGGGTCCGGATCCGAAATTTCGGATCTTTGATCCGGATTCGAAATTTCAGATCTTGGATCTGGATCCGAAATTTCGAATCTTGGATCTGGATCCGAAATTTCGAATCTTGGATCCGGATCCGAAAATCAGGATCTTGGATCCGGATCCGAAAATCAGGATCTTGGATCCGGATCCGAAATTTCGGATATTGAATCCGGATCCGAAATTTCGTGTCAGAAAATTCGGGTGTTCCGAATCAGGAAAGTTTTCGAAATTATTGACAAAGAGATTTTCAATCCTATGCTTAAAATGAGATTTTAAGACACCTGTAGTATGTGATCGTGTAACGGCCTTGCGTTCTCTTCATTCTGTTGATATTCGGTTTTAGTGCCTTAATATGTCACAATTACTCCAAATTTGATTCATTAAAACTGTCGACTTTGGTGAGAGCAATCTCACTATCAGATTCGAATCTAATGGAAATACTCGATCGAGAAGGTAGTAAATCTTTTTGATGCGGTCGCTCTGATGGAAATTTGTCCTTTGTTTTCTGTAACACTAGTCAAATGCTGGGATGAAACCTTAGTCGCAAGCCCAAACTTCTTCATTAGGCTTAGGCTGCTTTCTTTCCTAATTCTTTCTGAGTTATTGTGGTTACTGAATGAGGCCATTTCCTAGTCGTGATGGGCTAGGCCATAGCTAATAGAACAGCCCACAAAATATAGATCAAATCAAATTAAGGAGCAACTTCCTTTTCTTTCTCTTGATGAGCTTTTTTTTTCTTTCTTCAACAATACGTTTCTCTGTGACCGTGCCACCCCAGTTAATGTTAAGAATTGTAGTATAGATAGTTCTAAATATCAATTAATGTATCAAAATTAATGTATTAATGTAGCTGTATGTGTATACAAAATACCATATGGAGCCTCGAGCAGTAACACGTATCTTTATAATTAGTAATCCACTACTATTAAGTCTGCATAGGTTGTATAAGGAGCTATATCATTCACGCAAACACATAGGCAGATCCAGGGGTAGGGCGAAAGGTCGTTCGCCCCTACTCAGCGGCACCATTAACAGTGTACTTTAGTAGTAATTTGTGACAATTTCAGATCATCTAAGTAATTTTTCACTGCTACAATAGCATCCCCAACCGCCCCCTAAGAATCCATTCGCTCCCTTTAGGAGCCCGTTCTGGATCCGCCCCTGCGCAAACATAATATACAACTCATTCAAGAGTACATTTTGTTGGCTTTTTAAAAGTTTTATTTTAAAAGATTGTCATTTATATTGGCTACTTATGCAATTTTGTACATAGGCATACAAGCAATTTCCAGTCATTACGCAAATACCTTTATATACTTACTAGACTGCAGCTAGTTACGGGCTTCGCCACTAGACCCTCGTTAATACGGCCTCGTACCACAAAAGCCTCTAATCATAATCAATTTAAAAAGAAATGTTTGGGGATTCGCCCTTAGATCCTCTGATATCTCATTTGATCGGCCTACGGCCTGGCACCTCGTAAACCTACAACCATAACGAATCTCAGTTCAAATATCAAGTTGTATGTAATGACATTCTGGTGTCCCGAGATACACCGAATTTCAGTGCGAGTACGTGGGGGCTTTTCCCCCAGCCCACACATTTGCTCGGTCTACGGCCTCGGACATCATACGCCTGCAAACATAACGAATTTTTGTTCAAATAAGTTTCATTTCTCTAACATTCCAGGATTCCGAGATATAAAAATCCTTTCTTCCCTCCCCTTTTCTTCCTTTCTAAGACATACATCAAAAAACGCTTAAGTAAATATCTAGTTATTTCAAATGAAAAGTCTAAATACCAAATTCCAAGCTCCTAACCTTCAGAGGTTCCCAGATATCGACATGTTATTATAATAATTACAATCCCCACCCTTTTTCCTTTCCATATATTTTCTTTTCATTTTTACTAAATAAAAAAAAAAACACTGAAACACGTGTCAAATTATTTACATTGAGAAATGCAAATACCAAATTTCAAGTCTCTAACCTTAAAGGATTGAACATATTAATAGAATAATTGTAATCCCCACTTAATTTCCTTCCCTTCTGGGCCATATATCAAAAAAGTTGAAAAATACGTATCTAATTATTTTAAGTGAGGAGTCCAAATACCAAATTCCATGTTTCTAACCCTTTAAGTTTCCGAGATATAGGCATATTATTATACTAATTGCAATAATTGCAATTTCCACCCCTTCTTACTTTCTACATCTTTCCTGCCCCTTCTAATTTAAATATAAAAAACACTTAAACAAGTATCAAATTATTTTTAATGAGAAACTCGAATACCAAATTTGAAGTATCTAACGTCAAGGATTTCGGAGATATAGCCATTTTATTGAAATATTTCCCACCCCATTTCCCCCTTCCTCGTCGAATTTCCCAAAGTCCTTCCTTAGTGGTATCCTTCGTCACAAATCCTATATACTGTCCAAATTTCAAGTTCCTAGCTTAAGCGATTTGTCCTGTACGGTGATCTGTCACTTACTGTCACCCAGAACTTTTCCCTTTTTATATAGAGGGATTTAAGATTTTATGGGAAAGCCACGGATTTTGTTCTAAGACCTCCAGGGCGTTATGCAGAGTCGTTCTGAAGCATTATTAGTGCCATACTAAAAAGTTCGACTAACATATGTTTCCTGCAGTAGTCAGATTGTTAGTATAACGCTAATCATTCTACAAAACAACTCTGCATAAGGCCTCCAGTGTCTTAGAGATGTAATAGCTTTGCGGTAAACTTTAAGCAATCAACTGACTGATCTGCGTCGATATATATTATGTAAAATACCGCTTATGATATTTATTTTGCTCGTAATAAAAAAAAAAAAATAGAAATTATGAAAATTCAAGTACATCCATCATTTTAGCATAATGCTGCAGGAGTTCAGATCATTGGATTAATCATAAGAGACGACTGTATAAGATAGACTACATTAATTTCCAATGTGGCTCAAAGAAAATATGCAGCATTACTATACAGTTTTTCAACTTTATAACTCAATCTGAAAATATTATCATAGGTCTCACAAACAATCGAATTTTAATCCTAATTCAATTAATATATAACAAAAGGCAGATCTATACAACTACTGACTTGAGATGAAAGTGGCATACTCGTAGTACTTTAAAGATATACTAAAGACTAAATGATGGGGTTTGCGTAGTCTAACCCCAAAAAATGTGAAAATGAGATTTTGATGTCATCTGTTGTCATTTAAAATGAATTGTCTTCCCACTATCTGAGTTAGATAAAATTCACCTAGTAAATTTTATATATATTTTATACATATGAATATTTTAATTCTGGTTCTGAATCTGAGGCCTAAAATATTCAAAACAGGAGTCCGAACTTCGAAATTTCGGATCTGGATCCAGGAACTGGATATCCGGATCCGAATCTAAGGTCCGAAATTTCGGATCTGTACCCAAGATCCGGATAGCCGGATTCGGATCCAAGATCCGAAAATTCGTATCCGGATCCGAATCCAAGATCCGAAATTCCGGATCCGGATCCAAGATTCGAAATTTCGGATCCGGATTCGAGATCCGGATCTTATAGGATCCGGATATCCGAGATCCGGATCCGTCTGGCCATCCCTAATGGAAACTTAAGATCGGAAATATTACTTCAGGAACTATCCTTACGTGTCCCTTTCCGCATCACCCGGAATACCCACCTATTCCATCTTGCCCGTCCTAGGTTGGCTATTATACAGAGGTCTATTTTTTTATAGAATACCAAACTGTTATAATCAAGTAACAACTGATGTGGACATTTTTTCGAGCTACCCAGTGTTTGAAAGAGTAATTAAACGAGTTTTGACGGAATAGTTTTACTTTTACACTCTTTTCTCTATGTTGTTGTTATAGTTGTCTTGTTTTTTCTTTCTTTTGTTAGCATCCCCCTGTGTAAAATGGCAAAGTTATGCTGTATTTGGGAATTTGTTCAATAAATAAATAAATAAAATAGAGGTAAGAGGATGGAGAGTCGTGTTGGATGGACCAAGGTGGGGAACGGAAGTGACAAAGATAGTGCCATTACCAACGTGCCGTTGTACAGGAACAAGTAGTCCAGCGTTAAAAATGAAGTGTAATTAGAGGCAGATAAAGATCGATAGGAGAATAGATCGATGTAAGTGCCATAAAGGGCTCCATAACGTATGGCATTTTCAGCGTTGATGTTCCCGAGGATACCATCATAACCCTGCGACCAAATTTGGCAAATAGTGAGGTACGGAAATAATGTCGATAGAAAGGAGATGAATATAACTTAAAATCTAGGAGGAACCTCGGGTAATAAAACTCAAAGATTTTATTTCATTTTTTTTTCAAAGTCCAGAAGGAGGAATCCACTCTCTGTCACTTCCCAAGATCATCGGAAAATACTATGTACAGCCGCAGCTTATGAGCTATGTCGACGAATTCACTGAAGTTGTATGTGGAAATTGATTAAAAATGTGAAGTACAACTGCAAAGTATAAAAAAATTGGATGGTACAAATGGACCCAAATTGCCTGATTCCGAATAGTTTACCACAATTACAAAACATTGATTAAATACCAAGATTGTGCGGCACAAAGATGAAGTGTTATAAACGCAAACAAAAAAGAATGGACTTGTAGCACAGTTGCAACTATCAAATGCAAGTATATTAAATTTCATTGTAAAATTACTGCAAGAATATATGTAAGAGACTTTCGTTGCATACTGACAGAACACTTGTATTGCAAAATTACGTGCAAGTTTGATGTGAATGGATATGATTGTGACTGCCAATTGCATCAGGTGTGCAGCACACTTCTCACTGTCAAACGCACGTTTGCTGCAAGTTCAGTAGAAGATCGTTGCAAACAGCAGTGAGTACTAGACGGCGTATATCTCGCCGTCAGTAAAATGTTTGGGGTGACCAGGACCGTCACTTTTAATTGTGACAATGGGCACATTAATCTAGACCTAAATTTAGGAGGAGTACATAGGTCTACCTCCCTTAAATTTTCGAAATTACCAAAAATAAAAAATTGATATGATAGTACAGAAACGGGGTAGACTATGTACCTGTGTAAATTTGGGTGGTCCATCTTGTTCTCTTTCATGTATAAAGAATGCTAAAATTGTAAATTTCGAAGATTTTTGACCTAATTTATCCTTTTTGGTGAGATTTTATTACGTGTTATGATTGAACGTAGAGTTCCATTCTCTTTCACACGACGACGAATATATTGATGCTCCTCGCTTAAATTTTGCGAGGAGTACATTGGCCCAACCAATTCAGGAATTATCAAAAAATAAAAATTGCTAAATGTTCTCTAGGCCTCGAATATATATAGTAACTGTAAATTTTAGGTGGTCGCATTCCATGGGTATTTTTTTTATTTCCGTTTACATTTTCATACTTTCGTTAATCGTACTATACCTAACCATTAAAAACTAACCACTTGTTCTTTCTATTGCTCCGATTTCTACAACTGTAACAACCGCAATAATTTCAACTATTATTGCATTAATCATTCTTAAGACTTTTAGTCTGTATTATCTCTCCGTTTCTTATGGGTGTTTTATATTGTGTTGTTAGGCTTTTATACTAAACCTTTACATTATGTAACCTTTTTTTACGAGTTTTTTGAAAAAAAACCTGCTTTCCTCTGATATCTATTTCTTAACATTCATCTTCTTTCAACTGCTTAAGTAAAATTATTTTGTAACTTTTTATGTCATCCTTTTCCGTCACAATAAATACGTAATAAATCCTAATAAAAACCTAATCATCCTAATAAAAACCTCATTATTAACACTTTATTTTATTCTCTGATTTGCAGTTTGCCACACTGATATATTTGTAACAAAATTGAGGTTTGGTCCAATGCCTTTATAATTCTCAACCAAAACAAGGACTCAGCTTCTTGGGTTGCATATTATTGCAGGAAAAGGAGAATTGCAGGTAGTAATGCACTTTTAGAGTCGTCCATGCAAAATTTCAAGCTTCTATCTTGAATAGTAAGGGCAGAAAAAATATTTACCAATGATTCTCACAATGTCACAGAGTATCGCAAAAGACTCTGATCTAAGGTAAAATAAATCCTGAGACAGCCCTATTTATCCTAGGATCGTTTTGTACCTCATTCTCTTCAGAATAAAACAACATTTCAAACGATACCATTCAAAGTCTCCATAATGTATCTGAGGCGGGAAAATTGCGAAAAAGTGGAGTCTTTGGTTAAAATATCCCTCTTCTTTACCTTTTTGCTCCTCTTAACCCTTCAGGCGGATTTTCATGTGTCCTTTACCTCCGTGAGTTGCGAGCGATTGTGCTAAACAGCCAATGAAATCACGCATCGGAGATGGCGCGCTACACTCGCGTCAGAGTAGAAATTTGTTCAATTCTGACGGAAGTAGCGCGCGTACACTGTTGTATTCACTGACTAACATGGCGGAGGTAAGAACAACGTTTGAAGAACTGCTCGTAGAACAAGTAAGAGAAAATAAAATTTTGTACAACCTTAAGCATCCGAAATACAAGGATTCAGTATTAAGGACAAAAACATGCCATCAAATTGCTGAAAATATTGGTATCGATGGTTAGTACTTTTATATTTGTGTAATTAATTAGTTGTATTACCGGCAGTCTTGGGAAGTAACGTAACGCAAATAACGCGTTACCTGTAACGCGTTACTTTTTAAGTAACGTTTCCTAGTAACGAGTTACATTTTTTCCAAAGTAACTGTAACGGTAACGCGTTACAAATTTTTAAGTAACGTACCTAGTTTGCATTACTTTTTCGCGTTACATTTCGGATGAGTAACTACAATATATGTATATTTTTTTCGGAAACAAATGTTTCTTTCCTGTAAGTGAATTTCTCAGAATGGAACAATGGAGCATGAACGATGTCAGTGACCGACAATTCTTGCACTGTTCGCCTTTTCCCGTTTCGCCTTATGACCTCTAGCAATGAAATTAGCATGTAAAACCTGTTATCACTTTTCATCTTAATGCAAGGCGGAATTGGAAATCTCGATGTGCATTTTCCCGTTTCGCCTTACGAACTTTACGTTGGTAGGCTTGCAAATACATTCATAGATACAATTTGATTTGTTTATTTACATAACAAAATATAGTGCCACTTGCTGCTTTTGGAAGATGAGGACAGCCTCAGGGAAATCACGTGTACTGATTGCAAGCACATAGAAGATTTTGTCTTAGATTTTGACAGCTCCAAATCAATACATTCAGTGAGTGAACTACTAGTGCAATGGTACTGGTAGTCTATTTTACTTTGAATGGTGTTGTTTTTATAAAGATGGAGAACGAAAATATTTTATCGTTCGAACATTTGAAAGACTACTTTTTCTTAAAAGCTGAAGATGATGGTGAACAGCAGTGGCGTATTTAGGGGTGGGGCTTCCGGGCTTAAGCCCTCTCCCCGAAATCTTACTTACTATAGTAAAGTATATAAAATATCTTGCAGAATTTTCACATTTTCATGCAAAGCCCCACCGAATTAAAATCGTAAGTACGCCACTGCTGAACAGAATTTAAAAGTAAAGTGGTGCCCCAGCGGAAAATATTTATCAACAATTAGGGTGCCATAATGAACGACATTCAGTAAGGGTTTAATATGAATAAACGGTGTTCTGATGATGTAATGTTGATGGTAAGTAATATTAGGGTTCTTTTAGATCAGTTTGCATATCCTAAAGTCCCGTTGATTATAGAGTCTGGAACAACTAGCTTTAAAAAGCATGTATCGATTTTAGAGTTATTGGCAATTTTGATTCACCCCCAGTTCATGTGTTCTCATTTTGTCAGTTGTAATGTAATGTTTCTCTATATTCTGCATTTTTAATTTTACATAACAACATTGTTATTATTATATAGTTAGTTTAGTAGAATAATAATAAGCAACCATTTTTTTCTAACGCATAGTGATGGGCACGAGTCAAGCTAAAACTCGACTCGAATCCAAGTCGAGTTTCGAGTCCAGTCAAAAGTAATATTCTCGAGTCGAGTTCCGAACCGATTCACTGTTTCTGGCGTCGAGTTTCGAGTCGAGTCAAGTTTGATAAGTGGCTCGATCGTTTTAACTCGTTTTGAAATCATGGGCTGATTACACTGGAAAGCAAAAGCCATGAGAAATGTAAGCTAAGCAGTAATACGGAATACTTTTAGTGTTGCTCACGAGAGGGGACACTGTTCGCATCTCGTCTCGTCTCGATAGCGAGACTACAAGAGATTTTTTATAACAAGCTTAGCTCGGCTCGGCTTAACTAAGCCGATGGCTCGAGCCGGCTCGCTTCGGGTGAAGCATCGGCTCGAGCTGGTTTGGTTGGGATAAGCCATCTGCTCGGTTCGACTCAACTGAGCGAAGGCCTCAAGCCGACTCGGTTGGGTGAGTTGTTGGCTCAGCTCACTTCTCGATTTGAGTCGATAGTGAATGAGCTGTGAGCCGATCTGCTCGAGTCGTTGACAATTCTAAACCCGGGCCGAGCAGTTTTGAAGATATTTGGTCAGTGCCCTATAACTTTTAACAACGTTTGGCTCGAGCTCGAATACTCAACCTAGACCCTCAACCCAAATTCAGAAGCTCGTGAACTATATCCTTTACTCCTAGACTTCACGACTACCGAGGTTGGCAATCAACTACTTTTTTAGTATTCATGTATAAACCGCCTATCTTTCATGTTTATACACAGTGTTGTTATAATAATAATAATAATAATAATAATAATAATAATAATAATAATAATAATAATAATAATAATAATAATAATAGAAGAAGAAGAGAAAGAAGTTGTAGTAGTAGTAGTACCATTGATAATAATTATATTGTCTATGTAAGATACTTGAAGAGAGTACTCGAAAATATACACCAGATTTGACTCGAAACTCGACCCGAATTCGAGTCGACTTGGAGGAAATTTTTCAAGCCAAGTTCTCGGGTCGAGTTCAAAGATGTCTGTTTCTGGTCGAATCGAGTTTCAAAGAAAACTTGCTCGAATTCACTCGTGCCCATCCCTACGAGTAACGCAGAATGGCATTTTAGTCAATGTTACATTACATTAAAATGTTCATATAGTTGTCAAGTAAAACTTTGTCCTTGCATTTAGATAAATCGATTCAGAACGTGCAATAATAATAATAATAATAATAATAATAATAATAATAATAATAATAATAATAATAATAATAATAATAATAATAATAGCGGTAGTAATAGGAGTACGGAAAACTGAAGTAATAAGATTTTTTCCACATATTCAAAGTTTCGGACCTAAAAGTAACGCGCTAGTAACGCGTTACTTTCGAAGTAAAGTAACAGTTACTTTTTTGAGGCAAGTAACGCATTACTAACGCGTTACATTTTAAGAGAAAGTAAAGTAACTTGTAACGCGTTACATTTTTACAAGTAACTTTCCCAACACTGATTACCAGGAACAATAGATAGTTCATACAATAACTGGTATGTACAAATTATCAATCCCTATATAAAATAAAAGCAATGTAATTTGAAACATGCTTTAGTATGATTTATAAATATTTTTATTTGTTTTATAAAATTTATCCGGATCGGATTTTAATTCAAAGAAAAGGTTCCTGTATATTCCGTATTCTCGTCGAAGCTGGAAAATGGGGTGAACCCACCACATTTTCCTAACATACTTCTGACGGCGGCGTTTTGAAATATAATATATTCCAGCTAAAACGATAGCTCTCCTTCGGGAATCCATTATCACAAACTAAAGTCGCAAACTTTCTATTTTACGCATGCGCATTAGCTAGCGAGTAGTAATTTGGCGCAATACACGCACGGATGTATGAAAACGAAAATAATTTACGATGAATACGCTACATGTGATGCTTCCGTTCTAACGCGGGCATGAAAATCCGCCTTTCTGCAGTAGTAATGGGGTGACCTGATTGAAATTTGGACTTTGACCCCGACCTTTGTGACGTCATAGGTCAAAGGTCAATGACCTTGGCCCAGGGTCAATGACCTAGGGGTACTTAAGACCACCTCCTCTAAATTTTGGCAGGGGTACCTGGCCCACGCCCTAAATTTTGGCAGGGGTACATAAGACCACCCCCTTAAATTTTGGAAATTGCCAAATTTAAAACTTGGGTATGGTAGCCTAGGACCAGGTATGTACCTGTATCAGTACTGGGTGTACATCTCGTTCCCTTTTATGGGTAAAAAAATGCAAAAAAATCAAATTTCGTTTTTTTTTTACCTAATTTATCCCCTTTGATGAGGTGCTATTACCCTATATGGTTATATGGCAGTGTACAGGGGTCCATTCCCTTTTATAAAATATGGGTATATTGATGCACCCCTTTAAATTTTTGGGATGGATTCCTTGGCCCACCCCTTAAATTTTGGAAATTGTCCAATTTAAACATTTGGTATAATAGTATAGGACCCTAATATATATTACTATAAATTTGGGTGGTCCACCTCGTTCCCTTTTAGGGGTACAAAATTGCCAAATTTTAGTACAACCACGTGTTTGGTTTTAAGCCCAGTTTATCCTCTTTGATGAGGTTCTATTACCTTATATGGTTATATGGGCATATGCACGGGTTTATTTCCTATAAGACATGGGTATATTGGGTATATTGATGCACACCTTTAAATTTTTGGGAGGGGTACCTTGGCCCACCCCTTAAATTTTGGAAATTCTCCAATTTAAGCATTCGGTATTGTAGTACAAGACCTCAATATGTATCATGATAAATTTGGATGGTTCACATCGTTCCCTTTCATGGGTAAAAGATTGTCGAAAATTAGTACGACCACGTGCTTGGTTTTAACCTCAATTATCCCCTTTGATGAGATCCTATTATGTTATATGATTATATGGGTATGCATAGGGGTCAATTATCTTACATAAGACATAGGTATATTATTGCACCCTTTTAAAATTTGGGAAGGGTACCTTAGCCCATCCCTTAAATTTTGGAAATTGTTTAATATAAGCATTTGGTATTATAGTATAGGACATCGATATGTATCACTATAAATTTGGGTGATCTATCACGTTCCCTTTCATGGGTAAAGAACTACCAAAAATCAAATTTCGGAGGTTATTGATCTATTTTATTTCATTTGATGAGGTCTTATTACCATATATGGGCATGTATAGGGGTCTATTCTATTTCTTAAAGTATAGATACATTGGTGCATCCGTTGAAAAATTTGAAGTTGTACATTGGCCTCCCACCTTAAATTTGGAAATTGCCAAGTGTAAACATTTAATATAGTACTATTGGACCCTAATATGTATTAGTATAAATTTGGGTGATCCATTTTTGTTCCCTTTTATGGATAAAAAATGTTAAAAATTCAAATTTCGGAGGCTATTGACCCTTTTTGATGCGGTTTTATTACCTTATGTGAACATATGAAGGTGTTCTGGGATTTATTTTCTTTTATAAGAACATCGATGCTTTCATCTAAAAATTTGGTAGAGGTACATTGGCTCACCCTTAAAGTTAGGAAATTGCCCAATTTGGTATAATAATATAGGTTCTTAATATATACCATTATAAATTTCGTTCTCTTTCATGGGTAAAAATTACAAGAAATTAGTATGACCACGTGCTCGATTATTGACTCAATTTATTCCCTTTGATAAGGATTTAGCACGTTATAAGTGTAAATACAGAGGTTTATTACATTTATATTTTTATGTTCGCTTTTAAATTTTGTTGGGGTACATAGAACAATTCCTTAAATTTGGGAATTATCAAATAACAAAATTCGGTTTCCAGGATCCTTTGAAAAATGTTGGTGTCCCTCTTATGGCCAAATATTCAAATTTTGAAGGTAATTGACCTATTTTATCTTCTTTGATACGGCCTTATCATTGAATGAGTACAGGAGTTATTACTTTTTCATAAGACACAGGTGTATTTGTGTACTAATCTTAAATTTTGGGAGGGGTACATTTCTCATTGTTAAATCAATAATTGGTAGTTGTTCTTAGAGAATTGGGTGGAATTTCATTCTTTGGGTAAATCATTGTCAAATATTAGTATGATCACATAGTCAGTTGACCTATGATGGGATTAGGAGTCCAGGTCATTGGTACATTTAAACTTTGTAGGATAATTTGAGAATTGTCAAAATGAAATTACGTCATTAGTTTTGATTATTCCCGCCTATGGACCAAATATAAACGTAAGCAATACGATGTGCCACGTAATTGACCTTGATGAGGTAGTGTACAGGGATTGATTTCCTTTTCAAAATTCGTGGAAGTTATCAAATAACACGTTTCTAGACAACAGTTGGTTCTGCTAAGGTAAACAATTGACCTAATTGAGACTCAACTACAACATGTAATGATATGGTTAATTCTAACACTTAGGTATATTGAGAGAGGTACGTAAGACCATTCTTTAAATTTGGGAATTGTGATAAACAAAATTTTAGCATGGGGCGCGAAATTTGAAACAATACTTTGAACTTTAGTCACATCTCATAGTCTAAGATCATTGGTGGTGGTTGATTAGACCTTGAGTTTTCAGAAATCTGTTACGTAACTTTATTGAATCTTATGATCTTTACTCTAAAGGCACTACATGCTACAACACTGAAATTTAGTCACAAGGTGATGTAATCTGACACTGACAAAGTTATTGTTGATGCAATTTGATTGGATGATCACCATCTTTCGTGCAATCTAATTGGTTGATGGCTATTTTTGACGCAATCTGATTGGTTGATGATTTTCAAATCTTTGTTGCATTCAGTTTTAAGTTTTGTTTAACATTTATCGATTACTGTTTAAAATGTTGATTTGAACATTTTCGTTCAACATTTTGCACACTGATAAATATCATTAAAACTGTTTATTTGTTAAACGAATAGTAAAAAACTGGATAATGTTAACCGTGAAACGAAAAAAAATTGTGAAAATTTTGTTTTGAATTTTTTTGAAAATTTTGTTGAAATTTTTTGTTTCAAAGGTTTGTTTGAAATCTTTTTGTTTGAAATTTTTTCGTTTCAAGATTTTGTTTGAAAATTTTCTGTTTAAATTTTTGCGTTTCCAAATTTTGTTTGAAAGTTTTGTTTAAAATTTCTTGTATCAAAATTTTGTTTGAAATTTGTTTGAAAATTTTTTTTGAATTTTTTTCGTTTCCAAATTTTTTGTTTCAAAATTTTGTTTGAAATTTTTGTTTGGAAAATTTTGGTATAAAATTTTTAAGTTTGTACACTCATTGGTAAAGAACCGTTTCGTAACTGTTTAGAACAAAAACATCTGGCAACATTGTTTATCATGATGCAATAGTGCACGTCAGAACATGGTAATGCAACGTCATCAGTTTTGCATCATTGTTCGAGACAGTATTCTTCATAACGTCATCATGGCTACTTCTCTGCAGTAGTGTTGTAAATAGAAAAAAAACGTTCTTATTTTTTCAGAAATGTACGTTTTTTAGAAAAAACTGCCTCTCGTTTTTTTCTAAATTTCGTTTTTTTTCAAATAGTCATTTGTAATGCATCTTACGTCTATTTAAGTATGAAATATTTTTATGTAGGTGTAATCACCGTAAAATGCAACATAAATTAAACGCTAGATACTGATACGCTACAAATATTTTATAATTTACATGAATACCATACCTATTAACAATTCGGGTTTCAGCAGTTTTCATCAATATCAACTAAGAAATAAAAGTATAAGTAAAATTTTGTGTTTTCGTGAAAGCAGGCCTTTAATATGTACTAAAATAATGTCACGAACAGTATAAAATTCCAATAACTTGTCTAAAGGTAAAAACTAATACTAATTTGCCTAATAGTATTTTTCTAAGTGCCATATATAAATAATTTGTCGACTAGATATATATGATATGGCTCTACCATATCTGTAACACGTGCATTTACATGAAGCGGCAAGTTTGGAGGGTCCGGCAAAATCTGTTATAAGTAGAGACCGGATGTTTAGTCATTAAAAACTTGGAAAATAGGCAGGCAAATAGGCACTTAAAATTTAAAAAAAATAGCAGTAAAATAGGCACTAAAATGTAACTCGAAATACTGAAGATAAATACTCGATACAATTTAAAAAATAGATTCGTCATAGATAGTGTTTAAAGAATATAGATACAGTATATAACATTCTTATTCGTACACATTGTTTTTTCAAACAAAATATTTAATTTCTCCGTTGAACTACAATATTGTGCTAGCTAATTGTCACATTTGGATAAATTAGGGCTTCACAAACTGAAAATCATAGAAAAATTAATTCGTTACAAATTAAATATTAATTAATAAAAACAAACAATGAGAGAAGCCCTGTTTTCGTACAACTTTTCTATTCGTACACGGGCTATTATACCATAAAGAAATAAAAGAAGAAAACACAAACTTGGTAAGTCTAATATTTTGTGGCATATCCCTTTGCCTCAATTACTGCTAGACACCGTCTCTTCATGGAATTTACAAGATTTTTGCACTTTTCGGAGCTTATTTTATTCCACTTAGCTTCCACAACAAGTTTAAGTTCCTCTTTTGATTTCACACTATGTTTACGAACCTGCCTTTTCAAATTTGCCCACAAATGTTCAATAGGATTTAAATCGGGGCTTTGGGGCGGAGTTTGCAGCAATTTTGGTACGTTCCAAATCAACCAAGACATGCAAAGTCTAGCCTTATGTTTACTGTCCTGTTGAAATCTGTAGACAGGGGGCATACCCATTTTTTGCGCACTCTGCTTGACATTGTTCTTTAATATGTCACAATATACATTAGCATCCATAATGCCATCAACAAACTGGATGGTGCCAACTCCCTTCGATGACATACAGGCCCAAACCATTAGTGACCCACCACCATGTTTAACTGTGGGGAGTGTGTTCATATTATTATTCTCTGTATTTGGTTTTCTCCCTACCCTACGTACCCCATCTGACCCAAAAAGGTTTATTTTCGTCTCATCGGACCATATAACACTATCCCAAAATTCTTGATCATTATCACGATGTTCTTTTACAAATGCAAGGCGCTTCTTGCGATTCTCCTTACTTACATACGACCTCTTTCGCGCTATTCGACCATAATACCCATGTTTTCACAACACACGCCGGACAGTTTGGTCACACATCTGCTTCCCGGACACATTTTCCACTAATGGACGTAGTTCGGGGACACTTAATTTGGGATTTTCTCGAACACTTTGAAGAATGAAACGTTCTTCGCGTGCTTTTAATTTACGTTCCTTTGGTTTCCTCGGTAAATTCCTCGTTGAACCGTGCTCTCTGAATTTTTGTACTATGTACTGCACAGTGGAGTGTGATCTATGAACGGTACGTACTATTTGACGTAAAGAATTTCCTCTCAGTGCTAAGTTTGTAATTACCTCTTTTAGGTCGGAACTCAGCTCCTTCTGCTTACCCATTTTGATCCGTGGTGTTAGAAGTAAAGCACGCGTTGCACCTACAACTACACAAGAGTCACCTACACCACCCACACTGCTTCAATACAAAACGAAGAATACTAGTGAATGATAATATTATTTACGATTAACAAGACACGTCATATTAATGTACGAATAGAAATGTTGCATGAAAATGTGGTGTTTTTCTTTAATTATTACTATTGGATAGTTTTTAAAACTACTTTGGATTGTTTTTTAAATTGAAATGTGTGAGTAAAACCTCCTTTACTCATATACACATAGTAGATATAAAAATTATAAACATAAAGTACATATATGTTACATTTTTTTCTCGAAAATTCAGGTGTACGAATAAGAATGTTATAAACTGTATATATCTGTTTGTTAATATCTTCTTTCATTCTATATGTAAAAAAACGAAGCTTGATGTGCATTTCATATTTTATATATATATAAATTATATATATTTCCCAATTAAGTCTTATTTCAAAGAAAATGCATAGAATACGCAACATTAGGCACTAAAACAATTATTTAGGCAGTGAGGGGCAAAATATGCAAAATAAAGTTGGCTTAAATCGAAACTATAATCCCCGATATAAACTTTAAAACGTTATTTTTGATCATATCTTTAGCATTAAAGAATAGGTATTTTCCGGTCTCTAGTTATAAGTATATTATTTAAATTAAATATTTCTTGTTGGAAACAGACTTCATGATGATGGTAGTTACATTTACTAAGCTGACCTATTTCAATACTACAGTTATAGATAATGTTTAGGTTGCATTAGTTAAAGGTCACATTGACAATGCTAAAGCAAATGGTCTAATCAATCCGAGTACAAATTGCTTGTTTTCAAATGCAGGAATTCAATTCTCGAATAGTAGCGAATATCTGTTCCATTTAGTAAGTTATCACAGTTTTGGTATGACAACTAGTCTTGTTTTTGTCAGAAACAAGTTCCTTATCATTGAAGATAGAAACAAGTTTTTTTTTTTAATGTTAATAGATGTAGAAGAAAAATCAAGAAATAAAGATTGGAATTACAAACTGGAATTCGTGCAAACTGCAATGTATCGGTTTGAAATACTGGAATTGCAAATCGATATATTGAGATTGAAGCTCGATAGTGAATTCTATAAAAAGGATTACCATCTTTCTTCTGCAGGTATGTTTGCTTTATCTTTCACTAACATAATAGATAAATATTCTTTTTTTAAAAAAACAGTCACAACGGGATATCATTTGCAGTAAGCATTTAAGCCTTTCTGAGTGCGACTACACTTACCCTCTCCTTCGTTGTTCATGCTGGAGTAGCATACTTAAAATCATGACTTTTAAGATTTGTTCTTTCTGGAGAAAGGGGGAGGCGGCATATTATGCCATTGCACGGAGCGACAAATTGCCTAGGGCCGGCCCTGATATGTATATACATGACATGAATATAGGATGAGTCAATTTGAAGTAATGCAGGGTGTTTCAAGGGTTTAGGGTTTTGAAATTAATATTAGGGTTTTGAAACTTTGTAGTATCTATTACAATTAACTTACAATTATAAATATTATATCAAATGAAAGAGCAACTTGAACACTTTTCTACGCAAGCATGTACATGCATTGTTTCTTCTGTCTGCCGTTAGAAAGAGCAAGTAGCAAAGATGGAGACTAGAGAGCAGAAAGCTTTTTGTGTTTTAATAAAGACTGAATCTGTACAGTGCAACCGTCTTGTGAAGAATATTAAGGAGACGCTTGCAACTACGCTCTTATCGTTTGCAGTTGGTACAGGTCTAAAGCCTATAGACTACGGTTTACGTGCTAATCTCGCAAGTGAAATATTGCTGCATAACAATGAAGATTTTCTGGATCGTGTCGTCTTCAGTGACATTTCACCTAAGAGCTAACGTGAACGCTCATAATGTTTGCATCTGGCCGTCAGCAAATCCTCAGGAAATGGTACAGTTGAAACGAGACAACCCTAAATTGAATGTGTTTTGTGCCATATGGCGGAAAGTTTATGGGCCTTTCTCGCCTATCGACTAGATGTGTATAGTAGCCTCACTCTATAGGTAGCCACTTGCTCACAAAGGGAAGCCGCCCTCGTGTGCGGTTTATTTCATACTGCCCTGTTTGGTTGTCCTCTCCCTTGAAAACTGACTGACGGGCAATAAACTGAACCCAAAATGTTGCCAAATTTTTGTCAATGATCCTTTTTCTTTCCTTCTTTCTGTTAAAAGGAAAACAGTTTGAGATAGATACGCTCTCGACTTGAATGCTTAAACACACACTGGAGGGAAAGAGAGGCAGAGAGAAAAGGGGGCGAGGGAAAGGAAGGTACTACGTATGGCAACGTTTAGCTTTTTCTTCTTCCAAAGGGACCACAAACTTTATGAAGACTTCTTTGTGCTAAATTCAAAGTCTCCCGACTGGCTATCGACTGGGCGCGCTTTCTATACCGTGTGACGAATGCCTCTCACATCGAACACTTGTAGCAAAGACTGTTTGAGGTGCTCTTTTACTTGATGCATTGCTTATAATTGTACGTAAAATGTAATAATTACTACGAAGACTTAAAACCCCGATATTCCTTTTGAAACACCCTGCATTTCTCACCAACAGCGTTGGAACTAAGATGTAAAAGGGAGGGAAAATTTTCCTTTAAAGTTATTGTTTACAACAACGATATTATTATTAGTCGAGACTATAACTACAACTACAACACGGGTTAGTAGTCAAAAAACTGTAATCAAATGTACACTAAGTGGCCCAGGTGCCCAAAGTGGCAAGTGGCCAAAGTGACACACACGGGTGTGTCACTTTTTTAATCCACTCCTGTGTGGACACTTATTAAGATATCGGGATATTATTCTTGCCAAATATGGTTGGCCCATAGTTTATCATATTAATTTCTTTTTCTTCTGGTGTTGAATTTCCTTCTCAAATTTCACCCCAGTCAAAAGTTAGAGAATTTTCTAATTTCAAATTTCCTTTACTTTTTCCCTGTAGCTTCCTTCGTTGTAGAAAAACCTCCTTAAGACTTGCCAGATAGATACCTCGGATGGACACCTAACTGTTGACATCAATTGGACGGGCCTGCGCGTAGTGTTACTAATTAGGGAAATTAAAACTTCCCTAAATTTGGGCAAAAAATTCGAAATTTTTGTTTATAAATCCGCACCTATACGTCCGAGTGCAAGTCAACTTACGCCAATCGAACATTTATCCTTACTTAACAAACGCATGTACAGATTGTTACAATGGGGTAATTAGGGGACGCACGAAAAATTCGTATTTAGGTTCTAACCCTTGATTTTTTCTAGTTTTTCCCTTTTATGTTTACCGTAATATATTTTTGGTAATTAGAAGCTTTGTTCCTTAAATATCGCCATAATACTTGTAGGATATATTAGTTGTGTACCAATGTTTAATTTAAGATAGTTTGCGTCTGTCTGGTAGCAGTGTTGCTAGCTACAGAAAATTTTAATTCCAGATCTTAGGGGGAGATTTTGGGAAAATTATCTGTTTTGTCTCTATTATTTCCCTCTTGTTGGCTACATCGGAACAAACGTACCAGTATCTGGAAGTCTCGTTTTTGCCCTACACAACACACTATAGAAAGATTCAGTAGGATAATTAGGGGAAGTACAGTTGAGGTTTACAGTAGACCTTGTTCTCTAATTGGAAAGATAACTGTGATTTTTTAAAGATAACTTAGAGTGAGATATTTTTTATTGACATGCTTACTTTATTATATATCGTCACAATGCTTGTAGGATATATTAGACGGATATCAAAGCTTATTTTAAGATAGTTTGTGTGTGTGTGTCTGATAGCAGTGTTGCCAGCTATAGAAAATTTTTATTCCAGATTTTAGGGGCAATTTTTTTTAAAAAATCCCTTTTTTGTTTCTATTATTTCCCTCTTGTTGGCTACACTCGAACAAACGTACCAGTGTCTAAAAGCTTCGTTCTTAGCCTACGCAGCGCACCATAAAAAATTTCACTAGAATAATTAGGAGAAGTAAAGTTGAGGTTTATAATAAACCATGTTCTGGAAATGGTAAGAAAATGGTGAATTTCTGAGGTAGAATGAGATATTTTTTTTTTAATTTCATGTTTACTTTGTTAGATACCGCCATGACACTTTTAGGATATATTATTGGAGTACTAAGGTTTATTTTCAGATGGTTTTCGTCTGTCTGATGGCAGTGCTTTAGCCAAAACAATTAATTCCCGATTTTAGGTGAGAAATTCGGAAAATTTCCTTTTTCCCTTCTATTATTACCCTCTTGCTGGATACATTGAAACAAACGTAACACTACCTGAAAGCTTCCTCTTTGCCCTACAGAACGCACCATAGAAAGTTTCAATAGGATAATTAGAGAAACTGTAGCCCCGGCATATCTGTTGATTTTTGCTTCTGAAGCGTAAAAAGTGTCAATATTTCATGTGTATAATGAGAAAGAATTTCTTCTTCCCCTCTTTGAATGGAAGCCAGCAACTTCAGGATTTCACTGTACCTTGTCAACACACCAAAGAAGTTTCTAGGTGACTTGAACCCATATAGCAGCAGTCGTGCTAGATAACAAAAAAATTGAAATTCGGTTAGGGAATTTTTTGTAAATTTTCACCCCATTTTCCTCAATAATTCCCAACCCATTGGCAACACTGCAATGCTACTTACACCAAAAAATAGCCACATTCCTTTTCTAAAAAACAAGGCCTTAACCATATCAATCAAATGAATGGTTTTTGAGCAATAAGTCACAAACTGAAAATGTAGGAAAACGCCAAAAATGACCTGGGTCCGAAAGGAATAATCACACAATTTTGCTCGTATAGGTACAAAGAAACAGACGATTTGTAAGTTACGAAGGCTTCGACTCAAGTTCTGTTGATTATTTCAATAATCTGCAACATAAATCAATAAATAATAGTTGCCAGAAAAAAACAGACATTTGAAAAAAACATGAAAAAGAACGATGTTTTATTGAAAAAAACTTCACAGGAAAAAAACCGTTGTTTTACAACACTACTCTGCAGTTTCTAAACTCACGTGATGTGATGAAATCATTTACCAAGATTACTGATTTACAACAGAATATACCTTACAGAATCTTAGCTAGCCAAATGATCCCTACAAAGTTTGGATTAAGAATCGTAGTGAAGCTTGCAAATGATAAGGATATTATTTTACCAGCAAGATATTTACCCATGGAAGCTTCAAAACAAGAACTATTACGTTTCTTAAGCACTGGATCCGTACCTTTATTGGACTCGTTGGACGGAGTCATCAATTCGAATTTAGTACATAGCCGGATCTGTGAATTTGGTTTCGTCAGCAATTGTGGTGAAATCATGAATTCAAACATCAGCACATTCCTTTTCAATGACGTCAGTCGTATCAGTATTCGGAAATCTTTAATCATAGAATGCGATCTATGAATTTGGTTTGGTTAGCACTTTTCTTTCCAATGACGTCAGCAATAACTCTATGAAATCAGCAAATACCGTGTCAGGCAATGAAATCATTCAAGTAAGTGTATTTCAGCAGGAAAGATGTGTACTTCTAACGATAAAGAATTTCTCCTCGCAAGCTATTACCCAATAAATATATTTAAAACAAAACATGTCATGGTTGGTATCTGTGCTACAACGTTTGAACCTGTGATTCGATTGGGCAAAGCAGAACAATTTGGTGTACAACTGAACTTCCAAGAATGGCAAATATTATGTTCACGAATCGGACAAATGAATGATTATTTTCATGACGAGCTAAATGTGACCATAGTCAAATCATTAGGTTCAAATCATGAAGTGGTGCTGCGTACAGTCCTCGAGAAGAAGATGGTGACGTTACGTAAAAAGAGCACATTGTATGAAGCCCGAAACATGGTGTATGTAACGCAATCGGAATGGACCAAATTCATCAATGCATTCCAGTGTGTAAAACATGCAGTGGAAGTGTGCAACAAAACAAGTATATTCTTGAAAAAGTACTATTTTCATAAATGTGTTATACATATTGTACAACATGTATCTAGATGGTGTGATGGTTGTCAACATCGTTCGTGGGTGCATACCTGTATTGATAAACAGTTTATTTGTGATCAAATGGACATTGAGTTTCCACCAATTGACATTGCAATAGACCTTAAAATACTTCAGTTGGAATTAAAATTATACGCTAAAGACAAACTAGTGCAAGAAGTTCAAAATATATTGTATCGACAATATCCAGATCCTTTATCTGATATGGATGTATGTGATTAACCAGTGCAGTGTAATAAAATGATCCATTTCAATGATTTGTGTATTTTCATTTCAAATACAACTCTATGTTCTGACGTGTACTATTGCATCATGATAAACAATGTTGCCAGATGTTTTTGTTCTAAACAGTTACGAAACGTTTCTTTACTAATGAGTGCACAAACTTAAAAAATTTTGTAACAAAGACTAACAAAAAAATTTTCAAACAAAAATTTCGAAACAAAAACTTTCAAACGAGAAAATTTCAAACCAAAATCTTCCAAACTAAAATTTCAATCAAAAATGTTTCAAACTAAAAGTTTTCAAGCGAGAGAAAAATAACAAAAAATATATAACAAATTTCAAACGAAAAAAATTCAAACAAAATTTTGAAAAAATTTCAATCAAAAATTTTAAGAATTTTCAAACAAAAATTTTGAAACAAACTTTGAAAAAATTTTGAAAAAATGTCAAAAAATTTCAAACAAAATTTTCTTACAAAAAATTCAAACAAAAATTTGAAAAAATTTCAAACAAAAAGTTTCAACCGAAAAAAATTAAAACCAAAAATTTCAATTAAAATAATTTCACGTTTCACGGTTAAAAGTGAAACATTATCCGGTTTTTAATTCTTCGATTAAAAAATAAACGGTTTTGATCATATTTATCAGAGTTCAAAATGTTGAACGGAAGTGTTCAAACCAAGGTTTTTTAAATGTTAAACAAAACTTAAAACTGAATGCAACAAAGATTTGAAGATCATCAGCCAATCAGATTGCACGAAAGATAGTGATCAACCAATAAGATTGCATGATAGATAGTGATCAGCCAATCAAATTGCATCAACAATAACTTTGCTAGTGTCTGATTACATCACCTTGTGATTAAATTTCAGTGTTGTAGCATGTATTGTCTTTCGTCTATGAGTCATAAGATTCAGTAAGGTTATCTATCAGATTTCTGAAAACTCAAGATAAAATCAACCACCACAAATGATCTAAGACTAAGAGCTATGACTAAAGTTCAAAGTATTGTTTCAAATTTCGCGCCCACTAAAATTTTGTTTATCACAATTCTCAATTTTAAAGAATGGTTCTACGTACCTCTCTCGATATACCTGTCTTAGAATTAATCATATAATTACATGTTGTAGTTAGGTCTCAATTAGGTCAATTGTTTATCTTAGCAGAACCAGCTGTTGTCTAGAAACGTGTTATTTGATAACTTCCACGAATTTTAAAAAGGAAATGAATGACACTACCCCATCAAGGTCAATCACGTGGTACATCGTATTGCTTACGTTTATATTTGGTCCATAGACGGGAATAATCAAAACTAATGACGTAATTTCATTTTGACAATTCTCAAATTATCCTACAAAGTTTAAATGTACTAATGTCCTGGACACCTAATCCCATCATAGGTCAATAAGAGATCACGTGACCATACTCATATTTGACAACGATTTACCCAAAGAAAGAGATACCACCCAATTCTAAGAACAATTACCAATTATTGATTTAACAATAAGAAATGTACCCCTCCCCAAATTTAAGATTGGTATACAAATACACCTGTGTCTTATGAAAAAGTAATAAATCCTCGCGCAAATCGAAGAACAACACTACACAGAGTTACAATATATTTCAGTCTGATGAGTTACAGAGCGAGCGCGATGATCAAACCATTCTTGAACCTGCGCCACCAGTAGCCTAGTGTGATCTGCTACGTTAAGAGCAATGACCGAAGTGTGTCCTGCACCATCAATGGTTGCCCGGACAGTTGCTAAACTGGCAACCAGCCGTCCACCTATTTCTTGGTGGCGCCACCAGTTGGCCTAGTGTAATAGATTGAAATAGTGTGCCGTCCAAGGATGTTATAAAATAGAGGATCTGCCCTTACAACAAAATCTTGAAGCCATACGTCACAGTTTCGCCACCCCTACTCTGCCCACTCTGCCCAATAAGATCACAACGTTTTGAGCCAACAATCATGGCGGAAACGAAAGTAGCCAATCAGACAATGGCGGGAACGAGAGTGGCCAATCAGACGTGCCGATGCTCGGTTGTTTTTTGGCTTCATTAGATTAATAGGATGAAGATACACATGGGCAGATCCTCTATTTTATAACATCCTTGGTGCCGTCACATCCTTTTCGTTGTCATGGTGATCGCCATTTTATTTTCTACACAAAAGAAAGCGAAGGATGAGAAATAACCCAAAAATGGTGATGTTATGTAACTGATTGTAAATATTATAGCGAAAACGACACTTGTAATTTTTTTAGATTCCCATGGAGATGGAAAAAGGAATTAGGTAAATAATATTCTGTTTCATAGAAAATTACGTATTGACAAATATTAAAATGAAATCAGCCTAAGTTTACATTCCCTATGAAATGTTCTTTTTAATATCATACTTTTATTTTTTCATTTTGATATTGCAATATTTGTTATAACGAATACAATATTTGTTATAACAAATAACGGATACAAACTTAACTCTACTTCATATGTTTTGCTCTTCACGCTTGCCTCCACTCTGCCTCTTAAATATTTAAATTCACCACCTTGCATAACGGAAGATACGTGATTTGATTCAAGAGCATTTTCGCCTTTTTCCACCAACTTTACTTCGTCCTCAAAGTATTTAAAAATTCAAAATAATTTCACATCCGCTGTTCGCATGTACATGAAACTACACAACACCTCATTGCTTCACACTCACGTTTATATAGAAAACAAAATGGCGATCACCATGGTAACGGAGAGGAAATGACGTCATCACTATTTCAGTCTATAGGCTCTATATACTTCAATGCCACGCCACGTGCTCCGTAAACTGGTTGCTCCACCAGTTGCGCAACCAGTGGTCTAATGTAATAAATATGTAATAACTAGACGTGGTGCCATTAAAAAAAATATATATAACTTTATATTGGGTTCGAAAGTTGCTTCGTGCAAAGTTCGCTTTTCTCCGTTCTAGCGGATGATCAAGACAAATTGTCCAATAATATATATATACGGATGGTGACCAGAAAAATGGAAACACCTGTAGTTGGCAACAGGTCAGATGTATGGGTTGGCAGTGGTGTCGTGGCGCCCGCAGCGCTGGACCGCTGGTGGTGGTGTGTTAGGTGGCCTCCATACTACGTCAGGCGCAGTGGCTGCAGCAGATGCATGTAGTGTAAAATGGGAGACCTCTCAGATTTTCAAAGAGGGCAAATTGTTGGTGCGCGGTTATGTGGAGTGAGTGTGACGGCAGTGGCTACTGTGTTAGGTGTGTCGCGTGGGACAGTGTTGAAGGTGATGACGGCCTACACAACACACGGGTAAACCACATCGGGGAAGCGGAACAATGGGCGGACGAAAATCATGAGTGACAGGTCACGCCGGGTATTAAAGCGCATTGTCACGCAGAACCGTCGTGCCACTGCGGAGCAAGTGACGGAGGAACTCAATCAGCACCTCCCCCACCCTGTTTCGACA
Organism: Thermobia domestica; assembly: GCF_964235325.1. NCBI lineage: Eukaryota > Metazoa > Arthropoda > Insecta > Zygentoma > Lepismatidae > Thermobia > Thermobia domestica. The sequence continues at coordinate 71,062,393 of NC_137468.1, forward strand.
ATCACAGTCCGCCGCGAATTACATGACATGAACTTACGGGGTCGTGTTGCACGGGCCAAACCGCTCATCAGGGACCATAACGCTTTCGCACGCCGCAAATGGTGCCGCGACCATGCAACTTGGACCGTTGAGGACTGGAAACGTGAGATATGGTCGGATGAGTCATCCTTCAACCTATTCCCAACCATGGGCCGTGTTTATGTGTGGAGAATGCCCAAAGAAGCTTATGATCTGCAGTGTCTCCGCCCAACTGTGAAACATGGCGGCGGCTCGGTGATGCTGTGGGCCGCAATATCATGGTTTTCATTGGGTCCTGTGGTCACACTTAGCGGACAAATCACTGCCAACGATTATGTCGCAATTTTAGGAGACCACTTGCATCCTATGGTCCGGATGTTGTTCCCGGACAATGACGCCATCTTCCAGGATGATAATGCACCCATTCACACAGCTGGCGTTGTTGCAGCGTGGTTTGAGGAACATCGGGATGAAGTTCAACACCTCCCCTGGCCCCCACAACCCCCAGATCTCAACATAATTGAACATCTGTGGTCCGTCTTGGAAACACGACTCCGGCGACGATTTCCACCTCCATCCTCTCTCCAGATGTTTGAGATCTTGAGGTAAATTAGTGAAGAGTATAGCATCTATAGAAAGAGTCGTGTCGGTCGATTGGTACTCCATAGCAGGATCAGCTGAAGTAGCCGGTGGAGCAGGACGGGTTTTGCCTGGAGACTTAATAGCATCGCTATACTTTTTTTTGGGGGGGTGATCGGGAGCGATCACGAGAACCCTGCGAACTGGTCGAGGCATTGGAATTGCGACGTAAATGTGAGCGTGCTTTCATGTCACGTTCGGTAGAACTCCGTGAGATGCCCGTGACAATTTTAGGATTTGTTTTCTGGCGGCCCGGGGGCCCCACTTTCGGCGGTGGAGGAGGTTCCATCCCAACCCCTAAATGAGGTTGAACGTATAGATCAGTACTTTACTAGTTGTTACGTTACACTAAACTAGTTATAATTCTGATTTTTTGTTAGTAATAGTTCGGCGTACTGCTAACACTTAAGTGTTGCGCATCGCCTTACTTTTGAGCGGACTGACAAACCGTGTTAGTATGAAACAAAGCAAGATCACCTGTAAACAACGTACAGATGATAAGCGCAAAATTTAAATAACTCAATCCCTTTCGAAAGATGATCTTTCTCAGTCCTTGAAATAGAATGAGTGTATATGTCTCACAGATACGTATGCAATATCTGATCACTGTATTATGCACCGAAAGCTATAAGCAGGCTAGGAATTGAAATAGTATCATTAAAAGCGTTTTTTTTAAATAGTAAAAGGTTAGGGATTTGGGGAATTCTTTATTCATCATTTGTTGTCATGGGGATAATATTCCTAACCCTAGCCATTAGACGGTTACGCCCTCTCTTTAGCACAGGTGTTATTACACATTAGTTTTATTGCATTGGTTGATGGACAATGTGCAATTGTGAAATGAAAAAGTTGAAAAGAATATCTAAATGTGAAATCGTGTAGAAAAACATTAAATATGAGTGCAGAAAAAATATATATACAATAAACATACATATATAAGTGGTGCAAGTGGAAACACTTTTTTATGAGTATTTAGAGAAAAGAGTGTATAAACAGAGAGTTGTGTTTTTAGGAATAAATATAATGCAGATGAAAGATGAAGTGCAGTGCATGCACGCCACAATCACAGACACAGTGTTAAGAAGACAAATGGAAATTAGTTCTTCTGTCTCGGGGTGGCTCGAGATTGATGGTGATATGGGAAAAGCCCAGTGGTAGTGATGAAATTATACATGGTGCAAAGATGGAAACAAATGAGGAAGATGATCTGGTATACGATAAATATGGAAGATATCGCGCTCGTTGGCGGTAGGATGCTCAGTATTGAGATACAACTTAAGAAGGACATGTAATGGTATGTGCAAGTACCTATACGGGGCGTCAGTTTCAGCAGCAGTCTCTAAAGTATCAAGAAAAAATGGGTGTGAAACTGTCAGACGAGAGAGTATGTATTTCAAATGGATATCTGCGAGATGTTGAGTCAGTTGAGGAAAATCGATATGCTCATAAGTGAGAAAGTTGGGATATGGCAGCCTTATGCGATGCACAAGTCGAATGGCATGACGTTCGATTATTGACAACCGGTCATAGAATTTCGTAGCAGCGTTGCACCAAGCTGTGTGTCCAAAAGTTAAGATGGACCGAAGGAACATTTTATATGTATTTAGTAGCAATGGCGCGTTTAGGTCCCATGTAGTTCCAGTTAGGCGACGTAGAAGATTGAGCCAGATAGTAGCCTTTTGCGATATTTTCTCAAGATGAGCCTTCCAATTTAGTTTGGAGTCGAATACAACCCCGAGATATGTAGCAGTTGAGGTAGATTGAAGATTATGGTCATTAAGTGTGATTTTGAGGTTTAGCGGATTGCGATGAAGCTTGGAGCGGCGTTTCGGGGGTAAGAAGATCAATGCTTGTGTTTTCTAGCTATTGACAGTAAGCTTCCAAGTTTTACACCACTGCATAAATTCGTTGAGAGTGGATTGCAATATTGTGCTGATCTGGTGCATAGTCTTGCCGAGAGCTAGAAAGGCCGTGTCATCAGCATATTGAAATAAAAACACGTTTTGCATTGGTTTAGGTATATCAGAGACATACAGTACCTATAAGAGCGGACTGAGGGCGGAACCCTGTGGAACGCCACAATATGGAAATATAGGGTGTGAAATAGCAGGTCCTATGTAAACATATCCTATACGATTAGTTAAAAAGGAATATATAAAGCGTAAGTAGCAGATCGGGAGGTTTAGCTTCTGTAACTTTTGAATAAGGCCATAATGCCATACTTTATCGAAAGCCTTTTCAAGATCCATTAAGACGAGGCAAGATGGAAAAGCCCTGTTATATTGATTTGTGATTATTGTAGAGAGCCGAAGTAACTGATCGTTAATGGAAAAGGCTGGTCGAAAACCTGCCTGGTGTATGAGTAGTAAGTTATGCTCTTGGATATGTAAATGGAGCCACTGGACAAGAATTTTCTCAAACAGATTACTGAAGACTGATGTCAGTTGTTTTGGGCGGTAAGACGTCACAGCTTGTGCAGGTTTATGAGGCTTTAAGAAACATGCAGATTTTGGATACATTCCAATCCACAGGGTAAAAGTCTGTATGGAGGATAAAGTTGTAGAGTGCAACAAGTAGTGTAAGTAAAGAGAAAGGAGCTTCTTTAATTAGCCGGTACGGAATATGATCGATGCCGGGTGCAGTATTTTGCTTCTTATGAAGTACACGTTGAAGCTCATGGGTAGTGATAGGTGCTGTAAGAGGATGGTCAATATCTATGACGTGTGAAAGTGATAGTTGTAAAGCTGGAATAGAAGAAAAGTCTGTGCGTTGACGAGGATTATATGATATTGCAGGCGTAAAGACTGACAGTAATTGTGTTGCAAAAGCATTAGCCTTATCTTAGTCTGTAAATAGAGGAACAGCATTGTATAAAAGAGGGTACGATATTTTAGTGCTTTTGCCCATTAGTCTACGGAAGGTTTTCCAATAACGGCTTGGTGAGGCTTCATCCTTGAGTTTATTACAGGCACTGATCCAAGTGCGACGTTTGTGTGCTGTGAGATAATTTGTAACAGTGCGTTGTCATTTTCTGTGTTGATGAAGACATTCTTCGTTTATATTCCCGTTCGTTTATATTCTCGAAACTGTTGTTGCGATTTCTGTATTAGAGAGAGATAGTGTGGAGGCAATTTTGACTTAGGCGGATAAATTTTCTCTACAGGTATAGCTTGTTGAGCACCGCTACGTACGGTGTCTGTGATATGGTTCACAACATTATACGTTTCAGTTTCTGAAGTTGGTGGTTGAAAAGTGGAGACACGGATATTGACGGTGTGTCGAAATTGAGGCCAATCAGCTTTATCATATCGGTGGATAATATTAGGTTCTTCTTTTTGTACAGATAGACGAATCTTTTTGATGGTGAGTTTGATGGAGCAGTGATCGCTCCCGATCGTGTCAAGAACCTTCACCTCACAGTCGTTCATAAGCGTGAGGGATGTGATTACTACATCCGGGGTTGTTTGGCTAGTTGGTCAAGTGGGACCAGGAAAATTATGAATATGAAGTTGTAATGTATTTGAAACAAAGTCCGTAAAACGTTTTTCTCTAGCGCTTCTGCCATGAATATTTATGTCAGCCATGATGATTATATTTTTAAAATTATGGGCTATATAATCGAAGAAAGTAAATGGTATTGGATGACCAGGGCGTATATATATAGTAGGTACATTAACTGTATGAGAAGGATAATATATGGAGAATATAGGTGTTCAGGAAGGTGTGCAAATGCAGTAGGATTGTACTGTCGATAAGGATGTTAGGTAGAAAAACCAATTAACACTCTTCCTTGAGCATGTGCATGTATATCGTGGTAATCACATCGTTGAAGTTGGTAGCCAGAAAGTCGTGCTGGAGAGCCTGGTTTTAAAGCTGTTTCGTTAAGGGCTACGATATCGATTTGTTCTTCTAACAGAAGAGGCTCCAGAAGTACTTTATGTTGATAGAAAGATCTGAGGTTAAGAAAAAGTAAAGTCAGAGCCATAATATGTACTGCCAAATTGGTTTTAGACTGCTGTTTCTAGAGGTGCGATGTGGAAGTGAACGAAAGGTCCTGAATATGTTGCAGTAAAGTTGAGGTTAAAGAGAGATTTGGCTGATGAAATGACAACACGAAGTATGTGCTCACGCTGAAAAGGAAAAACATTTTGTATCACATTTGTGATGTAACGAAGAAGATCTTCGACAGAGAGAGGTTGTGCGAGAGACCGTTTGGGTGGAGTTGTTTTGTCAAAGCTTTGTACTGGCACTGTTAGTTCTGGTCGTTCCGGTTCTGTGCGAGGTTTTCCCTTACAGCGGAGCTGTATGTTAGGTGATTTTCGTCACAGATGGAACAGCTTGGTTGTTGTTGTTGTTGATTTTTACATGATTTTGTGTCGTGAGGTTGACCGCAATAGCCAAATTTAGATGGATTAGTGCATTGGTTTGTAAAATGAGCGTTATAGGTTTGGCATTTCTCACACCGTAGTGGCAACGGCCCTGGTATCTTGGAAGGCTCGACACGATGAAGTTTCTTATAAATAGGAGCATCATGAGCTAACAGATAGTCAAGAGAGGTCTGCTTTTGTGACAAAATGCGTACCATATAAGTAGGGCCAGTGTTATTTTTAATGCGAATGCACTTGTTAACCTCAAATCCTTCTTGTTTGAGTTCTTCAAGAACTTCTTCATCGCTGATTTCAGGTATCACTCCCCGGATAACAACAGAAAACATGGAAGGTTTTCGAGGAGGAGGTGGTTGTTTTGTCTTCCGATCTACTTGTTTCGTTAATTTACCTGTTTTACCAAATATTTCGTAGGACGCTTTGTTTCGGAGTGTTATACCGAAATTCGGGTCTTTAGAGCGAAGTATCCATTTCTAGTTGTTTTAACAATGTTTTTCATACTAGCTCGAGGCAGATACTTTATTATTTGTAAGAACACCATTTTAGGGTGAGTATACTTGGTATCGAAATCGGTGAGTAGAAAAGAATAGATTGGTTCTTTGGCTGTATAAAAAGAAGTACCAGAACCAGTGTCCATAGCAGAGTCCAGGTTAAAAGGCAGAACAGAAGACCGAGATCTATCACGAGGTCGTTCACTTGATTGAACAGAATCACCTGAATCATTACGATCTCTGGATCTTGTTGTTCGTAAATTGGGTTGACTGCCCCATGGAAGATGCCTAGCACGACCGGAACGACATACATTTTCACGGCCTACTGCAGAAGAGCTAGGAGCCGGTGGCCCCACAAACTGGGGTAGATTCCTGTGCCTTGGTCGAAGGACCAGCACAACCTATCATTGTGATTTGACAACAGTAGCGATGAAAATAATAATGAAGATGACGATATTCCAAAAATACAAGCGACCTTCCGAAAGTGTCAACTTTCGTCAATCCTGTAAATAACGTATGTCTGTGATGCTCACAAGTGCGTATGCTACACCTGATCCTCGTTAACAGATTAACAGCTATAAGAGAGGCTGGGTTCTGTTCAAAAGTAAAGATCCCATTAAAAGCGTTTTTTTTAGGTGAGGGAGTAAAGGTATAAAGTATATATCTTTATTCACCATTTTAGAACATCCATTTTGGGGAAGAGATGTTTTACTCCCAGCCATTAGAGGGTTACGCCCTCTCTTTGGCACATATTTTAAGACAAGTTAATTGAATTTAAAGGATTGTAGTTGGTCTAAGTGCGACTGTGAGTAGATTAATATTTAATACAAAAAAGAAAATACATTAATCTTGATGAGAATATATATATATATATATATATATATATATATATATATATATATATATATATATATATATATATATATATATATATAATGAGGAACCATAAGTGCAGGAATACATTCAAGGTACTAAGGTCCTGGATATGAAAAACAATACATATTTTGAAATTGTAAATAAATATAATGTGGATATGAATAGATGAAATGAAATGCATTCACGCCACGATCACAATGGGTAAGTTAGTTTAAACTAGTGGTGGGCACAAAAACCGGTTTTTCGGTTTTCGGTTTTTAGTAAAGCCGAAACCGGCTTTTGAAAATTTTCAAAAAACGGTTTCGGTTTTCTTTGAAACCGGTTCGTTTTTTTTACCGAAACCTGTTATCGCTTTTCTTCAAAACCGGTTCGGTTTTCACCGGATCTGGTTTCCGTTTTCTTCAAAACCGGTTCCGTTTTTTAAATATGTTATATTTCTGACCAGAATAGTGTTTCGTTGTTCTCCGGGAGCTCCTCCGTGGCTAAGCGGTTAGCTTACGCGCCTTTGGCGTGGGAGACCCGGGTTCGATTCCCGGCGGGAGCTCATGTGGTTCGGATTCCACGTTAATCAGTAGGTCCACGTCTCATATAGCCTCGCTGCTGAAAGGGGCGCTAAACTAAAATCAACTCAACTCAACTCGTTGTTCTCCGGAAAGCAATTCCGTTTCCACAGAAATAATTTTGTGTTTTCCAAAAATTTTCACCGAAACGGGTTTCGGTGAAAAAACGAACCGGTTTTGGAGAAAACAGAACCGGTTTTTGGAGAAAACGGAACCGGTTTCGGTCAAAAACCGAACCGGTTTTGGAGAAAACCGAAATGTCAGTTTTTCGGATTTTGGTTTTTCTAGAAACCGGTCTCCAGTTTTTATAAAAACAGGTTTAGCCCATCCCTAGTTTAAACACATGAGGGTTATATATTCTGTCTTGGGGCGACTCCAGACTGATGTAGACAGGATGGAAGCCCAATGTTAATTATGAATGAAAAACAAGTGCTAAGATGGTAGAATGTTAGGTAAATGTTCTTGAATCATGTAAATGGCAAGGATATCTCTTTCTGCTGCGTCCAAATTCGATGTTTGAATATATATCATTGTTAGGATGTTGAGTAGCGAGGGTAGAAATCTGTACGGTGCGTCGGTAGGGCATCAACTCGTAATGTATCGAGATATAAGGGATGAGAAGTAGTGATGCGAGAGCGTACATATTGTGCCCTAAGAGAAGAGAGATGGTCAAGGATGTTGGGAAAATCAATGTGTTCATACGTGAGGTAATTTGGATATGGTAAATACGATATGCAAGGTGAATAACATGGCGTTCCAGAATTGCAAGCTTTTCGTATAGCGTAGGTGAGGCATGCCACCAGACAATGTGACCAAATGTTAATATAGGCCGTAAGAATGCTTTATAGCTATTGAGTAGTAACTTTGCATTTAGCCTCCAAGTTGTGCCAGTGAGAAGACGGAAGAGATTTAAACTGCACGTTGCTTGCAACGCCAGGTTTTGGAAATGTGGTTTCCTCGAGAGTTTTGAATCAAGAACCACTCCTAAGTATATTGCAGAAACTGCCGGTCTAAGGAAATGACCATCTACTGACACACGAAGATTTGCAGGATTTCTGTGTACTTTACTGCGTCGTTTTGAAGGGAGGAAAACAAGGGCTTGTGTTTTCGCAGTGTTAATTTCCATTTACTGCACCAAGTAAGAAAGTTGTTTAAGGTTATTTGTAGGTTTCTGCTGACCTGAAGGATTGTTGTTCCAAGTGATAAAAAGGCAGTGTCGTGTGCGTATTGAAAGCTGTACACATTAGGCGATGGGCTCTGCATGGCGGAAGCGTATAATATATACAATAATGGACTAAGAGCAGAACCCTGTGGTACACCTGTATGTGGGAAAATGCGCCTTGATAGTGCATCTCCTATTGAAACTTATGCAATACGGTTACGGTTATATGAGTCGAAGGTAACAAGTGGGCAGGCAGAATGATTGTAGTTTACGTAGTAAGCCATAATGCCACACTTTATCGAATGCTTTTTCTAAGTCCATGAGGACTATACAGGATGGAAGGCCCTTATTGTACTGATTTGTGATGACTGTAGTTAAACGAAGCAGTTGATCACTGATAGAGAATTTAGCTCGAAAACCTGCTTGATGTATTGGTAATAAATCATATGCCTTAAGATGTGCATGAAGTCGATTTACTAGAATCTTTTCGAATAGTTTACTAAATACAGAAGTCAAATGAATCGGCCGATATGAGCTGACATCATGAATGGGCTTATTTGGTTTATGGAACATACATACTTTGAAACCTTCGACTGTAACGAGTAATAACCAGTTGAGAGGATGAAATTATAAAAGGAAATTAACAAAGTGATAAAAGAGACCGGTGATTCTTTTATCATCCTATAAGAAATGCCGTTCATGCCTGGTGCTGTATTTCGTTTTCTGCTAAGAGCTGAATGAAATTCAGTCGGTGTAATAGGCCTTGTAAGAGGATGATTGTGATCAACGTAATGTGATGTAGAAGGTTGTAGAGAACAGATGGTGGACAGATCAATCCGCTCATCACGGCAAGGCGATTCTGATGGAATAAAAACTGTCTGTAATTGGTCAGCGAAAGCATTTGCCTTATCGATATCAGTGTGAAGTGGCACACCATTAAGTTGAAGCAGATACGTATTTATTGTACTTTTACCCGTTAGTTGGTGAAATTTCTTCCAGTATCGGATTGGATGTACTTCGTCTCGCAGTTTGTTGCAAGTACTAATCCAGTGCTTCCGTTTGTATGCAATAAGATAGTTCCTAAGTGCTCTTTGCCATTGCCTGTGGTAAAGGAGCTCTTCCTCATTACCAGTTCGGTGATATTCTCTAATGTGTTGACGTGAGCGCTTTACAAGTGCAAGATATCGAGGTGGCAATTTTGGTTTGTACGCACATATTTTGTCTTCAGGAATACTTACACGTGAGTTTGTTGTTAAGGTGCCAGTAAGATGAGTGAGAGTATTATATAATTCGTGTTCGCTACTCGGTGCAGCAATATCCGTAATATCTCTGTCAATATTCTGCCTATATGTGCTCCAATTTGCTCGATCATATCGTTTGACAGTCTGGGCAACGGCCCCTAGTCAACGATAGCTTATGTAACATTGTCAACGATAGCTTAGCAATTGGTGCATGATCACTGCCTATAGTGTCAACAATTTGTATAGTACAGTCACTGGCTAGATTAAGAGACGTTATCACTACATCGGGTGTTGTTTCACTAATTAGTCGTGAATGACTAGGTAAACGATGTACGTGTAAATTCAAATTTTGAGTTACATAGTCAAAAAATGTTGTTTCTCTCGGTCGTCTCGACTATGAATGTTCATATCGGCCAAGATTATGACATTTCGGAAGTTATGTGTTATGTAATGAAGAAAATCAAATGGGATCAGGTGTCGCGTCCGTATATAGATTGTAGCAATATTGATAACAAGTGATGGGTAATAAATTGACGAAAAAAGATGCTCCGGATGATTGGTGAAAATCTGTTGATGATATTGACGAAACGATATCTTAGGGGATAACTGCGACCTCACCTTGTGCTCTTGCACCTAGCCCTGAATAGTCATGACGATATATTTGATAACCTGGTAGACGTATTGTGGTGGTAGGTTTGAGAGCAGTTTCATTTAATGCAAATAGATCAATGTGTTCCTTTAGCAGTAGCTGTTCCAGTAGAAGTTTATGTTGTAGAAAAGATCGTATATTTAGAAATAGAATATTCATAATTGCCATAATGAGAAATACGAGTGTCATGGTTTTATACGGTTGTTGCGGGATTTGAAAATGAGTATATTGTCTGGAGTAGGTAGCGTGGAGATTGATATTGAAGAGTGATTTAGCTGTGTCACTAATAGTGCGAAGGATATGATCACGTTGATAAGGCAATATGTTTTGAAGCACTATAATCAAACAGCAAAGATCCTCAACACTGATAGGGTATAAGATTGATTGCGCTGGTGGCGTTGGTTTGTCAGAACTTCGGAGGGGTGCTGTAAACTCTGGACAAGAAGGTTTTGCCTGAGGCTTTGCCTTGCAGCGATAGTTGTAAGTGGGGTGTGCGTCTCCGCACGTGGCACATTTTGGAGGTTGCTGTTGGCTTTTACACAACCTAGTGTTATGTCGTTCAAAGAAATAGCCACATTTAGGTTGATTAGGGCAGGAGTTTGTAAAATGAGAACTATAAACTTGACATTTCTCACATCTGATAGGCACTGGTCCAGTAGTTTTTGACGGTTCTACCTTATGGATCTTTGTAAATGGGTGCACCGTAGACTAATAAGTAATCAATAGCTTGTTGGGTTTGGAATAATACCCGAACCATATAAGTAGGGCCTGAATTATTCTTGATACGAAAGCATTTGTCAACATTTATGCCCTCTTAAATAAGTTCTTCACGAACTTCTTCATCTGTAAATTAAGATAGGACGCTACGAATGACCACAGACAGCACTGGTTTCTTCTTCGGATGGGGAGGTTGTTTGATCGTAGAATCCGTTTTCTTAGTAAGTTTGGCATTTTTCCCAAAGATTTCGTAGAATGCCTTGTTTCTCAAGTAGGTGCCAAAATTCGGAACTTTTGACTTGATGATATAGCCATTTCTAGTGTGAACTATTTGCTCAACATTAGCACGTGGGACGTATTTAATGATCTGCAGAAAGATAATCTTCGGGTGTGTGTATTTAGAGTCAAAATTAGTAAGGAGAAAGTTATAAACCGGGTCTGGAGTTCTGCCGAGAAAAGCTGATGATGATTCTGAACATGGTGGTCCCATGTCCATGGCGTTGTCGATATGAATTGGTTGAATATTAGTAGAATGGGATCCACCGCGGAATCTTTTTCCAGACTGGGTAGAATCAGTGGATGGGTGTCTATCCCTAGATACACTCGTTACCGGTTGACTTCCCCATGAGAAATGTCTACTGCAGCTGGAAGGTCCAACTGGTGCAGTTTGAGCAAGCGAAGTACTTGCGTTTGTAGGAACTGAGGCTGGTAATCCTATATGTGTACCGAGAATCGATTGCCCGTTAATGATGCCAGAGTCCGCCATCGTAAGAAGGTAACCTAGGGCCGAAGCCCAAATGAAGATGAATGTGAAAGAAAAGATTATGAAATGAAGTAAAAAAAGCAAGTTTACCCTCCGAAAGTGAAATCTTCCGTCAATCCTCTAAGTGTTGTATATGTGCTTTGCTCACAAATGCGTATTGCAACACTTGGTCTTAGCTATCAAATTAACTGACACAAGAGAGGTTAGGCTCCTTGATTCAGTATGCATTAAAAGCAACTGAGCTCCAATCTATAACTTTGGCTTTCAAATCTTTCATTTACGGTTATACGTAATTTCACGTTTAACAGAGACAAACATTTTGAGTATGTGTACTTTAAATAAATTAGTTAACTAGATCTTTTTCATAAAATTTCTATTATTAAAATAGATAATATTTCTATTTTTAAAATTATTGTTCAAAGCCTTTGTATTTTAGTAAGTCTTCTCCAAAATCAATGCAAGTAAATTGTGCTTCCATCTTCCGAGTTCTTTCAAACTATATGTTCTGGACGTTTATATGTTTGTGGTCAATCCTTTCGACAATGAGATCTCGGAAACTAGAGACTCTACAAATATGACGTTTTCACTGATCGATTGGAAAGTTTGCGTAGATTGTCCAGTTCTAATCGAATATTTAAAAGAAACATGGCCATTATTTCTTTATTACATTTTTAAGGGTACACTGGAAGTGTTGAAATTAAAAAAAAATAAAGCATCATATCCTACGCATTATATGACTATTGACTATTCCGACACTACACTGTTGGATATAGGGGTTGCATATATCTCAGGCGTTTGTTTCATGGCGAAATAATAATGAAAAAGGAAGGATAACCATTTCTCCAGTGTAAGATGAATCTTTATTTTTGGAGTGTTTTTCCCAATGAACACCATATATAACTGCCATTATAATTAATTGTGTATGTAATGTATTTGGTTATTACATACTGCATGCAAGAAGAAAGAAAACACTGGTCATGAATGAATTAGAAACTCCAGTCAGAAGTAGGTCCAAATCTTGCAAACGGTGCTAGATATTGAGAAAAAATAATCGAAAAATCTCCCCTTTATGATACTCCTTGCCGATTTTTTTTTATGAAGACGTCTTTCACTTGTGTCTGTAAAGGGACATGTACAGATGTAAGGAATGAGAAGGACATTTATGCGCATATGTGAATGATGCGCTGTGTAGAGAGCACAGGTTCAGCTAGTTAAATATTAAAGTTATCTATTAAAATGCTACAATAGCAATTAAAAACGATTTTTTAGGGTTAAGCCGGTCAAAGGGTTACGCTCTTTCCTCGGGACAAGGATTATAGGTATGGGGAATTATCTTTATTTGTAGGGGGCATTGAGGGTTGGGAGCATTGTTTTATTTTATTTTATTTTATTTCATTCTTAGCTGTGGGCATCATTTATTTTTTAATATAACCTTGGAGACATCAATTTGCAGTAGGTAGGTGGCATTTATTATTCACTATTGCTGTAATTCGAGGCCGGGCTATTGGCATGCTATGAGAGATGAGGTGAAGTGCAGGTGGACGTCACAGACACAAGGGTAATGTTAGTATGGACGAGTGAATGGTTATCTTCTGCCCTGGGGCGTCACAGGGCTGATGAAGACAGATGAAGCCCGCTGCTAGCAACACTGATGGTACATTAGTGCAGAGATGGATAAATGCATGGACTAAGATGAGGTGGATGGTAAATGGCAAAGTCGGCCTTTTGAGGGTCATTGTCGTCTAAAGTGTTATGGTATAGAGTGAGAAGATGTTGTAGAGGAGGGGCTTGGTGACGTGGGGGCGTATCATGTATTATGTCCTGTTGAAAGGTGACTAGGAATATTGGATTTCCTTTTGCAATGACTTTTGTAATATATTTAGTGCGAAGTGTTTCTAAGTGTGGAAGTATGGTTGGAAAGTTGATTCGACGATAGAGGGCGGCAGTCAGTGCTGGTAGTTTGATACGATAATCAAGTCGGAGTGCATGTCTTTCGGAGATGGCGAGTCTATTATATAGTTCATCAGGGGCAGAGATCCAGCAGATATGGCCATGTGTGAAAGCAGTTCGGAGGAATACTTTATAGGTCGTTATGACTGTGTCGGTATGTAAGCCCCAGGTTGTGCCCACTAGCCGTCGAAGGAGGTTTAAGCGGTTCGTTGCCTGCGATCGAATCTTCTGTAGGTGGGGTTCCCAACTGAGTTTAGAATCAAAGATGATCCCAAAGTAGGTAACTTGTGATGATGGACGGATGAAAGTGCTGTTTACATGAATGTGAAGAAGTGAAGGAATGGGATGGATTCGTGAGTGGCAACGAGGTGGGAGAAAAATAAGGGTTTGTGTTTTCAGAGAATTGATGGTAAGGCGCCATTTTGAACACCAGGAGGTAAAGGCGTCCATTGCCTGCTGGAGTGTTCTATTTATGTTTAGAACAGTATTAGATGTGGCAAGAAAAGTGGTATCGTCTGCATATTGGTGTACTGAGACATTTGGTGGGAGAGGGAACATGTCGGCGACATATAAAATATATAGAAGAGGTGAAAGGACAAATCCCTGAGGGACGCCACAGTGAAAAAGGATCAGATAGGAAAGGGATTGGTTGATATTAATATAAGCCATACGGTTGGATAGGAAAGAATGTATACGTCGGATGTATGAGATAGGAAGATTAAAAGAGTAAAGTTTTGCGATGAGGCCGGCATGCCAAACTTTGTCAAAAGCCTTCTCCACATCGAACAGTAACAGACAAGATGGTTTTGAGGTATTATAATAAATTGTTATAGCAGTGGTGAGGCGCAGAAGCTGCTCAGAAATACTTATATGTGGACGAAAGCCTGCTTGATGTAGCGGGATGAGATTATGGTCGGAAAGATGGGTATGCATACGTCTGACTAGCATGCTTTCGAAGATTTTGCTAAGGACTGATGTTACTTGGATGGGTCGGTATAATGAGAGTGCAGTAGGAGGTTTGTTTGGTTTGATGAAAACGAGAGTTTTTGAGATTTTCCATTGGGGAGGGTAAAATCCGGTGCGAAGAATGAAGTTGTAGATGGTTGCGAGAAGTGAAAAGAGGATGTGATGAGATGATTTGATGAGTTTATAGGTAATGCGATCAAGGCCGGGGGACGTGTTTCGTTTCGATCGGATGGTGGAAGAGATATTTTCAGGAGTTATGAGATCGTTAAGAGGGGAAGCGGTAAGTTCGTGGTGAAGACTGGGTTGGAGTTGGGGAGCGTGCGGGTTTGCAAGATGTTCCACACGGCGGGTGAGAGTTGGATGAAGTGGTTGTACGGTTGGGGTAAAAATGTCTTGAAAGAAAGAGGCGAAAGCATTTGCTTTGTCAGTATCTGTTTGAAGAGGGTTGTTATGTAAGATGATATGGTATGAAGTATGACGATTTTTTCCAGTTAACTGATGAATTTTTTGTCATAATTTGGTAGGGTACGAGGTAGGGATGGCCTTTTTCGAAAAATCTGTTTTTCGATTTTCGGAAATTTCATTTTTCGTTTTTTCGTTTTTCGCTTTTTCGAAAAAACTTCGTTTATCGAAAAATTTTTCGTTTTTCGTTTTTTCGAAAAATTTTTCGTTTTTCGTTTTTCGACAAAATTTTCGTTTTTCGAAAAATTTTTCGTTTTTCGTTTTTCGAATAAAATTTCGTTTTTTGTTTTTCGTTTTCGAAAAAGCCATTTCTCGAAAAAGTATTTTTCGAAAAAATGTGGCCATCCCTAATCTCAAGATTAAAGAGATTCGCAGTCACGTCCGGATGTGTGCAACACTGGCACTAGTACCAGTAGAGTATATTTCTGATGGCTTGTTGATCAACATGGATGCTGTCCGATTAGACGAAGAGTCGAAGTCTTCAATGATTACGGAACAATGGCTGGAAAATCCAAATATTTCTCCGGAAAGTTCGAATTGTAGCAGTCACAGGAATCGAACAAATAAAGCAGTAGAAGACTAACACACAAGCTTAAACAAAATATTATCCAGAACCCCCGCACATTTCCAGTCTTGTGAAGACTATTGAGGGAAGATTCTATATGTAATCATGTTTTCAGAAGAATGGAAATGCTGAGCATTACTCAAAAGAACGGAAAAGCCATGTATATGAAAGTTGACGATAGGATACAGTCAATACTTCATAATTTGGGAGAACATGTTGACCTGAGAAAATGTCTCAGTCGCTTGAGCGTTGTATGTACATAACCTTGAACAATTCTTCATAGTTTTGGGAAAGTCATTATTTAAGTTATTATAAAATAAGTGTCCTAAAATTTAATGCGGTCTAAGTAGAAGCATACCAATTACAAATATACATGTATTCAGATTTCAGAATAAGTTCATGGCACTGATTTGTAATACTGATATGTACCACTATTTCATCTACATCGCCTGATATATAATATACAACATGTTCACCTCAGAAAGCAGATTCATCTGAGTCTCATCTGCCCCTTCGCCACAAAAAAAAAAAAACTTAAATCTGCCCGTCTCCCAATATTGAAGACAACTGTGCTCCCCCAGTTTCTTTGGGAGCCACCCTTGCACCGCCACTGCACTTTAGCCGATTGTACACTAATGGAATCTATGACTAAAAATAATGGACATTCACTTTTGCCTAATTTCAATCCGACATTTTGTTCTGGAGTATGGCTGTTTTTGCATTTTTCCGAAAATTTTTGGGTGGTCATCGCTCCGAGGCATTTCTACACCCAGGTTGGTCTATACTTTTCTTTTTATCTTGGAGACAGGAATTAAATCTTCCAAAAGACAGACAGACCGACACACACACACACACACACACACATATATATATATATATATATATATATATATATATATAACGTAATCACGTTTGTATGAGCGCCCTCTTGGTAGACTTGTCCACCGCCCTCATTAGTAAGCCAGCACGGGCCTGGATCTTTGTGGATGTTTGTGATACTGTAGCATCCTTAGTTTGTAACAAAATTTCAGCCTTTTTTATATTATTCTAAAAGTTACAAGAGTGTAAAGATAAATAGTCCACTAAGTGTGTTCGTGTCACGTTATTTTTTTTATTTTTACTCTAAGAGTGTCAAACACGAGTGTCCTCGAAATAAATTTTATCTACCCCACTCGGGAAGGGGGCTAGAAGATTTAAATGACACCAATGTACAATCGCTTACCTCTGTTTCTTTTGTGACTCCATCTCTGGATCACCCTCGGCCTCAATAATTTCTTCCAGTGACTGCTATCTTGATGTTTCGTGTATAACACCAACGTGTCGTGATCTTAAATGGTACCACAAGCCAGTCGTTGAATTTCGATTGTGGATAATACTTCGATAGTAATTGCATTTTGAAGAAACACCATCATTTTCACGAGTGAAATGTTCCCATATATTCGACTTTCCCATTGTAAATACTTCCCGAAAATATCTCTTCTTGCAGTTCTCTTATATAGTTCGAAACAAGCTCTGCTTTGGTAACTGATATAATGAACTCGGTTGGGTATTCCTCATAACGAACTAATGCTTCTCCCACTAGGCCAATAAACACATCAGAAGTGTTGATATCGTAGGACACGTGTTCTTCTTTCTCTAAACAACAATATTTTATTGTTACCAAAATATTCAGTCACAGCGAATACGAAACCACGTACCGTATCAGCAAAGGCGAGTACGAGATAGCTAGCTAAAAGCAGTCTCAAATAGCTATTACGATTAGAACACGCCGCATCAGCGAAATAAGATGCTATTCAATTTTAGTCAGGAAGTAAAGCTTATCTGTATGTAATGATGCGTTTCTTTTCTTTTGTTTATAACTTCAATCAAACCAGGCAGGGAAGGAAATGTTGCTCTTTCGCAACTTCAAATTTCTCTTCAGTTTCGTTTCGTCCCTTCGTGTTCCATCTCCAAACTTTGTCCTTCTGTTTCGATTTTTTTCGTTTTTCGAAAAATTTTTCGTTTTTCGTTTTTCGAAAAATTTTTCGTTTTTCGTTTCTCGAAAAATTTTTCGTTTTTCGTTTTCCGAAAAATTTTTCGTTTTTCGTTTCTCGAAAAATTTTTCGTTTTTCGTTTTTCGAAAAATTTTTCGTTTTTCGTTTTTCGTTTTTCGAAAAATTTTTCGTTTTTCGTTGTCGAAAAAGCCATTTTTCGAAAAAGTATTTTTCGAAAAAATGTGGCCATCCCTAGTACGAGGTAGTGGATAGTGTTGCAGGCTGAGATCCAACGTTTTCGTTTATAGGCATCTAGGTAATTTTGGAGCATGCGATTCCAGCGACGATGATGTTCTAATGGTATAGGATTACGTGTACGTTGGAAGTCACGGAAAGAGCGTCTAGAAGCAGCAATGATAGATTGATATTGTGGAGGTATTAGAGGTTTGTGTGGATGACGTGTACGAAGAGGGATGTTGTTTTGGGTGGCTGTGTCAAGGGATGTTGTGATTTGGTCCACAAGGTTATAGAGTTCTTCATTACTGGGCTCCTGTAGATTTTGTAGTGAAGTTGTGAGGTCGGTTTGAAAATTAGCCCAGTTTGCATGAGTGTAATCAAAGAAGTGAATCGGCGGGGGTTGTGTTTTAGGGGTGTGGTAATAGTAAGATCATGGAGTATCGCAGCATGATCGCTGCCGAAAGGTGGTAAAACTCGGAGATTGTGAATAGTCAGAGAAGGAGTACTGATAACTATGTCGGGTGAAGTATTGCTATTGAGCGTGATTGCGATGGTAGATGATGGTAGTCGACGGCTAGAATATTAGAAATAGAATATTGATGTCTGCCATGATTATATAATGTCTGAACGTATTGTCGATGTATTGAAAACAATCGTAGGGAATAGGGTGGTGTGGTCTGACATATATGGTACGGAGAGTAATGATTTTTGTGCGAAGATTTGTGTGGAATATTCTGGGAGATCATGTGGTTTTGGGAAAGTATGAGGGTGCACAGGAATAGTATGATAGGTTCCAATTGCTGTGCCACCATTTGCTCGTTGATAAGGTCTAGGACAGTCATGACGTTGTAATTGAAACTGAGGAATGTGGATATAATCGGTAGGTTTGAGATAAATTTCATTTAAGGTAAATGTCTGTACTTTTCCTCTCGGAAAACTGCTTTGTGAGTGAGAAGAGATCGAATGTTAAGGAAGAAGAAGGTGACTGCCATGGTGATTGAGAACATGAGAAAGGTTATTTGGATGGGTTTTGTATTTACAGAGATGGCCATTCTGGATCTGTTTTGGTAGATGTTATGGAAAAGTGAGCATGTGGACGTGTATAAGGGGCAGAAAGTTGTAAACCAAATAATTGTATTAAAAGCGACTGAGCCCAATCTATAACTTTAGCTTTCGAATCTTTCATTTACGGTTATGTGTGATTTCACATTTAACAGAGAAAAAACATTTTGAGTATGTGTACTTTAAATAAATTAGTTAACTAGATCTTTTTCATAAAGATTATGTTTTAAAATTATTGTTCAAAGCCTTTGTATTTTAATAAGCCTTCCCTAATATCAATGCATGTGAATTGTGCTTCCATCTTTATATGTTTGTGGTCAATCCTTTCGATAATGAGATCTCGGAAACTAGAGACTCTACAAATATGACGTTTTAACTCATCGATTGGAAATTTTGCGTAGATTATCTAGTTCTAATCAAATATTAAAAAACCATGGCCATTATTTCTTTATTACATTTTTAAGGGTACACTGGAAGCGTTGAAATTAAAAAAAAAAAAAACTAAAGCATCATATCCTAAGTATTGTACATTCCAACGCCACACTGTTGTATATAAGGGTTGCATATGTCTCAGGTGTTTATTGTTTCACGGCCAAATAATAATGAAAAAGGAAAGATAACCATTTCTCCAGTGTAAGATGAATCTTTATTTTTGGAGTGTTTTTCCCAATGAGCACCATATATAACTGCCATTATAATTAATTGTGTATGTAATGTATTTGCTTATTACATGCTGCATGCAGAAGAAAGAAAACACTGGTCATGCATGAATTAGAAACTCCAACCGGAAGTAGGCTCAAATCTTGCAAACGGTGCTAGATATTGAGAAAAAATAATCGATAAAATCTCCCCTTTATGATACTCTTGCCGATTTTTTTAAAATCAAGACGTCTTTCACTTGTGTCTGTAAAGGGACATGTACTGATGTTGAGAGGAATGAGAAGGATATTTATTATCATATGCGAAGGATGCGCTGTGTAGAAAGCGCATATTCAGCTAGTCTACATATGAAAATGCTAGGTTTATATGTTTGTCGTCAATCCTTTCGACAATGAGATCTCGAGAGCCACAAGTATTAGAAACATGCCGTTTTTTCACTGGTTGATTCCAAATTTTGTGTAGATTGTCCAGTTCTCATTCAAATTTTCAAAAACCGTATCGTTATTGGTCTGTTCAACATTTTAGGGGCCATTTTGAGCCCATAAGATTAACATTATTGCAGGCCGAAACTACGGTGTTAGGTAACCAGTAGAGAAGTTACGTATGACGGGTTGAGGGATATTGCAGGCGCTTTGCTTAAATATGAATAGCAAAACCTTTATTGTATGCTGGCAACTTCAAAGTAGAGATGGCCACAAAGTTCCGGTTCCGGCGGAACCGGTTTCGCGAGGAACCGGTTCTTTGAGATCCGGTTTTCAGAACCGGTTCCGGGACAGGTTCCAGAACCGGATCTTAGGAACCAGTTCCAGTCCTGGATCCGAAAACCCGTTTCCAGATCCGGATCTTAGGAATCGGTTCCAGACCTAGATCCGAAAACACGGTTCCAGAACCGGATCTTAAGAACTGTTTCCTGACCTGGATTCGAAAGCCCTTAAAGACACAAAGTTCACCTTCAAAACACTGCAAAGAGGACCACGCGCTTGTGCCCTCCCCGCCCAGACCCATTTGTGCCCACCAGAAAAAATGTTGGTCCACCAGTGGATGATTAGCAAAATGAGTTTGCGAGTTTGTCTGTTTAGCCAATGAGTTTGCCAGTTACCCAGTTTGTTTAGCCAAATGAGGCAAGCGGCCGCCGCCTGGGTGCCTGCCTGTCGCTTTCACCATTTCATCTAGCATACTATTCACAGCCCGCCAGCAGCTCGGGCTTAGCGTAGGGATGGCCACAAAGTTCTGGTTCCGCCGGAACCGGTTCTTGCAGATCTGGTTCTGCTGGATCTTGGGAACCGGTTCCAAACCTGGATCGGAAAACCCGGTTCCGGAACCGGATCTTCTAGATTCGAATCCATTAAGAGCCGAAAACCGGTTCCACAAGGAACGGTTCTGGCCATCCCTACTTCAAAGGCCTCAAGAGACGCAATGATGCGTACTCGGACGGATATGAATTTATTAGAAAAGATATTTCCACTTGATATCGTGTTACTTCTAGAAATTTGACACAAACTCACTGCAACATCTATACA
The DNA here is from genome assembly GCF_964235325.1 of Thermobia domestica. Taxonomy (NCBI): domain Eukaryota; kingdom Metazoa; phylum Arthropoda; class Insecta; order Zygentoma; family Lepismatidae; genus Thermobia; species Thermobia domestica. The sequence goes on from NC_137468.1 coordinate 71,083,289, forward strand.
TAGCAATTCACTTCCTTTGTAAATCTCCTATTCTTTACTTGTGTGAGTAAGAAGAGATGCACAGTGGGAAGGAGAATCATGGTCATAACAGAACGATGCGCAGAGTAGACAGCGCAGGTTCAGCTAGTTGTATTATAAAACTTAATTTTCACAAGTTAAGTAGATTTCAAGGAGAAATCAATACAATAATACTACTAAAAATTAAATTTTACTTCAAAAAAAGAAACAATATTTCCCCGTAAAAATCACTGGGCTTAAAATAAAGATGGCGCAGGTATTCAACACCGTTAAAACATGTCTCGAAGAAACTTATTTTAAGAAACAAGCTGAGGAAATTAAAAGAGACCCGTTGGATCGAAAGCAAAGACATTTATTTATAAAACATAAGTATGTGCATAATTGTTCTTGGAAGCAAATCTATCCAATTTTGAGTTAAATGTTCTTTTCATTCTATTGATGATACAGCTTTCCATTCACTAATACTTCTCTGATCTTCTTCCCTCTCCTTGGATTAGGATTTCAACTTGGCTTTAAATCACGAATCTCTTCTAGCATGACTTATCTTCTTAATGGAAGGGTATTTCCTATCTTGGGCATTGATCCTCTTCTTCCATTGCTTTTTCTTCAGTATTCCTTTTCATTAGGCCAACTTTAGAACAACTTTCCTCCTTCAGCTTCAATGGGGTGGCTGAAAGAATGGTTAGATAGGGGGAAGACAGACAGAGGAGCGCGAAAACTTCAGGATAGACATCTGGGCCATAGGACATCGGGTCAGATGAAAATGTAGGCATCAGACCAAGTGTTAGGGCGCTGATAAAAATGCCATAAGCTATGAAGAAACATACATAACATATGGAGAGACAGGTAGGGTATGGTGTCGTGTAAGTGTAATTGTTCATATAACAATCAGCAATAGGAGAGGGTACACAAAAGTAACCGGAATTACAACACAGTATGGGTACGTTTTGTAGTTGCGGAATGTGCCGCTAGACATTATAGCTTGGGGTTTCCTCGCCAATGTCATGAGTAGCGTCAGTCTTTGTGAAGTGGTTCCTTCTTGATACTACGTTGTGTATCCTCTTACTCTTAATGTTCTGCGATTATTGTGATGTATGACCACAAGGAATAAAGAGGACAGAAAGGATTTATGGGGAAAACTGAATATCACTCTTAAACCAACTACTGAAGGCGCATACCAGTATAATTAGTGCCGATTCAAAGCCGGATAAATGGTGAGGATTAGCGTTAGGAAGTGCATCCGGACGTTAAAATATATTGCCTAGCCAAAACCAATATTTTGCCTAGGAAAAATGATAGTGTTCTCCGGAAGCGACGCGTAAGAGCCTGCCTCCTGTAAGAAATGAGGAACGGCTACCAAGTAATGCGCGAGAACTGTTCAACAAGCTACTCCATTTACAAATAAGAACCTTAAATGTGGGATCAATGAGCAGAAGAGGAAGGAAAATGGCAGATCTAATGGCAAGAAGAAAAATAGAAACACTGTTTGTTCAGTAAGCAAGATGGAGAGGATATACAGCGAAGAACCTAAGAAGTAGATATAAACTACTGTATGGTGGAGCAACTCAACAAGGTAAGAATGAGAGCAGAAATTCTCCTGACTAGTGAGCTAATTCAATGTGTAGTTGGTGCAAATAGGAGTGATAGAACAATTAGTGTCAAATCGTGTCTTGAAGAAATGTTTAGTATTATGAGCCTGTACGATCTGCAAGTTGGATACGAAGATGAAGAAAATGACACTTTCTGGAATGATTTGGAGTGAACATAACAAAGGATGGAAGAATAATTGGCGATCTAAACGGGTATGTTGATGCAGAGGAGGAGAAGGTTGGAATGCTAGAGAAAGGGATGGGTAAGGGGTGAGAATATTAAATTTTGCACAGGCATGTGATTATACTATCTATATATGTAACACATTATTCCAAGAGAATACAAAGCAATTAGTTACATATAAAAGCAGAACAAGGGAGAGCCAAATAAATTCTTTCTTATGCAGAAGACAACTTGCAAAGAATTGTAAAATCAACCACAAAGAAACAGTACATCACAGAATCCTAGTACTTGATTGCAATTCTAATGCAAAATGAAAATAATAGCTAAGAGAACTACAGCTAACATTAAGTAGTAGAAATTCGTAGATCCAAATCTAAGGTGTGAGTTCAAAGAAGCTTACTACACAAAATACAACCCATGAAAAGTGCCAGCAAATGGTGGGAGATAAATACTGTAGTCATTAAAAAGATGGGGGAAGAAGTATTAGGTAAGACTTCAGAGAAAGGTGCTCTAGTAAATAAACACACTTGGTGGTGAGATAAAGATGTTCAGACAGCAATCAAATAGAAAGGAGATGTGAAAGTGAAATGCGATAAATCAGGAATCAACGAGGATCGAAAACTATTCTGGAAACTGAACACAGTAGCTAAAAACAGAGTAGAATAAAGCAAAGTCAGACGCCTAGCGAAAAGTGTACGAAGAACTTGAAACTAGTAAAAAAAAAAAAAGAGAGGGAACTCCTATAGATAGCCAGGGAACGAGATGAAGAAACAGAATATTTTTATGTTATTTTACAGATAAAGAATGAAAAAGGAGAAGTACCACAGGAAGAATAAAGTCAAAAGAAGATCGGAGACTACTATAAAAAGTTGTTAAATGAAGAAAACTTGAAAGTGATCTTGAAGAACAGTGTACTAAACAAAGGGGTTGAAGACAACATAAGGGAAAAAGAAGTAATATTAGCGGTACTCAAAACAAAGAATAAGAACACAACCGGCCCGAATGAAATACTTGTGGAAATATGGATATGCCTCGGCGAAGAAGGAAAAGTCTATTGTTTAATTTGATGCAGGGTATTTGCCGAAGAAAGAATACCCCAAAGAATGAAGAGTATAATAATACCAATTTTCAAGGAGAAGGAAGATATTCAAGGCTGCGATAATTATAGTCGGACTAAGCTAATGTCTCATAAAATGAAGATTTGGGAAAGAATCCATGAGAGGTGGCTTCGGGAGGAGACATCAATAGGAGAGGAATAATTCAGATTGATGGATGTCGAAGAACAACAGGTATGATTTTTGCAATTAGACAAATGATGGAAAAATATCAAGAAAAGAAGAAAGAATTACATGTAGTGTTTTTCCACCTGAAGAAATCTTTGACTGTATATCGCGTCAAAAGACCTAAAGATTCATAAGAAGTAGAGTTGTACCAGAAAATTTGTTCGCCTCATCCAAAATACATATAAAGCAGGTATGAAAGACCAATCACTTTTGGGGTATGCTATATGCAGATGACACTGTTTAATATAATATCAACAGAAAAGAGTTGGAACAGTGGAAAAGACCTTTGAGGATAGAGGATAAGAAACCAGTGGGGAGAAAACTGAATATATGAACTTTGGAGGAGATGGATACGAAACCGTACAGATGGAAGGACAGGTTGTAAAGAAAGTAAACAGATTTGAATACCTAGGTTCCACAGTGAATAAGAATAGTAATTTAGATGCGGAAGTAGAGCATAGAATTAAGATGGAATAGATGAAATGGAAGAAGATCTCAGGTATTGTTTGTAATAAAAGAGTAAGTTTCAGGGTGAAAGGAAGAGCCTACAAGCATAATAAGACTCACAATATTGTATGGAACAGGGACTTCGGAAATCAAAAAAGATGTAGGAGAAGAAACTAGACGTGGCCAATACGAAAATGCTCAGATGAATTGTGGTGTTACCAAAAAGATCAATGTTGGACAAGATCATAAACGAAAGAATAACAGATAGCTTTAAAAAGACTGAGATATCTAAAAAAATAAATAAATAAGTAAATAAAAATTATGAGAGAGAAGATTCCAGTGGTATAGTCATATTATGAGAGAAAAGGATGATTATGTTTATAAGAAAATGGGGAAACAGAAGCCAAAAGAGGAAGAGAAAGACCAAAAGGAAGATGGAAAGATTGTATAACTCTTAACTTAGAAAAAAAGAGGTTAATAGAGACTGGGGTTTGCAACTGAGTAAGGTGGAATCAAATTTTCAAAAATATCGATCCCACATAAGCAGAGAAAGAGTAAAAGAGAAAAGAAGACAGTATATCACCGTCCAAAGTTCATGAGTAGAACAAGCGCTTTCGCGAAGAACGGACGTCGCTCGGGGATGACAAGCAGGATGGTGCACCGAAGCGGGTTACAGGCCAGCATGTTGCTAAAGTGGATGAACTCATCAAGAAAATGTAACAGTTGTCGAGTAACAACGAAATTTCAGGCTCACTCTTCAGTCTTTGTAGTCATACATCACACTGGACGCTATGAGTAGGGACATACACAATGCAATATCAATGATAAACAATTCCAACTCCACACAGAAGTGACGCCACTGGGCTAGTGACATGCTTTCCGTAACCACAAAATGCGTGCATGTTGTGTTGCAATTCTGGTTGGTTTGGGTATTCCCTCTTACTTACGAACTGAAGTGCTAGAGTGCGCGTATTTGGAAATATCAGTGTAGTGTAGTATATTTATGTAAAAGAATGCGGCGAGGTTCAGTGCTAGAGCGCTCACTTCTGATGCGTAAGTCCTTGGGTCAACCCCAGCTCCAGCCAAGTAAGCTATATGATGGACAAACACCGTGTGCATGGATTTTCTCAGGGTTTTCTGTTTCCTCCCACTTTCGTCATTTCATCATTGTCATCCATCTCATCATCACCGTCTTCCTTAGCCTCAGTGCATAATTGTGGGACGTTAAACTAAAAAAAAAGTTAAAAATATCTCTACAAATTGCAAGTGTCTCCGGTTCCACTTTCGGTGGAAGATCAAATGGTTTCGATTTCATGTTAAGCTATAGATCCACGTCTCATGTAGTATCAGTCATTAAGGAAGAAAGAAAAAGACTTGAAAATAATAAGTTGTTACTAAGTATATAACTTTTACGTATGAAAGGGTGTCATTATGCGTAGTACACATGTTGATGAGTAGAAATATGTAAAGTCGAGACTACGATACGAGATGATAGAGGCAGTGATTGAATTAAGCCGGTATGAGTCTGTATGGCACACTGGCGGTAAATTGAAAACCAAAAGCTCATACCAGCTGTAAAAAGTTAAAAATAAGCTTTATAATATTAAAGTACATCAAAGACATATCTATGGATATAACCGTATGAGTAGTATTTTATTTCCAACATAACTATTGAATTATGGTGAATGGCGGATATTGGGAATGAAAGAAGAGCGGGATAGACATTTGATAAAAAGATGTAGAAACAAAATTATTATTAAAAGAAAGCTATGGTGGAAGCTTCAGGAAGTAAAAGAATTGGAAAATAAATTATAGAAAAGTGATTATATCAAAGGAATTGAAACAAAAGAAGAGAACACTAAACACCTAATTCATTTGGAATAAAAGTTGTAGAGAGAGAACAAAAAAGAAACAATTATAGATATAAAGAATATAATAAAAAAGGATAACAAATATATATTAAAAACATAATGATAGGAATAACACTGGATTTGGTAAAGAATGGATCAGACGGTTGTCACTGTTTCCGAAGTTCAAATTAAGATCAAAACAGGTTATGATTTATACGTCATTTATGGAATTTGGTGGATGAAAGAGAAGGCTAATTTACGACATCATTTCTCTATATTATGTAAATTGAATGGTGTCCTTGTACGGTTTTAGGAATGGAGAGAAAAACTGCAAGAAGCAGACTTACTTTTAAAAAATAAATTCATAGCTATTTATAGATGCGATTGGAATGATATTAATGTTTGATGATTGTTGGCAAGAAACTGTAAGGCACAGTCATCGAAAAAGTTAGGATTACTTGGAAATCCCCAGGATTCAGTTAACAAGTATCTTCTAAAAATGATGTAATGGATGTGGGTGTCGCAGTGTCAAATGAGTGTATGTATGTTAGATTTATGAGTTTAGCATTCTTTCGTTAGCAATGAGGCTATATCGTCGGTGAAGGGGCGAAGTGGCGTATCTTGATTTTTACGATTTTTCAGGAGAACGATTTAAAGTTTTTTGTTGAACATAATACCTTCGTGTTCATTTGATTTTTATTATATAAATTTCAAATTTTGTACAAGAAGAATATGATTATTGTTACATCTAAGGAAAAAGTTACATGCTAAAAATGTTTTAATTTCTACTGGAAAACTCTGCTGGAATGTGCTGGAATCACTTACGCCCTTTCGCCTTTTCATTTTAAAGATCAAAATTAAAGTTACGCCCCACAAATAAATGTGAAAAATAAGATTGGTCTGGTATGTAGAGATACTTTTTCTAAAATTTCTCCGTTAATAAGAAACATTTAATAATTATTATAATATAACAATATATTTTACTATTATTATAACTTTTTATTATAATTGTTATTGTAATAACTATTATAATAATTGTATTATATTCACACATTTATTTATTGGCGATTCATACAATCATATCTATTACCAGTGCTGCTGAACATAATATTTGAAATAAATGAATAAACTACAGAAATGAATAATGGATAACGAAATTCAAGATATAGTAACACTAGTAAAATTGTAATATGAAAACTGAGAAAAACTATATTACTGTAAAGTCTGTTACAATAGCAAATTTTAAAGAGTTTTTTTGAAAATAACTTTCAATGTGGAAGATTTTTGTAGAAAGACGCAAACTCGGGGTCTCTCACTAGAGGCGTATCTCCTTCACACAAAGACATTAAATCCGCATACTTCTGTGGTGAAATCTTGGGGGGATATGAGTGAAGACACTTCGGAGTTTTGGTGAATATAACGTTCCTTGGTAGCGAGATGCTTCGATAAACCATATTTAAATGGCTGTCTTTGAAATAAATCTTGTCTGCTTGATCCTTGTTCACCATTAGTTCTCGTATGTCTGTCCAGTCAATTCCTTCACCATTATCATCCTTCCTTACAGATAGGATCCTCAGATTAGAAGCGACATCTCGGAAATCCAAGAAATCATTGTATCCAAGAGAATGCACAGCATATGGTTTAGCAGATCGTGCAAGTCTAAAAATTGGTAGTAGCTGTGCTGGAATGAAGACATTTCCAGCTGTTTTTAGTGCCGTCGAAATGGTTGAATGAACAGAGTCTCCTTCATTCTGTCCGTGGTACGATTCAAAGAAATTTAGAGTTATTATTCTGATATGCTGCGCCGTAGTAACAGTGTAGAGCATCATGGCTGCAACTATTGAGTTTTTGTTCTGCCCTGTACAACCATCAGCAAACAAGTAAACTTCTTCAACTTGTTTTTCATCCAATTCACGAAGAAAATTGTGTAGGCAAGTGGAGATTTCGCATGCACCTCTGTGGCTTGCTCCTTCGTGCCAAACAAAACATTGACATTCCCTTGTCTTCAGATCATACACAGTCAAATTGTATGTTGATAGTCGTCTTTTATAAAATAGTTTGCTTTCATTTGAAATTGGAAGATAAATGACTTGTTGCAAATCAAACACTGCAGCAACAGTCTTGCATTGGAAGTCCGGTGAATATTTAGCTTCCATTTTCTTCCTTCTTACTGCATCCTTCTCGGCGATATGTTTTTGATATTTGTCAGCTAGTTCACTTTTCTTCTGTTCATCTCCTTCCAGAAAGTTGCTACACAGACCACATGTATCCTTTTTCGGTCGATGAAAAGAAAGGTTCATGCTTTTGAAAATTTTTCTGTATGTCTGGTAAGTTGGCAAAGGAGTGATTTCATCTTTATGATCCTGAATGAACATTCTATACATTTTACTTTTTGTCAAATCTGAATGCAGATACTGTCTTTTCGTATCTTTCCTGCAGTAGTGAGATTCGACTTTTGGAAATCTCTTTATGTGTTCTGTTATCATTTTCTCTATTAGTTTATCCCTTTCTAGTTGGCTCTGACGTCTTCCTCCTCTCTTTTCTTTCTCAATGATACCTGAGTCTCTTCTTTTAGCTAGAGCAGTTCGCACAGTTTTCTCTGATACTGAAATTGTGTTTAAAAACATGGTTTTACACACGGACACTTCTTCTTCCTTCTTTGGTAAAAAGTAATAATTTGTTTTTGATCTTCGAGATTCTTCATTTTGCGTAGTTTTGTGTTTAACGTCAGAAATCTTTACATATCTGTTGATAAATTCTCGCTGAAGTTGAAGGTCACCACTCGCATAAAAGTCCTGAAAAATTTTTTGTCTTTCCGCATCTGTGATTTTAAAGCATTCTTTACCAAACTTTTCACATTTTCCATCACATCTTGCTTTCACATTTCTTCCCGGAACTAACTTCTTTGTGTATGGGCTAACATATGATTCACCCTTGCTTCGTAAATCCTTGGCAATACTTCTTTTTCTCTTCCGACAACCTTTTTCTTCACTCAATAAATGCTCCTTTTCTCTAGGAGATCCTTCCATTTCGTAACTTTCTGGCTGTGGATCCACATTTACATCACCTCCGCATTTCTCTCTCACTTGTGTCTTCACATTACACGAATGTTCAAAGAGTTCATGCTGATTTTCACAATTCAATGGTTTGTCGAAATGTCTCCAGCACAACAACATACTGCACAACGGACATGCACTGAACACTTCCCTTTCACAACCTCGTACTTCACACTCCGCTTTATATGTTGGATCAAGGTCAGAGTCGTCCCCATCACAATATAGAATATCAGTGGGATTTAAACTTAAATTTTCGTTTACTTTCTTTCCTTGTATTAATTGTATAAGGGGAACATCATCTTCAGAATTCTCACTTTCAGTGTCACCACTTGTTGCAGTTACATTTTTCCTCACTGACACGTCGGAACACTCTGTGTCTTTCACTATTCCACAATACCACTTTCTATCCGGTAACCAATACATTTTCACCGACAACCAACAGTAATTTCCTTCCCTGAAACACACACCAATTCCTTATCTGCTACAACGTTCAGTCCTCCAGTATCCCACTCTACTAGCACATCCATCTTGGTAACAACTGCCTCCAACAAAAGCCAGCTGCACAATGCTATTATTCTATATTCTAAGTTAAGAAAACTGGAATACGATCATACATCAGTACAGAAAACTGAAGGAAACCACTACGTAAATATTCTATTGTTACTTTGATTGAATTGTTTCCGCACCTTTAAACAAAAGAAACCTTGGCGGATTGTCAACAAAGCTTGAGAAATATGTTTTTTTCTCTTTTTGTGGCGGCATTGCCGACAAAGACTTTACCAATATAAGCTTACGCCCGTACGCGGTTTTATTTCTTAGCAGCTACTGAAGAAACAAAAAAAAATGGCGAACGGGCTTATCTTACTTACGCCCCTTCGCAGATTTTTTTTATATCGAAAATTTCAAGATACGCCAAGAGCTAGGTGCTCTATCTCCGGAACCAGTGGGAATTCAGCCACGAAATTTTGACAGGTAACAGAGGTGGTCAGTCATATATCAATGGTAGTCATAACTCAAAAACGTAATTTTTCAAGTTACGCCACTTCGCCCCTTCACCGACGATATGAGACATGGACTACAGTTTAACATTAGATCTAAATAACTTGAGCTCCTGCCGAGAATCGGACCCGAATATCCCACGTCAAAATGTGTGTGTCATATCTATATCTATATCTATCTATCTATCTATCTATCTATCTATCTATCTATCTATATATATATATATATATATATATATATATATATATATATATATATATCTGTGTGTGTGTGTGCGGTGAGAGTGTTAGTGGTGTAACTGGAGGTGTGTGTATTTTATTTATACGTATGTGCATGTGTATGCGTGCTTGGAAGTGGTGTACGTGTATATGTCTATGTGTAGTTGTGTGTGTGTCAGTGTAATACCGATCTGCCTCTTAATTGGGATGTCCTTAACTTTAGTGGCATTGCCTCTGTAAGACATCCCACGCACCCAATCCAATGCCACCCAAGAAAAAAAAAGATCAATATGTAAAGTGCCGATTTTGAAAAAAAAAGACATAACTACATCCGACCGTCTGCCCAGCGGCCCAAACGCCCTCCTTCCACTGCCTGTTCCCCTGTCTGTTAATCCAACCACCATCAATCTTCACCTTTGACCCTTTGAAGTCTCTGAAGATTGATGGTACACTATCCCCACCCACCCATTGATCCGACCACCCCATTTAATCAAAGCTACGTAACCTAAAATCAGTTCTGCATACCCCTAGTGATCTGAAAATTTGAAAAGAAATAGATTTAACTCACCAAATATTGAGAACTATTAAACACATTTATAATGAGAAACAATATGAATTATTCTTAATTCAAACCATACATAATATATAGTATACATGTAAAAATTAACAATTGCTTGCTTATTTATGTGTTATATATAATTTTATTAACTGCAAAGTAAGGTTACCAAATACAAACTATCATCAGAAGGGCCAAAGAACTAATGCAGATTATAATTGAAAGCGTTAAAAGAAAACCAAGAGAAAAAGATAAATTTATTTTTTCACGAACAAATCTTTTTCACACCAGGATAGTAAATCACTGAATGTTTTAAAGGATTTGTAGTTCAATGTATGGACAATCCACTGTATTTACTATGATTATGATCTATTTACTAACATAGACTGAAATTTTCAGAAATTCAGACATTATAAGTACAAAGAGTAGTTTTCTGCAGGCCAGATCAAGTTATTAAACAATAATGCCCTAAATAACTATATCTGTAGATTATTCCTTTTTTTTTTTTTTTTGTCACTTCTCAACCTCTTTCGTACTCTCAATACCTCTTTCGGTCAATTTTCTTTTAAAATATTAACTAATTTTATTTGTTTGAATTTTACATTTCAAATCTATAACCTTAGGAACAAAGATGATGGTGAGAAATTATGATTATGATAATGAAATCAATAGTAACATTTTATAAAACTGAACCCATGACATCTTAGCCTTTTACCACAGAACACTTAAGTATATACCTAGACAAAGTATTCAGTAACATTAGTTAACATATGGACTTATATGCTAAACTATATATTTTAAGAAAAAAAGAAAAGAAAAGAAAAAGAGTGAGTGTCAGCTCGCGGTAAGGTTCGTCATCTCTGTAATATTACGAAGTTTACTATATTTTGTTACTACATCAACCACCACTGAATTTTGTATATTATGGTTGATTATTATTACTGATGAATAATCTTACTTATGTTTATATACTAATTGGACATTGTCTATTGCTTGTAAGGTTTAACGGCAATAGAATATTTTATTATATTCTCTTCTATATCTAAATTCAGTACTAAATGTATGTATTATTCAAGAATACTTATGTTTCACTGAAGTGGCCCACAGAATGTACTCTGTATTATACGTTTATTCAGTGGAAATAGTACATCGAAAAGTTCTACGATGGAATGAACTGAAAGAGGAAGATAAGATTGCTCAGGATGAGAAAGAAGATTGTATACTGCGCGCTGAATTTGACAAGACCATAAACAAACAGAAGAAAGAAGGTATTAATATCATTCCAACAAAACTTATCAAGGACACAGGTTGTCAAATACATAATGATCTGTTTCTCCAGGTGCAAAAGGATCCATGCCATAGGAAACTTCTGGAAGGCTTTAAAAAGTGTCTTACTGTATCATTACGCAAAACAGCGTCTGGCGTCAAATGTGAACGATATAGAACTATGAGTTCAGTAACGTGACGAAAATACTAACGGCCAAAGTTCTATGAACAACTGAAAGAAAGCTGTGATCTATCATTCAGATGATCAATTTGGATTCAGAAGAGGAAGGGGAAACGCGAAGGAGTATTGGGTTTGCATTTAATCTTGAAGAACAGGATACGAAAGATAAATATACGTATATTGCCTTTGCCGATGTGGAAAAGTCACTTGGTCGAGTTGATTGGAAAATAATGTTTAGAATGCTGAAAAGGTTGAGCGTAAATTATAGAAATAGGCGGGTAATACAACGGTTGTATAGAGATGAAACCACTGTGATAAGATGTGGCGAATATATTGAGGAAGATGCTATCAAGCAGGGTGGATTGATTTAAATCAGTCTGATTTAAATCACGATTTAAATCGAGATTTAAATCACTTGATTTTTTAAATAAAAATCGTTGATTTAAATCAAATTCCAAATTAAATTAATTTAAAGTAAAAATAAGTAAAATCCAGCCTCTGTTGTGTTATTTCAGTTATGGAAGATAATCATAATACAATACGATGCTAATGTATGTACAGCACAGTATGAAAACGAGTGTTTCATGTAGAGGATGATTAGAGAAAATCCCGTTTTGAACGGGTAACGGAGGAATTCTGCTTTCTTATCTTCGTAACATAAGGTTTTTAAATCGTTAACTATTCCAACGAGAAAATCACCATGGACATTTAAGACGAAAATTCTTTTGTGTTCGCGTCTATTTGTTTGTTCCCAAATAATAGGGTCGTATTTATAAAGGGGTCCGATTCCCTCTCCGAAACTTAAATCTATTTTAGATTTTATAACTTTAGGCGAAATTTGCGTATTTTATATGTATTTCGTGCCGCAAGCTACTTCCAATTTTTTTTAAAGGTATGCCTCTGCCAAATATGAGTAACTTTTGTCAAAAAAAAGTATCATGTTGATAAACGTTGCCATACTTTTTCTAGTGCTTAAGAAACATTGTTTGGGATTAGAGATACAAAATAGCCGGCTTTTTTGAATTGATGTTTTTTTCACAAAAAGCCGGTTTTTAGGGGAAAAACGGAAATTTTGGCTTTTTTTTTTTTTCATTTTCATGATTTTTCCATCTAAATAGCTTTCTTATAGTATACTATATAGTTAAACAAGATTTCATCACCTAAATGCCATATTTCCCTCTAGAATTCACCATCATGATGGATGGAGTACATGTTTTATGAATTAAACATTAAGTACGTAGTATTTGAGAGCAGTTTTAGAGGCTATATAACTATTTTAACTTTTGAGTTATCTACATTTTTTTCTTTTTTAGATCATTTCATTTTTAGTTATTCGTGTTTCATTTCTTAGAGCTTAGTACTCTAGTTTCTAGCACATAGTTAAAACTTATGTTTTTCAATATATCCGTCACAGCATGATTCCACATTTCTGTTATACTGTAGCTGTGTAATGATGTACTAATAATCTTCCGGATGCAACCTTGAATACCATTTTATACAAATAATCAGTACAGATTTAGAAAAGTTGTTTTCGGAGGGTTTTTTCTTATTAATGGTTAGTTTTTTCTTTAAAAAATGCCTGATTTTCATTTGAGGGGAGCTTGAAGTTTATGAGTAAAGACATAACTAAAATTTCGTTTGTTTTAGAAATTTCGTAATTTCGGAGAACAGGCTTCAGGCCGAAATACACCTCCACCCTCTCCCCTTTCGCAAATCCGTCATTGCTGGTAATTAGTAATAACAACAATTTAAAACATAAGAAATGAAATCAGCCAGGAATCACAGTACACGCACTATCTCTACATTCACATATGGAGTTAAGAACTTTTGTCGGAATGGTCGAATGCGGGACTGAATCCCGGATTTCCCAAGAGAAGCGGAAAAGCTAACCACTCACTCATGTTTGTTGTGCTTCACTTAAATGTATTTCGTAGTCTTTCTTTTCTTAAGGGAAGGTTCCGTAATGACATGTTGAATTCTTGTTAAAAATTCAGAAACCTTCAGGACTGGGTAAACTGTGATGGTGGTTATATATTCCAAAGCCTTAGAAACCAAACGCTCAGATGAATAGTATTACGCATATGATCCATGAACAGAAAATTCAGTACTTTCCTGACTGTAAACAAGCTTAAGGAACAGTTAGTGCATTACGGAATTTGGGACTTTACCGATTTTGCAGGTCCGAAGCACCTGATAGGTGGTAAGAGATTATTACGTATGTAATAAATGAATAGAAAATACATTTTCAACATTTCTGTTCCATTTCAAAGAAGTTTCTGTAGGGGTAGCAAAGGCGGAAGCAAGAGATGCATTAACAAATTAGGTGATTTTTGAGCTTCCCATACAAAGATTGCATTTTTTTCAGTCTTTTAAAGTGATACGTTAAATTGTAATAAAACAATGATTATTTTTCATTGTTACTCTAGTACGAATGTTTATGAAAGTCTCGGAAGTCAGACATAATAAACTTATAGGCTATAACAGATTGACGAGGGAATGATATTTATTTATTTATTTAACAATCACCAGATCAGCTCAGAGGCTACTCCAGTCAGAAAAACTCCAGTCAGGATGGTCGGCAGCGGGAATCGGACCCATGACCTCCCGAATGCGAAGCCAACGTTGTACCAATTGAGCCACTTGATATACGTAATGAACAAAGAAAAGAACATGTTATTTTTGAAAAGGCTACGGCGTCAAAACTTAAATTTGTATTGTGCGTTTGTTCAATAAATATATTATTATCTTTCCGATGTGTTATTTGTTTGAACTCACACACATAGTACAATAAATTCTATGTGTCATGTAACAGTTTTTTTCTTGTTTTTGTATTTTTAATTCACAATAAAAAATATTGCTTATAATGCATAAGAAAGTTAAAACTTAACTGCAACTTATTATATACATGGATTAATTTTTGGGATTCATAATAAAAATTAAAATTGTTTGAAGTATGTTTTCGAAATTAATGTTTATTTTCGAGGTTTTGTATTATCTGCATCCACTACTACTTAAATGAGTTTTTGTATTGTAGAAAAGCGAAACAAAACCTGCTTTATCAATTTAAAGCAGAATTTGAAAAAAAATCCCAAGCAAAAAAGGGAAGCAGAAAAAACCGAGATTCCTCCCTCTCCCCCAAAAAAAGACTGTTTTTCCGAACCCTTTCATCTCTATTTGGGATTGAAATAAGTTAATGACTGGCAATCAATTCAAAATTCAAGCCCAATACTTTCACTTAAATGGCATAATTAACATTAAATATTAATTCCTAATGTTTTATCTTCAGTTCATGACTTGTATTACGCGAGAAGAAAGATTTGATTTAAATCAAAAAAATCGATTTAAATCAAAAAAATCGATTTAAATCAAAAAAATCAACAAAAATGATTTTTTTTTTTTAAATCATGATTTTTTTCCACCCTGCTATCAAGCAAGGTGTAAGGCAATCTGCGAGGTTCCCGGTAAGGTGTAAGCAAGGTTCTTTATCACCTATTCTATTTAATGAATATATTCAATAGAATGGACGAATTACGAGAGAAAATAATAATAATAATAATAATAATAATAATAATAATAATAATAATAATAATAATAATAATAATAATAATAATAATAATAGAGTGAGAATACATAGTGAGCAAGTGGACTTCTTTGGAAGTGACGGTGACAAGGCTGTGTTAGCAGAAGATAAACAAGGGTAGGAAGCCATGCTTAATATGATTGGTTAAAGTACTCAAAAATTATAATATGAAGATCAGTTGCTCTAAGACAGCTAAGACAAAGGTAATGGTAGCAAGCAAGAACAAAACAAAGTTAAGATGTTTTATTGAGAAGTTGGAGAATGTGTCAGCTTTCACGTGCCTTGGTTGTAACATAACACCAGATGTAAAAGGTAAAAGTTGTTAGTAGAATAAATCAAGCTAAAGCCACCTTTAACAGTAAACAGAATATGTTTACTTTCTGTAATATTGATACGAGCATTCACAAGAGCTTGTTAACTACCTTTAGTTTTAAATGGTAGCGAGACCTGGATGCTCGGCCAAATAGATAAGAAACGCATAACAGCCTGTGAAATGTGGTGCTCCAAAGTAACAAATTCCAAAAGAGGACAAAATAACAAATCAGAAAATATTGAAAAGGATTCGATACGAGAAAAGAGGAATATCTGGTGTGAAGACATGATGACTAGTTAAAAGGTTGCTAGAAGGATTTAGATAGGGAGAGAATCCTAGGATAAGACCTAGATTGTAGTACATACACCAGATAATTGAAGATACCGGTTGCAAAAGCTACGAAACACTAACAAAAGGCACACTGACAGGGGCTTCCAAATGACCGTGCATTATGGACTGGTTCACACCAATCATATGACTAAATACAAAAGAAGGAGATTCCGTTTAATATACTAGGCCTACCCAAGATATTTTTCATGGGACGAGTTGTGCTGCAGAAAGAAAATGGAATAAAAATTTTTAGTTGATAGACGTAAGTGAATAAATTTTGGGGGGAAAAGTTAGGAAGTGGAAGAAAATAGGAGAATCTGCGGCAATAATGTCATTAATTTGAACACACATGGCCCGAGATTAAAGTACGATACTTTAAGCCAGAAGAGAATATTATACCAGCGAGATGCTATTCTCACAATTATGTGGAAGAAAACTAGAACTAAAAATATAAAGCAAAATTTTATAAGAACTAAAACTATAAAACCCTTAATGTTCCTTTTGTTTCTCTATAGCTAATCCAATTTAAAGTATGAGAACATAGTTTACGATCAATCCAAAAATTCCAAACGAGATAAGTTCTTTGCATTATTTTCGTTATAAATCATATTTACTACTCACCCAAACATCGAAACGACGGCGATATATCTGTTTTGAAGATGGTGGAGGAAAAAACATGTAAGTACTTCACTGCTGACGGACGTCACGACTCAACATACACATATGCATATATATACATATGTGCCGCTCGATTGCACATATGTATATATGCATATGCACATTGCACATTGCACCACCCGGTTGTCATGGATTCCCTGCCAAGAACTGATCAAGATGCCAGAAGAGACGATAGCCGATAGGAGAATCGTCAGTAGAACAGTAGAATATGATTGGCGAGGAAGGGTTTCACACTGCAACTTATAGAGTGTCTGCACCATCCTTCGAGCGTAACAGTTCATTTTCGTGAAATAAAAAAATATCATGTTTGTCACTTTTGCTGAATGGTTGTGGACAAGTTTTCGGTGATTTGATGGAGTTCTCCACTATAATGTTTAGCAGTGACAGTTTCATCTTGATGGAGAAAAACACGATGCGGGCGGAGAGGTGAGTTTGGACGTTGATCACGATCCAACCAGTTCTGACCGTCTGTGATTGTCGCAGCAGAGCCATTTTTCATCCAATTGACACTCTGATGTAGCAAACCTTCCTGGTTATTAAGTACACTCAGAGAACTGCACACTACCAGATGAGGATCCTTGTCGCCCAGTGTCGACTCATGTGACATCCACTCCAACCGATTACAGGAAGCCACCGAACGTCACTGGTAAGAGTCTACGTTCAACTCGTCTGCAATGGTACGCATACTTTTTCCAGGGTTCGCTTCCACAATATTGCTGAGGAGCTCATCAGAAATCCCTTTTGTTGATTGCTGTAGTTCTCATTTATCAATCCCTAGTCACAGGCAAGAAAATGCACTATTGATGTTTTTCGCGACTAGATAGTAGAATGTCTCAGTTTAAGCTCGTAAAGAGTAAGCACTCATAACTGTGTGGTCTCCATGATGCATTTTCAAATGACCCTGTTGAACAATACACTTCATCTTGACTGACTGGGCACCTCAGTTTGTTTCGTGAACATCTACTGAGTTTATGACGTCATTGGCGTGATTTCGGCTCATCCATTGGCTGCATTATAGAGAGTGGTTTCCTTGCAAACATAAGAGCAGACATTCCGATCGTACAGCCGAAAATATATTGTATTTCATTTATTCTCTTTTTTTTTTCAAATGTTTTCTATGTTTCTTGGAAAGTGGTTAAATTCTTTCCAAACCCCTATACTATGTAGAATCAGTGATTTTAATAAAGTCCCGGGTTCGATTTCCGGCTGGAGATCATGTGGTTCGAATCACACACTCTAGGTTCATGTCTCATATAGCTTCGATGCTGAGAGGGACGCTAAATCTAAACTCAACCAATTAATAACATAGCTAAATGAATAATAACCACTACTATTTTTTCTTTCTATTATTTCAACCCAGGAAGTATTATGGCCGATTAGACGGATTTCAGTTGGTTTGTGTGGTCAGCCCTTCACATCACTTCGTTGTCTCGTTCTGTATAGACTGGAGCTCGTTTCCTTTTAATCCAATGATCCCGATTGTGTCACGATGGTGTGACAACAAAATAATGCTATGCATTCGTCAGGAATCGAGCTCGATACCATATTTCAAGAAAGACATTGCAAGAAGGCCCTGTGATTCGATGGGACCATAACAAATTAGTGAACCCTTAATAGAAAGAAACATAAAGCGCTGAGATCCTCGAGAATATGAGTAACATTTTAAAAATATACATAAAAATTACACCCTTTGTAATCAAAACCAAGATTTCACGTTTAATGAGAGATTGGGTGTAAAAGAAATGCCTATAATTAAACAAAGATAAAGAGAAAACTTACTTTCTTGAGAGGGAAGAGATACATCTGGCTCTTCTTTATGTAGAATTTCAAAATAGTTGGCAAGAATAAGATGATTCATCGGAAAGCTCTAAAAGCTGAAAAGAATGAAGGATATTAAAGTTTTGTTCACTTTATTCAATGATATTTAAGAAATACGTTCTCTGTAAGAGTTTTCTTACCTTGTTTACTACAGTAAAACCTGGCTTCAACGGACCTTTTATTAGACGGAAAACTGTCTTAAACGGACTTTTTATTAGACGGAAAACTGTTTTAAACGGAAATATTTCACGGTCTCATGAATTTTGGACTAAAAAACGTCTAAAAGTCCCTTCATTAAGTGAAAACTGTGTTATGTGGACAACGGAAGGCAAAATAAACCTTTAACGGAAAATTCTGAGTTTCGGACTGCAACGTTCAGAAAATTTTTAGACATCCTGGAGGGGCAAACATTTACATTATACTATCTGCAATAAATTCTTCGTTCCTTTGTTAAATCTTTCTGGACAATTTTCCTTACGGGAAAACGTCTCTGATTTACTAAGTGTAGTATTTGAGGCGGAAAATGGAGCAGCCAAGCAGCAGTATATATAGAAATCCCTACTTGACTATTGGAAAAAATAAAGGTAACATGTGCATAGCATATATCATATTTATTTGAAGATTTTGTGTATTAATTTGAAGAAGAAAGAAGTACTGTAATTGAACAACGTACGTACAGCAATATATTTTCTCAGTATGTCCGTCATAAGCGTATATTTTTTATGGAAAATTCTACCTCCATTAAGCGGAAACCTAACTTTAACGGAAATTTTTACGAGTCCCGCTTGATTCCACTAAAGACAGGTTTCACTGTATTAGATTTAAGTTAGAATTCAACATTCTCAATATCAACAATTTATAAATCAACGGATAGTCCCTTTCATATCATTTTTTCATTGCAGTTTTTTTTTTTACTTGTTCTTTTTATCTTGTCAGTCAAAATCATGGATCATACAATTCAATAAATGAATAACTAATAAACATAACTAATAAAAGTAAACTGTAAATAATTAAAAGACAATCTCCAAGAAACAATGTGTGTAGTTAGTTCAAAGCATTGAGTTCACTCCTCCTTCCACTCCAGTACAGAAACGGTTCCTTTTTCCATCCAAACAACTTGAATACAGTGACAACTGTCAAATTGGGTTTTACAGAGCAAGAAAACTGTACGCAACGTGAATCAATCTCTCACTTATGTAGCAGAGTGAAAGTCTTGTAGTAAGGCAAAATGCCGATAAGAAGATACGTCATGGTTCTGACCCATGGAAACTTTAGCATATCCTTCATAGTAGAACAGTGTCAAAATAATGGCTTTGTCATGAGACGGGCCACTGTTAATGATTTAATTAAACGTTATGCACAGCATTCTTCTCTACAACTCTTATTACCAAAGGAATGCATCCAAAGAGGACATCAGTGGAACTCACAAGATCTGTACTAAAGAAGATCTGAGATATGGTTGCCTATGAGAATCCACTACCTCAGCATGTTGCGGTGAAACGGTTACATGTGGCCCAATCACAGTGAGTCGTGCAATCCATCACAAATTCAGACTGTAAACCATAGGCGTCTCTGGCGGGAGGACGAGGGGGTCGCGTCCCCCCAATATTTTGAAGTACAAAATATTCAATATTTCATTCTAATTTAATTTATTTACTAACGACAGAATAACAAATAAACTTCGATGTCCCCCCAAATTTTACATGCCAGAGACGCCAGTGCTGTAAACTGTCCGAAAGGCAGCTGCATGCGTTAACATTATGGAGTAAAAGAGCAAGGGCAGAAGGATGTACGAGCGCCACCTATTTAGTACCGCTGGAAATTTGTTGTGACAATGCAGGCAGCTTAAATTTACCTAAAGGTCAAGGGTCTGTGGAAAAGGTTGGCCATCACCTACAGAGCTGTTTGTCAAAAAGGTCTATGTAACTTGGTACAAGTTTCTCGAAAGGTTTTATGACTTTTGCTTTCTCCTGCTATAGAGGAAAGGTCGAAACACAAGTCAAAATTAATGCTGCTTATTCACATGTTCTATCCCCAATTTATACAAATGAAATACAACATTGTATGGCTACGACATCCATTGTATGGAACTGCACCAGGACCATGGCCACCGGCAAGGGAAGGGTAAACGCTAAGTAAAAGCAACACTGCCATCACCATCTGCTTTCCCATTCATCTCATCTAACTAGGGATGATTCCATATCGGGACCAACTACCTGGATAAAACCTATATATCGTCTGAAAGCTCTTGCCATGGGAAGTACAAAACTCGGCAAATCCACAATCTGACCCTATAAGGAGCCACTTTTTTGGTGTTTGTGACCCTATGTATGACATATTCGGCAGAAGTAAAAATGAATGTTACGACCCATAACACGTAAGCATCTGAGCCCATTATGTCCTTTTTTGGCTCGTTGCTAGAACGTGGCACCGGCAAGGATTTGGTAATATCACTTTGCACCCAGATGTACCCATTTGGTCAGTGTTGACAACGAATTGTAAATATAATGTGGCAAATGGTTTCTCTACCACTGGACGTATATCCATGTAACGTGGAATAAACATCATTCGTCACTAGAGAAAATATATTGTGGACGTATTCCTCTCTCAAGAGCCTCAGTTTATCAGTGTTTCCAACCAATTGTAAAAATGAGAAGGTGTAAAACAGGTTCATATGATAAGAAATTTATACACCAACCTTGTTAGAAACATTACACGATCACACGAAACATCACATCATATAGCAAAAAGACGTTGAGTGTTATCATTTCCCAACCATTCTAGGTTGTCAGTGTTGCCATTCAAATTTGAACATCACCATGTTCCAAGTGGCGTGCTTGCAATTGAACCAATATATTACAAATGTGACATAAGCAACATTGGAGAATGGAAAACCTAGCATGGGTCACAGTCTAATTATGTGTGTCAATGCTGTAGACTTCATGCAATAATCTTGAATGTTCGCATTAGTTGGCAACACTGCTCAACTGGGTGCTTGGGAGACGGGGACACTGACACTATGTTTTCCATTATCCAATGCTGCTTCTGTCACATTTGTTTCATATTCGTTCCGTGGCACGCACGCCATTTGCAACATTGTGATGTTTACATTTGGTTGGCAACACTGATAACCTAGAATAGTTGGGAGATTGTCACACTAAACGTCTTTGTGCTATAATATAGTGTGATATTTCTGCCAAGTTTGGTGTGTAAACGTTTTATCGTACGGAAATTGTTTTACACCTTCTCATTTTTACAATTGGTTGGCAACACTGACACACTGGGGTCCTTGAGAGAGGAATACATCCACAGTATATTTTCTTTAGTGACGAATGATGTTTATGCCACGTTACATGGATATACGTCCAGTGGTAGAGAAACCATTTGCCACATTATATTTACAATTCGTTTGCAACACTGACCAAATGGGTACGTCTGGGTGCAGAGCGATATTACCAAACCCTTGCCGGAGCCACGTTCTAGCAACGAGCCAAAAAGGAACATAATGGACTCAGATGCTTACGTGTTATGGGTCGTAACATTCATTTTTACTTCTGTCGAATATGTCATACATAGGGTCACAAACACCAAAAAAGTGGCTCCTTATAGGGTCAGGTTGTGGATTTGCCCGTGATTTGAAAACGGTTTCGTACTTGTCATGACAAGAGCTTTCAGACGATATATAGGTTTTATCCAGGTACTTGATCCTGGTATGGAATCATCCCTAGTAAGTATTGCCCAAGTTCAGCAATGATTATACAGAAATCGATACATCAGAGAGATTAGAGCGTTGGGCTGTGCTACTGGACAATTCTAAGGAAGCTTTTACTGGTGAAAGCAAGGTGTGTGTAAAATTGACTAACAGCTTTTAACTCGTGTCTTCTGAATTATTTCTTTTGATTGCCTAACAATTACCACCAAATAAGATGAATTCACATCTTTCGGGTAAGTGAAAGCGATTTAACTAACTCTTGACTTCGGGAAAGTTATTTCGAAGGAATTTGTGAGAGTCTGGAACTGCGATAAATTTGAACTTGCTCAGCGAGTTTCCTGAAGCACAATTGAAACGATTATATGCATATAATTTTTGACTCTTCAACAAGCTTGTTTCTTGTTCTGAAAATAAAGAGAAAGATGCTACAGTAACTTAATGTTTAGATCTATCATTATACTTACCAACATCCATAGCATTTAAAGCAGGCGGAGACAGCAGTTCTAACGTAGAAGCTGGTTGCAAAATCCACAACTGTAACATCCATCAGTAACAGCAACACTTCATTGCAGGTACTGGATATTTCAGGTCTTTGAACATGTAACGTTAGAATCATCTGCTAATTGCATGTAATATTGAATATGATAATGTCAAATGCACTATAAAGAGTTAATAGCAAAGTCTTGAAGAGGTTAAAGAGTGTAGAACAGTCAATCATAAGCGCTGAAACATTACAGAATCTTCCTTAAAATAATCACGGGAAGTTGTTCGATGTCTCGACAATCATTTACTAAGCGTTGAGAAGCAACTTTGTACTCTAGATTCTTCTTTGGTTGAACACTGCCAGTTAAAATTTGAACTTCTTTGTTTATTCACAATTTAAACCTCAATAATTTTTGAGTTTTCGTGTATACTGTTCACATGCAACTAGTCATAAAATATTTTGTAGAAAATGTTGTCTTGGTGTAAGTGTATTATGAAGTTTTCGAAGTATTCCATCTCACATAGGGACTTCCTGTCCATGTAGTTTATAATTGATTGAGTATATATTTTTCCATCTTCAACAACGTTATGTCCATGGAAAAAAGAAGAAAAATATTGTGTTGACGAAGGTTGTATACAATCGTATATTCTTTCAACTTCATCTTTTCTAGATTCTTTTGGTCGTTTATTTGAATTGACTTGTTCTTCACTTTACATTGGCATTTATTGGCAATTCAAAAAAAGTCTTGGTGTGTGATAGATATTATCGATTTACACAGTTTTAGTTTCTTTTATATTTAAAACCTGTTAAGTCCCTTTGAAATTAGAAGACCAACTGTATTTGCAAATGCAATAGTTTTATATTGAATGTTTCTTCTTCAAATTTAGTTCCGTTACAATCTTCTTATAAATGGATCACAAAAGTTATGGAACCCGTCTTAAACTTAACTTTTTTTAAAAAGCATATTAGAAGTGCATAAGATCAGTGCATTCAAAGCAAGGAGTTATCGTATCTGTTTCATAGAAGTGTTCATTGTGCTACTCATGATCATGTCGAAGCTATCTGCTTTATCAAACCGTATTTTTCAGTATATTTTACTAATTTCTTCCTACAGTTTGAAGTTAGGCGGTATATTATTCTCTTAATCATCCAACCCAAGCATTTCTTGAAGATGTAATTAAGGACTATATGTACACATTTTCCTTCTGCATCACAAGTTATCTCTGTAGGTGTTGTATCCATGGTACAAAGAACATCAGTTCTTTTCTTTAATTCCATTCTGCGAAGAATATATCCAAGGTAAGTTTAGATCCATTACTCCTTCTAAACACACGTAACTCCTTATTCCATTGTTTTGATTCCTGAAGGAGTATTTTTGGATTCAAAGGAAGACCTTTGATTGGTAGATCTGACGAATGAGAATCTGCCTGTAAAGACAAAACGCTTTAAAGAGTCTACACTTCTTAAAATATTAGATATTTCAATTATATTGTCTATTAATCAATGTACCATCATCACATTTTGGAATTTTGATTACTAGCTGAGAATTATGCTTTGCTTTATTGTACTTATGATTGCATATCTCATCAATAAGTATAAAACATCAATACGATTGTCGATGAATATGCAACACAGATATCTTGCTAGCGGAGAATATCTTTTGACGAGAAAACACACTTGTTGCTAATTCTAGAGCAAGCTTTCATAAATTCAAGTGCTTAAAAAATTTATTAATACCTGAATAAATTATTATTTCGTATATTCATAATTTCAGGCTAAGAATCTAATGAAAACAAACAACCGCAAATAATTACATTTAGTAGTTAATGTTGTGCGAACTCTCTGACAGGAAGACAGAATGCACTAATCGCCCAACACATCAAAGTCTTATCTATTCTTAAATACTGTATTTTCCGAAACATTTCGCTTTGAACTATGATAATCAGAAATACAGTCCCCTCTTAGGGAGCTGCTTTTAATATTTGTAATTACAATTTTGTTTGTTATTCTTGTATACCTTATGTATTCTTAGTTAATATAGATTTAGAGAGAAATCCCGGTCGGGTAAATTAATTATTACAGTATATATAATCTACAGTATATTAATTCTTATCTTTAATATAATTTTGTTTAGCTTACTTGTTAACTAACAACAGTTTTCCTTCTTTACGAAACATATTTTTTTTTAACAGCTCACTTAGGGGAGAGCAAGTTACGAACGCTAATCTTGCTTTTTTTTATTTTTTCGTTAATTTTAAAATATTTTAAACCAAGCGTCTGGCTGATGACCGTTGGCTGTGACTACTATATAAGAGCAGGAGAATCATAGGTGGGGGAGGATTAGACTAATCTGATGTTTTCATTAAAATCGAGATTTTTTAGTATTTTTCTGCCAATTTTGGGGGGATATGCGCGATAAATGGTTCTCTCCTATAAAGGGCTGGATTCACTACTTCCAGATAAAATGATCCGAGATATTTTTTTCCTCTTAGTATGAATAAAGATATACTATAGGTGAATCCTTGGGCATTTTCCTTTTTTATCTTCCCATAAAGGTTATTAGAACTTTTGTTGTTGTTGTTTTTTGGAATATTTTGAAGCTTTGTTTAAACCCTATGCATCTAGACCAATCTGAGTACATTGCTTAGAGAAAGATACTTTGGGGGCTCGTTTTCGTTGTTTTTTTATTATTTTTTGTTAATCAACTATGCTATTTCTCCTGGGTGCACACAGATGTTAAATGAGTCGCTTATGCTCTGTGGACACAACTTCTGTTCTCGGAATGTTTCCTTAAACGAGGGATGGTGATTACTGAATGGGGGACAAACTTGGAGGTGGCGGAAATAAACTCTGAATAATTCAAGTACAGTAATTAACTGTAAACAAATATAACTTTAGTTTCATAATTTTTTTAAAAAAAGTTTAAAACCTCTGTTTGTTGGGGAAAAGTTTCTTCTAGTTACGCCACCCAGAGTTATAATTGACCCAGCACACATTACGGAAGAAGTAGAAAAAATAATCGTGCAAAAATAAAATAATTGTTCCTTCCATCAATGTACGTATTCGTTTCCTAGCTACTTTGTACTCTATACAGATAGATCTGCTTGTATGAGTCATGTAAACAAAATCTCTATAGAACTAAAGCAAAAGCTATAGTTTTCATAACAACTGTTTGAGACTCTACAGTAGCAGAATGACGCTTTAGTGCGATTGAAATCTGAGCAGAGAATTCGATTAGATAATGTTGTCATTTGTGACGTGAAATTGCAATAGATCTTTTCGCTTTTGTTTTCCAAAATGTGTTTGATGAAGTTATTGGAGTGTAAAACACCGAGGGAAGGAAATTATAAAATAATACAATGGAAACATTACTAAAATTCCCAGATTACAGTCAGACGAAAAAATG
The DNA here is from genome assembly GCF_964235325.1 of Thermobia domestica. Taxonomy (NCBI): domain Eukaryota; kingdom Metazoa; phylum Arthropoda; class Insecta; order Zygentoma; family Lepismatidae; genus Thermobia; species Thermobia domestica. The sequence goes on from NC_137468.1 coordinate 71,109,257, forward strand.
TGTAGGGATGATTGCTCATTCCAGGGATAGCATATGCCAGGAACACCGCACCTGCAGCCCTCCTGAATTTCTGTGGCAACTTTTTCCTTCTTCCAGTAAAGTCATTTTTCCAAGAGTGATTTGCATCCCATGAAATAATTTCGTATAGGAATGAAACAAGTTAGCGGGAAGGTCATTTATGTTTTCCGTGTATAAATGTAATTTTTTTATGTTTAATATTTGAAACAATTTACCCTGCTACATATAAATGAAGGTGACAAGGAAATACTCCAGTACATTTATAACGTTCATCCACTGTTTCTACATTTAGATGCTCTTCATTACTAGAATTTGATTTTGTTTATGAATAGGTCGATGATTGTACCGAGGGACATGAGCCTTGATGTAGCGAAAGACCATGGGCGGAGTTATGGGGGGCATGGGGGGAATTGTCCCCCAACTTTTTGAGAAAAAATAAAAATGCCACCTATAAGATGGCCACCTACCAAGACCTCCGAGACCGACCAAAAAGTCTGCCCCCCACTGCCCTTCCAGCAGACAATTCCTAGCTCCGGCTATGCAAAAGACAATACCGTACTTTGAATATAATGATCATTATTTTTTGCAATGATCTTGTCAATACGATCACTATTTTTTGCAATTTTGGAACCAAGGTGTCTAATTGCATATTTATTGTATGTTCTTTCAGCAAATGGTCTATTAAAACTGTGAAATGCGCCGGATTTTCTTTGTATTATCCCAAATGCTCTCAATAGTGTCTAATAGTTTTCTTTTAAATGCGATTCAGGGTAATGAAACGTAACCTAAATGGTATGTTATAGAGTTATAGCTAAAGCTATTATACATAAAATTAGTATGTCATAAAACACGATTTACTTAAAAGATTTAACAGTCTTGACAGCCGTATGCCAAAAGTAACATAATCTACTAGAGGATCTCATTTGATGTTATAGAATGTTAAATAAAACATGAACACATTATTTTTTGAAAGGCACTGCAGACTAAAGTTAAGGTATAGAGCTGTGAATTACTTTGGGTATGAGCTTTTAAAGTGTTTGGCGTAAGAGTTCCCAAGTCTCGGTTTGGCACATCTTGCTTTGCAGGTGAAGATCCATTATCTCGCTGGTCGATCAGCTGATGTGAATCCATCGAAATCTGGTTCTCCAATCCCTTTCTCTAATTGATAGTTTTGTTCTCGGTTCATTTTTCGGGCCCCACCTTCGGTCTCTTCTAATTGCAAATATGGAAATTGGTACTTAGTATAACATCTACAATTATGACGAAGATCCCGTCATCTCGAGTGTCCATGAAGGTTATGAACCTCAGATACGTACGTCTTCTTGAAACCTTCTTTGATGCCATCGTACCAGATCGTGGAATCTTGATGTAGTTAAAAGGCGGAATGAAACTCTTGACGGTGACCAAAATTACGGAAAAGTCTGTGAACTTTTTTTCGTCCTCATTAAAAACAACTAGTAAGTTTTAATTCTACTCCATCAGCAATCCATTGTATTTCCACAAGCTGACACATGGGGAAGCAAAATACAGGCAAAGAGGAGCAATGACAGGAGAGAATAAGGAATTGCTGTAAAAGAAAAAAGTAGCGGAAGTCGGCTAAGATGGAAGTCTGCATGATGTACCTGAGTTTATTGTACAGAGAAAATTAATTTTAAAAAAAAGTTACAAAAGCGCTCAAGAGAGCTTGAGACCACGATAATTTCTTGAATTGACATCAACGGGGATCGAACCTATGGATTTTTTGAGCACAATCATTAACAGTAGGGAACAGGAAAAAGTCACATGGAGTTAGATCATATGATTAGGAGCAATGGTGTTCGACGGTGATGTTGTCTTTCTGCAAGAAGCTAAACACCATTCCTTAAGTGTGACGCAAATCGCTGTCATAGTGCAAATGCTGCTATCCAAATGGCCATTTGTCCGGACGTTTACGTCGAACGGAATCGCGTAATCGTCGTAACACAGTTGCGTAGATCTCCTTATTGACAGTTTGACCACAGAACAAATTTAAGATGTGCGATCCCGAACATGCCAATAAAATCAACACAGTAACATTTTCAGCAGGATTGGCCTTCTCTGGCCTTTTAGGATAATTTCAATGGGATGACATTAGCTCGGTTTCTGTACCCGTAAACCCATCATTCATTTTGTATGACGATACTGCCCAGAATTTTCGGATCATTGGCGGCTGTTTTCTTCTCCCCTGCTGATGGTGCCATGAGCGTTCTTCTGGAACTATGTGAGATTCCTCGACAGGAATTTCGCTAATACACGCCTAGATCTTCATGTATGATTTGGTAAAATTTGGAGTCAATTGAAATATTTAACGCCCCCGTAGTTTCACGGACAGTCAGTCTATGATGGAATTTCTCGGACATTATTCTCAAATGACATCCCTCACTGATAACCTGTAAATAAAGGTAAATAGAAGAAACACACTTCTTTTATTCTACTTAAGGAGCTTACCAAAGCTGCCTACACAGCACACGTGAACCACTCAGATCAAGACAGATTCTTTCGCCAGTTGAAGGAATAACATTCCTTAAATATGTAGGGTCACACAGTGACATCAGGAAAACGTAGTCTGGAAATAAAATGAAATAAATAATTGGCATGCAGTTTAAAGTGATTTATTTATTTGTTTAAAAACTCCGAATAACACAGGATGCCCGAATTATAACTGAGAACTTTTAAATTACACATTATTACACATTTATTACAGATTTACGACAGTTATTACACATTTCAACAAACGGGTCTTTTGGTTAACTAAACTTTGCGAAAGTAGTCGTAAGTTTGTGAATTTGTGTATTTCGTGCTGACGGTGCTAGTGTACCTTAAGAAAAAGTACAATGTGCGTATACTATGAAGTGTTATGCAAATGCAATGGAAATTTCGCCTTGTTTTATAAGGATCGTTTGTCATCTACCATATTATACTGCAGTAGGTTGGCTTAGCTGAGGGAAAGTTCTAACGCGACTTTTTGAACGTAGAAATTTTCTTGAAACAGAAGAATCGTACTCAACAATGAGTGATTATGAAAGGATTTTATACAGATTTAACTAAACATATGAATGTTGAATGAATAAACATATGAATGAACACATGAAAGATGTTTTTAAGATTATATAAAATTATAAAATAAAAAAAATCAATGGCAAGAAAAAGGCAAAGAAAGGGAAAATGGTCTCGAAAAAGGAAAATGGAAGAGGGTTGTTTTAGAGCAATGGTTCCCAACACCTTTTGGAGGACTTTATTTATCACCATCATGAACGAGACTCCAAGAAACCTAAATCCTAAAAATCGTGATTGAAATCCCAATCCTAAAAAATACAATGTGTCCTGTCACCAATTAAATATGTTAAGACAAAGTACGGTTAGAAATGTAAAAAATGATATTATAATGTTTGATGAAGGTTGGTTTAAGATAAAACCCTTTTCCCATCTACATAGGTTGGATAAAAAGTACTGGCAACCCTGCCGGCACGCGCCAGTCTAGTGACGGAGAACCGCGAGGTGGCAGCACCGGAGAAGACAATCTCAGTCGAGGAACTTAGGTAAGTGGGAACGCTGTTGAGTCAGTCAGTCAACGAGAGCAGTGGCGTCAGATTGGTATCGCGAGTGGAAGCGCTCTAAACACAATGTTCACTAAACATGAACAGCGTTCGTGGATCAAAATTGAAGTGGTACGTGGTCGTAGTGCACAAGAATGTTTTCAGGGACTGCGGGAAGCCTGTGGTGATGCAGCGTTGCCATACCGCACCGTAGCTCGATGGGTTAAAGTGTTTCGTGAAGGCAGACAGAACGTGGAAGACCGCCAACGTTCTGGACGACCTCCCGTGGACAACATGACAATTCAGCTCCTTGCATCCTTGCTGGACGTGGATAGACGGTGGACTGCGCGTGAGTTATCGGCAGAGGTTGGGGTGTGCCATAAAACTGTGCTTCACATTTTGAACGACATCCTGGGTTTTCGCAGAATTGCAGCACGTTGGGTTCCACGTGTCATTACCGAGGTACCGATATGCATTGGCACAAGAATTGCTGGACCGCCACCAGAGGGAGGGTGACAATTTCTTGGGCAGGATCGTTACCATTGATGAAACCTGGGTTCGATCCTACGAACCACGTTTGAAGCGCCAATCCAACGAATGGAAGCATCCCGGTTCCCCTCGGCCAAAGACTGTGCACCCTAGTCAGGGAGGAGTGAAGGTGATGTTGATAGTGGCGTATGATGTCCAAGGGGCTGCACCATGCTGTACCAGCAGGGCAGACTGTGAATGCGCCATATTACTGCACGTTCTTGCAACACCATCTGCGTCCCGCACTTCGGAGAAAGCGACCTGATCTTTTGGCATGGACCCCAATCATTTTGCACGACAATGCTCGCTGTCACACAGCTAACGCCGTGACGGACATTTTACGTGCCTGGAACTGGGAGATTCTGAAACATCCACCATATTCGCCGGATATGAGTCCGTGCGATTATGACCTGTTTTCAAAGATGAAGCAACCACTTCGCGGACAACGATACAACACCAGACAGGCCATCCTCAATGCCGTAGGGCGGTCGCTGCGAGACATAGCCAGAGAACAAGGTGCTGACGGAGTACGGCGCCTTCCATACGTGTGGCAGAAGGTTGTGGACATGGGGGGTGATTACATTGAAGGAATGTAGAACGTATTTTCCCTTCTAATACAGTCATTTGTAAATTATAACAATTGTGCCATTACTTTTTATCCATCCCTTGTATTAATTGCGTGTCCTGTAGTGAATATCCACTGACCTCTACGGCGTATACAAACGCTTATTTCTTGCGTTGTGGCGTCTATGAATAGGATTCAAGAATTCTGTAGAGAATTTATTGAACTTCATCGAAATTTACCTGAACTGTAGAAGGTAAAGAGTGAAGATTATATAAACAGGAATCTGAAAATTGCGGCCTTACATGTTTCTATAATAATTTATCCAAGCGTCTGGGGTGCAATGGCTGTTTCAAATTTAAGTCCTCGTACGTATTTCCGCACACAAGATAACGCAAAGTGGCGAACAACCACTGATCGGGAGATATCGCATCTTTCATATTTGTATCCTGTTTTTTTTTTTTTAATAAGAGGCGTAACCATTTCCAATATTTCACCAAATATAGTTGAATCCATTCGTAAATAAGTCCATAGTCGAACTTATCTCAAGCTCGGCTATTAAATTTTGATAACTAAACTAGACCGTTTCTTGAACCACCCTTTTATCCACACCCTCTTCTTCCTTTTTGGTATTCCCGAGTCTTTTCCCTTCCAAAGCACAAGCAATTACTATCGCTAAACAAGTGCTTCAGTGGATATGTTTATGCGATCAAACTCAAAATTGAACTGAAGTTTGTGCAAATAGTTGAATCGTGTATGGTCGAGTGTTTGCGCAAACACAGTGTTTGCACAAACCGTGGATAGTCTATGGGTCCCTTTACATGCACATACGGAGACGGTTGTACGTGCGAAAGCACTGATAAGGAAAAAAAAAACATTCAGGACGACGCCAACGATGCAGCGAACATGCAGCATGGACCGCAGACACGCAACATAGATCACAGATTAAAATGTGTAATATGATCATGTGAATCGTCGTTCGTCTTATTTAAAACCATGGGCCGCGTTTATGTCTGGTGCAAGGTTACAATCCGCAGCATATTTGCCCAGTCTTGAAATGGCGGAGGCTCTGTGATGCTGTAGGCTACAAATATCCTGGTTTGCATTGAGCCTTGTTCTAATGCTTACCAGTCGCCTCATTGTCTGTGATTATGTCGCTAGTTTGGGAGACCATGTGTACCCTATGCTTCAGAAGTTGTTTCCAAGTAATGATAGGATGATAATGCGCCCATTCATACAATTGAAGAACATTGGGATAAAGTTGAAACATCTTCCCTGGCCCTCCCAATTCCCAGATCTGTACATAATTGAACATCTGTGATCTGTTTCGGAAACACAAATCCTGTGTAAATTTCTGCCTCCATCCTTTGTCAGGGAACTGAGTGATGCACTGCACGCGAAATGGTATAAAATTCCACTTGTTACCTATCACGATCTTTACGACTCCATTCCTCGTTCCACTCCATTCCTTCCATCCATACTGTTGTAAGGCGGAAAGTTGGTCCAGCGGCATATTATTTTTTGTAAGTTGTACTTTTTCAAAAGACATTTTCTCACATTGATAATTATATATATGTATATTATGTAATACTTCCGGTATAAACTAATTCACTCTGTATCATTTACGCATTTTCTAACCTAGTTTGTCTCACAAGACTCTATTTGCTACATTGATGAGACATACCGTATAAAGAAATATAAATCTGTGTATCACTTCATCTCTTTTTGGTGAGATAAAGCGATACACAAACTTTTCTCCATATTATTTGCAAAATATATGTAAAAACATATATTTGACCAGTGATTATGATATATTACTCTAAGATCAATTGAAGGTGTACAAAAAGTTCTAGAATATAGTTAAATGAGGCATTAATATGACTATTTTAAAATTTAAAAGTGTATCACTCAACTCTCATTTACGGTATTGTCTCGCACACCGTTGACCAATTATAAAGGGCATATTCTGAAAGCATTACTTCTCATAAGTTTTAAAAAACAGAAACACTTTTATATATATAACAATATGTTCAATATGTTTAGTGATTTCCATCGCTCTCTATTTCAGTGCTGATTATTCTAAATGGATCAAATAGTACAGGAAAAATTTACTAAAAAAAGTGTTATTCTGAAAAAAAATTATTCCCAATATGAAATTTTGGTCAGGGGTCACATTTGGTATTGGATTTAAGAATCTAATGAGTCCATAAAAATTCGAGGGGGGAAAGTCGTTTTATTGGGGGAGGGGGAAATCGTGAAAAAATGAAAAAAAAATATTCCCAACATGGAAGTTTGGTCAAGGGTCACATTTGGTATTGTATTTAAGAATCTAATGAGTCCATACAAATTCGAGGGGGGATTCGTTTTGGGGGGAAATTCGTTTTTTTGGGGGGAGAGGGGGAACTCGAGGAATAGTAAAAACTTTAAAAGTATGTCATGTAGGGTGTCTGCTAATAGGTTTTGAGGTACGCTGAATCGATTAAAGCTAGTATTAAATTGATAAAACAAGTAGTTTTCAATATAAAAATGTTTAGTATAAATACGTGCAGTTGTTTTTTTGTGATGGAGAATAGTTTAATATCAGCATAACGCTTTTTGGAAAATCTTGCAATTCTAATGAAAACTACGACCTGTTCTTTTAACATTTTGAGAAAATCATTCTTAGTTGCTGTCTGTAGATGAAACTGTAATGTAATTCAAGATATAGGTTTAGATCAGATTTAACTGGAAGTTGGCATGAAGATCACCAGAATGAGAGATCAAAAGATGTAAAACTGTTTTGTTTACATTGTTGGAGTCGATATCTGTTTAAGAAAAGTTAACGAATGTCGATCATTAAAGAAATATTAAGATTTCGTGTTTACGGAACGTTTGTTGTGAAGAAATTGTGTGTTTCATATTTTTTTAATGTGTAGTCATCTTGTAACTTCTGCTGGTACTCGTTTCATGCGTGAGTTTACGTTCCCTGATTTATGTAGTTGGGTCTTCTTTTAAGGGTAGTAGCACTTCTATGAATAAATATTTTACTAATGATGTCATCAGCACGACTTGGTTCTTAATTTGAATCTCATTCTGAGATTATTAAAGAATAGTTTAATACAGCATTAGTTACTTCATTTACTGAAGGCGTTGATACATTATATGTTATTTTGTTGTTTTGCAAGAGTTTTTGAAAATCACGAATCGATATTTAATAAAGTATGCAATATAAATAACCACTGCATTGACTACTAAATGCGTTGTTTTCTTTTTTACTTTCAGGGTATTTGTGAGCTGGATGATGAATCCACATCGTAAAGGAAGCTTTTGGATACCGTAGAAGCTGGGCAAAAATCTAATAACTTGCGAACTGAAAATGTGTGACACTGATTGTGAAGGTGATGACGGGGAAACCTACGACCTGTGTTTTATTTGTGATGAACTAGTGGAGAGTGAAAAAGTATCACTAAAAAAAAATGTGCTGTTTTAAGCCACTGCTTGATTTCACTTGTGAAACCAAACTCGTTTTTGTCTCCTGTTCTGCTTGGTATAGCATCCTTCATACATCAAAAAGTTGGATCTAGGTTACTCATTCAAGTGCTCTCAAACTTGGGTGTCTGTGCAAGTTACCATGATTTAAAGGTACTGGAATCATCTATTATCCAAGCTCCATCTCTGACAGTTGATCCTGGCACATTCGCTCAATTTGTTTTCGATAACTGTGACGTAGATGTGAATACCATAGATGGTTCTGGGACATTTCACAATATGGCTGGTATTATGTGCGTCACTCCAGCCGAAGCTGTTCAACACTCTGGCTATCAAATAACCAAGCAAACAAAATTAACACTCTTGTATAGCTGCAAAGAAAGGGCTAGTCGCAGTCATGAAATGCCCAATCACAAATGGAGTTGGACTGAGTAAATTCACTTTTGCAGATCTAGATAAATTAATGCTTGAGATTAATAAGTATGATGATTTCCCAACACCTGTAGATGTTTTATGGATGTTTGGTAAAATGTGGAACAAACATGGGATACCTGGCTGGCAGGGCTTTCTGGAAAAAGTGACATCAAGTGAATATAGTGATGTTTCCAAAATAATACAGCTCCCGTTCATCATGGCTCCACCATCTGATCCTGATACTGTTTATACGGCTCTTATGATGGCGATCGAAGAGGGAAACAAAATAGATCTGAAAACCGTTTTTGTCACTTTTGATTTACCTCTGTTTATGAAAGCAGTAGACATTGTGCTCTCAGCGCCTCCTGATTCTCCATTAAACAGAGTTGTAGTAAGACTGGGTGGGTTTCATCTTCTTATGTCATTTTTGGGCATGATTGGATTTATCATAGCAGATAGTAAGTTACAAGAGTTACTAAGTATTGTGTACGCTGAGAACACGGTTAAGCACATACTCAGTGGGCATGCTTACGCACGTGCTATCCGTGCTCACATGTTACTGTGTACAGCTCTTGGAAAACACATACTACAAAACGTAACTGTTTCTCCTGAAGAAGAGATACAAATGAAATATTTACTTAAGTATTTTGAAGACCTACCGACAACCAAAACCCGCATCGAGGAGGACATATTAGTAAAAAGTGTATGTGAACAACTGAAAAAACATATCACAGAAATAGAAGATCGAGGACCCACGGCAAAGCTTTGGATGCAATACTTTAAAATGGTTACTTTAGTAAAGCGGTTTATCGAAGCGGAAAGAACAGGGAACTGGGAACTCCACTTGTACACAGTAAAGTTGATGGTACCTTATTTCATCGCAAGTGGACATATACACTATGCAAAAGCATGCTGTATATACTTGCAGCTTATGTCCAAGTTACCTATAAAAAGAACCCAGATGAATACCGTAAATTTGCTGCAGGTTATTCTACCATCAGACGCACGAACAAATACTATTCAGGAACATCACCAGACATGGTGATAGAGCAAACTGCCAATCGGGAGTTCAAAGTGATGGGAGGAGTAATTAGAAGAGGTTATACAGATAACGTGTTAAATGCATATGTTGTGACGAAATCAGCTTTTTCTGATATTGTTAATGCACTGGAAGATTTCTGTGGAATTAGCTTTTGTACGTCGGAGCAGCATGTTGATGCTCGAGAAAGTCGCGTACAAAGAGACGAATTAGATGTACACAAATTGTATTCATGGTTAGAGTTGCATGATTCTTTTTCAAATTCTACTTCCGTTCTTGTATCCCTTGGGACTGGCGTGACAGGGAATGATTTGATCAATTGCCATTTATCAAAAGAAGTTGGAACTTGAAGGATGAAGGAACTAGTAGGACAGCAACTCCAGAACGTAAAGTTAAGGAGATGTGATAATATCAGGCCCCTAACAGCAGTTCATTCGTCGCTAAAAGTGCATGACCGAGTCATCAATGTTGATCCATTAATTTTGTATCAACGAATGCTCCTCAAAAGAGACGAAGATCTGTCAATTTTCTTCAAGTATGAAATAGCTCCTTATCCCTTATCGCTATTTGAGAGCTCAGGCATGCGGAAAAATGTAAAATCTGCTTTGTACGATGAGTTTATAAGTTGTGAACCAGACAGTGAGGATATTTTGTTGCAAAATGTGGCAAGGTACGTCATTGATGGCGGCCACTTGCTATATGCACTGAAGTGGGACACCAAAGAGAAAAATCAAACATACAAGGACTTGTGCAGCTCCTACGTTAATTATGTTCAAAAGAACTTCGTCACGGCATCAATCACAAATTCTCAAAATGTCAGTCAGGCCCTAAAACATGCTGTAGTAGTGTTTGATGGATATGATGATCCAAACAGCACAAAATCAGATGAACATGCGCGCAGGTACAAATTGTCCTGTCCCCGTGTTAATGTCGAAGAGCACTTGCCTGTGTTTGGAAACCAGATAAGGTTCTTGTCTAATGAGGAAAACAAAAAGCAGTTGATAGTTTTACTGACAAAAGCTTTCGAAAGTAGTGGGATTGAAGTTCGACAGTCGACTGGAGATGCTGACAGACTAATCGTGCAGACTGCCATTGAAGTACCTTCTAGTGCCATTGTCACTCAAGATACAGACATTCTAGTCATAACAACAGCTCTTGCTCCAGTCGATCAGGAAACTTATGTGCTTAAGCTAAAAATTGGGCGACGCAAACGGAAATTATATTCTTCTCGAAGCCTCCAAGAGCAACATGTCGGTGTGAGAGAATATATTCTCCTGGCTCACGCGTTCAGCGGCTGTGATACCACCAGCGCTATTTATGGTAAAGGCAAGACGCAGATCCTAAAGTTGCTTGAGACAGACAACCGTTTAAAAACCAGTATCCATATATTTAATAAAAGGGATTCAACGCACGAGGAGGTCATGAACGCTGGAGAAACTATTTTTCTGTGTCTGTATGGTTGTAATGATAGGACACACACACTGGATGCTTTTAGATATATTATGTTCCAGAAGTCTTTAAGGAAAATTACAGCAAAGCTAGTATCACTTCCACCAACGTCCGCAAGTGCAACACAACATTCCTATCGTACGTACTATCAAGTACAACTTTGGATGGGAAATAAGTTGAATCCGGAAAACTGGGGTTGGACTCGACAAAAAAATGGAATTTTGCAAGCCACCAGGACCACACTCGAGCCTGCTCCAGAAGCTGTACTCAAATTGGTATTTTGCTCTTGCAAAGGAACTTGCTCGACTTCGCAGTGTACTTGCATGAAAAGTGGCGTCAAGTGTTCACCGCTATGTAAAGTCTGTGAAGGAGGAGCATGTCTCAACATGGAAACAAAAGAGGATACTGCAACTACCCATATCGAAGATGAGGTCGAACTTGTGTGTGGTGTTGATGAAGCTATTGTTGATGATGATGATGAGAATTATTTACTATGTTAATACGATTGTTACCTATGATATAATATGCTTCATACAAATTAATTCATCACAGTCTAATTGTAGCACATTTTCACTTTTTCTAATCACTTATTATATACATTCCCCTTACTTGTCTATTCACATTATTTCAGTAGAAAAATCATTTTTATATTAAAAACTACTTGTTTTATCAATTTGATACTAGCTTTAATCGATTCAGCGTACCTCAAAACCTATTAGCAGACACCCTACATGACATACTTTTTAAGTTTTTACTATTCCTCGAGTTCCCCCTCCCCCCAAAAAACGAATTCCCCCCAAAACGAATCCCCCCTCGAATTTTTATGGACTCATTAGATTCTTAAATACAATACCAAATGTGACCCTTGACCAAACTTCCATGTTGGGAATAATGTTTTTTCATTTTTTCACGATTTCCCCCTCCCCCCCAATAAAATGACTTTCCCCCCCTCGAATTTTTATGGACTCATTAGATTCTTAAATCTAATACCAAATGTGACCCCTGATCAAAATTTCATATTGGGAATAATTTTTTTTCAGAACCAAACAATTTTTCCTGTAAAAGAAATAGATGAAAGTTATCGTGCCCATTTCTGTTGTTTCCCTTATGTAGCTATAGACAACTGTGGCGTCGTTTTAGATTTTGTTTCTCGGGGTACAAGATCCTCTACCGAAATAAGAATGTCACGTTTTATTTATTAGGTTATTAGTATTTCTTGATTAAAAATATGTATTTATCAAAAGTCGAAAATGACGTCCCTAATAGACTGTGTACAACAAATGCACCACTATATGCAAAAATTGCACGCCAAGAAAGACTTGTGGGAGTGGAGTGAAATGTATGTAACAAATTCATTATATGACTATGCAGAAATAAGTACAACTACAGAACTGAACAACCCTCTACCCTTGCATTCTGATTCATCAAGATTACGTCTACCAATCAAATAGGCGTTGAATGTATCCCCCAAGAATCGCCTCCCATGCAGCTAAAGTTAAGCTTACTAGAAAGCAAAATATGTATGTTCCTTGACAGAAATTGAAAAGTTCACGGATTCTCTGAGTTTGGTAATCTTAGCTAAGGTTCGTGTCAACAAGGTATTGGCACTGTCTGTTAAAGGTCTCTGATGAGCAAGTTACCGACCAACAATATCATACTTATGTCCGATGAGTGACATATCAAGCGACACAGATCAGGGAAGCAGCGTACGTGTCATTCCTTTAAGAAGACGTCTACATTCTGGGATATATGTGGTTGAGCATTATCCTGTTAAAATAGCATCCGTGTTGTGTGAAGGAACTTTTCTGATTTATTGGCCACTCGTGAGGTTGCCCTGAATTGGTAGTAGCTGAGGTCGTGTGTTGCACCCAATGCTGTCGTCTCAAACCGTTATGTTTGTCTTTTGGCTACCATGATGCTCGACAATACGGTAGCAGATTACACTCATAATGCCAGCGTCTAAAACTAGGTAGCTGTCACAGTACGACTCGTCTGGGCCGCTCAACATGGTAAGCAACAGCATTCACATGCCCACTGTAGCCTGAGACGTTTGTGGTTCTGGGTCAATGAAAGCCAAGTAAAGCCATGCGTGCCCCAGTATAATATTCCCAGACGCTGTCAAACAGTCAACTCAAACAGTTCTACATCCATTATCCTTTACCGTCTAGCTGATGCTGTGGACGACGGTGTTCGCTGTCATAGCCCTCTGAAAAATATGTCTCTTATCTAGTGGTGTGTCCGTGTCCCAATCGTTCCTGTGTATGATTATCTTCTGTTTCCACACGCGTATCATTGTTTTGGCGGCGTGCTTTGCACGTGCACAAACTTCTCATGGTCTTTCTTTTTTGTAGGAAAACCTAGGAGTCCATTGAACACAGTATATTAGTAGGCTACATCGAGCCCCGCTCTACTAACTGAATGCTATGTTGATCGTCGTCCTCTCGCTGTGCTATTCCTTAAATATAACTAAAGTATACTTCCTTGTATAAATTATACTTCTTTAAATATACTTTTCAATGTTTCTCACGAGTTTCAACTTATTTTCTCTCAACTTCCTCAAATTCTATTGATCCACGTTGGAACATAACCATGTTAGAAATATGGGAATTCATTGATATTTTTACAACTAAAGCTAGAAAGCCAATTAAAGTGCTGTCTTAAATGATTCTTTAACGATTTCTTTCTTTTTAAATTGTAAATCATGTTTGATTAACTGGCTGTAGCAAAGTATAGTAGCCACGCTCATAATTTCACCAGTCGTCAAGTTTTAATCGTAACTTAGAGAAAACGCTATGAGGACTTCGGCAGAGGGTTTACATTGTGGATATTTGCTTCTCCTCACGATGCATTACGTAAATACGTTTACATTATTATATAATGGTCAACTTTAAAAAGTCTGCTCCAGCCAGTGGCGTAGCACACTTTTGCGGGCCCCCCGCAAAGTATAGAGAAGGGGCCCTAGTTGTAAAGCCGACAAAAGTAAGGTTGAAGCTCTACTTCTTTAAATCTTTATTCATCGCAAGACTTCGGGGCCCCGTATACCTCGGGGCCCCCCGCACTGCGGGGGTTGCGGGGGCAGCTGCTACGCCACTGGCTCCAGCTACAACCCACTGTAGCTAGTATTCTTCTCACCTACTGAGCGGCACTCCCTAACTCCCAAACAATATAAGCATTCTATGAAATAGATCAACAATCGTCTCAGACGATAGCCAAGCTCATGCTCAATAAAACTGTCTAGCCGTATATCCTCTTTAGAAAACACCACAGAATTGTAAACTGCACAATTTGCTACATACTCAATTTAATTTTCAAAGAAAATTACTCGAATAGCATAACACGCTACACAGATAAACCCAGCTGCATTAACACCATGTATCGTGAAAAGTTGAACCACTTTATAATCAATGTCATCTGTTGCAGAGACGATAAGTAATATAAATTTACATCAAATTTGACAGAACAAAGACATGCTACATAGCTAAACCCAAGGTTACACCATCTGTCGCGAAAAGTAATTCAATCTTAACCTTGACATAACGAAGACAAAGTTACTGATCTAACCGAAAGTTGCATTAATGCAATCTGTCGCAAAACACTCGAAAACGAGTCCTACTTTTCTAGGGATGGTATCGAGACGAGACGAGACGAGACTTTGTACAGTCTCGGTCTCGTCTCGGTTTTAAAATAGCTGTCTCGATCTCGGTCTCGTCTCGAGTCAAAAATCGCCGTCTCGGTCTCGGTCTCGGTCTCGTCTCGGTCAACAAATGCTTGTCTCGATCTCGGTCTCGGTCTCGAGGGCCAAATTTCGGTCTCGTCTCGGTCTCGTCTCGAAAGTCTCGAAATAAATAGGTGAAATTAAAATTGTAAAAGTATTATTATTGTAAAGTCTGTCGTTTCTGCTTCTTATTTTTGACCTTATTCTTGACTTAGAATTATAGTATGGTGTACTTCTTCAGACCTTATTTGCTAGCGCTGATGCCTTCCATACGTGTGTTCCAGTTTCAATCATCAGTGGGTATATCATATCTGGGATAAAATTCTAATAGTAACCCATATTTCACTTTTAGCAAAAGACTTTCTCATATAGCCTCAGTACTGCCTATACAATTAAAAACTATTAAATTAACTTCAGTACTATACAGTAGTTTATTTCCTTTCTTAGAATAAGAATTGTTCAATACATTCTAACGGATAACGCAACACATAGCAGCATGAATGTACTTAATCGTACCGAAATTGAAATTTTACAATTTCTCATTTATTATCCAATACATTATGTTTTGACTGTCATTTTAAAAACATAATATAACGTTCATTATCTGAACAAATAAGGTAAATTATTACTACAATATATTTTGTTTAAAATTGATCAAATGCTTTATTACCGTTTCACATCTACGTGTTTAATTGACACCTTATAAGACGAAATTCCTGAACTTTGTGCTGGAAGCTACGGCACTCATCTTTGCTATGTGTGGCCTCGGGTTGCATCACAAAACAAGTTAGATTCAAAGTCAGATGTTTCGCATACTTCGTGTCTAAATTTAAGTACATTCTGTTTCTTATAAAAGTTCCTAAAGTTGATTGATTGAAAATTACTTGCGAAACATGAACATACATATTATATAAGTATATAGGTAATTCGAACTAGCTGTATCTATTTTTTCTCTCTTGCCAAAACTTAACTTTCTACTTTTCTTTTGTATTCATTTTCGTAGTTTTGCAGCAACATGAAGTATTAGTCAAAAAAAAAAAAAAAAAAAAAAATATATATATATATATATATATATATATATATATATATATATATATATATATATATGTGTGTGTGTGTGTGTGTGTGTGTGTGTGAGCATTAGTGGTAGACTATGTTAAGTCACTTTTTGGTCAAATTGAGTTAGAATACTTTTTTAAATAGACTTTGTTCTTTCTAGCGGTGTAATAATGTAAGTCTAAAGCCATCTTACTACTTTGTAACTACTTAGTATACTTTGAAAAACAGTATTTTAGATCTTAGTTAAGGAACCGGTTTTTCGCTTCTCCTGTAAAATTACGAAATTATGACTTGGTTTAGTTTACCTCTGAGGTCTCGATATAAAATCATCACCATCATCATAATCAAGCATTATCAAACCATGCTGGATGAAGTCTTCCCAAGTTTTCTCTACAACTATCTATCTTGGGTAATTGTTTTCCAGGTTACTCCCCACTGGTTTCTGATTTTGTCACAATTTCTTGTATGCGGACATTTCCTAGGCTGTTTTTGTCACGTGGTATACAATCTAAAATTGTTTTCGTCTATCGATCATAATTTCGTCTTGGCGGTCTTGCAATATGTCCATCACATTTTCCGGTCTATTTCATTAGTACCAGTCATTAGTTGCCAAATAACTCATTTCTATATATTTGGGCTACAAATAGTTCATATCCTCTACTTTTGGAGCACAGACACGCTACTTTTTGATCTTCGAATCTGGCAACACTCACTCAATTATTTAAATTAACACAATGTAAGAACCCCCATTTGCTGTAATGACTAGTATGCTTGATTTTGGTTCGCATGGTCCCGAGTTCGATTCCCGGTAGCGGTAATGTTCAACGACCGAAGTTTTTCGGATTCCACTATGATCAGTAACTCCACGTCTCCTGTAGCCGCCCTAGCATAATCATGAGACGTTAAACTAAAACAAAAAAAATCAACACAATGTGTATTACTAACTGTGTCTTTGAATAACTGCATATAGCTATATGGTATGGATCGAGTTTGAGGTGGTCGGTGGTCAAACTATAACAAATGAAATGCAGTTAGGGCGTAATTAAAATTTTAATAAAGCAGTGTTTTAATCTAAAAAATACATCAGGCCTAAGGCTTAGGGAGAACAACTAGTGCTACTGAAAAGTTGTCAGTTACGTTGAATTTCAGTTACAATTTGCTTTTACATGTATTGCTGGAACGAAAACTTCGACATTAACATTATAAATAGCCCAAAGACTGAAAAACATCATGTTTTGAAAACATTCTTGGACCATAAAACAAATTACGAGTAATTTAAAAATATTTTGCACTTTAGCTACGTTATTTGCACTATATTCAGGGTGCGAATTACCGGGGGGGATGAGGGGGATTTTCCCCCTCAATCACATTTTGTTCCCCCCCAAAGAAGTCAGCTGAAGTATCCCCACCGGGGATGCTCGCTTCCCCCCTCAAACTATGCTTAGTATAACTCCAAATTTCACTGATTTTTGTTATTTCTTGTAAATTTAATCTTCTAGCTGTATTTCGAAATGATCGATGTAAACTGTTCAGTTTTGGTCATTTCTACTTACCACCTAATTACCCACTATTTTCAACGTTGTTTAGTAGAACTATATTATTATGACTACGGTTGTTACTTGCAACTGTACCTTCGTACCCTTCAGTTCGTCATCGTTTGTGAATTTGAATGTACTAATTGCGTATAACAAAGCCACATATAGATTTATAAATGTTCTTAGCGGTTGGCCAAGAAGTAAACAAATAGCTTCTTCTACCATACTTGGCGAAGTTCGGATATGTCATATTCATCCTCTATATTTGTATCGATTATCATCTTATTTTAATTTTTGTTATAACATGTTATTTCATTTTCCAGTGTACTCTTTGTTAGCACATGGTCTTCATTCCCTAGTAGGTTGTGTGTATGCAACTCAAAAGTTGCATTTAATTTGTGATAATTAGCATAGTAATCACTGTTTACGGAAATGAACTTTTGAAACTGTACTCAAAATCTGAGATATAGGTATTCTCTCGTAAGTATATGTTAACGTACACGCTGGGGGATACGCTCCTAGTGAGCAGACATGTTAATGAAGGTGATTTTTAGGTGAATAAGCGAATAATTCAAGATTTGTTTCAGCATTTGTTAATACGACTGGTTCTCCGTGTCATTGTCCGTGTCTGTATAAGCATTTCAGCTGGAGCGGTTTTTTTTTTTTTTTTTTTTAAGTTAACCCTTTATTTTTCCACCTTTTCGCTGTACAGTTTGCTGTCCACGCAATTAATGTTGTCTGAAAAACTTCAGTGTAATGTTTTACTTTATTTGAATAACGTAGCCCATAGTGAATCAACTCATCTTCAACCTAACAGTAAAGTAATTTTTAAGTGTTGACTTTCCGTGCCCATCACGGAATCGATATTTGGACAAAAAAAGTCGTGATGAGCACAGCTTTAGCGGGAAGTAGAAGCACAAGCTCGAAATTTGAATTGAGAGATTTTAAATATTTGGCCTTCGATGTGACCTTGATGTGAGAAATCGGGACCAGCAACAATCCATTTCTTATTTAATAGGCTAATATCTAGATTTTCTTAAAAAAAAAAAAAAAAAAAAATGTCCGGTTTAACTGATAATTTTAGTGGTTTTCACAAGACTGAAGTAGGTTTCTTTTCGCAACCTGTATGTATTAATACAAAGTGGAAGCTTTCAATGTGAGTGGAAAAATTAACATATGCTTGTGATCATGGCTATCGCTCGAGCCAAATTATTAACTAAATAAACCTTAGAGAGCTACGGGGACAAGAGTGAGTACAACATTAAAACACGTTCAGAAAGGTTTAGTGGGTGTGTGTATGTCAGACAATATATATGTGAATAGTTATTGTCGGTAGATTTATTAAATTAATATCTTATTTATTACAGATGTCACACACACACACATATCTATATCTATATCTATATCTATATCTATATATATATCTATATCTATATATATATATATATATATATATATATATATATATATATATATATATATATATATATATATATATATATATGGGGGGTAAGGCATTTATTGTCTCATTTTGAAATTTGAACCTTCAGACTATGTCCTTTGGCCTAATTTTATCCCCCCCAATATAGATTATCTAATTCGCACACTGACTATATTTATAATAATATTTAGCAATTTATTTAAGTTCGCAACACTGCTTAAAATAATGTAACCATGACTTGTTGTAATTAAAACTACTGAACACTAATGTTATAATGTTCCTGCCATTTGAGTTATTAGAGATCTCCAAAATGTTGATGTTAGTGATATGTATTGTCCTTCGTTACACTGAATAATATATGTGCTTTTGTGGTTTAATTTAATATCTAAATTAGAAATATGTAGAGCTCTTTCGTGGCTAAGCAGTTAGCCTATGGCGTGAGAGACCCGGGTTAGATTCCCGGCGGGAGCTCATGTGGTTTATATTCAACGTTAATCAGTAGGTTCAGTCTCATAAAACCTCGCTGCTGAAAGAGGCGTTAAAGTCAATTAAAAAATGAAATGAAATTTTTGAGTTTTACGTCCCACGGTTATGCCGGTTAGGCTAAAGGAGACTGTGATGATGAGAGATGAATGAAATGGTGGAATGAAGAAAGTGGGAGGAAACGGGAGAACCCCGAGAAAACCCACGCACTAAATTAAATTAACTGAACAGAAATATGTAATATCAAACGTAGTGCAATTTGAGAAATTACTGTAACTAGATGAAATACTATATATAACTAGATGAAATACCCATTTTTCGCATGGGACCAGTATTTGGAAGTCAAGGCCTGTGGGTGTATCACTATCTCAGCAACCGCAAAAACTATACATTTGACGCTAATATCGGCCATTTTGGATTACTTTTACATGTCTCGGTATCCCTCCTGTGAACTCCGGCCCGCAGCTGAATGGGGTGAATTTGGAGATTAATGCGATCGGAGTTTCACCATTGATCTCAGAAAACGCGAAAACTATCTGACACTAATATCGGTCATTTTGTATTATTTTTACGTTTCGGTACTCCCCTCACCCGCAAGTAAACCACGGCCCGCATGCATTGGTAGCTGACTGAAAGTAATCGCTAATGGAAGTATCACCATTGATCTCAGCGACTGCGAAAAGTATGTATTCGACACTAATATCGGTCATTTTCTACTACTTTTACATGTTCCGTTAAACGCCCCTCCTGATTCAAAATTAAAAAAAAAAAACGCTTCTTCTTGGTCTGAGGCCTGGGACATGATACTAGTCACCCAAATTTCGTAACTCTTGGACTCTCGTCTGGTCCCAAGGCCGCACACAGGCAATCAGAAAGACAGGCACGCAGACACACAGACAAACAAACTCTTCCTTTTACTTATATTAGATATGATATACAGGCGAGCATCCAAGGGGAGTGTTAAAGGGGTTATACCTCCCCTTGACGCTCAGCTATACACTGTATAAAAAGGACTTCAATCCTATTTCTTTCTTTAGACTGGATAGAATGTCAAACTATGGTTTACCCCCCCCCCCCTTGATCATATCCTGGATCCGCTGGTATATATATATATATATATATATATATATATATATATATATATATATATATATATGTTGAGAGAGGGAGAGAGAGACAGAGATGACTATACACATCAGCAGTGGATTTTGTTTCGGGAGAGGCTTGAGAACAAGTAAGAAATATTTGTGTTCTACGTGCAATGCGAAAAAATGATCACAAATCTATTTCGGGAGGGGCTTCAGTCCGATAGCCATCCCCTAAATACGCCACTGAACATTAGTCAACTGTTCCCATATTACCTAATACAGCAACGAAAGAAATTTTGAGTAAAGGTCAATCTTAATAGTTGTCTATATCAATATTCGAGACGAGACCGAGACTTTCGAGACTGACCTAAGTCTCGTCTCGGTCTCGTCTCGATTTATAGAATTCCGTCTCGGTCTCGGTCTCGTCTCGGTAGATAAAAGGCCGTCTCGATCTCGGTCTCGTCTCGGTATATAAAAGGCCGTCTCGGTCTCGGTCTCGTCTCGATAATTCGAGACGATACCGAGACGAGACCGAGACTAGTCTCGGTCTCGGTACCATCCCTATACTTTTCGGTGCCCGTACAGGCGGATTGGAGCGTATATTACGAAGTGCAGGTAAATCTGTCAGAGGGATTTTCGGGTTTTAATTCCACATTGAGAAAGATATTAGGGAAAAGTAAAGTTCAGTCACGTTTGTACTGAAAGAATATGAATTTTAGTATCTGAACCCCTTTTGTTAAAATTATATAGAATAGAATATATGTACGCTACTGAAATAATGGATTTTTTTCAATGATTACTAGATTTTGCACCTAATCCCCACCATAGCTGTATTATGTTCATCTTTCCAACTGTTAGATAAGGACCGTCTCCTTTAGCCTAGCCAGAATAATCGTAGGACGTAAAACTTAAAGATTTAATTTATCTTATGGTAGATAAGGACAATCATATCCAGTTTCAAAAGAGAATTACCACCAAATTTTGCTATATCCATTATATATAAACGAATGATTTACTAAATTTTAAAGCAATAGAGTTGTGAATCTGGAAACACTAATCATCACTATTAATATATAACATGCTTACATGCAAATAAATTTTCATCAAATAGTTTAGGCCAATATATGTAAATTTTCATTCTTCCATTGGCCTATTGTTTTATAATAAGATTAAATTCAAACATCGTCGTAGATACTTAGGCTACACACCCACTATTATTTATAAATAAATATTATCTATTGAAAACCCGCATACGTATTTTTTTCCTCCAAAGATACAAATTCTCCACATTTTATCGTAAAGTTGCAAATGAATTAATCAAAATATATGAATAAAAATGAAAGAAAAAATGAGAGAAATTACTATCAACTCACCTTGCGTCCATATCTCGCGGATAAACATATTCTTAACATAAAAAGTAGTGTTTTCATAGTAATAGATTTTTAAACAATTACAACAAATAAAGTAAATTCAAAGTTTTATAATTTAAACGAATATCTATTGTTAAAATAATGCTCTGAGCAGCCAGTATTTCTCATATTTTTTAATTTTAATTTTATTTATTTAATTTAGTTTAACATCCAATGATTATGCACTGAGGCTAAGGGAGACGGTTATAATTGAATGGATGATCATAATGGTGGAATAAAGGAAGTGGGAGGAAACTATAGAATCCCGATAAAGTCCACGCACACGATGTTTGTTCCCCACAAAGCTCACTTGGCGAGAGCTGGGAACAAACCAAAGATCCCATGCACCAGAGGTGAAAGTTCTACCACTGAGCCACAGTAGCCCAGTACTCTTAATGCTAAGAATATAGTGTTATCCCAAAATGCTACTTGTGAAACAGAATGGGGAAGAACTTTTATAAATACTTACTTGTTAAATGGCTACAATACGATCCGAAAGTCTTGTCCCTTTTTTCATTTGTAGGTATGTGTATTTTTATTCCTTTTTTCGTTTAGAAGGCTGACACCTCCCTCCTTTTTTTGTACGCATATGCAGTGGCGGCGATTGGTCGATAAAAGTGGGGGGACAAGATATCATCTGAATATATGTATATCAATGTTACTGTTCCTAGTTGTTTCTAACACTTTGTTTGACGAAAGGTTGTATAACTAATAGGATACTATCTTTTCAGTTAAAATACCGTATATCGTGTTTAATATTTAATTAAGTAAATTGACAAGAGCAACGCACATTAGGTACTAATCCTTGATTCCTTGCTCTTAAAATTCTGTCTGGAAAATTGTGATCAGATTATTTAATAACATATTTGCAAAATAAATAAATAGAAAGGATATTATTAATCATACTAATGAGTAATGAGGCTTGTTTTGTAGAAGTTAATTGAAACTAGAGATTAATAAACAACTTACATTTTTAATTCCACACTTGCCATTAAATGTATGTTATTACTCTTAGAAAATGAAAGACAGTAAATACTACAAGCATATGTTATGACGCAATTGTAATATTAATTCCTTTGAATTGCAAATCCTGTAGCTATCTTAACTCCATGAGAAGACAAATAACCAATACCCACTTACGCAACGACAAATATTATATGCTAACATCTTTCTCTATGAACCAGTAATATATGCAAAAACTTTACATTTCCAAATGAAACTAGGCCTACGTATATACATTAATCATTTTAAATTATGGCTTTTTAAAGGTAAATTATTGAATTCCAGTCAATCAACTATAGCATCATCCATATTTATCCTAGGATCATGGTTAGTACCTCATTCTCTTCAGAATAGAACAAACTTTCAAACTGTTCCATTTACGTTTTCTTATCATGTTCCTAAGGCGGGAAATTTTGAGGGAAATCTGGATTTTTTCTGATTTTTTCAAACTTTGATCCCCTCTGGACCCCCTATGTTAACGCACAGATCTCAAAATCAACTGAAAAATATGAAGGGGTGTACTAAATGTGTATAAACAAATTTCAAGCTTCTATCTTGAAGACTAAGTGCGGGAAAATGTTTACCAATGAGCTAAGAACATTCCCACAATGTCCCAGATGTCCCAGATGTAATATAAAATTTTCCTGAGACATCCCTATTTATCCTATGATCATTGTTCGTACATCATTCCCTTCAGAATAGAACATACTTTCAAACAGTACCACTCATGTCTCCATCCTGTACCTGAGGTGGGAAAATCGTGGAAAAATGGATTGTTTAAAAATTATTCCTTCTTTGTACATTTTGCCCCTCTGTACCCTCTGTTTTAACGCAGAGATCTGAAACAAATCTGAAAAATACTAAGGCAGCGTTTCCGAACCGGTGTGCCGCAAGGAAATCGAAACAAAAGTATTAATTCTGTAGCAACCATATTGCAAGACATAGGAAAAAAATGTATATTTTTGTATTTTATATTACTATGAATTTCTACCATGGAAAAATTACTGTAATTGTAATATATTATTCTACATCTATTACTGTGTAGCAGACAGTATTTCGGCTCGTAAACGTTTCCACGGTTAGCTGCTATGTTACGCTTCAATTGAGAGTCATACTAACACCAAGAAATGGAAGCACTTGTACGGTACGCGTCAAGTGAACGTTCGTAGAACACTCATTCGCACGTGAATGACAGAACAACACTTTGTTTAACAGCTGTGTTTTGACTTCGACGCATTGCAAGCTGTCTAGTTGTAATAATATGCACCGGTTTTGATTAAAACAGCAAAGTTAAAAGTACAAGATATTTGTTTGTTCGTTCGTTATTTAGTGATCTTCGTTCTTAGTGAATGGTTGGATACAGTTTTCGAAAAAAAAAGCGTATTTTTAAAAATCTGAGTCCTATATTTCATTGCAATTGTTTTCTATTTTAAAATTAGAATAAAAAATAAGTAATGAATTAGCATAAGGGAAAACCAGTGATCGAGCTTTCATCTCTGTGAGAAGGAGATCAGTAATAACAGAAAAAATACCATAGTATTTTATATTTGCAAATAATAATAATAATAATAATAATAATAATAATAATAATAATAATAATAATAATAATAATAATAATAA
The DNA here is from genome assembly GCF_964235325.1 of Thermobia domestica. Taxonomy (NCBI): domain Eukaryota; kingdom Metazoa; phylum Arthropoda; class Insecta; order Zygentoma; family Lepismatidae; genus Thermobia; species Thermobia domestica. Next base: position 71,133,641 of record NC_137468.1, read on the forward strand.
TAATATCTATGAGTGTGCCGTAAGTTGAAAAAGGTTGGGAAACGCTGTACTAAGGGGTGTACTAAATGTGTGTGCAAAATTTCAATCTTCTAGGTGTAAAAGTAAGCCTGCCAAAAATAATATCTCTACAATACTCCAGATTCCCGTATAAAAAAGGGTCTCAGGTAAAAATTCCCTGAGAAATCCCTATTTATACTAGGATCATGGTTCGTACATAATTCTTTTTAGAACAGAATAGCCTTTCAAACGGTACCATTCACATGTCTCCATCATGTATTTGAGAAGAAAAAATCGCGAAAAAAGGGATCTTTGTTAAAAAGTTTTTTTTTACCTTTTTGCCCCTCTGGACCTCCCTGTTTTATCGCAGAAATCGGAAAAGAATCTGGAAAATATTAAGGGGTGCACTGAATGTGTGTGTAAAATTTCAATCTTCTAGGTGCAAAAGTAAGCCCTGCAAAAAGTAATAAAAAAGTAATATCAAAAAATATGTTTTAAGTTATGACGTCATCACACTCTACGTCTCGACTCAGAAAGCGCGAAAGCATATGTAACGTGTTCTACAATGCCTTCCAGGCTTGAGAAAAAAAACCCAGAAGCTTTCTTGTTAGTTTTTAAAATCGAATAATGAAGATTCTAGCCTATCACCGAAAAATATATGATATAATTTAAAAGAGTTACGTGGTCACTTCAAAAAAGTGGGGGGCAACTGCCCCCTCTTGCCCCCCCTAATCGCCGCCCATGCGCATATGTGTATTTATTCTTCAATTTCTTTTCAGATTGCTGACACAAGTACCTACAGTGTGGAATTATGTATTCTGGCATGCATGGGTAGCAAACGGTACTGCTTTTTAAAAGAAAAGGGCGGTCGACCATCAACATGACAAGAAACATGAGGTATATATATTACTGGATACCACAAATAACAAATAGAGACCTACACAACATTCTAATACAAGATGGTATCACAAAATTAGGTAGCACTGCAAATATCTTGGAAACAAATTATGCAAGATAGATGGTTGTGAAAAAGTATTGGAAATACCTTAATCCAGCAACGGATCGATAATTGTTGATAATGATATGTATGCGTTTCAAATATAAATAGCCCTCACCACTACACCCATGCGAACCCACTTCTCATTCACGACATCTGAACACTTGAAATTAAGAAATAAATGCTTGTATCTTGTTCTGAGAGATCATATGTTTAACCCTGTAACTGTAAGAATTTTTAAAAACAAAGATAGTTAAACTAAGATTTACTGTTCCTGACAACTGGATAAAATTGGTGTTATATCTGGATATAAGTAACGGTTCTGCAAACTCGAAATATTTTAACAACCGGTTCTAGGGAACCGGTGCGAACCGAATGAATAGTACCACTGCCCTCTCCCCATGTAATAAAAAAATCATTGCGAAAATGATACTGTGAACTTGGAGTTCCAAAAGTGACTATAGTGAATACATGAAAAATGGTCTTGAATTTACATCTTTTAGAACATCATTCGTAAATGAGATGGGAACATGCGACAAAGACATGAAACTTGCTAAAATTTTGCTCAATGTGTTTGTGAGAGGCAAAGTTTTCTTCTCAGACGAAAGTGCAATTTATTGACCTTGTCGGAATAGGGGAGTTTTTTTGTGTGTGTGTGTGAACAAGAAAAATTTGGAGCGGCGGAAAATTTCACACAGGACATGGCGCCACCTCAAATTGGGTTACGATAATGGTGGTACCCATACTGATGTTGTGGATCACTAAACAAGCTGGAACAAGACGGGTAACAAGACTTTCGGACTTTACTATATTAGTACAGAACATGGAGCCCTCGGGGATATTAAAATTGATATTGGCGTACGCAGAATTTTATCACGGGGAGTTCAAGCATTCAATCCTATATTCTTTCAGAAGTACGATTTTTGCATATCCTTATATAGTAAAAGGGACCACGGTGGCGCAGTGGTAGTGCGTTCACCTTTGGTGCATGGGGTTCCTGGTTCGATTCCAGCTCGCTCCAAGTGAACTTTGTGGTGGACAAACACCATGTGTGTAGGTTTTCTCGGGGTTCTCCCGTTTCGTCTCACTTTCTTCATTCCACCATTTCATTCATTTCTCATCATCGCCGTCTCCTTTAGCCTAGCCCACATAACAAAGATTTCATTAGGTAGAATGATGAAATTGTATACCTACAGTTTTAAAGAACATTACTCTGTACAAATACAAATTTTCTTAATAACGAAATTCTTATTGTGTTTTTCAGGCCTTTAAACTGATCATGTATGTCCAGTCAATAAAATTCACGAACAGATCACCCGTCATTATTATTATTATTATTATTATTATTATTATTATTATTATTATTATTATTATTATTATTATTATTATTATTATTATTATTATTATTATTATTAGGGATGGTACCAAGACCGAGACGAACTTCTATATACCGAGACAGACCTCTATAAATCGAAACGAGAGTTAGGTCAGTCTCGAAAGTCTCGGTCTCGTCTCGAATATTGATAGCTATTTTACCTTTACTCAAAATTCGTTTCGTTGCTGCGTGAGTTAATATGGGATTGGTTGACTCATGTAAAGTGGCGTATTTAGGGGGTAAATATCGGGTTCAAGTTCCTCTCGAAATAAATTTGTGATCATTTTTCGCATTGCACGTACAACACAAATGTTTCTTATCCGTTCCTCAAGCCTTTCCCGAAACAAAATCCACCGCTGATGTATATAATCTTTTCTCTCTCTCTAGTATATATATACAGCAGCGGATCCAGGATATGATCAAGGGAGAGACTAAACCATACTTTGCCGCTTTATTCAGTGTAAAGCAGGATTGAAGCTCATTTTATCCAGTGCATACCTCAGCGTTAAGGAGGGCTATATCCCCTATTAGTGGGGTAGGGTAACCGAAGAATCTTGCAAATCGTGCTACAAACATGCCGTTTGGTGACGTGGTAGACCAATACCTAAGGATAAAATTTAGATGTAGACCCCAAACATCAAACCCTTTATTTGGCCCTGTGACGTCATCATACAACATGGCCGCCCGGACATTACAGAAACACCGTTTCTCACAATAAAGGCTCATAAAAGGGTGATTACAAACGATTCACATCAAATTTTGAATTCGTATTACTCATATTTGCTAATAAAAGGTACATTTTTTGTCACTGAATTCTGTAATTAGTATTATACAGGGTGAAACAAAAGTCCGTTGAAATCGGCCAACTCCGTTATTATTGCAGAAATAAAGAAATGTAAAGAGAGCAAAATTGTTCGAAATATGTAATCTTCAATTTAATATGTTGTAACGTTTAAAACTGGGCAGACTTTGTGCTGTACAGTCACCCACACAAGTACCTGGACCTCAAGTAATGGAACTATAATAGTCAAAATTCCAGGTACATATCTGGGCGACCGTACAATGTTATGAACCCCAATGTTAAATGTAAATGTAATTGAGATTACCTATTGCAACGGACATTTGCAGAATTGACGTTGCAGAATTGATTTACGGTGCTTGCTTACAGAATTCAGAAGATTATGGAATGTGTTTGGCTAGGGCTGCATCCATGGTGCGGAAGCACATGTTTAAAGCTTTCCCACAATTTAATGGGCATTTTACCACAGCTTGCCAGGAGCAATCAGTTCCACAACCACTAGTAACACTTGTACTTATGATTCTTGAAGGCCCTAATATTGCAAATGAAGAAACTGTTAATGTAAGCCGTGCTGCATTGTCAGTGTCTCAGTTACTGATACGCAGTGAAACGAGAAAGAAAGCAAGGACAGGGAAATGTACGCCATCCACTATCTAGCGAGACTCCGCTGCCCCTGTACATTGGATTAATGATCCATTCAAAAGCGCGGAACAGAGGGATCGTAGATAGACTGAATAAAGTAGGTGTGAGTGTTTCATATGATCGAGTTCTGGAGGTATCGGCCACCATGACCAATGCACTGTGTGAACAATTTGAAACTAAGAAGAGAGTACATCAAGATAACCTTCAAACAGGTGTTTTTACTTGTGCTGCCATAGACAATATCGATCACAACCCATCCTCAGCAACCTCTATGCAAGCATTTCACGGCACAGGGATATCTATAATTCAGTCATCTTATCCTCGCGGTGATACTGGAGTTATAATCAACAAGTGGTCCGGCAAATGCAAAGGTGACTTGCCTGCATGGTTCACAAATGTTCATCAGATGTGAATGCTTAAATCATATGTGCCTCTTTCTACCGTCAATAGTGTTGAATTACCGCTACAGAATGATATTTTATCAAATATGTGGTTGAAAGCAATCGAGATTATTGACACAGAGAAGGCGCAGTATTTCTGAAGAACATATTACCTCGGCAGCTTTCCATTCTCAGCAACTTCGTGATAAGATTCAACCTACAAGTAGGTGTGTTCTACTACCCTTGTTGCCAGACTCCATAAACTCGTCTGCCATGATTTGTCATTACATTGACATAATCATTCAGACTGTGTCATCACTTAATCCTTCCCAAGTCCCCGTGGTTACCTGTGATCAACCCGTTTTTGCTGTAGCGAAGCAAGTTCAGTGGTCCCAGCCTCTTCAGTATGAGGAAGATAAGATGTTAGTTATGATGGGCTCACTTTATATTGAAATGACAACCTTAGAAATGTTGGGTAACTGGTTGACTGAGAGTGGGTGGACTAATCTTCTAGTGGAAGCAGGCGTAACCACTGCTGGAAAAGCAGATAGTTGCTTACATGGATTCCACGTGAAGCGAGGGAGATATGCTCGCGAAGTGACATCTGCAGCCCTGTACTAAATGCTGAAGAAAGCATACTCAGAAAGTGCATCGCCTGAATGTCCCCAAAGAATTGAACAGTGGGTTAAAATTAGACAGAATGAATGGTGTAAGTATTTGAACTTGAAATGCTTCTCTTTAGGCTCTTGCACAGCTTGCGATCTGCAGATTTTGAACTCTACATCAGTTCCCTATCAGAGTTGTGTCCCTGGATGTTCGCCTTGGACCACACGCACTACGCACGTTATATGCCAATATTTGTTAAGTCATTACAGGAGCTCAGTTGCAAACATCCTACCATTTATGAAGAGTTTGTGCGAGGAGTTTTCGTTAGTACTAAGATAAGTCGTCCTCATTCTTGTATGGGCCATGATCAAATGCATGAACAATGCAACAAAGTCGTCAAGTCTGAAGGCGTAGCAGATGGAATAATTGACAATTCTTCAGCGCTCTTGAAGCGGATGGTGTCTGGTCCAGTTATTGCCAATCTCATTTCCAATTTTGAAGAAGAATATATATTGTTACTTGATGAAAGTGATTGTCAGACTCATCACGAAGACACTCTGGCTGCCAATAAACGATTTGTAAAAGACGTCTCAAGACTGGTGTGTACATTTTCAGAAGACGACAGAAATCCTTTCACGCAAAACGGCACTGACCTTGTAAGCATAGTATCTGACGTAATTTTGAGCGAAGATGCAATTGCATCAGTGTACAATGCTGAAAAGCTCGGCAGAGACTAGTACGACAGCTTCAAAAAAGAACGCTTAATGCAGTGAAGTAAATCAATTTTTGAACCAATTCATCGAAATAATCTAACCCTCCACCGCAAACAAATCACAAAGACCACTGCCGCACACCGCAAGGTTAATATCATGAAAAATGATTGTTCTCTTTTCAGCGGAATGTTTATTGCTTGTCAGAGCCGACAAGGCGATCTTTCTGACTTCTTTGCTCATGAAAATTTGGAGTATCCTCCATCACTTTCTGACGATGGTTTCATTCGCAAGGGAACTAAGTCAGATGTTGTTACGTGTCTGAAAAAGTTCAGGAGATTCCCAGCATAATGCTCCCAAGGCCATATGTGTGATACTTGATGGTTCTGCTGTCATACACATGTCTGCAGAAACCTTCCGAGATTATTTTGATACGAAAGTGAAACCATATATATTATCAATCCTCACGGACAAAACTAGGACTGGACTTTGTTTTTAACCGCTATCTACCAGGCAGCCTGAAAACTGAAGAGCGTCGAAAACGAGGAATTTCGCCACGAGTACGAGTTCGACACTACGCGGATTCCTAAAAATTGGACCATGTTTCTGCATAATGAAGACACAAATAACGATTATTAAAACTCATTGCAGACTTCTTGTCAAATATTGAAACACCAAAAGGCAAGACTGTTGTCTGCACTAAAGACACTGGCATATGGAGCACGCCCAATGTTGATGTTTCCAAACTCGCACCCTGTACACATGAAGAGGCCAATACGCGACTACTTCTGCATGCCAAACAGGCCAGTGACTCGGTCACAAATCGATTATCATCAGAACAGTTGATTCTGATGTGGTGGTGCTAGCTTTACATACCTTTCCCAACCTAACCCTCTCTCACAGGGGCGGATCCAGGGGGGGCGATCGGGGCGATCGCCCCCCCCCCAGAAGAGGAAACTTTCTTATTTTATATATATAAATAAAACTCATCCCAAAGTTTGGAGCCCTTAAAACTAGCAGTATGACAACCCACCGCTCCCCCCAGAAGTCAGTCCTGGATCCACCCCTGCTCTCTCATCTATGGATTGATTACGGAGTTGGAAGGAATCGAAGATACCTTCCTGTCCATGAGTACGCAAAAAAAGCTTGGAACCAAGATTTTCAAAGCAATTCCATTCTGGCACGCATTCACTGGCTGCGATACGGTATCAGCCTTTGCAGGACGTGGGAAGAAAATAGCCTGGGAAGCTTGAAAAAGCAAACTCATATGTCACTGATGGATTTGTAGAGCTTTCACAGTGTCCTTCGGAAATTGCAGACAGTTCTTTCGGGGAAGTGCAGCGCTTTACTGTGTACTTGTATGATCGCAGAAGCACCGCAGAGAGTGTTAAAGAATGTCGGAAAATGCTCGTCACCAAGAAAGGTCGTTCACTGAAAAGTGTACCTCCAACTGAGGGAGCACTTCTTCAGCATGTGAAACAAGCAGTGTTTCAAGGTGGATATATTTGGTCTTAGTGGCATAAGTTAAAACCTAGTATACCCGATCCTCAGCAATGGGGCTGGAAGAAAGCTGATGCTTCATACTCACCTTTATGGTCTTTACTGAAACAAATGTCTGAACACTCCCAAGAGCATTTTCACTGTGGATGTAAATCACTGTGTTCGCGTGCATGTAAATGTACTAAGTTCTCTCTTCCCTGCACACCTTTGTGTGTGTGCGATAGTCAGTGTAAAACAAATACTTCCAATGGAAATTAGTGATCTGTGAGTGGTGGAAGTATGCTAATGTTAGAGGAAAGAAATATCGTGTAATCTGCACACTCTTGATATCTTGATACCAGAGGCGGCTTGTGAGGGAAGTTGCACCGGTAAAAATTAATGTTTTTCTCTTCAAATTAAGTAAAAAAAAGTTAATTAGTATAATAATTGTTATATATAACAATCAGTAAATGAGGAAAGTTTCCATCTTTTAGTTTTAATAGAAAATCTAAATCTTACCTGTGTGACTTCCCTCGCGAGCCGCCTCTGTTTAATACTCGTTATATAGTGATACTTTTTCTATTATGGCAATGTGGAAGACTTTAATCAATACATAATTCAGTTTATCCATCAAAATATAGAATATATCGTTTGTAATCAACGATTTATGTGCCTTTACTGGTTTCTGTAATGCCCATATCAGCCATGTTGTATGACGACGTCACACGGGCAAATAAAGGGTTTGATTTTTGGGGTCTACATCTAAATTTCATTCTTAGGTATATATCTACTACATTACCAAGTGGCATGTTTGTATCATGATTTGCAAGATTCCCCTATCTCGTGACGTTACCCTACTCCACTACTATAGCTCTTCCCTTGGATACGCGTCTCTCTCTCTTTCATCCTCTCTCTCTGTATATATATATATATATATATATATATATATATATATATATATATATTAAAATGATGAAATTTTGTACCATATTATGTGAAATATTGAAGGGAAAATTCTTCTAGATACTCTAAGGACAATATAATATCACTAACATCAACATTTTGGAAATCTCTAATAACTCAAATGGCCTAGACGATGCAATGCGGATCATTTGTATCTTAGCGTCAAATACTATGATCATGGTATAATGCATTTCGAATGAATGAAGGAATAAAGTTACAAGAAATGGAAAGTTTAAGATTTTTTAAAGTCTTTACTTCGAAAACGTGCTGACATATCATGTCTCATCATGTAGATACTTCTAAAAGACTTAAATGATCATAATGCTATTTACAACAACTGTTATTTCAAACCGTTTTAGGGATACCAAACACATGAATAGTGATTGTTATACTACTTAAAATGGCTGCAGGGAAGCAAACTGGTTCACACTGGTTTTTCATGAATCTAGTAAATTGGACCACGAGAAACATGAATCTGAAGGAATTTGGACGATTCGAATTTCGGAACTCGAGATATTCGAATTTGAAGTCACCAGGGAAGCAAACTGGTTCACACTGTTTTTTCATGAATCTAGTAAATTAGACCACGAGAAACATGAATCTGAAGGAATTTTGACGATTCGAATTTCGGAACTCGAGATATTCGAATTTAAAGTCACCAGGGTAACAAACTGGTTCACACTGTTTTTTTTATTTGGTTTTTCTTCTTGATTATCGTAAATTACACTACGATGAATATTGATTCCAATACTCTCTGTCGATAAGACTTTTGAAGTTGAATACTTGCAAATTTGAAATTTAATATGACATAATGGAGATGATTTTCAGCATAATATTTGAAAGAAGTTCTTTTCCTGTTTCTGATTCATAAAAGGTTTCACTGTTCGTATGCAGAGTAACTGGAAATTCGATGTATTAATTAGAGGGTGTATTCTACAACTAATTTGGAACATTTTTGCCTACATGGACCGAGGGTCGCAAGTGAATTAATTTTGAGTTTTTTTTTAACATTTGGGGATTTTTTTTTCAATTTTCGGAGCTATAACTAGAGGCTGCTAGTTGTGAACAAAGTGCCTCTTTATGTCTTTTTAAATTGACACATTTTGAGTAGTCGTCGACTGAAATTATACTGTGAACAAACATATCTGAAAGTACCATAACTCCTCGGGAGGCTCAAAGTTATTATTATTATTATTGCTATTGTTGTTGTTGTTGTATATCACTACCAGAGTACTGTATTATTGCTTTTGATTTAGATTTTTTGAACAACTACAGGCATTCTAGGATTAGCAATTTGTGACTCAATCGTGTATTTATTCTACTTTCGGGCATGTTGTTTGTTTAGGGTATGGGTATTAACTTTCGTTGAGTCAACAGTTTTTAATGCAAGACATTCAGTCACTTTGTAAACTAATGATAATTTTGCGGTTCTTGATAGGTTGCTTCACATGTTCCTACATATAGATTTGAAAATTACGAATGGCACTTGTTTAAATGCTCATACATCCTCTCTGTATTCTAAATTTATGCATTTTAATTAGATGAATGGCATGCAGGTACAACATAGATATAATATACAGAATAACAAATTACACTATATAGGCTAGGTTTAATGTATAGTAAGTACCAGTCTCAAAATGTTTACAACTCAAGAAAATGAGGATTCAAATCTTCTCGAATCTTGATTAGAGGTTCAATATGTGCGTCAAGAACCCAAATTCTTAAGGGCTCATGTTCATTGTTAACATCAAGTGTATATCGGTTCCCGCACCTCAATAATTGTTCTACTTTTTCTTGAATAGTTTGACATTGATCAATTGCTGGTAATCCTGTTCTTCTACTCGGACTATAACAGTGTATTGGTCTGCAAAGTGCTCTTGCTAGAATGGCCATATGGATATTTGCTCCCCAGCCTTCTCGAGCTATACCTCCTTCATTCATATTTTCGTTAGTAACTACCTCAGAGCTATGATATATATAGTTTAGGAGATCTCCTTCGTTGTCAATAAAGAATTGGACGCGTTGAAGTTCATCTTGAGGATCTGCTCGAGGAGTGAGTATCCAGTTTCGATTTTCCCACATATATTTGACGGTGTAGAGTCGTAAAAAATAGGCGTAAAACTCATGACCAAAGAGAGCAAGGCTAATTGCGTTGAACAAACAGTTACCCAAACCATTTATATGTGGAATTGTGAAATCACTAATGCCAGCCGCAGATCTATTCTTGATGTTGAACAGTTTGGAAAACTTCACTAACCCAATGAAGAGTTGGGAGAAAAGCATTGAGATCTTCAGCTGCGTGATGAAAGCGTATCCATGTGAGAGCATCACGAGATCGGGTGTTCAGCTCTTCCAGAAACTGACCCAATGGCTGGGAAGATGAATGTTGATCTGGCTTGGCTAGTGTTTCAGAGAATGTCACCTCCTTACGTTGTACATGCGTTCCTAGTGACTCTAAATGAGCTTCAGAAAGATCCATCTCAAGTAAGGAAGGGTTGTGTCGACGAGGCTCCTCGACCAAATAGACATCAAGTTCTTCTTCTACATCTTTAGGGTGTTCATATCGCACTCCACCAATGCCAGGGTAAACGTTCCGAATGTCGATCAAGAACTGTTGAAACATTCGCCGCCAATCTTTTAATGTATAGCCTTTATGATTGTATTTGAAAGGCCTGAGAATATTCTGGAAGTACACAAATTGATCGCAATACGTGGATGCGAATTCGATGAGCTCTCCTTCTTTATTTCTGTATACGCGGACACATTTGATGTGAGGTCTCATTTCCCCCCACATATTTTCGCAGTGATTTGTTGTTACTTTTACAAGGTCGGACTTATATGAATCCCCTTCCCTCGTGATTTTTACATTAAGTTTTGTAAAGCACTGTGAATGATTTACTCTTTTGTGGTTAACATTGCAATTTTTGGATATATTATTATATCCAGACCAATGATCTGTTGTCACTGTTGATCCTTCTTCAATATTATCACGGATTATTTGCTCCAGGATTTCTGCATTTCTCGTTTCTGTAATTTCCACGAAGCAGTATCCAGTGTCTTTTTCAACAGCACCAACGGCCCACAGAGAATCTCCTCTCAGTTTCCGGCCTTGATGATTTTTACGAGTATACAGATGACATTCATCCATCTCGATTTCTCCGGTGAGTTTTCGCCGCTTACCGACAGCATAATGACATATTTCTCGGAACACTTTTGTCCACTCTGAAATAACACGTGGGGTAACGTTAGTTCTTTCAAAAGCATCCATTCGTCGTGATTCGTCTCCTTGTAGCCAAATGTAAATGAGATGAAGGATCTCCGTAAATTTCAAATGGGTGTTCTCAAAAACTGTGTTGTGAAGAGGGGAGTATCGCTGTCCACATGGTGGTTTGCACTTTCGCTTGAGACGCTTACATTCTGAACAATTTCGTGATCTGCATCCTTGGTTCGAGCAGCGAAAGCCCCAACCCAATTTCAGATCTTTCTGATTTATGACCCGTAAGTGACTGTGGCACACAAAGCAGGTGAACTCCTCCCTGTACTCATCTTCTGGACAATGAACTAACTGGTATTTCTGCAGAAATTTAATTGCGAACTCTTCAGAATTGAATATGCTAAGAAAGTTGTCTTTTGTCAAGTTTACCAGTTCGCGCCATATGCCCTCGTCGTTCTTTTCTGTTGTAATCATTGGCTTTCGCCACTGCTTCATCTGTTCTTTTTTGTTTAACATAGTATGAGTTTGTTGAAAAACCAAACTGCTGCCTGAAATCAATCACCAAAAATTGGCATGCACTCTCAACAACAGGAACAGTGACAAGATTTAAACAACAGAAATTATATACTACCAGGATACTGTAAATATAACAGTTTGTTTTAAAGTAGTTCACATAAACTTCACGATTCATGCAATTTGTATTTAAATATTAATTTCCAGGAAATAACTAATTATTACAAAATAACCTGTAAGTTAGTTACAAATTACATCAAACATGAAGCTGAAACTTTATGTACCGGAAACATTATTTCTTTTCTGCCATCTATACGGCATCATATATAAAATGCTCCTATAGTTAATATTTTCCACTAGTTTCTTGAACTCCACATAACATAAGAGTAAAACAAATCATTTTCATATACAGTGAAATTTGTATTAATCAAAACTTAAATAAGGCGAAAATTTATCTATATCGGAAACCTTTTAAAGTCCCAATGGTTAATTTTATTTCTTCCCAAATTTGTGCAAAACGGAAATCTGACCCAAACGTAAGAAAATGTTGAATCCAATACATTCAGTTTCATACAAGTTTTACTGTAATAATAATAATAAGAAGAAGAAGAAGAAGGAGGAGGAGGAGGAGGAGGAGGAGGAGGTGGAAGAGAACTTTTACTCCAATATATCCAAAGCAGATGAACATGCTTACTTCTGATTGATCGTCACTCGTTTTATTCACTTGTAAATATTTCGATCTTTTTAAGTATATTATGCTTAGGTAGTGCCATTTCCTATTTTCTACGTTTCTACTTATGTTGCTTCAGCGTGCCGCTCAGTCAATAAAATATAAAGGAGTACTTTAAATATAGTAGGCTAGTAGAAAAATATATAGTAGGCTACGTGCCAAAAACTAAAAAGTAGAATATTCGATAAACAAGAGTTATTTGTTCTATACACTACTATTTATCAATAAATCAAACAAACTATTACGATTCGGAAAGTCCTAATTACTACATACGAAAGGAAAAGGGAAACAAATTTTCATGTATCGGAGTCCACAGAAAGGTTCATATCAAAATTATGCAGGAAACCGTCGCAACGGCATCCATATTTCAAAATCAAGTATCTTCAGTTTCAAAAGTGTGATCGTCAAATTTATTTCGAATCAATGTTTCTCACAGTTTAATTTACGATAATTGTCAATAACCGGTGTGAATCAGCTTGCTTCGCTTGTGACTTTAAATTCGAATATTTCCAGTTGCGAAATTCGAAACGTCAAAATTCCTTCAAATTCATGTTTCTCGTGGTCTAATTTACTAGATTCATGAAAAACCAGTGTGAACCAGTTTACTTCCCTGGTGACTTCAAATTCGAATATCTCGAGTTTCGAAATTCGAATCGTCAAAATTCCTTCAGATTCATGTTTCTCGTGGTCTAATTTACTAGATTCATGAAAAAACAGTGTGAACCAGTTTGCTTCCCTGGTGACTTCAAATTCGAATATCTCGAGTTCCGAAATTCGAATCGTCAAAATTCCTTCAGATTCATGTTTCTCGTGGTCTAATTTACTAGATTCATGAAAAACCAGTGTGAACCAGTTTGCTTCCCTGCAGCCCTTAAAATAACGTACATGTGTTAAATGTTTATAATGATTGTTGCTTTCGTTTGCTTCTAAAACATTACAACAATAGTTTTTGGTGGTTTTAATTACAACAAGTCGCAGTTCCATTATTTTAAGAAGTGCTGCCAACTTAAATAAATTGCTAAATATTATTCTAAATATAGTGCAAATAATGTATTAAATAGCTAAAGTGCAAAATATTTTAAAATTACTCGAATTTGTTTTATGATGCAAAGATGTTTTCAAAAGACGATGATTTTCATAGTCTTTATAATGTTAATGCTAATGTCAAAGTTTTGGTTCCAGCAATACATGTAAATGCAAATTGTAACTGAAATTAAACGTAACTGATAACTTCTCCTTAGCCTTAGGCCTGATATACAGAAAACCGCGCTTAATTAAAAGTTCTAATTAAACCCTAGTTACATTTCACTTGTTTCACTTTGACCACCGATCACCTCAAACTTAATCCATACCGTCAAATGGGGCTACTTTGATACAAAAAAAAAAAAAACATGTTCTTAAATATTTTGTAAACAACATACTGTAAGCCCAATGTTATATTTTTAAAACCATGGCACAAAAGAGTACTATCATTCTGTTGATAACCATTGTTGTCAGATAATGTCTTCAGCTAGAAAAAAAATGAAATAGGAGTGTTCAAAGTAGCACCATAAATGGGGCTACTTTGAACATAATGTTAATTGTTATTATAAAATTCTTCCTATAAGCTCTATGGTATTCTTTGATATTGAGATTAAAAGAAGCGAGTTTTATGAACATTTAGGTATATATTACATAGTTGTGCGATTTTCCTAACGGTCTACAGAAAATATTTTTAAAATATACTTACCCAATATTTCTTAAAGGTTGATGTCCATCGTATCACTATTGCAACTTGAATATTTAAAACTTTAAAAGGTCTCTCTTGTAGTAAGAGGTCCGTATGTTCATATGAATCTAACAGAGACGTTTTTAAAGATACGCAAATATTTTTTTCGGTACGATGGATAAGCACTATTTACACTATACACGATGGTAAGAAACTATTTGTATACAATTGGAACATGCTTGGCCTTATTGCAAATAGAGACTTTCAAAAGAGATACCATCAAACTTAAGAAGCCCTCGATTGCTAAGAATGGGCTCTGGTAACATCGGAACAATGTGTTTTGCACAAACCATATCACTGTCTACATTTTCGGGTCAATAGAATGTCATTCTGGTACCTGTTTTATTAATGCGCGTAAACTTGACTTTCCAATTGCAGCTCTCTTTGTCTATGACTTGCCCAGTATAATGCCATTTACCTTTCTTTAAAATATACCGTACTATTGCCCACGAACTGATTTTAGACCCACCAAAATCAGCTGTTCATAGTAGCCCCATTTCTTACCTAAAATGACATGTGGTTTTCAAAAATTCACCAAAATTTGAATATAGGATAGACAACAATAGAACCTATTGGAATCGGTAGATAATGGCTGAGATTTCATCAGTAACACTGATTTAGGCAGTTTAAACCAGAGTTCCAGAGACACAATTTTCTGGTCGACGAAAAATTAGAAAAAACATCGCTTCATATTTAATTTTTTTTCTCATACATCATTGTTAGTAAAGTTTATAGATTTGTCATGGTTGAATTCAGAACATTCCAAACTACTACTTGCAATATTCAAATGAGCCGCAAATGACTTTTCAGGGCATGAAAATTTTGATTGAAACATTTTCCCAGTTTTGTTCAAAGAAGCCCCCATGTTCATAGTAGCCCCATTTGACGGTACCATATAGTTACATGCAATTATTCAAGGACTTACTGTACAGTTAGTAATATTCATCGTGTTGATCTTTGGTTTAACATCTTACGGATATGCTAGGGCGGCTAAAGGAGATGCGGAGCTACTGATTATAGTGGAATTCGAACCACTTAGGTCGTTCAACTATTGCCCCACCGGAAATCGAATTCGGGACCACGTAAACCGAATCAAGCGTGCTAACCGCTAGACCAAATGGAAGTCCTCACATTGTGTTGATTTAAATCATTGAGTCAGATTCGAAGATCAAATAGGTAGTGTGTGTGTGCTCCAAAAGTGGCGGATTTGAACTATTTGTAGCCT
Organism: Thermobia domestica; assembly: GCF_964235325.1. Taxonomy (NCBI): domain Eukaryota; kingdom Metazoa; phylum Arthropoda; class Insecta; order Zygentoma; family Lepismatidae; genus Thermobia; species Thermobia domestica. Next base: position 71,149,039 of record NC_137468.1, read on the forward strand.
AAATATATAGAAATGAATTATTTGGTAACTAATGACTGGTACTAATGAAATAATTTTAACATGGGCTGGAAAATGTGGTGGACATATTGCAAGAAATTATGATTGATGGACGAAAACAATTCTAGACTGGATACCACGGGATAAAACATGCCTAGGAAACGTCCTTATACAAGAAGATTTGACGAAATCAATAATAACTGGCGAGTAACCTGAACAAGAATTGCTCAAGATAGATAGTCCAGAAACAGAATGGAGAAGACTTGGAAAGGCCTTAATTGATAATGGTTGATTATGATTTTATTATATCTGGACCTAAGAGGTAAATTAAGCAAAGTCATAATTTCGTAATTTTACAGGAAAAGTGAAAAACCGGTTCCTTAAGTAAGATCGACAGTACTGTTTTTCAAACTATACTAACAAGTAGTTACAAAGTAATAGGATGCTTTTAGACTTACATTATTACACCACTAGAAAGAACATAGTCTATTAAAAAGTATTCTTAACTCCATTTAGCCCAAGTGACTTAGCATAGTCTAGCTCTTAAGTTATATATATATATATATATATATATATATATATATATATATATATATATATATATATATATATATATATATATATATATATATATATAGACATAGGGCCGGATTTAGGGGGTGCACCGGAGCACATGCAACCCCCTTCACTGTAAATATACCCTATCTAAAATGAGAACCCAGCAGTGAAAAAGCAACATTGTCCGAAACTTTTTGCTGTCATGTGTCCGTTTTAGGCTTAAAAGAAAGCTTACTTTTTCAAAAGCCATAGATTAAATCGATTTTCTGAAGGTTGAAGGAAAAGGATTCACTGAACAAATATTCCTCATTCACACCACAAATGCCTAAAGGCATTTAAAAACTTAAAAATTTACATAAAATGTAGTGGTAGTTATTGGTGCATCCCCTTCAAGAAATCCTGGATTCGGTTCTATTTTAGTAGGTAAGTTAGGGTAAAAATGGATCCAAAATTTAACGAAAGTCGTACAGCAAAAAAATATTTTTGACTCATCAATTTTTCGTGTTGCACCAAAACTACGAAAATTAATACAAAAGAAAACTAGAAAGTTAAGAATCATTTGTTTTGGTAAGAGAGAGAAAATAGATACAGATAGTTCGAATTACCTATATACTTATATAATATGTATGTCCATGTTTCGCAAGTAATTTTTAAACAATATAAAATTTCAACGTAATGAACACACGATTAGTTTTCTCGAATAAAGATCACATGCGCCGCTGAGAGCCCAGGAATTAGCTTAATCTATGTTACGGCACTGGATATATGCTTATGCAATATATTACGACCTTATGAACTTTATAAGAAACAGAATGTACTTAAAGTGAGACGCGAACTGTACGAAACATCGGACTTTGAATCTAGCTTATTTGGCGATCCAACCCGAGACCTCAGATAGCAAAGACGATTGCCTTTGCTTGAAGACCGTACAGTTTTAGGCGATTCTTATCAGCAGGCATTGATTAGATTAAAGCAATTGGAAAGAAGATTCGATCAACACCCGGACTTTGAAGCTAAATATACGGAATTCATGCAAGAATATGAAGATCTTGGTCAGATGGTAAGGATTGATGAGAGTAAAAAGGAAGACGTCAGCGTTGCATACTATTTGCCACATCATGCAGTTTTTAAGCCCACAAGCTCTACAACGAAGCTCCGTGTAGTGTTTGATGCTTCAGCAAAATTTGACAGCGGAAAAAGCCTCAACGACATTCTCTTAGTTGGTCCTACAATACAGCAAGATTTGTTTTCTATCGTTTTGCGCTTTAGAACTCATTCGGTAGTATTCACTGCAGATATCGCTAAGATGTATCGCATGGTCAATGTTCATCCAGAAGACACGCCATTACAACGTATATTGTGGAGAAGATCTAGAAATGAACCGATTCAAGTTTTTGAGTTGAAAACACTAACGTATGGTACGGTATGTGCTTCATTTGTGGCCACAAGATGCCTACAGCAATTAGCAGACGAAGAAGAGCATAATTATCCTGTAGCAGCAGAAATATTACGTCGAGATTTCTATATTGACGATGTTTGTAGTGGCATGAGCAACATACAGCAAGCTCTAGAGGTCCAGAAGCAATTGATAGAGTTACTGGGAAAAGGAGGTTTTATACTTAGGAAATGGAGTTCGAATGATCCAAGGTTATTGGAATCCATCTCGCCAGAGCTTCAAGAAGTGCAGCGTCCAATCCAGTTCCATGAGGGCCAAGGCGTCAAGGCATTAGGATTGTCATGGCATCCAGACAAGGATATATTTCTCGTTGAAAGCAAGACGTCACCAATGAAGGTTCAAGAGTGCATTACTAAACGCCAGATTGCTTCCATCATTGCCACTATATTCGTTCCATTAGGAATAATTTCACCAGTTGTTATTTCATACAAAATATTTTTGCAAGAATTGTGGCGGCAAAAGGTTCAATGGGACGACAATATACCAATGGAATTAGCAAAGAAATGGACTCAGTTATACAAGCAGCTTCCATTAATCAATCAGATTAAATTCGACAGATATGTACTCGTTGAAGGAAACATAGCGGAGATTCAGATCCATGGTTTTTCAGATGCTTCTCAAAGAGCATATGGAGCTTGCATTTATATGCGATCGATCAATCAACAAGGAGAAATATCAGTTAAGTTATTATGTGCTAAATCACGTGTGGCCCCAGTCAAGAAAATCACTCTCCCACGTCTGGAGTTATGCGCAGCAGTTGTTTTGGCAAAATTAGTTCACAAGATTTTACCAATTTTAAAATTGAACATAAGTAGGGTCCATTTATGGACCGACTCCCAAATCGTGTTGGCATGGCTAGCTTACTCCCAAATCGTGTTGGCATGGCTAGCTTCTCCGTGTAATAAATGGAAACCTTTCGTGGCCAACAGAGTAGCTCAAATTCAAGACTTAACTGACGTTAGCTGTTGGAAACATGTAACTTCTTCAGACAACTCTGGAGACTTGATTTCAAGAGGAATAGATGCAGTTTCCATAAAGAACATGACATACCTTGTAGGAAATCCTACCCTTTTTTTGTGCCATACACGTGAAGAGTTTCCTGTCTGACCGAATGACGTGTATCAACATTGTGAAATAGTTCTATTTAATAAAAGTACAAAATTGAAGAATTACTATGCTAACCATACTGCACATCCCACTGATATTAATAACAAACGTTATATTGTTAAATTGGATACCTCTAAAAAAGAACATAAATGTCAGAAGGGTGCTGTATACTTTTGGTGCACCACATGTTAGAAGATTTACAAATAAAATTTAATACTTTGCATGAAAAGATATATTTATAAGGATCAAATTTCTGCAAACAACAGAATTAAATACAAAGTAATGCAGCTGTATTTTATGTTTACAATTGTAGGGTTACTAGTGTAAAATTATTATAAATGTTTTAACGACCGATAAAATAGGTGAGAGACAATGTTTAGCAGAAAGGGTCCAGCTAATTTTTCTAAGAAGTGTTACAATTTCGGTAGTTTCTATTTACATTAGTTTAGTTTAGGCTGATTCAGGTTAGTTACGGTTATGTTACATTAGATTATATTAGTATATGGCTCCAGCTAATTTTCAAAAAGTGATAGAATTTCGCTTACTTCTATTAATATTAGGTTAGTTTAAGTTAGTTAATTTCATTAGGTTAGATTTGGTTAGGTCCAATTACTTGTATCTTCCATTTGTCCTGTAAATTTTGTATGTTATGCCTACTTTTGGACCCTTCTGCGAAACATTTACCTAAGTGAATGCATATGAAAGATGACCGGTAATACTATTTTCCACCACCGGTTTGTTTCTGTATAGTTTACAGAAGCTATAGTTTATGTTTACAAGTGCAGCGCTACCACCACGATACCATGACAATTACTATTCAAACTCGTATCGTTGCCGAAACCCACTTGTTTTCACTATATTAACTGACGCGCCTGCTTCCTTCGCTTGCACCCTCTGACTGACGCTGGGGCCCCGGCTTCGCCCTGCTCTGACTGTTAGCATTCGTACTTTCCAGAGGCCACCTAGCATAACTTGGTTTGCGTTTTTTGCATTATAGTTTTTATGCTATATATCCGCACCCTGTATTTGTACGTAAATCGTAAAAGAATTGTAGTTTATCATCAATTGCTTTTGATGGTTCTCTTGAGGGATTTTATTTATGCTATGTGAATAATTTTCATGTCGGTCAACGTAAATCATTTAGGAAACAGTGATAAATTATAATTTTTCAACAATTATTTCGAGTGGTACACCTAAAGTTAACCTGTACGATTAGACGATTCCTCATCAGTTGTGTTTTCACTTGTTTTGTTTTCACTTTCTCTTACCTGATGTCGCTTAAATCGAAATCTTACGAATTTTCTTTCCGAAATAGAGCGTGCTCTAAACAAGAGAAATCTCATAGGATCGTTCAGAACACAGGAAATGACATGCGATCTGATGCCATACACGTTGAGATTTTGACTCTAGGACAAATCGTAAGAGATTTCCTAGGATCTGTCCTATAGTGTATAGCACGCAAGGGAACCATAACATTGACAGTCACTTTAGACAATTGGTGGAATGGAACCATAACAATATTCTCAAAATTGTCAAAGTTAGTTAGGACAATACCATATTGTAGACGTTTTGTTCATAACATCAGAGACAAGCAAACCAAACTAACAGAAGGTCTTTCGGTACAAGAATTCCATACAGCGCTCCATGTTTGCATCAAATGGACACAAGAAATTGGATTTCACAGCGATTTACAGCATCTTCGTGATGGAAGCATTGTTCCGCCAAGAAGTAAACTGAACAATTTACATCCATTTTTAGATAGTGAAGGCATGATCCGAGTTGGAGGAAGATTGGAGAATACTCAACTTCCGTTTGACGCCAAACATCAAATAGTTCTGCCTTCAAATCAACACTTAACAAAACTTATAGTTGAAGCAGAACACTTAAGATTACTTCATGCGGGACCCCAATTATTAATATCATCACTACGCCAGAAATATTGGATCATCAGGTGCAAACAGGTAGTAAAACAAGTGATCCATCATTGCGTCACATGTTTCAAGTTAAAGGCCAGTGGTTCAAAACAACTTATGGGACAGTTGCCAGCAGCTCGTGTGCAGGAAGCCAGACCATTCTTAAACGTAGGCGTGGACTACGCTGGAGCGTTTTACATAAAATCAGGAGCAGTTAGAAATAGATCTGTACGCAAGGCATACATTGCGTTATTTGTTTGTTTATTCACCAAGGCAATACATCTGGAATTGGTAACAGATCTTAGTGCGCAGTCATTCATAGCAGCTTTACGCAGATTCATAGCCAGACGAGGAAGATGTCTCAATATATACAGCGACAATGGCACAATTTTCTTTGGAGCCAACAACAAATTGAAAGAATTGTATCAGCTGTTTTCAGCAGATCCTTTTAGTTCTCAAGTTCATGATTTTACATCGACCGAAGGAATTCAGTGGCACTTCATACCACCAAATTCGCCGCATTTTGGAGGACTATGGGAAGCCGGTATAAAATCAATGAAATGCCATCTAGTTCGTATTACAAAAGGTGCAGTGTTAACACATGAAGAGTTTGTAACATTACTCACACAGATTGAGGCCTGTCTCAACTCTCGACCACTTACAGTGCTATCAAGTGAGCCTAACGACATCAGTGTTCTCACCTCTGGACATTTTTTAATTGGAGAAGCACTTACAGCTTTACCAGAGCCTAACCTCGCCGATCTACCATACAACCGCTTATCTCGTTGGCAGAAGATACAACAACTAAAACAACACATTTGGAACAGATGGGCCCGAGATTATTTACATGGTCTTCAACAACGCTCTAAGACAACTTCACCGCAACACAATCTCAAGGTCGGAGATGTAGTTTTGCTGATTGAAGACAACGTTCCTGCATTGCAGTGGAAATTGGGCATCATTGAAAAAGTGTTCCCAAGAAAGGATTTCTTAGTTCGTGTAGTGACGGTTCGTACTACAACTGGAACATATAAACGTTCCATCAACAAACTAGTTGCATTACCATATAACAAGGATTAGAATTGAGATTTGAGTAATAAAAAATAAGTACAGTTGTAACACTGCTTCAAGTTTTGTGTTTGTTTCGTTTTTTATATGTATCATTTTGTTTTATTTGGTCAGACCTTAGCTGACCAACAGGGGGAGTATGTTTGTGATTATTTGTGTTTAACAGTGTGTGTCTTTAGCTGGCAACAGTGTTCAAGTTGCTTAACGCTTTTCTATTGTTTGGTGAAGTGTGTGTGAGTGTGGAGGCAAGAGCATGCAGTTTTGGTGGACCATATATCATAGTTGAACATCATACAATATAGCGCAAACAGTAAGCCATCGTATTACAAACATTTACAACTAAAGACCTTGTGTATTTGTTTATTCTCGTGTATTATTTTTGTGTGCAAACTGAAGTTGTAATCATTAAATACAGTGAAATTATATTTTGGTTGCATTCATGTGGTATACGAATCAAGCCTTACAGTCCACTGAACATTGTTTTATGGCATTGTCATTGTACTTTAGTGAAGTTACAAATATATGCATTCAGACCAATTTGAAACAAAGTATATTGTTGTAATAATTTACCCTATTTGTTAAGATAATGACCGTTATAGTATGTTTTAAAATGACAGTCAAAGCAGAATGTTTTGGATAATAAATAAGAAATTGTAAAATTTGAATTTAGGTACGATTTAATACATTCGTGCTGCTGTGTGTTGCGTTATCCGTTAGCAGGTATTCAACAATTCTGATTCAAAGGAAGGAAATGAACTCCCGTATAGTACTGGAGTTAATTTAATAGTGTTTAATTGTATAGGCTAGGCAGTACTGAGGCTATATGAGACAAAATCTATTGTTGAAAAGTGAAATATGGGTTACTATTAGGATTTTATTCCAGGTATGTTATACCCACTGATGATTGAACCTGGAACACACGCATGGAAAGCATTAGCGATAGCAAATAAGCTACGAAGAGGTATTATCTGTCAGGAAAGTAAATGTACACCTATTTTTCGAGTCTGGCATTCCTGCGCTCCAACCGTGGAGAGTATGAGAATTAAATCAATCAAATGTTTACTGAGGGCCAAAAAGAAAAGTCTAATCTGAATAAGACATTGCAGAGGGACACAAGCTGTAAATACGAATAGTGCATAGTGTAAATAAAGGACGACATCGAAAGAGAATGCCAGAAACAGCTCTTAAACGGAGAAAAAAAGACTAAAAATTGTCGAAGTGGAAATATAAAACACAAATACAACAAATACGCCGACAACTAAACGTTCACTACGCCATGATCTTGGTGTAGTGGTTAACGTGCTGGCTTACAAATGCGAAGGACGTCAGTTCGAATCCCCGGCAAGGACTTTTTAAAAAAAAATTGTTAATAATACATACCGCTCATGAGAGATGGTAAAAGAGGTCGTATTTAGTCTTTCGTAGCAATTATTATTGGTAATGTTTAGTACTGATAATACTTTTTGTCTTTGCGTATTGCTTTTATTCTTTTCTTCATTTCGAAAGAGAAGAATATCCGAACAAATGCCACCAAAATTCCTCTTATTTTGAATGTAAAAGCCATTTGCAATCAGTGAAGAATAAAAATTGAACGTTCCGACGTAGCTGCAAAAAGTAAAAAGAAAAACATGCAAGTGGAGGGGATCGAATCCATATTCATGGTTATTAAAAATACAATTTCTACATGCGTTACACCTCCCGGCCACGTTTCTACGTTAGAAAGTAAGAGGCTTGTGTTTAGATTAGACTGGTCAATACGTTATGCAAAGAGGCCCGGTTTAGCTCTAACGCACCACAGATGCGAGAAGGGAGCAAGACACTTTTTCTCTCTCCCTCTGTGTGTCTATTTATCTATCTATTTGTATATATATAACGCTATTTGTGAATGCCATAACCACACTAATTTTCAGCGGACGAAACTTGGCACAAACATTAATTGTTGAAATCTTGATGAGTTCGTTAACCAGAATAATCAGATGAAAATGTTCAATATGGCGGCCCTTCAAACTTTCAAAATGTTCCAAGTGAACCAAATTTCGCCCATAAATAAGTATTCAGAAAGTTTGAATACCTTTTTCTCTTTTACTGGAATATTTGTGTGCGGGGACTTATCCTCTTTTATTGAAATATTGGACCCGATTAATCGCCTAAAGAAGGTTCACGTTCTTTCGCACGGTCAGACTTTTTTTTTTTTTTTTGCAGGAGGGGGGTTATTTTCCTATCGGAACAAGATGATTATTAGTGATGATATGAAATTACACATTGAAAATGAAGTAACTTGTGAAACGTGTTATTTGAAAGAATAATATAATAAATGTGCTTTTCCCTAACACAGAGAACTGTAAATCATATATTTCGAGTTCGGGAGCGTGGATGGTGAGGAGTGTTATTTGATTTGCTTTTTAGTAACATATTGCATTGCAAATAAAGGTAGGCAACACTAGTGGTAAGTAAAATAATAATAATAATAATAATAATAATAATAATAATAATAATAATAATAATAATAATAATAATAATAATAATAATAATAGGTATTTTTTGTGGCAAGGCAATATCTTCTTCAAACGTAATGATTGTAATGCCATATCTCCCTTACAAACAAAATAGCAATTTATATCGTGAGAACGGGAAATTGTAGAGTGATGGGAGCAACGTTGAACAGTATGCACTGATAGTACTCAGAAAAATAAGCGATTTCAACGCAAAATGAACGAAGAGTCATTGTCATGGGGCCACGGCAGAGCCCTCTTTAGGCAAAATGTCGATAACTTATATCGAGAGAACAGGAGGTGATAGTGGGATGGGACCAACGTTGGACACCGTGGACCCATAAGGCGCATCGAAAAAATTAGGGGGAGGCGCCAGGCAGCCTTACTTATTTTCACATAATAATATAAAATTATATTGTCGAAATACACACACGAGTTAGCTAATTATTATTATTATTATTATTATTATTATTACTATTACTATTACTATTATTATTATTATTATTATTAGTAGTAGTAGTAGTAGTATTACTATTATTATTACTATTATTATTATTATTATTATTATTAGGGCCCGGATAATTATGTACTAAAAACAATGAAAATATGTACATATATATGTACATAAAATCTCAATAATATGTAATAAAACCCTTCCAAAAGAGCAAAATATGTAAAATGAAAATACCAGCATTTTCTATTACGTTTTCTACATTTGATGTGGTAAATACAATATTTATTCAATTACAATGTTTACTATCTGTTACTTTTCCAGCATGATCTCCGCAACACTAAGAAACAGAATGAGTTTCAAATTTTCAGTCAGAAAACTTATCTTGTTATCGCGTATAAAAGAGTTTCTATGCACTAAATGGTCGTTTCGCTTCACACAAAGTCTTGCTGCATATTTATACTTACAGAAATCATCCAAAGGTCGTTCAACTGTACATTACGGGAGAATTCTAGAACACTGGCCCGCTACCTGTACAACAGATAGTAACCTACCATAACATAGCCTAACCTCTCTAATCTCTAATTAATCTTAATTAACCTTATTTAGAAAGGAATTTTTACGAAAACTTTGTTTATGCCATTGTACATCTAATTAGCGTCCAGCGTTATAGAACCTTCCCGTACATTACACACTCAAAACATTTTAGTAAAAATATCGTGAAGAACAAAAGATTCTCAATTAATCTTTTCACTATTTCAACAGTCGATCTCCGTAACAGTAAGGAACGAAAATGTGTTTCAAATTTTCAAACACAAAACCTCTCCTGGTATCACGCAACAGAGCTTTTTATTGACTGAACGATCGTTCAACATTACACGAATTAATTGGTGCATACTTAAACTTGCACAAATCAGAAGGTGCGTGTTCAATAGCCACGACATGGATTTAGCTTCACTTAACACTCCACTAATAGCATAAATTGTCTTATAGCCTGGATTTTTCTCCAAAACGAAAGCTATCTTCTTATTCAATGCATCCCCAACCGGTCCTTTCACACCTACCAGAGAAGCAACTGTTGAGCGAACAATTTCAAGATTGTCTGAAAGGGTAGATGATGATCTCTACAAGGATTAAATAGTACTACTGAGACATGAAAAATTGCTCTGAATGTAGGAAATATCATGCTTCAACTTCCCGTCATCAAACATTTGTTTCGCATTTTCTATGGAAGATGCATCTTCAGAATAAAAATGTAACACTTGTTTCACTGCATCAAAGTTCGTAACATAGTAACACACAGCATCAATCTAGCTTCCCCACCTCGTTAGTACCGGCTGAGGAGGAAGAGGTAGTTCAGGGAACAGTTCTTTAAATTTCTCAACTCTACTGGGAGCCTTCAAAAATACCTTCTTTGTATTTGAAATTAATGCATCCACTTGTGAAAATCTAGAACGAACAAATTTTGCAACACGATGAAATTCGTGGGCAAGACAAGTTAGATGTAACAGCTTCGGATACAATATTTGCAAAGCTTCTGCAGTTTTGCACATGTACGGTGCTGCATCAGTCACTAGAAGGAAGACATTGTTATGCTTGATACCATCAGGCCACAAAAGTCCCATAGCATCATTAAAGAGTTTTGCATCGCGGCAACAAATCACTAGTTAACAGGATAGGCTAGCTGACTTAATTATCTTTCAACAAACCTATTACAACATTACCAACACGTCACCCCTCTACATCAGTTGTTTCGTCAATTGACACCCAAATAGGACCATCATCGTTTTCCCCACGAATCGAGTTCATTCTTTCCACATATAAATCAGGCACGTAATGCTTTCTGATTGTAGATTCATCTGGAACTGTTTTGTGTGTGTATTGTTGCAGAAATTCACGAAGTAATGTATTGTTTAGTTTCCAAATAGGGGTATCAGCACATACCTTAGCACGGCATAGATCACTTGAAAACTGAGACTTCCGTGGCCCTGGACTACTTTGAGCTTGAGATTAACTTACTAGCAACTGCTTTTGTGGTTTAGGTTTTGAAGCTCGGGTCTGATGGCGTGATGTGAATACACAACTTGGGAATGTTGAGCGCATGAGACACCCTTCTCACAAACCTGGCAATAAAGCACTTTTCCATCGGTGGAAAAATGCTCAAACTCTTCCGTGAAATGCTTAAGTCTTATTGACGACGGGGTTTTGTCCTTTGGCATCTTGGAAACAGGATTTGCTGACAGCACAGGAGATTAAATATTCAATAAAATAGCTCACACTTTCCCTACGGCATGCGTTGTGGCGGCAGGCGCTTCACTTTTGTAAATCAAGAGTCCAGCCTTACCAATTGCGTGAATGCAAACTTCCCCACCTGATTTAATATTTTTCGCCGAAGGAAAATATTACTGGGGCGAGTTTGCGACAAAAACACGATAGGCAATCGTAAAGCCGCGTCGCGATAGTAATTCGATTGAATTATTAATCTCACGTAAGGATGTGAGCGCTACTACCGCGACCGAGAGTATACGATTGCTAATCAAATCAGGTTGTTTCCAACTCTCTCCATCAATCCGCCAAACTACGCTGCAATACTATTTTAAAAGGGTGAAACGCAGTGAAATAATAAATAAATAAGTAAATAAATAAAAATTAAAAATTAAAAATAAAGCAAGCACTTTAAATTCAAAGACAGGTGAGTGTTTTCTTCTTTTCAAAGTCTATTGTTGAACAGTTTTTGTACGAAAAATCCCTATAAAACATGAAAATACCAAGAAATATGTAAAATTATGTGCTCATGAGTAAAATATGTAATTATATGTACATAAATGTAAAATATGTAAATATATGTACTTTCAAATGGGTGTTTTTAGGCACTATGGGTCACAAATGACATTATTACCCTGATTTGGTATAAAAATATAACCCCTACAAAAATATGTAATTAAATAATTATCCGGGCCCTAATTATTATTATTATTATTATTATCAACAACAGCGTCTTTTCATTACGTGTGCATGTTTGACATGAAACCAAAGAGAAGATCCATCATTCGTAGAAAGAATAAGAATAGCCAGTTACTTTAGCTGTGAAGAACGGCGAAAAATACGAAAAGAGTGACTACCTGTAGGAAAAGAAATAATACTTTCTCTCAAATGGATAAAAAGAACAAGCCGAGATAGATTCGAAATCGCATGGACGGCGCGAAACGCCAGTGTTTTGTCCATTTTTCTTTCACTGACTCACCGAACTTGTTTCAGTAACTTACTTATGGCTAATTTTACTTGCTTCACTCGTTTAATTTGCTTTTTCTAATAACTTATAACGACAGGGACACGAACACAGAAACATCGAGGACAGTTAAAAATCATAAATGCTCTCCCGCCGGGAATCGAACCCGGGACACCACACACCAAAGACGCACGCGTTAGCCACTAGACTAGCGGGGAGGACACCGTTTACTCCCTGTGTCGTTAGAGATTACGACCACTGTATTACCAGCTATCACTTCTGTGGGTTGTATACTATGATCACATGTTTCTTCTTTGGTGGAAGAGTTAAACCTACATTCTATGTAATACCTGAGGTATTTAGACCTACATGCTCTTCATATAGTGTAATAAAAGGGTCATGCTGGGAATAAGAAAAAGAACATGCCTTGGACAAAACGGAAACTATTGGCATTAGAAATATTTATCTACGAGGCATGCGCAGTAGTATATTTCAGAACAGTTTGTAGACAGCTACTAGCTTAGTGTTCTGAGAGGTTGTGTATTAACTAGGGATACCCAATTCCGGAATTATTACTTTCCGGACTCCCGAAAGTAAAACCGGTCAAATTCCGGAATTCGGAAAATTCCGATTTTGGAACAATTCCGGAATTCGGAAAAATCCGGAATTTAGAAATTTCTGATTTCGTTAAGAATTTTTTTCGAAATCCGGAGTTTTTCTCAATTCCGGAATTTTCTAAATTCCGGATTTTTCCCGACTTCAGCAATTCTTCTGAATTCCGGAGTTTAACTGAATTCCATAATTTTTCGAAATCTGGAAAGTGAAAGTTCCGCTTCCGAAAAATGAATTTATTTCGGTTAATATGAATCGTGGCGGAAATAGGTCTTTGACCAAATAATGGCGAATGCTTTGAAAGAAATGGAGAGTATGAGAATTCAATCTGTCATATTTGTAGTTTCGTGTGGAGAAAAAACAAACATTTGAACCAACGGTTTAAGAACAAGTCAAGTTATTAATGTAAACTTTGCCGACATCATAAAAAAATACGAAAGACACTTTGAATCGAAGAAATATAACATACAAGTTTGCAAGCGGAGACAAAGAAACCTAACATAACCAGACTAAAGACGAATAGTTTACCGTGTAGCGATCGCGGTTCAGTGGTCAAGGTGCTTGTGCGAATGCACGTTGTAATTTTTTTTCGGATTTTTGATGGCGATTGATCAGCGATGACATACGTTTTATTATATTCAGATATTTGAATACTCAGATGTTTCAATACTTGAACTATCAAATCTTCAGGAATAATAATAAACTAATAATAATTATTATTATCTCGTAGAAGATTAAAAGCTAGGAGCTAATTATCGCTCAGGTCATACCATTACAAGCAGAAACATGACATTTGCAAAGAATATTTCGGTTTGGTTTAATGTTGCTCACGAGAAGAGGAATTTCTCATCTCGTTTCTAAAATAAATAAAATAACATGAGAATTAACATTTTACATTCGAGACGGGACAAGGCTAACTCAAGATTTTCGTCTCTCTTTGGAGATGAAAATTGGGACGAGACGAAAAGTATTGTAAACATTTCCCGTCTTGTCTCGATTCTCGAAATAGTGTATGTCGATTCTTTAAGTAACAATTGCTCTGTAGACTGAACCTCATAGGCTATTTCGTTACATTGTATTTCAGAGCTCATTGAATTATGCTCTGTGTAGGTATTTTTGTAGCAAAGCTTTTATATTTACCTCTGCATATCCTAAAAATTAGTTTATTATATGCCTTACTGTTGCGTGATATTCAGTTATATTTATTACAGTTATTTTCCTTAAAACATACAGTAGAATACTTTCTACATGAAACTCCAATGGAATGTTTTTTTTTTTTTAATGTTGGTAGTTGCAGAGGTGTGTCTTGAAGGTATGGAACCCTTTCCCGGAAATCTCTACTTTTAAGTAAGTTTTGTCAAATTTTAGAGCAAGTTTAAAACTTTTAATGACATTATTATTATTATTATTATTATTATTATTATTATTATTATTATTATTATTATTATTATTATTATTAATAATAATAATAATAATAATAATAATAATAATAATAATAATATATCAACACCGTGTATAATCTTTAAAAGATATGCTTTTTGTATCTGAATAGTAAAAGCTAATTGACTGTCGATCTCGGTCGTCGAGAAGTCTTCAGGAGGCAAGGACATCGGTCACGTTCTGGGTTTGAGTTCCGAAGGGGCAAGTATTCGGGCTCGAGTCAAAAATTGTTAAAGGTTATAGGCTTGAGCCAAACATGTTCAAAACAGCTGGGACCGGGTTTAGCTTCTCAACGGCTCGAGCCGCTCGGCTTACAGCTCATTCACTATCGAACCGAACCGAGAACTGAGCCGAGCCAATAGCTCACCCAACCCCAGCCGATTTGAGCTATCGGCTTAGTTGAGCTGAGTCGAACAGTGCCGATGGACTAGTTTCAACTTAGTTGGCTCAAACCGGTTCACGTGAGCCGAGTAGGTGACCCATCCCAACCGAGAAAGCTCGAGCCATCGGCACAATTGAGCTGAGTCGATGGCTCGTTCCAACTGAGCCGGCTCAGGTCATCGGCTCAATTGGGCCGAGCCAACGGCTCATCCCAACCGGGCCGACTCGAGCTGTTCGCTCAGTTGATACGAGCCGAGCCGGTTGATATCACTATCCGGGTTGGTCTTCTACTTGGGCTCAAGAATTCGATCATGCAGGTCTCAGCCTTGATTTTAAGAACTACAATATATACTTATATTGGTGATTACGAGATTTGAGGCTGTCTCGTAATAATAATAAAAAAACTCTTGTCTTCTCGTTATCTAGACGAGACGAAATATACTAAAATTGCCCCACGAGATGCACTAAAATTACGAAATGTGATGCACCCCTGTCGTGAGCAACACTAAAAGTATCCCACATTAGTGCTTACATTTCTCATGGCTTTCGCTTTCCAGTCTAATCAGGGCATTATTTTAAAACGAGTTAAAACGAGCTGAACGAGCAAGCGAGCCATTATCAAACTCGACTCAACTCGAAACTCGACCTCGAAAACAGCGACTTGGCTCGGAACTCAACTCAAGAAAATCATTTTTGAGTCGACTCGAATTGAACTCGAGTCGAGTCGAATTTTGGCTCGACTCGTGCTCATCCCTATTCGTATTTGTATTTTATGTTTCCACTTCAACAATTTCTACTCTTTTTTTTTCGTTTACCTGCTGTTTCTGGATTTCTCTTTCGGTGTCGTCCTTTATTTACACCATGCACTATTCTTATTCCCAGCTTATGACCCGCTTCAATGTCTTATTCAGTTTAGGCTTTCCTCCTTACCTTGACTACACATGTGATTGATTTAATTCTCACTTTCCGCGCAGGACCGATGAAAAATTATTATTATTATTATTATTATTATTATTATTATTATTATTATTATTATTATTATTATTATTATTATTATTATACTATTGAACTTGCACGGCGAAGTTACTGTATAATACGATATTATTTCTGTAGTTTTACTCCATTGTATGTCATTTAATTTATTAATGGGCACTAAGTTGTCTCCAGATCAATGAATAAATTAACTACGGCATGCACTTTGGTGGAAATACCATTACAGGAACATTATCGGTTCGTTCCAAACCTGTTCCTGTAATGATATTTCCACCAAAGTGCATGCCGTAGTTAATTTATTCGTTGATCTGGAGACACTTTAGTTCCCATTAATAATAGAGTAAAATTCCAGAAATGATATCGTATTATACAGTAATTTCGCCGTGCAAGTTCAATAGTATAATAATAATAATAATAATAATAATAATAATAATAATAATAATAATAATAATAATAATAATAATAATAATAATAATAATAATAATAATATTTTTTATCGGTCCTGCGCGCAAAGTGAGAATTAAATCAATCACATGTGTAGTCAAGGTAAGGAGAAAAGCCTAAACTGAATAAAACATTGAAGCGGGTCACAAGCTGGGAATAAGAATAGTGCATGGTGTAAATAAAGGACGACACCGAAAGAGAAATCCAGAAACAGCAAGTAAACGAAAAAAAAAGAGTAGAAATTGTTGAAGTGGAAACATAAAATACAAGTACGAATAGGGATGAGCACGAGTCGAGCCAAAATTCGACTCGACTCGAGTTCAATTTGAGTCGAGTCAAAGATAATTTTCTGGAGTTGAGTTCCGAGCCAAGTCGCTGTTTTCGAGGTCGAGTTTCGAGTTGAGTCGAGTTTGATAATGGCTCGCTTGCTCGTTCAGCTCGTTTTAACTCGTTTTAAAATAATGCCCTGAATAGACTGGAAAGCGAAAGCCATGAGAAATGTAAGCACTAATGTGGGATACTTTTAGTGTTGCTCACGACAGGGGTGCATCACATTTCGTAATTGTAGTGCATCTCGTGGGGCAATTTTAGTGTATTTCGTCTCGTCTAGATAACGAGAAGACAAGAGTTTTTTTTATTATTATTACGAGACAGCCTCAAATCTCGTAATCACCAATATAAGTATACTGTAGTTCTTAAAATCAAGGCTGAGACCTGCACGATCGAATTCTTGAGCCCAAGTAGAAGACCAACCCGGGTAGTGATATCAACCGGCTGGGCTCGTATCAACTGAGCGAACAGCTCGAGTCGGCCCGGTTGGGATGAGCCGTCGGCTCGGCCCAATTGAGCCGATGACCTGAGCCGGCTCAGTTGGAACGAGCCATCGACTCAGCTCAATTGTGCCGATGGCTCGAGCTTTCTCGGTTGGGATGGGTCACCTACTCGGCTCATGTGAACGGGTTTGAGCCAACTAAGTTGAAACTAGTCCATTGGCACTGTTCAACTCAGCTCAACTAAGCCGATAGCTCAAATCGGCTGGGGTTGGGTGAGCTATTGGCTCGGCTCAGTTCTCGGTTCGGTTCGATAGTGAATGAGCTGTAAGCCGAGCGGCTCGAGCCGTTGACGAGCTAAACCTGGTCCCAGCTGTTTTGAACATGTTTGGCTCAAGCCTATAACCTTTAACAATTTTTGACTCGAGCCCGAATACTTGCCCCTTCGGAACTCAAACCCAGAACGTGACCGATGTCCTTGCCTCCTGAAGACTTGTCGACGACCGAGATCGACAGTCAATTAGCTTTTACTATTCAGATACAAAAAGCATATCTTTTAAAGATTATACACGGTGTTGATATAATATTATTATTATTATTATTATTAATAATAATAATAATAATAATGTCATTAAAAGTTTTAAACTTGCTCTAAAATTTGACAAAACTTACTTAAAAGTAGAGATTTCCGGGAAAGGGTTCCATACCTTCAAGACACACCTCTGCAACTACCAACATTTAAAAAAAAAAAAAAAAACATTCCATTGGAGTTTCATGTAGAAAGTATTCTACTGTATGTTTTAAGGAAAATAACTGTAATAAATATAACTGAATATCACGCAACAGTAAGGCATATAATAAACTAATTTTTAGGATATGCAGAGGTAAATATAAAAGCTTTGCTACAAAAATACCTACACAGAGCATAATTCAATGAGCTCTGAAATACAATGTAACGAAATAGCCTATGAGGTTCAGTCTACAGAGCAATTGTTACTTAAAGAATGGGCATACACTATTTCAAAAATCGAGACAAGACGGAAAATGTTTACGATACTTTTCGTCTCGTCCCAATTTTCATCTCCAAAGAGAGACGAAAATCTTGAGTTAGCCTTGTCCCGTCTCGAATGTAAAATGTTAATTCTCATGTTATTTTATTTATTTTAGAAACGAGATGAGAAATTCCTCTTCTCGTGAGCAACATTAAACCAAACCGAAATATTCTTTCCAAATGTCACGTTTCTGCTTGTAATGGTATGACCTGAGCGATAATTAGCTCCTAGCTTTTAATCTTCTACGAGATAATAATAATTATTATTAGTTTATTATTATTCCTGAAGATTTGATAGTTCAAGTATTGAAACATCTGAGTATTCAAATATCTGAATATAATAAAACGTATGTCATCGCTGATCAATCGCCATCAAAAATCCGAAAAAAAATTACAACGTGCATTCGCACAAGCACCTTGACCACTGAACTTTTATGTTATATTTCTTCGATTCAAAATGTCTTTCGTATTTCTTTTATGATGTCGGCAAAGTTTACATTAATAACTTGACTTGTTCTTAAACCGTTGGTTCAAATGTTTGTTTTTTCTCCACACGAAACTACAAATATGACAGATTGAATTCTCATACTCTCCATTTCTTTCAAAGCATTCGCCATTACCTGGTCAAAGACCTATTTCCGCCACGATTCATATTAACCGAAATAAATTCATTTTTCGGAAGCGGAACTTTCACTTTCCGGATTTCGGAAAATTACGGAATTCAGTTAAACTCCGGAATTCAGAAGAATTCTGAAGTCGGGAAGAATCCGGAATTTAGAAAATTCCGGAATTGAGAAAAACTCCGGATTTCGAAAAAAATTCTTAACGAAATCAGAAATTTCTAAATTCCGGATTTTTCCGAATTCCGGAATTGTTCCAAAATCGGAATTTTCCGAATTCCGGAATTTGACCGGTTTTACTTTCGGGAGTCCGGAAAGTAATAATTCCGGAATTGGGTATCCCTAGTTAATACACAACCTCTCAGAACACTAAGCTAGTAGCTGTCTACAAACTGTTCTGAAATATACTACTGCGCATGCCTCGTAGATAAATATTTCTAATGCCAATAGTTTCCGTTTTGTCCAAGGCATGTTCTTTTTCTTATTCCCAGCATGACCCTTTTATTACATTATATGAAGAGCATGTAGGTCTAAATACCTCATGTATTACATAGAATGTAGGTTTAACTCTTCCACCAAAGAAGAAACATGTGATCATAGCATACAACCCATAGAAGTGATAGCTGGTAATACAGTGGTCGTAATCTCTAACGACACAGGGAGTAAACGGTGTCGTTCCCGCTAGTCTAGTGGCTAACACGTGCGTCTTTGGTGTGTGGTGTCCCGGGTTCGATTCCCGGCGGGAGAGCATTTATGATTTTTAACTGTCCTCGATGTTTCTGTGTTCGTGTCCCTGTCGTTATAAGTTATTAGAAAAAGCAAATTAAACGAGTGAAGCAAGTAAAATTAGCCATAAGTAAGTTACTGAAACAAGTTCGGTGAGTCAGTGAAAAAAAGTGGACAAAACACTGGCGTTTCGCGCCGTCCATGCGAGTTTGAATCTATCTCGGCTTGTTTTTTTTTATCCATTTGAGAGAAAGTATTATTTCTTTTCCTACAGGTAGTCACTCTTTTCGTATTTTTCACCGTTCTTCACAGCTAAAGTAACTGGCTATTCTTATTCTTTCTACGAATGATGGATCTTCTCTTTGGTTTCATGTCAAACATGCACACGTAATGAAAAGACGCTGTTGTTGTTGTTGTTGATGATGATGATGATAATAATAATAATAATAATAATAATAATAATAATAATAATAATAATAATAATAATAATAATAATAATAATAATAATAATAATAATGATAATGATAATTAGCTAACTCGTGTGTGCATTTCAACAATATAATTTTATATTATTATGTGAAAATAAGTAAGGCTGGCTGGCGCCTCCCCCTAATTTTTTCGATGCGCCTTATGGGTCCACGGTGTCCAACGTTGGTCCCATCCCACTATCACCTCCTGTTCTCTCGATATAAGTTATCGACATTTTGCCTAAAGAGGGCTCTGCCGTGGCCCCATGACTCCCCATGACAATGACTCTTCGTTCATTTTGCATTCAAATCGCTTATTTTTCTGAGTACTATGAGTGCATACTGTCTAACGTTGCTCCCATCACTCTACAATTTCCCGTTCTCTCGATATAAATTGCTAATATTTTGTTTGTAAGGGAGATATGGCATTACAATCATTACGTTTGAAGAAGATATTGCCTTGCCACAAAAAATACCTATTATTATTATTATTATTATTATTATTATTATTATTATTATTATTATTATTATTGTTTTACTTACCACTAGTGTTGCCTACCTTTATTTGCAATGCAATATGTTACTAAAAAGCAAATCAAATAACACTCCTCACCATCCACGCTCCCGAACTCGAAATATATGATTTACAGTTCTCTGTGTTAGGGAAAAGCACATTTATTATATTATTCTTTCAAATAACACGTTTCACAAGTTACTTCATTTTCAATGTGTAATTTCATATCATCACTAATAATCATCTTGTTCCGATAGGAAAATAACCCCCCTCCTGCAAAAAAAAAAAAAAAAAAAAGTCTGACCGTGCGAAAGAACGTGAACCTTCTTTAGGCGATTAATCGGGTCCAATATTTCAATAAAAGAGGATAAGTCCCCGCACACAAATATTTCAGTAAAAGAGGAAAAGGTATTCAAACTTTCTGAATACTTATTTATGGGCGAAATTTGGTTCACTTGGAACATTTTGAGAGTTTGAAGGGCCGCCATTTTGAACATTTTCATCTGATTATTCTGGTTAACGAACTCATCAAGATTTCAACAATTAATGTTTGTGCCAAGTTTCGTCCGCTGAAAATTAGTGTGGTTATGGCATTCACAAATAGCGTTATATATATACAAATAGATAGATAAATAGACACACAGAGGGAGAGAGAAAAAGTGTCTTGCTCCCTTCTCGCATCTGTGGTGCGTTAGAGCTAAACCGGGCCTCTTTGCATAACGTATTGACCAGTCTAATCTAAACACAAGCCTCTTACTTTCTAACGTAGAAACGTGGCCGGGAGGTGTAACCCATGTAGAAATTGTATTTTTAATAACCATGAATATGGATTCGATCCCCTCCACTTGCATGTTTTTCTTTTTACTTTTTGCAGCTACGTCGGAACGTTCAATTTTTATTCTTCACTGATTGCAAATGGCTTTTACATTCAAAATAAGAGGAATTTTGGTGGCATTTGTTCGGATATTCTTCTCTTTCGAAATGAAGAAAAGAATAAAAGCAATACGCAAAGACAAAAAGTATTATCAGTACTAAACATTACCAATAATAATTGCTACGAAAGACTAAATACGACCTCTTTTACCATCTCTCATGAGCGGTATGTATTATTAACATTTTTTTTTAAAAAAAGTCCTTGCCGGGGATTCGAACTGACGTCCTTCGCATTTGTAAGCCAGCACGTTAACCACTACACCAAGATCATGGCGTAGTGAACGTTTAGTTGTCGGCGTATTTGTTGTATTTGTGTTTTATATTTCCACTTCGACAATTTTTAGTCTTTTTTTCTCCGTTTAAGAGCTGTTTCTGGCATTCTCTTTCGATGTCGTCCTTTATTTACACTATGCACTATTCGTATTTACAGCTTGTGTCCCTCTGCAATGTCTTATTCAGATTAGACTTTTCTTTTTGGCCCTGAGTAAACATTTGATTGATTTAATTCTCATACTCTCCACGGTTGGAGCGCTGAATGCCAGACTCGAAAAATAGGTGTACATTTACTTTCCTGACAGATAATACTTTGATGTTTTTAATTTTTTATATATTTTTATGTTTATATATTTTTTGTTTGTATTTTTTCTATATGTGCCTATAACAGCACTTGCCCCCCCAAACACACATCCTGGCTACGCTACTGCTTCAAGACACACCTCTGCAACTACCATTTTAAACTACAACGTTTCATTGAAGTTTCATGTAGAAAGTATTCTACTGTATGTTTTAAGGAAAATAACTTTAATAAATATAACTAATATAACTGAATATCACGCAACAGTAAGGCATATAATAAACTAATTTTTAGGATATGCAGAGGTAAATATAAAAGCTTTGCTACAAAATACCTACACAGAGCATAATTCAATGAACTCTGAAATATAATGTAACGAAATAGCCTATGAGATTCAGTCTACAGAGCAATTGTTACTTAAAGAATGGACATACACTATTTCGAGAATCGAGGCAAGACGGGAAATGTTTACCATACTTTTCGTCTCGTCTCGATACCCATCTCCAAAGAGAGACGAAAATTTTGAGTTAGCCTTGAACCGTCTCGAATGTAAAATGTTAATTCTCATGTTATTTTGTTTTAGAAACGAGATGAGAAACTCCTCTTCTCGTGAGCAACATTAAACCAAACCGAAATATTATTTCCAAATGTCACGTTTCTGCTTCCAATGGTATGACCTGAGCGATAATTAGCTCCTAGCTTTTAATCTTCTACGAGATAATAATAATTATTATTAGTTTATTATTATTATTATTCCTGAAGATGTGATAGTTCAAATATTGAAACATCCGAGTATTCAAATATCTGAATATAATAAAACATATGTTATCGCTGATCAATCGCCATCAAAAATCCTAAAGTAAAAAAAAAAAATTACAATGTGCGTTCGCACATGCACCTTGACCATTGAACCGCGATCGCTACGCGGTAAAAGATTCGTTTTTAGTATGGTTACGTTAGGTTTCTTTGTCTCCGCTTGCAAACTTGTATGTTATATTTCTTCGATTCAAAATGCCTTTCGTATTTCTTTTATGAAGTCGGAAAAGTTTACATTAATAACTTGAGTTGTTCTTAAACCGCTGGTTCACAAGTTTGTTTTTTCTCCACACGAAACCACAAATATGACAGATTGAATTCTCATACACCCCATTTCTTTCAAAGAAGTCGCAATTACCGCCACGATTCATATTAACCAAAATAAATTCATTTTTCGGAAGCGGAACTTTCACTTTCCGGATTTCGGAAAATTACGAAATTCAGTTAAACTCCGCAATTTAGAATAATTTCGGAACTCGGAAACAATCCGGAATTTAGAAAATTCCGGAATTGAGAAAAACTCCGGATTTCGAAAAAAATCGGATTTTTTCGAATTCCGGAATGTAAACTAAATCAGAAATTTCTAAATTCCGGATTTTTCCAAATTCCGGAATTATTCCAAAATCGGAATTTTCCTAACTCCGGAATTTGACCGGATTTACTTTCGGGAGTCCGAAAAGTAATAATTCCGGAATTGACTATCCCTAGTTTATACACAACCTTTCAGAACACTAAGCTAGTAGCTGTCTACAAAACAAACAAGTAATGCAAAGCATTTTGCATCCTGCAATACGTCATGTATTAAAATCCGACAGCAGTTTCAGTATCTATCTAGAAATTGCATGTATCTAGTTACTGGAAGCTGAGGTATGAAGAATTGTATTTTGTCTTATACAACCCTGCAAACCACTGAATATCTATCTAAACGGCTTTCGTTAAATCCAAGTTGTAGTACTCACAGTTACATCCATTTGTATCTGTATGATCGTGTTACTAAAGCTTACTATATGACAGCGTTAGTAAGTCTTTCTCTGCTCTCCCGTAAAGTTGTGATACGATCTACTACAGAATAAAGAACCAATTATCAATTTAACCAAGTTGTTGTATTACTACACATCTGCTTCCGCCTCTGTCAACTCTGGTCCATCTCGTTGACGCAACATATTTGCTTTTTTATACCCCTTTCTTCGTTTACTGAACTAAAGAGTAACTATTCTGAAATATACTACTGCGCATGCCTCGTAGATAAATATTTCTGATGCCAATAGTTTCCGTTTTGTCCAAGGAATGTTCTTTTTCTTATTCCCAGCATGACCCTTTTATTACATTATATGAAGAGCATGTAGGTCTAAATACCTCATGTATTACATAGAATGTAGGTTTAACTCTTCCAGCAAAGAAGAGACATGTGATCATAGTATACAACCCAAAGAAATGATAGCTGGCAATACAGTGGTCGTAATCCCTAACGACACAGAATGTGAGCAGTGCCCTGCCCGCTGGTCTAGTGACTAGCAAGTGGGCTTTTTTTGTATGGTGTCCCGGGTTCGGTCCCTGGCGGGAGAGCATTTATGATTTTTAACTGTTCCTTATGTTTTTGTGTTCATGTCCCTGTCGTTATAAGTTATTACAAAAAGCAAGTTAAACGAGTGAAGCAAGTAAAATTAGCAATAAGGAAGTTACTGAAACACGTTCGGTGAGTCAGTTAAAGAAAAAAAGTGAACAAAGCACTGACTTTTCGCGCCGTCCATGCGAGTTCTAATCTATCTTGGCTTGATTTTTTATCCATTTGAGAGAAAGTATTGTTTCTTTTCGCTACAGGCAGAGACGGATCCAGGATCGACTTCTGGGGGGGGGGGACGGTGGGTTGTCATACTGTTACTTTTAAGGGCTCCAAACTTTGAGATGGGTTTTATTTATATATATAAAATGAAAAAAGTTCCCTCTTCTGGGGGGCAATCGCCCCGATCGCCCCCCCTGGATCGGCCCCTGGCTACAGGTAATCACTCTTTTCGTATTTTTCGCTGTCGTTCACAGTTAAAGTAACTGACTACTCTTATTCTTTCTGCGAATGATGGATCTTCTCTTTGGCTTCATGTCAAACATGCACACGTAATGAAAAGACCCTGTCGATAATAATAATAATAATAATAATAATAATAATAATAATAATAATAATAATAATAATAATAATAATAATATGAAATATTACTAGCTACTGGCGCCCCCCTAATTTTTTTCGATGCGCCTTATGGGTCCACGGTGTCCAATGTTGGTCCCATCTCACTATCACCTCCTGTTCTCTCGATATGTTATCGACATTTTGCCTAAAGAGGGCTCTGCCGTGGCTCCATGACTACCCATGACAATGACTCTTCGTTCATTTTCCATTGAAATCGCTTATTTTTCTGATTACTATGAGTGCATACTGTCCAATGTTGCTCCCATCACTCTACAATTTCCCGTTCTCTCGATATAAATTGCTAATATTTTGTTTGTAAGTGAGGTATGGCGTTACAATTATTACGTTGGAAGAAGAATTGAGGAAGATATTGCCTTGCCACAAACAACACCTATTATTATTATTATTATTAATATTTTATTATTATTTTACTTACCACTAATGTTGTCTACGTTTATTTGCAATGCAATGTGTTACTAAAAAGCAAATCAAATAACATCCCTCGCCATTCAGGCTCCCGAACTCGAAATACATGATTTATAGTTCTCTGTGTTAGCGGAAAGCACATTTATTATATTATTCTTTAAAATAGCACGTTTCACAAGTTACTTCACTTTCAATGTGTAATTTCATATCATCACTAACAATCATCTTGTTCCGATATGAAAATAACCCCCATCTGCAAAAAAAAAAAAAAAAAAAAAAAAAAAAAACTGACCGAAAGGGCGTGAACACTATTTATGCGATTAATCGGGTCCAATATTTCAATAAGTCTCTGCACACAAAGATTTCAGTAAAAGAGGAAAAGTTATTCAAACTTTCTGAATACCTATTTATTGGCGAAATTTGATTCCCTTGGAAGTTTTTGAGAGTTTGAAGGGCCGCCATTTTGAACATTTTCATCTGATTATTCTGGTTAACGAACTCATCAAGATATTTCAACAATTAATGTTTGTGAAAAGTTTCGTCTCAATCCGCTGAAAATTAGGGTGGTTATGGCATTCACAAATAGCGTTATATATATATATACAGATAGATAGATAAATAGACACACAGAGGGAGAGAGAAAAGTGTTTTGCTCCCTTCTCGCACCTGTGGTGCATCAGAGCTAAACCGGGCCCCTTTGCAAAACGTATTGATCAGTCTAATCTAAACACAAACCTCCTACTTGCTAACGTAGAAACGTGGTCGGGAGGTGTAAGGCATGTAGAAATTGTATTGTTAATAACCATGAGTATGGATTCGAACACTCCACTTCCATGTTTGTCTTTTTACTTTTTGCAGCTACATCGGAACGTTCAATTTTTATTCTTTACTAATTGCAAATGGCGTTTACATTCAAAATATGAGGAATTTTGGTGGCATTTGTTCGGATATTCTTCTCTTTTGAAATGAAGAAAAGAATAAAAGCAATACGCAAAGACAAAACGTATTGTCAGTACTAAACATTACCAATAATAATTGCTACGAAAGACTAAATACGACCTCTTTTACCATCTCTCATGAGCTGCATGTATTATTAACAAAATTTTTTTAAAATGTCCTCACCGAAGATTCGAACTGGCGACCTTTGCACTTGTAAGCCAGCACCTTAACCACTACACCAAGATCATGGCATGATGATCGTTTAGTTATCGGCGTATTTGTTGTATTTGTGTTTTATGTTCCCACTTCAACAATTTTTACTCTTTTTTTCTAAGTTTAACAGCTGTTTCTGGCTTTCTCTTTTGGTGTCGTCCTTTATTTACACTATGCATTATTCTTATTCACAGTTTGTGTCCCTCTGCAATGTCTTATTCAGATTAGACTTTTCTTTTTGGCCCTCAGTAAACATTTGATTGATTTAATTCTCATACTCTCCACGGATGGAGAGCAGGAATGCCAGACTCCAAAAATAGGTGTACATTTACTTTCCTGACAGATAATACATCATACCATAATTCTAAGTAAAGAATGAAGGCAAAAAATAAGAAGCGGAAACGACAGACTGTACGATAATAAAACTTTCACAATTTTAATTTCACACTATTTATTCCGAGACTTTCAAGAGGATACCGAGACCGAGATCGAGACAAGCATCTGTTGACCGAGACGGCGATTTTTGACGAGACGAGATCGAGACCGAGACCGCTACTTATCAACCGAGACTGTACAAAGTCTCGTCTCGATACCATCCCTTTTTGTTTCATCAAGAAAGTCTCCGAAGCAAATTCGGAAGGAAATAAGTGAACCACTACGGGACTCTCCCGACATGTAAAGAAGTTGGTGGCACAGTTAGATGTGATGATTTCTCAACACGGTGCTTCACATGCAGAAAGACCAAAAACAGTGACTGTTCTCAAAATCGCGGATGAAATTCAATATATTATTCTTGAAAATCGCAGAATCTCAGCAAAACGTGTAACAGAGATTGTGGGCATTTCTCGGAACGCCGTTGGTTGCAATGCCGGCCAATTTCTGTCACAAATAGTAACCATGGACGAAATATAGTTATACCACTATGATCCTGAAACGAAACAACAGTCAATGGAGTGGTGACACTCTGGTTCTCCACACCCCAAGAAGTTCAGGTGACAGAAGTCGGCTAGGAAAGTGTTTCCAACATTCTTCTGAAATAAGGATGGAGTCGTACTCATAGACTACCTTCCCAAAGGTCAGACATTTAATGTAGGATATTTCTCTGCATTTTTCACAAAACCGAAAATGCAACGGGAAATTAAAAAAAAAATAATTAAATTTCCCCTTGAGTACAACAGCCCTGACCATCGAGGATAGGTGTTGATTGCCACGGGTGCTGACTGCCACAGCCAATTATTGGTGCTGATTGCCACGACTGTCGCTGGTTGCAAATATGATGGTGCTGACTGCCACGAGCCTCGGAGAAACTGTATTTGGAAAGAGCGGAATTAATCCCTCATCCTAAATTTATGATTATTAATTAACTAGCAGCGTTCACCCCGCTTCGCTGCGGTCACCCCGGAACGCAATAAACTTTGTTACTTAGATAATTTTTACTTTTTCGCTTTCAAGTGATATGATAAAAACCATAGAAGATTGCAGTAAATCTTAACATTATATCGCCTGTCATTTATGTTAACCCGCCCCGCTTCGCTGCGGTCACCCCGGTGCTGGCATATTGTAAAAGTGTCTGTAAAAATAAGCAAATCAATTAAAAAATTTTAAACAGAAGATTCAAGCTATTTTCCGCTGTATATCGCCTGTCATTTATGTTAACCCGCCGAGTGACACGGTCATGCGGGTTGCATATAAATACGTTTATTTTTACCTATGATGAACTAACAAAGGATTTGTGGACACCTGAATGGTCAATTATCTCAAGACACTGGTAATTAAAAATTAAAGTGATATGATAAAAACCATCTAGGGTCCAAATCCTAATAACCCCCCAAAAATGAAAGAAATTGGTTCAGCCGTATTAGCGTGATGAGCGGACAAAGGATTTGTACGTTCTCTTTTATATATATAGATTTAGTAGGGATTAATTTAGTAATCATCACAGCAAATCTATGTGGCATCCTATAAGTTACAAAGTTGCTCACTAAGTGGAACGACATACACTTGGATGTTATAAATGGATTGTTTTTTCTGTTACATGTACAATTTGCATATTTCATTGTTTATATTAATTGTTTTATTGTATTATTTAATGGATATGATGGTCTGAAGCCAGCTGACAAGGGAAGTTTGGGAGAAAGCACTCGCCTGCAGAGAAATAAGCATGTCATTTGAAGGACCAATTCATGCTGATTACAACAGGTAATAAAACTCCTGTATGTTCAGAACTGTTCGAGATATTCAGCTTGGAAATTTATATGAGAAAATGAGTGGATGCACGTTTCAATGCGTTAAGTATTCTCACCCATGGCGAAGCCTGATGGTTTGAACTTGGTATTGCTTGATCACTGGGGTCCATTCACAGACAAATTGTGCATTACAAGTTGCATGACGGATGGCAAAAACCTAATGGTTGAGAAGATACCAAAGAATTGCACACGTTTTGTGCAACCATTTGATGTGTTTTGATTCCGATCAATCAAAGGTTATGGCAGGAGATTTGTACATAGTATGAATCTTCTTCATCTGGACGTTATAATGTACCAACGAAACAATCAAATAAAGTTCGTGTCCATATGAATCACTTCCGGTCACCGCGATACATTGGATTGTTTCAGTTTGCGTTCTGCAAGGGAGGTTACGAACAAATTATAGGCCTATAACTTTTGAATCACTTGTCGAATTTGCTTTTTGCTTTGGTTCTGCGAACTGTTCTCTTGACGGATGCAACACAATTGCACATATAAAATGTTCATGGTGCAAGGGGGTCTTTTGCCAGCGTCATTTCTTCATAAAACAGAAGAACAAAAGTGATCAATTTTCATCTCTAACCTATGATTATTGTGAACAATGTAATAACTAATTGTATCTAACAAACCCGTTAGTTATTGCGAAACACTTTTTTTCTGTTACTTCCGATAGCTTTCAATTCGTATGTCAATATTCGTTGCTAATTATGTTGTACTTAACGCGTATAAATGCGTATATCATAAACTTCCAAGTTTAATATCTCGAACCATTCTCAACCGTACAGGAATTTTATTAGCTTGTTATAATCAGCATGAATTGGGACTTCAAATGGCATGCTTAGTTTCTCTGTAGGCGAGTGCTTTCTCCTGAACTTCCCTTGTGAGGGACAGCCAGCAGTGCTTTTTTGATGGAACTTTCAAAAGCTGCTCGAAACAATTTGCGCAGTTGTACACAGTTCATGCTGACATAGGGACTTCAAGTGAGAATACATAAATCGTACCAGTTTTGTACGCACCGCTCCCTGACAAAACTGAAAGTACACTCATGTCCAAAATTATTGTCGCATATCTATAAATGTCTTCTTGTAAGAATATAATTTGATAATTTTGCAGAGTACTTTTAATACTTATATTATGTGTATAATCAGGAAATGTATATTTGTGGTAAATTTCATAGGAAAAGAATTATAAATACGAAAATCATAATGAGTAAAATAAAGAACAAACTCCATGGCTCTGGATAAGTAGAGTAACAAATAAAACACAGTTCTGACCAGAGCAGAATGAAATATATTAAAAACTATACTTACAATGTGTTACAGTTTCAAGGACCTAACGTGTTTGTGTCTGATGAAGAGGACGTTAGGTCCTTGAAACTGTAACACATTGTAAGTATAGTTTTTAATATATTTCATTCTGCTCTGGTCAGAATTGTGTTTTATTAGTAAAATAAAATGTAACTAAATTGACAAGAAAATTTTATTTTCGTTTTATTGTTCTTATTTACTGCTCTTTTGACAGTCAGCACCTTGATATTGGCAATCAGCACCAATAATTGGCTGTGGCAGTCAGCACCCGTGGCAGTCATCACCCCACCACCATCGAGCACTTCAAACACAACTGGCATTGCACGATCTAGGGGTTTCAACGTTTAGATAATCCTCCTTATTCCCCAGATCTCCCCAAACTCAAACTTGGACTACTTCGACTACACATATCAAAGTCGCACACACTAATAATTCGGTTAAGTATAGGAACCTTGTAATGCATTTATTTTTAAAATCCATTTTCTTTTCCAATGTTCTGTATTTGCATTCGTAACTGTTAAATTTTGGTGGATGTGCTACGACTAGAGGTGTAAATAAGCAAACTTTAGAGGCGAACTTTCCGAATTTTTCATAAGCAACTTTTCCCGAACTTTCTTTTTTTTTTATTTGCTAAGTAGCGACACTCATTTTTATAATAACTTAGTCTGAACATTGTGTGATGACTGTGAGCTAGCTATGTGTTATACAGTATAGTTATTTGTACCCAGTGATGAAAATTTTCTGGAAAATTTTGAAACGGAAAATTTTCCGATTCATAAAAACATACTCCACTTATTCCTACATCGTTGTTTAGCCATGATGTGAGGTGGAAAATTTTCTTCTATATTTTTGCGGAAAATTTTCCGTTCTTAACAAATATCAGTGATCAAGTAACAATCCCTCAGTATTCATAAAATTGATTTAATTCATGCAAGAAATGTTAAAAAGTGAAAGATCGTTTAAAGAATCTGAAAATTCTCATGGGTCAGAATTTTCAGTACTATGTAGGAACAATTGAAACAATTTCTCATGAATCGAAGTATTTTCTGTCTTGTATGGAAAAATTGCTTTTTTTTTTTTTTTTTTTTTTTTTTTTTTTTTTTTTTTTACAGTAAGGTTTGTGTTTATCTTTTATGATATAAGCTTTTTGTGCTCAAGTTGTCTGCTGTCAACTTTGTGTTTTATGATTTAAACTTAATAGCCCAGTCAATGAAGGTAAAAATAAGCTAGATGTCGGAAGTAATTAACGGAGAGCTGAATTTTTTCCTGTTGATAGACTATAATGAGACATGTAATTTCCCAAAAGTCCCCGGTTCTCCCCCTTGTGCTTTCCCCCCCAGCCCCCCTTAAAGGTGAATTTGCCGTCTCTCAGAAAATAAGCCATAACTCCGAAACCAGTGGAGCGAATGCTTTGCAACTTCTTTTATTTTCTTTGACTAATGTTAGGCTACAAAAAAGGTGTCTTTCATTTTTCTCGAGAAACGTATAGTTTCGTGGCAATTGTGTCTTAAAGAGAAAACAATAGTTTTTTGGCGGGAAAAATTCCCTTTAATTTTTTTCTACGAGATAAAGTAAAAAAATGTTTCAAATGAAAGTTTTAGATCGAAGTCTAAGCTTTAAAACGAGGTATATTATGATAGTATTTATTTGGCACATAACGAGAAAAATAACAAAAATGTGCTCCACCGGGTCAGCGTGCCTCAGTACTTGTGTAATCCGACGAAATAGTACATCTGCACTACAACAGATGGCTGTGCTACTGCCTGAAATTATTTTGCTTATGTATTGCACCAGTTGTAATTTAGAACTGTATTTTTTTCTTTTTTGTAAAACTACTGAAATGTTGCTTATCCGCTGTTGTATCTCAGAGACGCTTTATCTTTTGTGTGAAAAAGAAAAAATATTTCCATCACAATAAGCGAAGAAGGAAGAATGTAATCATTTCTTAAATAATTTTAATATATTTTCTTCAGTCATCTTTACCTTTGAGCAGAACCCAGCCTCTCTTATAGCTGTTAATCTGTTAGCGAGGATCAGGTGTAGCATACGCACTTGTGAGCATCACAGACATACGCTGTTTAGGGGATTGACGGAAGTAGACACTTTCGGAGGGTCGCTTGCATTTTTGGAATATCATCATTATCATCTTCATTATTATTTTCATCACTATTCTTGTCAAATCACACGGATAGGTTGTGCTGGTCCTTTGACCAATGCACAGGAACCTACCCCAGTTCGTGGGGCCGCCGGCTCCTAGCTCTTCTGCAGTAGAGCGTGAAACTGTATCTCGCTCCGGACGTACTAGGCATCTTTCGTGGGGCAGTCAACCCAATTTACGAACAACTAGACCCAGAGATCGTAATGATTCTGGTGATTCTGTTCAATCAACTAAGCGACCTCGTGATCGGTCTCGGTCTCCTGTTCTGCCTACTAACCTGGACTCGGCTATGGACACTGGTTCTGGCAATTTATCTTTTTATACAGCCAAAGAACCAATCTATTCTTTTCTACTCACAGACTTCGATACCAAATATACTCATCCTAAAATGGTGTTCTTACAAATAATCAAGTATCTGCCTCGAGCTAGTATGGAAACCATTGTTAAAACTAGAAATGGATTCATAATTCGCTCTAAAGACCCGAATTTTGGCATAACACTCCGAAACAAAGCGTCCTACGAAATCTTTGGTAAAACAGCTAAATTAACGAAACAAGCAGATCGGAAGACAAAACAACCACCCCCTCCTCGAAAACCACCCATGTTTTCTGTTGTTATCCGGGGTGTGATACCAGAAATTAGCGATGAAGAAGTTCTTGAAGAACTCAAACTAGAAGGAATCGAGGTTCACAAATGCATTCGCATTAAAAATAGCACTGGCCCTACGTATATGGTACGCGTTTTGTCGCAAAATCAGACCTCTCTGGACTATCTGTTAGCTCATGGTACTCCTATTTATAAGAAACTTCATCGTGTCGAGCCTTCCAAGACACCAGGGCCGTTACCGCTTCGGTGTGAGAAATGCCAAACTTATAACGCTCATTTTACAAACCAATGCCCTAATCCATCTAAATGTGGCTATTGCGGTCAACCTCACGACACAAAATCATTTAAAAATCAACAACAACAACCAAACTGTTCCACCTGTAACGAAAATCACCCAACATACAGCTACCGATGTAAGGGAAAACCTCGCGCAGAACCGGAACGACCAGAGTTAACAGTGCCAGTACAAAGCTTTGACAAAGCTACTCCACCCTCACAGTCTCTCGCACAACCTCTCTCTGTCGAAGATCTTCTTCGTTACATTACAATTGTGTTACAAAATGTTTTTCCTTTTCAGCGTGAGCACATTCTTCGTGTTGCCATTTCATCAGCCAAATCTCTCTTTAACCTTAACTTTACTGCAACATATTCAGGACCTTTCGTTCACTTCCACATCGCACCTCTAGAAACAGCAGTCTAAAACCAATATGGCAGTACATATTATGGCTCTGACTTTACTTTTTCTCAACATCAGATCTTTCCATCAGCATAAAATACTTCTAGAGCCTCTTCTGTTAGAAGAACAAATCGATATCGTAGCCCTTAACGAAACAGCTATAAAACCAGGCTCTTCAGCACGACTTTCTGGCTACCAACTTCAACGATGTGATTACCACGATATACACGCACGTGCTCAAGGAGGAGTGTTAATTGGTTTTTCTCCCAAACGTCCTTATCGACAGTACAATCCTACTGTATTTGCACATCTTCCTGAACACCTGTTATTCTCCATATATTATCCTTCTCTTACAGTCAATGTAGCTACTATATATATACGCCCTGGTCATCCAATACCATTTACTTTCTTCGATTATATAGCCCATAATTTTAAAAATATAATCATCATGGCTGACATAAATATTCATAGCAGAAGCGCTAGAGAAAAACAACGTTTTACGGATTTTGTTTCCAATACGTTACAACTTCACATTCATAATCTTCCTGGTCCCACTCGACCAGCTAGCCAAACAACCCCGGATGTAGTAATCACATCTCTCACGCTTATGAACGACTGTGAGGTGAAGATTCTTGACACGATCGGGAGCGATCACTGTCCCATCAAAATCACCATCAAAAAGATTCGTCCCTTTCTACAAAAACTAGAACCTCATATTATCCACCGATATGATAAAGCTGATTGGCCTCAATTTCGACACACCGTCAATTCCCGTGTCTCCACTTTTCAACCACCAACTTCAGAAACTGAAATGTATAATGTTGTCAACCATATCACGGATGCCGTACGTAGCGGTGCTCAACAAGCTATACCTGTAGAGAAAATTTATCCGTCTAAGCCAAAATTGCCTCTACACTATCTCTCTCTAATACAGAAATCACGACAACAATTTCGAGAATATAAACGCACGGGCAACGAAGAATGTCTTCATCAGCACAGAAAATGGCAACGCACTGTTACAAATTATCT
Source organism: Thermobia domestica (assembly GCF_964235325.1). Taxonomy (NCBI): domain Eukaryota; kingdom Metazoa; phylum Arthropoda; class Insecta; order Zygentoma; family Lepismatidae; genus Thermobia; species Thermobia domestica. Next base: position 71,183,433 of record NC_137468.1, read on the forward strand.
CACAGCATACAAACGTCGCACTTGGATCAGTGCCTGTAATAAACTCAACGATGAAGCCTCACCAAGCCGTTATTGGAAAACCTTTCATAGACTAACGGGCAAAAGCACTAAAATATCGTACCCTCTTTTGGACAATACTGTTCCTTTATTTACAGACCAAGATAAGGCTAATGCTTTTGCAACACAATTACAGTCAGTCTTTACGCCTGCAATATCATATAATCCTCAACGCACATACTTGTCTTCTATTCCAGCTTTACAACCATCACTCTCACACGTCATAGATATCGACCATCCTCTTACAGCACCTATCACTACCCATGAACTTCAACGTGCACTTCATAAGAAACGAAATACTGCACCCGGCATCGATCATATTTCGTACCGGCTAATTAAAGAAGCTCCTCTCTCTTTACTTGTACTACTTGTTGCACTCTACAACTTTATCCTCCGTACAGGCTTTTACCCTGTGGATTGGAAAGTATCCAAAATCTGTATGTTTCTTAAACCTCAAAAGCCTGCACACGCCGTGACGTCTTACCGACCAATACAACTAACATCAGTCTTCAGTAAGCTGTTTGAGAAAATTCTTGTCCAGCGACTCCATTTACATATCCAAGAGCATAACTTACTACCCATACACCAAGCAGGTTTTCGACCAGGTTTTTCAATTAATGATCAGTTACTTCGGCTCTACAATAATCACAAATCAATATAACAAGGCTTTTCCATCGTGCCTAGTCTTAATGGACCTTGAAAAGGCTTTCGATAAAGTATGGCATTATGGCCTTATTCAAAAGTTACAGAAGCTTAACCTCCCGATCTGCTACTTACGCTTTATATATTCCTTTTTAACTAATCGTATAGGATATGTTTACATTGGATCTGCTATTTCACACCCTATATTTCCATATTGTGGGGTTCCACAGGGTTCCGCCCTCAGTCCGCTCTTATATATACTGTATGCTTCTGATATACCTAAACCAATACAAAACGTGTTTTTGTTTCAATATGCCGATGACACGGCCTTTCTAGCTCTCGGCAAGACTATGCATCAGATCAGCACGAGATTGCAATCCACTCTCAACGACTTTATACAGTGGTGCAAAACTTGGAAGCTTACTGTCAATAGCGGGAAAACACAAGCATTGGTCTTCTTACCCCCGAAACGCCGCTCCAAGGTTCATCGCAATCCGCGAACCCTCAAAATCACACTTAATGACCATCATCTTCAACCTACCTCAACGGCTACATATCTTGGGGTTGTATTCGACTCCAAACTAAATTGGAAGGCTCATCTTGAGAAAATATCCCAAAAGGCTACTATCCGACTCAATCTTCTACGTCGCCTAACTGGAACTACATGGGGCCTAAACGCGCCATTGCTACTAAATACATATAAAATGTTCCTTCGGCCCATCTTAACTTTTGGACACAGCTTGGTGCAACGCTCCCACGAAATTCTATGACCGATTGTCAATACTCGAACGTCATGCCATTCGACTTGCGCATCGCATAAGGCTGCCATATCCAAACTTTCTCACTTATGAGCATATCGATTTTCCTCAACTGCCTCATCATCTTGCAGATATCCGTTTGAAATACATACTCTCTCGTCTGACTGTCTCACATCCATTTTTTCTTGACACTATACAGGCTGATGCTGAAACTGACGCCCCGTATAGGTACTTGCACACACCATTAAATATCCTTCTTACGTTGTATCTCAATACTGAGCATCCTACAGCCGACGAGCGCGATATCTTTCAAATTTATCATGTACCGGATCATCTTCCTCATTTGTTTCCATCTTTGCACCATATATAATTTCATCACTAACACTGGGCTTTCCCCCTGTCACCATCAGTCTCGAGCCGCCCCGAGACAGAAGAACTAATATGCATTTGTCTTATTAACACTGTGTCTGTGATTGTGGCGTGCATGCACTTCACTTCATCTTTCATCTTCATTATATTTATTCATAAACACACAACTCTATACACTCTTTTCTCTACATAGTAAAAAAAAAACGTACTTGCACCCCTTATATATGTATGTTTATTGTATATGTATTCCTTTTTTTCTGCACTTATATTTAATGTTTTCAACACGATTTCATATTTAGATATGTATATATTTTTCTTCAACCTTTTCATTTCACAAATGCACATAGTCCATCAACCAATGCAATGAAATTAATGTGTAATAACATCTGTGCCAAAGAGAGGGCGTAACCCTCTAATGGCTAGGGTTAGGAATATTATCACAATGACAACAAATGATGAATAAAGAATTCCCTAAATCCCTAACCCTTTACTATTACAAAAAAAATCTTCAGTCGAACTGGCCACCTGGAGCTCTAACCAGGTTAAAAAAAGGGTATCCGTAGCTGGCGGAGAAAAATAAGCGAGTCCTTGGATTTCCATCCCCATTGTGTGAATCGTAATCGCGATCTTCTCTTATACGGTTGGATTACTTGCCTCTCTGAGGTTAAGGAAACAACCGTCGAATTGATTATAAGCCTCTACGGAGGTAAATAGACGAAACTGATCCTAAGTGGACGACCTTGCTATTCCTTTGGCTTTTCGATTTATTTGATTCTCTCCTCTTCGGAGGCAGAGCTACCGAAAATCAGTTGACGACCTTGGCATCTCTACCGGCTCACGAATACCTATTCCTTTAGTAGAAAAGGTGTAGAAGTGTTGGAGTTGTTCAAAATGGATCATTATAATTTAACATGCATTTTTTGTAAGACCTCTTTACAAGGAAATTTGCCCACAGTCACAGTGAAAAAAGGAATCGCAAAACTTATTCATTGCAGTTTAGAGTGTAAAGATAATTTACATACAGAACTTGAGGGCAAACATTCCATTACTGTTCATATCCAGTGTAGACAGAACTATACAAGGCCTTCCAGTGTAAAGGCATCGTTGACTTCAAATCAACCTTCAACATCAGTACAGTCACATTCTGTTGTAAGTCTCAGAAGTGCTGAAAACAAGTTTGATTTCAAAACGAACTGTTTTATTTGTGGAGAAAAATGCACTATAGACTTAAAGTACCCATGTCATCGCAGAAAATCTGTGTACAATGTTGTAACTTTAGAAATAAGAGAAACAATATTAAGACAATGCAGCTTAAGAAATGATGAATGGGGAGACCATGTTAAAAGTAGGATTTTAAGTGTTAGTGATCTTGTAGCGCCTGAAGCTCGTTATCATGGCGAATGCTATAAGGATTTCTTTTATAAAAAATCTGAGAAACCTATCGGACGGCCTAAAAGTATAATAGAAGAAGCTTTTGTAGCTATGTGCGAATATATTGAAAACAGTGACGAATGCCAATTTACTCTTAGAGAATTACGAGACATTATGGCCAAATTTCTCCCCGAAGAATGCAAGGACGAAGAAAACACACTTTATAGTGACAGATATTTAAAAGACCGACTATTAACACACTTTGGAGACCGGATTCTTATTTCAAATATTTCCGGTAGAAAGAATGTATGTTGCTTATCCGAGACAGTTCACAAAATAATTGACAAGTGGTATAAGGATCGAGACTCCGATCAAAATGCTGAAAGAATAAGGATTGTACAGGCAGCTGCCGATATTATAAAAGAGGATATTCAAAAAATGGCTTATGATTCAAATACATATCCCGATATTAAAGACCTCACTAATGAAGAAATCCTCGTACCACAGTCCCTTAAATTATTTATGGACAGAGTTACGAGTAAAAAGAATGTGTCAGAATCGGAAAAAGTGAAGAGGAAAGCAACTGTTATCAACCATGCCATAATCGCAAGCGTCTGGCCAAGATCTTTTATTTCTCCGATTCAAACAGGATTAGCTCTAACTCTTCGTCGACTTTTCGGCTCTAAATATCTTATCAATTTGTTGTCATCACTAGGGTTATGTGCCACTTATTACGAAACAACTCTGTATTTATCTTCTCTGATAAGTGCTGGAACACCTAATATCGGGACTGAAGGGTTCATCCAGTTTGCATTTGACAACGCAGATGTAAATGTAAGGACTTTGGATGGTTTGAATACCTTCCATGCTATGGGTGGTGTACAGTGTATAACTCCTGAGACATGTGTTGATACCAAAATAAGAGTTAAAAGAGTTCTATCAGGATCATTCAATCAAAACACTACTGGAATACGTATCATGGCTTATCCTAATAAAAGAAAACCCTTATCTAGTATTTTTGTAGATTACAGTGAGCTCAAAAATCTTAGTAAGAGCACAGAAGAGTTATGTACATTTTTTTACCCGATAAACTTAATTTGGATGGGAGGTATAAAGAAGCAACCTGGCTGGAATGGGCTTATGAACATTATTTGCAGCACCAAGCATTCTTCTGAATCTACATGTGTTATGGCAGTACCATTTATAAACTTAGACCCAAATAATATGTCTGCCATCTATTCTGCTTTATCTTTTGCTGCAGATCAATGTAGAAAAAGAAATCAATCTTGCATTGCTACTTTTGACCAACCATTGTATCTGAAAGCAACAGAAATCGTAGAAAGGTCAGATCCTAATAGTGACTTATCAAAGGTTATTCTTAGGTTAGGTGGATTTCACCTTTTAATGTCTTATATGGGATCAGTGGGCCGCATAATGGAAGGAAGTGGCTTACAAAATCTATGGGAAACTGTTTATGGTTCGGCAACTGTTAATCACATGTTAAGTGGGCATGCATATTCTAGAGGAATAAGAGCTTATTGTTTAACTGCAGCGTCTCTCATTAAGGTAATGAGAGAAGAATATCCGAAGATTGAAGAGAACTGCAAGAAATTAGAAGACATATGTCAGCAGCTTATTGACAAGGAACTGGATTTCGAGCAAATTAACCTGGACGAAGTTACAGAAACTGTTTTAAACATTGAAACAAATTTTGAGGAGATAAAAAAATCTAGCAGAACAGCAAAGCTTTGGATAAATCTAATTAAGTGCATAGATCTTATGTTGCAATTTATATTTGCAGAAAGAACTGGCAACTGGAACATGCACTTGAGTACAGTAGTAGACATGCTTCCATACTTCCATGCTGCAGGCCACTTGCCCTATGCTAAATCCGTGCATTTATATACTCAGCAAATGTTGAAACTCGAATCTAAACTATCAAAAGAAGAATACGAATTATTTACTAAACAAGGTTATTTTACCGTTCGCAGGAATGGGAAATATTGGTCAGGAACTTGGACAGACATGATAATAGAACAATGCCTAATGCGTCCAATGAAAGCGGTGGGAGGTCTGACGCATGGAAGAGGAATAACAGATAGTACTTTGTCAAAATGAATTCATGGAACACCGTACTGTTTAAAGATACAAGAAGCCTTAGATAAATTTGCAGGAACAGCCTTAAATTTTACTGAACAACATGTTGAACTGCGGGAATCAAAGAAAGAAAGAGATAACAAGGATATTGAGAAATTTACATTTTGGCTGAGACAGCACAACCCTTTTACCAAGCTTTCAGGGGATCTCGTGTCTTTACATTCCGGCTTTGTGTCAAATGATAGTGTTATCAGTGATAAAGCTTATGAAGTGGGTTTGGCAGCTATGGAAAAAATGAAAGGTAAGAGTTTTGGAGAGCTAAAATTGAAAAGAAAAGACATGGTAATTACTCAAGCCAGTCATAAGTCTGTATCGGTTCGATCATTAAAAGTAAACATAAACCCACAACAGCTTTTTAATAGAATTTTATGTGTATGTGACAGCCCCAATAAACTGAAAATGTATTTGGAATATGAATTGTCTTCTGTACCTCCACCGATTTTTGATGATACTTATCTTCGGAAAGGAACTAAATCGTCTATAGTTAAAGCATTTTCAAAAGGAATCGTTGAGCAACCATGCTTAGAAGATGCTGGGATAGTTATCGATGGAGGTTTCCTTCTTCATTATGTTTCATGGCCTAAGGATGCTACATATGGAAATATTGTTAGGAACTATTGCTCATTTGTACTGTCCAAGTATGGAAATAATTGTACGGTGGTGTTCGATGGTTATCCAGAAGAGGCAACTACGAAAGATGAAGAACACCAAAAGAGGACACTGAAATATTCCTCATGCGAAATACAGTTCGACGAAAATACTAAATGTGTCGTAAAAAAAAGAACCTTTTCTTTCTAACAGAAAGAACAAAAAGAAATTGATTGAATGCACATGTAAAGAGTTGGATTAGCAGCAGTTATAGCTGAAGAAGATGCTGATGCTGAAATTGTAAGGACTGGAATTGACAAACTTGCTACCTTTTCCAGAGTGATTGTTGTTGGAAATGACACGGACATTTTAATATTGCTAGTTGCATTAGCACCAGAGAAGAGACCCATTTTCTTTCGAAAAGATGTTGGAGGAAAGAACCCGTCAAGCACTTGTTTTGATATCGATAAATTGAAAAGATCCAACAAAAATATAGACAAACTTCTCCTTTTTGCCCATGCTATTTCTGGCTGTGATACAACTTCGTCATTTTTTGGAATTGGGAAAACAAAAGCAGTTGAATTAATTAAAAAAAACACAGAGGCAAAATGTGAGGCAGAATGTTTCCTCCAACAAGATGCATCAAAAGATACTCTTGTCGAGAATGGAGAAAAGTTTGTTCTTTCAATGTACGGGCTAAGTAAATATTCAACTTTAAACGAAGCTCGTTATTTCAAATTTACAAGACTAACTGCAAAGACTTCTTTGAAGTCAAACTTTGATTTAGCTAAATTACCACCGACCTCAGAAGCGTGTCGTCAGCACCTCTTCAGAGTGTACTTACAGGTGCAATTGTGGTTAGGGAACAAACTTAATCCTACTGATTGGGGTTGGAAACATGAATATATCAAAGAAAGTGATGGAAAAAGAAGAGTCTTAAAACCGATACTAAGTATGAACCTTTTGCTCCTGATGACCTCCTAGCAATAATTTCATGCTCTTGCAAGGCAGCGTGTGGAGATTATTGTCGCTGCAGAATATCTGACTTTACCTGTTCAGCTATGTGTGAGCACTGTAATTGGTTATCGTGCAACAATGTGCCTCAATACAATGAAGATTTTGAAGATCAATTACACGAATAATCTGGCTTCATTTTAAAATGAATATTAGAAAACATTGCACACAGTATTCTTAGGTTATAGTGGTGGGTGGGTGGTCCGTGATGCTGTTCTTGTTATGAATTTATTTAAAAGCATAGAAATTAAAATAAACTCATAATATAAGAAAGCTGCCGGTTGTTGCCAGTCCGGAACACGGCGGGTCCATAGATGGTGGATAATGGAAAGCCCAATATGAGGGTAGGGAATAGTCCCCCCGAACCAAAACTGACATTTTCTGATCTTATTCCTATGAGGCTTGAAGCATATTCTTATTATGTTCAAAACTACATTACTCAGCTCTGGCTTTACGTACCGTGACAATATATACCTCGTTTTAAAGCTTAGACTTCGATCTAAAACTTTCATTTGAAACATTTTTTTACTTTACATCGTAGAAAAAAATTAAAGGGAATTTTTCCCGCCAAAAAACTGTTGTTTTCTCTTTAAGACACAATTGCCACGAAACTATACGTTTCTCGAGAAAAATGAAAGACACCTTTTCTGTAGCTTAACATTAGTCAAAGAAAATAAAATTAGTTGCAAAGCATTTGCTCCACTGGTTTCGGAGTTATGGCTAATTTTCTGAGAGACGGCAAATTCACCTTTAAGGGGGGCTGGGGGGGAAAGCACAAGGGGGAGAACCGGGGACTTTTGGGAAATTACATATCTCATCATAGTCTATCAACAGGAAAAAATTCAGCTCTCCGGGAATTTGTTCTGACACAAAACCTATTTTGACTGGGCTATAAAGGTTTTGCTGTGGAGTTTGTTTTATATTTTTTTATGCAAACTTTGTTTTGTGCATGTCAACTTTGGGTTTCATGATGTAAAATTCAAAGTTCATCTTGTAAACTATGTATTTTATAATGGGAATTTCAAGTTTTGTGTTTTATTATGTAAAATTCAACTTTTCTGATGCAAACTTAGCAGTTTACTTCATAAAACACTAAATTTGCTAAGTTTTTCCTGTAACGTTTTTTCTTTATCTTTTATGATATAAACTTGTTTGTGCAAGTCAAATTTAAGTTTTCGGTTGTCAGCATCATATAAAATTGAAGGTTCCTGCCGAAAACATACTGTTTTATGGTATAGGCTTGGAATTTGAAATACATGCTTGTAACGCTCCGTAACGTCTTTTGAAAAAATGTGAAAATTATGTACTATTAGAAAGAGAAAAAACTAAAATAAATTTACTTCGATTTTTAATATAGCCATGTTATATACCAAAATGTTTGTAATTTTACAGGGATTTTTTTAATGAACAGTTTAAAAAATGAGCCGAACTTTCGGCGAACTTTTGCGCGAACTTTTCATGAAATTTTCCAACACTAGCTACGACAGAGTTAACAAAAATTAGGAGTACAGTATAGAGTTCTCGATATTCCACCGGGTTCTAAATCGCACCTCCCCCAGTTTAAAAAGAACGGTATTACTACGTGATAAACCCAAAGCACTTATCCCAATAGAGAATTGAACCCGACCATGACCAAGCGTTAGCCATTCGACGAACTGGGAGTTAAATCCGGGAGTATGTTCACCAAAGGCGCACGAAAAATTCTCAAGTATACAAAAGTTAACAAACAATTAAAATAAAAACATTTATACGTAAACAAGGCATGTAGATAAATGATCATGACTTGCCGATGTGTGAATATTATGTAAGATTTTACCCGGATTGGATTGTGAGTGAAAACGGTTGAAACTAAATGACCTGAAAAGAAAATAGTTGGCACATCCTAGTATCAAATGGTTAATTGAATCATAGAATCTTACCTTTCAAACAGCATTTCGTAAGAACGAACACTTTTGACTTCCGTAAGGCGTTACCGTCGAAGACATAAAGATAATGAAAGACTATTGATTAATTTTAGTTCTGTCACCAAGAGCTATGAACAAGAATAAATTTAAGCTTCATTGTTGCAGATTATTAACAATCCTCGTGTAAATTTATACAAAACAAAACACAAAAGAAAACGAAATGTAATCTTAAATATTAATTAACCTAAATCTAAGCCTTTCACATTTAACTGAGAAATGATGAAAAAGTTTAGGTTGAATGGGAAGATGAGAGTTCAAAGAAATTCATATATGAACAACAAGTAAGTTAGAGGAAACAAATAACAGGAAAGAATGATTGGAAGTTGAGTTAGATGATGTCAACAAAAAATATATTTTTTCTTTTTCAAAGAAATCCCTACAGAGCTCTCTTCTTGCGATATTTGAGCCAAAAGTTAGCAGAATATTACAAACTTGAAGAAAAATGGTGAACTACGTTTGATATATAAGCGTTGTAAAGACAAAGAAATTGATAACTGAAAGGATCAGTTTATATATCAACGATAAAGTACGGAACAGGCGCCTTGTTTACAGTACATTTTTGGTCTAGACAAGCAAGGATAGGAATGGAGAACGAAATCTTTGGAAAGTAGAACAAAGACAGATCAAATGTTGTATGGAGTATTGTACAGATAGTTGAGTTGAGTTGAGTTGATTTTAGTTTAGTGTCCCTTTCAGCAGCGAGGCTATATGAGACGTGGACCTACTGATTAACGTGGAATCCGAACCACATTAGCTCCCGCCGGGAATCGAACCCAGGTCTCCCACGCCAAAGGCGCGTACGCTAACCACTTAGCCACGAGGGAGCTCTATTGTACAGGTAGTCACAGAAGTAAGTGAACCCCTGCCTGCTAGAACTCCATTATGTTGAGGCTTGTATTTTCACTAATGTCGCAAATGCCTGAATAGCTGCAATCCAATTTACAGTTAACATTTCAAGCCGGACACATTTGGTACGCCTGTGATGCACTGAAAGCACTGTAATCCTGTGTTGATGCACGAAGATAAACTCTCCATTTTAAGATTCATCTCTATTGTTTGGAACATGTTGTCCAATGAGAACCACACATCAAAGACACTATAATTCTTGTGTGTATAATGTATTATTTCACTACATACTGCGTATAAGAAGAATGAAAAAAAAAAAAAAAACTACTCATACACGAACTGCAAAATGGTTGAAATTAACTGAAAATATCAAATTTGAAACAATTGATGGAAATAAGTTTCTAAACTTTTGCTTCCATTTATAGTCCTATTCCAGTCCCCACATATTCCCTCAAGTCTTTTCATCTTTACAGAAGACATTTCTTATGACATTCAGTATGGATTGAAATTGAAGTATGTTAAAAAAAAAAGTTTACTTCTGCGGGGACTTGAAGCCCGATCTTCTGCTTGAAAATCCAATATAGTAACGACTTACCTACGTTAATCTGTGTCTTGAGGTTGCGCAAAATATGTTAACTAGCTAAAAGATTTTCATGTAAGTTTTGACGAGCCCATATGACCCTGTCGATCATTAGTTAATTAATTCTCTTCATTTCACAGATTCATCTTGTGTCTTTTATTGTGTCATGAATGAAAATGTGACATGAACGAAAAATACGTTTATACATTTGATCCAAGATATTTAATTTCCAATTATATGCCGCAAACTCAATTTATCTGACTGTTAACAAAACTCAGGGTGAAACAGAGAACTACTTTACACAAAGTGGATTTGATATAGTGTGAGAAGTAGTCGAGCGATTTGGGCGATTAGTTCATTAATCGTGTATTAAAACCCTAGAGAAGATAAAGTTAAAAAAAAAAAAAAAAATGCGTGGTCCTAACCTAACCCGGATATTGAAAACATTTCTTTCAAAAAATCTTTATCAACTCCTTCATTTTATTATACGAATTGTAAATGTAAAATGCTATGGCTAAAAATAGGTATAAAGTATTTTCAGTATTCTATTATTATCCTCTCGAGTGCTAGATACCAAAGTTCGGTTCTCGGTAGGAGTGTACGGAGTTCGGATCACACATTGAGTTGTGGGTCCAGGTCTCATATAGCCTCGCTGTTGAAAAGTACACTAAGCTATAATTAACCAACTATTATACTCTGAGTAATTACGCTAGAGAGAAAAAAAGAGGACATTGTCTGCCCCGTAACTAGTCCCCAAATACGCTGTGTTCTAATATGGGTCAAGTAATATAAAACTGTTACCTTTGGTATACAAAAAAATATTGCTGTCTCTCCCAAAATTTCTCTGCGTCCAGCTTAGCTTCCTAAGCAATTCAAGTTGGCGTGGTCACTACCTCTGAATTATAACATCAAATCATTCCGCAAGGTTTTCTTAACAAATAGAATAGTTCATTTGTTTCTTGTTATACATTTTGAAATGACATAACGTTTATGGAAATTCAAGAATATGTATGTTGTTTCTATTATAATCATCATGTATAATGCCGATTTCCGCAAGAGGAAAGATGTTGAATTTGACTTAAAACTCGAGTACTGTTTCGAATTGCACTTTAAAGTATCCTCTTATATAAAAAATAATACTGCTAGAAAGGGTCATTAAATATAAATTAATTAATCAATTCATCAACGTAACACAGTATCAAACATGACACAGTGCGTCGTAGAAAAACAAAAATAATATCGAGTATACGTGAGTTAGAATTTGGTAACATCAAGTTCTCTCAGTAATATTTACCATTCAGGGGTCAAAATCGAGAAGATAATTTATTGTCATTTGAAAATAACATTATGTAAGCATATATGCTCCATTATATTCGATAATCTTTTGCCGTTGTTCCAGCATAATCCTGTCGCTTTAGTACTTATATTGATTTTGAGAATTTTGAAAAGAATTGGAATGTTTATTTTACCAACTTCAGTTTAACTCGTAGTACAGTAGATAGAAGAGTGACCCCCCCCCCAAAAAAAAAATACAGAAACTATTTATGGTTTGTTTGAAAGGTTTATGTTTGTACTTCAACATAATCAATATCCTCAAAATCCCCTTCGGGAATATCGAGATATGACGTCATCAAAATGACCGTCCGTAAATTTCGTCTCAGTGCATTGAATAATATATAAAACCTCTACCGTTCATTACAAAAGTTAAATTTTCGGTTCATTTCTTATAGAATACATCAGGAAAGAACTTCTGTGAAAAATACTATGCATATATTGCTGCCATTTATTAAATATGGTGTCTAATAATAATACAAATCGACTTTTCTAAATGCGCTTTATACAAGGGTGTATCCAAAAGTTTCAGAATTGAAAGTTTCTTACCTTTGAAGTTAAATTCCTCCATCACCTTGAAAGTACTTCCCTTTTACATTAATACAGCGGTCCCAGCGTTTCTGCCATGCTTGGAAGCATTTCTGGAAGTCCTTTCTTGGAATAGTGTCAAGTACACGCTGCGATTCTTCTTGAATTTCTGGAATAGTGTCGAATATTCGCCCCTTCATCCGAAGCTTCAGCTTGGGAGAAAGAAAAAGGTCTCAGGGGGCAGGTCAGATGAGTATGGGGATTGGGAACCACTGCCATGTTGTTCTTAGCCAAAAACTGCCCCACTTTAAAGGACGGTGTGCAGGTGCATTGTCGTGGTGGAGAATGAGGTTATCGTTATGCAATTTCTGTGGCCTTTTGCGACGCACATTTTCACGCAACCTTCTTAGGACCTCACAGTAGAAGGTCTGCATTGGCCGTGCTTCCATGTCGAACAAATTCCCAGTGTACGATCCCCTCTTGGTCAAGGAAACAAATGAGCATCGTCTTCAATGAGCACCATTAGCAGTCGATGTTCTGCCTTTCTTGAAACGTCCAAACCACTTAAACGTTCGACTACGGCTCATGCATCAAAAGCGTGTTTCAACATTTAATAAGTTTCACTTCTCGCCTTACGCAATGCCACACAGAATTCGATGCACACCCTTTGTACTTCAACTTCCGCCATACCACCGAGATAAGAAAAATCGCAGACGGCTCATGCAGCAAACACACGAAAACACGTGCAACATTCAAACGTTTCCACTTCAAACCTGGCTACTCGGCACACTGGCTCACAAGACAGAACCGCAACACATCCTAGCGGGAAACTTGTGAACTGCAAGCGGTTTACACGTTATGAGCAGTCCTGGAAATTATGGATACGCTTACGTATAAGGAACATTTCTTCACAATGCTACTTACTGCATAAACGCTCATATAAGAAATTTAGTGAAAAATTATATATAACTTTTCAGTTTGTCATCCCTTAGTATATATGTTTGTTGGCCAGCAAAACCGTATGATAAATTTCAAAATGGCGGAAGTTGGGACTTCTCAAAAATTTGTAATTTTCACAATTTTAACCTATTCCGAAATTATTAACTAAACCAAATTTCGCATAAAGATGAGTATATAGCCTACATTGTCTCAGTTGTGTGATAAATCAGCATGTTTCTGCAAAATATTTCAGTATGGCAACTGTTTTAAAGAAATATACCTTTTGTGTCAAAAGGTTTAATAGAAATTAACGGAAATGTCTACAATAACTTTCATTGCTACCCAACAAAATGGTACAGAATCTTTTAACAGCTAAAATCGAAGTACTTACTATCAAAATATTCAAAATTCGCCAAAATCCATCGAGATAATGGTATTTTTGTTGGTCATAAATATGCTTTCATTCAAGAAGCACATTGCAGAAAACTTTATTTTCTCACAATGGGCGCTGTTGTAAACAAACGTAGTTCAATCATTTACACTCATTGTTTATGTTCTTTTCTTTCTTTTTCTTTACAATTGATTTATCTATGAATGCTGAAGAAGAAAATATCTATTAACAAAAAGAAAAATCCTTGATAGCTTAATGTAACAAGTAGCACAAAAAGTAACATGGAGACAAAGTTCTACCTAACTTCATTTGAATGCTCCAGCACTTCATGATTTTCTTCAGCTTGCGGAGATTCAGGTTTCTGGCATCCTTTATCGTTACAATGACCACAGACTACAATGCATTTTAGGCCGTACTTAGAGCATAAGCAAATACTTATTACAAATAGCCACTTCGAGGGCATTTTGCATTTACAACGTATGACTTTTAGCAGGTCATCAGCAGGAGGCGGATCCAGGACCGACTTCTAAGGGAAAGGGGCGGTGGGTTATCATAATGCTACTTTTAAGGACTCCAAACTCTAGGATGGATTTTATTTATATATATAAAACAAAGTTTCCTCTTCTGGGGGGAGGGAATCGCCCCGATCCCCCCCTGCTCATCAGGAGCACGTGCTTGGTCAGTCACAATGGGTGCCAGCTTCCCATGCTCGAGCTTCCAGCCCACTCAAGAGGATCTAGCACCTGTGGTGAAAGTTGCTTCCATGAAACAACTTGAGGATGCACTCGTAGGCAGCGAAATAACGCCGCTCTTTCTGTAGGTTGGAGTCTCTCGGGTTGAAGTAGAGTACTACCGGTTGCAACCATTTTCATGTGTAGTTTATCATGCAGGACAGTGCAACACAGTGAGTCGCTTCTACCATATAATTTAACAAGAAATTGGGGGCCACTGGATATAACAGTTTCTTAGGCGGAGTTAATTAGGATTTAGGATTAGAATTTAGATTTCTGGGCTGTCGGCTTCTAAGGCCATTTAGCCCGTCAGGTATACGAGTACTGACGTCCTTCGGCGAGCACACTATCCGATGCAAGGGGAGGAAGGAAGGAAGCGGACTGGGACCATTATGTTAGGTACCATTCCGGCATTTGCCTGGTGTGAATGTGGGACACCCAAGGAAAACCTTACTTGAAGTCCCGAATAGTGCTGCAACCGACAATTGTTACGGACTGGACCGTTGAGAACTGGAAACGTGTGATATGGTCGGATGAGTCATCCTTCACCCTATTCCCAAACACGAGCCGTGTTTGTGTGTGGAGAACGCCCAAAGAAGCTTATGATCTGCAGTGTCTCCGCCCAATTGTGAAACATGGCGGCGGTTCGGTGATGCTGTGGGCCGCCATATCATGGTTTTCATTGGGTCCTGTGGTCACACTTAGCGGACGAATCACTGCCAACGATTATGTCGCAATTTTAGGAGACCACTTGCATCCTATGGTCCGGATGTTGTTCCCGGACAATGACGCCATCTTCCAGGATGATAATACACCCATTCACACAGCTGGCGTTGTTGCAGCGTGGTTTGAGGAACATCGGGATAAAGTTCAACACCTCCCCTGGCCCGCCCAATCCCCAGATCTCAACATAATTGAACATCTGTGGTCCGTCTTGGAAACGACTCCGGCGACGATTTCCACCTCCATCCTCTCTCACAGAACTGGCCGATGCCCTGCACGAGGAATGGTGTAAAATTCCACTTGCTACCATTCACGACCTCTATGCCTCCATCCCACGTCGCATCAAGGCTGTTCTGAAGGCGAAAGGTGGCCCGACACCATATTAATCTGGTAAGTTGCAATTTCGTTCAGGTGTTTCCATTTTTCTGATCATCTGTATGTGTACCTACGCTCAACATGCGATTCGAAAAAAAAAAAAAAATGCTCCCTTTGCGAATCGAACGAAGCATTGGCGAGAGTTGACGATTTACCTATGATGGAGCTCAAAGCTAATGAACCGAACAAATTAACGTTTTCGTTTATCTTCGAGATTCCACTACGCCACCTTCGATCATGTTCGATGTGATGGCCCGGTATGGATCATTGCACTGCAGCACAGTTTCACTAACACCTGCTATACACTATGAAGTAAATCCTAGGAAATATCTTCGGACAAATATTACGATATATCTCGTAGGAAATGCTACCCTTTTGTGCCATACATGTGAAGATTATTCCTGTTTGACATCCTCTGAAGAGGTGCCAGGTCTCTCAACGCACACACGGCCAGCACTGTTTTCCAGTGCCTTCTGCCGTGCATGTCTGTTGTTATAGAGCATTGACTTCGTGTTATGTAAAAAATGTATGCTCCTCGTATATACTACTAAGTGCACAAATAGCATCTTCGCTGGATTGGGGGGAGGGGTCAAGTTTGTTTTCACTTTCTCTCACCTGATGTCACTTAAATCGAAATCTTACAAATTTTCTTTCCGAAATAGAGCGTGCTTTAAACAAGAGACATCTCATAAGATCGTTCAGAACATAGGAAATGAAATGCGATCTGATGCCATACACGTTGAGATTTTGACTCTAGGAAAAATCATAAGATATTTCCTAGGATTTATCTCATAGTGTATAGCTGCCCTACTAACAAGCATATGTTGCCGTAATAGTACTTTATGTGTGGGGGGGAGGGGGGTCACTGAAATTAAAAGTTTCTTCACTGGTTTGTAATGCGTGGAAAATAACAAAATTACTTAATCCAAAAATTTTAATAGAAGCAACTTATTGAATACGAAAAGTAATCAGCCGGGATCGGCGCCATGGTCCTAGCTGTCTTGGAGCCGAAATAATTTGGTGGGAAACTGTCCATATTGTGAGATATCATCTTGCATGATAATTTTGTATATCCAACAATTGAAGCGGATTCAAGCCCCGGCCATGGTTCGAAGCCTACATTATAATGGGTAACTCCTACTCTCCAAAATCTCGGTGTTGCGTGGGGACGTGGAAAAATTCAACTCAAAAGAAAAATTAGAAATTAAACAACACAAAGTATATATTAACAGGATATATTTGGATCAACAATTGTACATTTTCTTTATTGTATAATACAACTCCACTAATTCACATATTAAACAGAGATACAATTGTTGTTGACGATTTAAGTACTACATTTCAATTACCAGTAATAATTCTCAATCGATATGGCACTGCTTGCAATTAAAAGAAAAAATCAGTTCAAGAAGCTTCAAAAATTTATTTGGAGCATTAGGTCTCTCGTATGACTGGTAAATTAAACTGAACAACTCTTTATGGAACATTCAGCATAAGTAATAAATGCAAGTAGCTATCATATATATCTTGTTTTAATAATTTTAAGGCTATTTTCTCCATATATTATTCTTCTTTCTGAGGATAAAGTACTTGTTCGGCGCTACTGAGTACTATACTTTTGCTCCGACTCTTACCAACTGCAATACAAGAAATATTAGGAATAAGATATTAAAGAAAAGCCATATTCAAATAGAAACTCATCTACTAGAATGATTTTTCTAGTAAATTAAAATAGCTCTTTCTAAAAATCATCCAATTTTATCAACTGAACTCAAAAAAATTAACTAATTTCACATATCTACATATTTTATAATTTTTAATTGTTACATAACATAAAGATAATACTAACCATCTTGAGCCTCTCTAAGAATTATATCAAGTAAGAGAGTTTCATAGTAGACGGCAGGGATTTCAACGGGAACTGATTGCCTTACCAGCTGCATCTATCCATTTTGCCATACTCCTTACGTTATATACATTCAAAACTTCAATTATTTTATGCGACTTGAGTGTGATGAGTTGATTCACCCAACAATGTTTTAAGTTTTCAAACGTTTCTTCGAATGATAATGACTAGACACACTTTTGTTGTTTCATAGAGTAGGTAAGATGTTAAAAATAATGTTTTGAAACTGCCAGATGGCAATTACTGTAAAAAGGATGTTGATTTTGAGTTTAACGTCCCGTTCAGCAATGAGGCTATATGAGACGTGGACCTACTGATTAACGTGGAATCCGAACCACATGAGCTCCCGCCGGGAATCGAACCCGGGTCTCCCACGCCAAAGGCGCGTGCGCTAACCGCTTAGCCACGGATGAGCTCCTACTGTAAAAAGGAGTATCTATATGCAGTATCACTGAATAACCTAGTTAGAATAAGATTGGTTGATGTTCGATACAGGACAGGGACCAATAATTTGTTTCATCTGTTTACTAAGCATCACTTTCACATCCGATTGCACATTACAGTTATTAATGATCGTAATCAGAAGGTAATCACAACTGTTTTTAGACTTTTGAAGTTGTGCAATTTTCACGCGTAGTTTATTGCCAATATTTTCTCGTTTATCCTAGCTCAAAATCAGCTACTATTGGACCAAGTGTATAAGGATCAAGAGAGAGTATGTTGAAAGGAAAACACTACTCCCAGAAATTTTTAAAATAACCTCGTACTGCAAGTATAATTAAAAACAAATATTTTTCTCCACAGCAGATACAACTTATAACTGGGGAATACGTAAATGTTATTATTATTATTATTCATACCTGTGGAGGCACTACGCACAAATATGACAATTAAGCCATCTAAAGTCGTTATTTAGGCTATTTGTTTTATATAACAATTTTACCCTTCCCTTGAACCTAAAAGACGTAATAACGGGACTTAAATAAACTATAAATTCAATTAAGCTACTACCAATATTTTACTTCTATTTTATTATTATTACTTAGGATGAGAAAGGCATTTTCTTTATAATTATCATCCTACACCGATAATAATAAGATAGAATATGATATTTCTGAATAATAAGTTAGTAACTTGAGGTCCATTTTCTGTAACTGTAGGTTCGACTTCGGGTCCAGTCATTAAAATAAGAAGCAAGCTTGGAATACACAAAAATATTTCAGCCCAACATAACGTATTTTCACCTTATCTAAAATTTAATATAAGTCAAAAATTAATGATTTTCACTTCATTTAAAATGTGACATAACACAAAAATGAATGAATAATAATATATAAAATTGGAACAACTGCATAAAATCACATTTAACAATACTAAGAATGATTTTCATCCACGTGGCATTCAAACCTGCAGTATGGCCACGGAAGTAAGGCACCTGCCACAAAGTATCAATGCTAGTTCTAAAAGAACTAACGATCATACCAATGGTAGAAATGCGTAGTTGTATAAATTTCTAATTGTGTATTTGCCAAAAAAGGGCGTATAAAGCTATTACTATTAAGTATTCTGCCTTTTGGCAGGTCCTAGGACTAATGAGGATTTTTTTCTTCAATTTTAGATTTGGGCCTGAAAATGTTTCTTCCGCGCTTCTCGCTCTTCAGCTTCCTCTTTTAACTCCCAATATTTTCTTCTATATTTCAAATCATGATCAGCTATGTTCTTCTTTCTATTCCTCGCTTTCCTTCCATCTTTCCTTCTATGGCGGTGTGAAGACAATTTCTTCGCAAGATGTGTTCAATCCAATTGGCTTTCCTACGAAGGATGGTGGCTAGAAGTGTCCTCTTCTCTCCTATTCGTTTTAAAACATCTTCGTTTGTTGCTCTCTCTCTCTCTGTCCATTTGTTGCTCTCTCTCTCTGTCCATTTTATCTTCTCCATTTCTCTCCAACACTACATTTCGAAGCTGTCCAAATATTTCTTCTCTACTTCCGTAGTGTCAAAGTCTCTGAACCATAGTCCAATGCTCCATACATGGCACTTGACCAACTTCTTCTTAAGTCCAATGCTGAGCCTGTTAGTTAACAGTGATCTTTTCTTGTTGAATGCTTCTTTAGCTATGACAATTCCTGACTTGATTTCTTTGGTGCAGTAAGCATCTCTCGTCAAAATAATTCAAAGATACTTGAAATTATCGACCTCTTCAAGTTCTCATTGTTCTATTCTGATCCTTAAGGACATGTTTTCATGGGATATTCTCATCATGACTTTCGACTTTTCGATGTAATTTTTTATTCCATACGGTTTTCCAATGTCAACTATTTTGTCAATCATCTCCTGTAGTCCCCCTTCGGTTTTAGCTACAATAACCGTATCATCTGCATACCTGATCTTGTTAATGATCTGCCCTCCCAATCTTGAAATCTCCCATTCCCATTAATGCTTTCTTCATTAAACATTCACTGTAAATGTTGAATAACTGGGGAGACATAGCATATTTTTGTCTGACTCGTCTTCCAATCTCCACAGTGTTGGGTTCTCCTTCATTCAAGCGTAACTTCAGGCGTCGTCCTATGTACAGGTTTTGAATGAGTCATCGATCTCTCCAGTTGACTCCAATTTCTTTACGTATTTTCAGAAGTTTCGTCCAATTGACCCGGCCGAAAGCTTTCCACCAGTCGATGAAGCACAAATATAATTCTTCCTTTACATCGAGAATGTTTTCTGATATTCTCATCAATCCAACAGCATCTCTGGTGCCTTTTTCTTTCTGGAATCCAAATTGATCTTCTTCTAACCTCTCATCTATCTTTCCAGCCGCTTGTTCAGTATGCGTGCAATAATTTTTCTAGTGTGGAAAAACAGGCTAATGGTTTTGTGATCACTGCACTTCGTATAAACCTATACACCCCTCAGTTATAAACTCTAGCTACTTATGTGTTAGCTTGCAAATGATTTTTCCGTAGTTTTATCTTCTTTTTCCTTTTAATATAACTTAACACGTTACTTTAATACTATTTCAATATGAACAGTAAATACACCATATGGAGTCTGTACGAAATAATAATAATAAAAAAAAAACTTATTTCCAGAATTTCAGACAATTGTCTACAATACAGAAATTATTTTCTCGAAATAGCCAGTATTCTATTAATGAATCAGCGATTCTCCAACTTTTTAAAGTATGAGACATAACGTTCTACGAACCCTATACTTTCCCCCTTCGAAAGAAAATTTATCGTTTACTTTATGTTCTAAGCGTGTATACTTATAGCTTCAGAATGGTATTAATAAAATTCTCTTAATTTTATCTTGTTGTTCATAGAAGAAAATGCAAAATATTATTTCTTTAATAACCGAAGGTTATCAAAAATATTTTACAATCTATATACGCTATTAGATTTTGTATAATCTTTACTTGATTAAATTGTATAATCTATTATTATTATTATTATTATTACGATACCTCTATAGAATAACAAAAGACTGTGCAATGTAATATACAGGATGTTTCAAAACAACACCGACAACGTTTGTGAAGTGATTCCTGACACCAAGATAAGACCAAAAGTATAGACCAACCTGGGTGAACAAAGGCTTCCTTTCGGAGTTATAGGCTGTCATAAACACGAAAAAAATAAACTTTAAAGGTCCAAAGTTCCAATATTATGGAACCTACCGTAGTCGGGTCAAGACTTCACTTAGGAACTAGTATATGGCCTAACCAAATATCCATGATTTAGAATACTGCGGTACTTCCACAACAATTTTTATAGAGGTAGTTGGTAAGTACTTAAAATTATATGCCCGTAGCCAAACTGCGTCTATAAATATTGTTGCATAAGTACTTTAAGATTCTGAAACACGTATTTTTGGATAGCGCACATATTAGTTCTTAAGTGAAGTCTTTCCAGACTACGGTAGGTCTCATAGGTTTGGAGCTATGGACCTTTAAACTTCATTTTTCCATGTTTTCGGCAGCCTGTATCGTGTTGTTTTGAAACACCTTGTATATTACTATAAGGTAGTGTATGATATGCAATGTACTTGAATTTAATTTGTTCTATCTTTTTGGGTTAATGTTCAATCTTAAGGGAGCCACAAGGGCAGATCTCGAGAACCATCTGTGATCTACTTATTTCAGTTTAAGAAACATTGCTCTGATTGAATATTCTACACCACTTCCACATATTTGCTTCACTAATATATTCCTCATGAACAGCCATACTCAAATAAAGTTGGCAACAACTGTATCACTATTGTGAAAGTTAAAAATTTAAAAAAAAAAAAAAAAAGTCTATACTTTAATCATTCATCCTTTCAATTTTTTAATTTTAGTATCATGTAAATTTCGGTATACAAGTGCTTAGGAGAGTCATATCTATTTTTCTCAGTAGGTATTTCCAGGGCGACGACCATGTGATTTCTGAGGTGAAACATGTATTCAAATCTAAAATGTCGGCTTCTACAACCACGTTAATTGGAATGATTCGTGGCTGGTCGAAGTGTGTCTCCTTGGGTGGTGGTGATTATGAAGAGAGTGGACTAAATATATTGTAATGTTTTGGTAGAGTCAAATGACAGACCGGGTGTCTTTTCCCCTTCACCAAGTTTTATTACAAAATATAATAAATACAAGTGTGTCTAATTCAATATCTCTTCCTCAATGACCAAGTGAAGCAATACTAAATGTTTTGCCGGGTGCCCCTTCCACTCATGGTAGTTTCCAGAACACTTTGGCAGGTTGTAGGTTAGAATTGGATTATAAGTTTAAGATGGGATCCCTAGTCCAGTGCGACACAGGGTAAGGAAGAGGTGCTACTAGTCCACAGCGACATAGGAAAGTAAAGGTTAGGCGATCAGTTGGTCGACTGATGCTGGGTCCCTCGGTGGTCCTCCTTTTATTTGTCCTCCTCGGGTCCTCCCGTGAGGTCCGTCTTCTTTCGGTGTTCCTCGGTGTCTTCTGTGTCGGCTTGTTGCCTGCTAGGTTGTTTATAATCATTAGCACGTGTTGAGCTGACACGTGCGTCTGTTGTAATATGGGGATCCTTGCAGTATAATTAAAGTTCGTCCACATGGCTTCTTCGTAATAGTACGTACTATATGATCATCCCTCGTATGCATGTGTATCTAACAAACAATCCCAGCCAGGGTGGGGTTAATCAAGTAACAGGAGGTAAGAAATACTTATTGTTTCTGATATTTTTATTTCCTCGCTCGGGCATTCATTCTCGAAGAGTAAGGAGGTGAGAGTCGAAAGTGTAGCGTAGTTTAATAATTATGGATATCCAAATACGTGAATTCCTTATATCGAAATATTCCAAATGCGCAACTGTTGCTCCCACTTCAACTGTTATATTTTCGTCCCCTGCATATATAGTGAATAAACGGCTCCAGCGGAAGGACTATTAATTATTATTGGCAACAAAGGATGTACTTTTTAGAGTAAAAAAATATCTTCACCGATTTTCTCGGAAACTACGCATTAGAATTTACCGTGAATCACCTCAATATGATCTATCGATTACTAATCTTATCTCTGAACAATATTATGGTTAAATAAAAATTAAAGTTTCAGCATTAATCATAATTTTAGGCTGTATCTCATTAACCAGACTGTGCGGCTTCGGGATTACTTCCCCGCAACCTGATTTATAATTCGTTATAATTTACAGAACATGTTTTAAAACATTTATTTAAAATAATTACGTTAGCAGCTTCAACTTCAAAGATCATTTTACTTCGATTGTACTCAACCAGGAGAAGTACTTTTACAATCAATTATTTTCCTACACTAACTGTAAGAAAAAAACGGAAATAAAACAACAGACTAAGCACCCTGTTTCCCTGCAATCGTATTCCTTTCTTCCACACGTTACTTCTTTCCGGGTATAGACTTCTATAGGCTATTGCTCTATCAACGTCACCATCGCCCGAAACAAAATCAATCGGCCAAGGCACTCGTGATGGATTATAGAGTGATTTCTTGTACCGTCAATATCGTTATGCCAATCCATTTTGGAGATATGACTTACAGTCTCCAAGACGAAGGACCATTCAGGACTTTGGATAAGGTTATCATATGGACCAAGTCATGACTGAGGTTCCACTAATAGAATTTTAGAGAACGTCCGTAACGTAGCCCCGAGCAGCTTGAAGGATGAGCAGTTAAGCATATCGAAGTTACATAAATTTTGCATCATTTACCTTCGGAAGCCATCAGGCCAGCGATACCACTACGTAATCGATTCATTATCATCGAAGGAGCACCAAGAATCAATGCAAACAAACAAGGTACTATTCTTACCTATTCCCAAGTTAACTTACTTCCTGTCATTCTCCCTCCTGTTCTAGTCTGTTCTTCATTTTGTAATTGTTTTGTGTTATTTTTTTTATGCATTCCATGCATAACTGATAAATTTAACTAATTTCCGTTGCAACAGAGAATTATAAAGCTTTAATCCACATTTCATCTTCTTGATTTTAAACACTATCTTTGAGGTTTATAGACTGATATCTCCCCACTGTCCATGGTAGTGATAAGTTGAGTTCAAATCTCTGTAATTTATCTGCCCGTGCTCGCAGTACAAGCTGTCGATACAAAATTTTTAAGTTTTATTTCCTGAAAAGTGCGCACCATTTCCACATCCAGCCCTCCCTCTCTCCAAAAGAGAATTTGCTCATTGAGAGTAATCAGACTCAAAAAGTTACTTTATATTATTTTGCCTTGTTATATTTGACAATTTAGGACAATTAACATTCTCTCTCCCATATTAGATTCCCCTCAAGAAAACTTTCCCTCTTCTTTTGTACCATAACACTATTTCTATTATCAGAATTAATACATAAGTTAGATTTAAGGAGTGTTTCTTATCTTCTGGTGCATTGGTGAAAATATATATATATATATATATATATATATATATATATATATATATATATATATATATATATTGTGGTGTGTGAAATTTGTATATCAGGAATAAGAATTGTTGTTATTACAGAAAATGATTAATACGGAAAATAGCATAGTTGTTCCATCCTTGTTAGATCAGCTAGTAAAGCCGCAAATTTTTTACGGTAAACTGAATGAAGACGTTCACAAATTCTTTGAGGTATTCGAAGACTATGCCGTAATTCGCATCTACAACGACGTTCGTAAGCGCCCTTCTTTTGCCCTATTGTTTGGAGGACACGGCTAAATCATTTGTAGTAGCATTAGAAAAAACTGCAGAGTACTGTAACTTAACATACTTAGAAATAAAACGTAATTATAAATGATTTCCAAGATAACGTTATTACTGAAACTAGAAAATTTTATGAAACATAGGAAACATAACTCAGATGAATCCATTTTGAAAAATGCAATCTAATACTATGGTACAATGCCAATATTCTCGTGTTAAGTCAAAAATATTTAAATTGAATGTCTTTCACATTATTTTGTTGGGGGCGAGAAAGAAATTTTCTTCTGTTTTATCTTTAGCAAAGTATTTGGCTATGAAAGGAAGGATTAATTTTCTTAAGGGAGAGAGAAAAAAGAGCAAACAGTACTAACCCTACACATATAATTGACTCATTTTCGTCTGAGATTAGCGATTTACAACACAGCGAAATCTGGATCCTTCCAATGTTTTTTCCACTGCTGTTACTGACAATTCGTTTTGTTGAAGAAAGAAAAAAAGAAAAAAAGTTCTATTTGTTCAATTTGCAAAAATCAAACTTCAGTTAAAACTTCTATCCGATCGTGTAACTCAGCAGAATTCCTCTCACATACAAAGATTGTGTGAAGAATAATTGTGTGAGAATTCTACTAAAGCGTAATAGAAGCAGATGAGCAGCTATTCAGAATCCTCAAGCGCATGCAAAGATCGAGAATCCTCTCACATAGCATTTAATTCTGATTTTGTCAATGCTATTACCAGCTTTAAAACCACTACACAGAAAACTGACCAACCGGTTTGTATGAGTGATAAGTGCGCTAACAGTCAGAAAGGAATAATGAACTATGTATCATTCTTTTATGAAAGAACATTACCACAAATTAAAGAATGCATTGGCAATAAATCATATCCCTTATTAATCGACAGCAATTTTAGTCATGTCAGATAAAATGTTAAATAGAAATTGTATCACAGGAGACTCTCAGGGAGTGAACGAAATTGCGTTAGTCAAAATAACTTAGCAGGACAATTATTAACCCACCCCTTCCGAGTAATTGAAAATTTCCCCCACATAGTGGTAATTGGGCACGATTTCTTAGCGAGTCAACGCGTATTGCTCGATCATGATAAGAGTTTATTCTATTGTTAAGTTTGGTATTCCACCTAAGCTTTCATTACCACCTCTAATTTCTACCCACATTGTTAATATGCTACCACGCAAAATTTCTTGTAGATATTGTTAGTTTGCAGCCAAATTCTTCAACATCAGTTCCATTGGAAACAACAAATGATTTGACACACTCTGCAAATAAAATAGAAACCATCTTTGCGCTACATCGAGTGATATCTCCTTACTGCACAATACTGTGTATTGCCACCTGACTAGAACCATCCTGGAATACTAGATGAGACAATACTCCAGTATCAGGATTTAGGGTTTAGATTTCTGGGCTTTCGGCATCTATGGTCATGTTAGCCCGTCACGTATGAGGGATGACGTCCCTCGGCGATCACATTATCTGAGGAAATAGAAGGAAATGGCCTGGGACCTATATGTTAAGTACCACTCAGGCATTTGCCAGCGTGAATGAGGAAAACTCAGTAAAACCTCATTCAGAATGGCTGGCCTGAAAAAGCTTTTTACATTTTTTCGACCGTGCCTCCACCGAGAATCGAACACAGGGCCGCTCGCACTGAAGGCGAGAGCGTTAGCGACTACGTTACGCAAAGCCCCAATACTCCAGTATCAATATCATAATATGTGGTGTTATGATGCAGAATCAATTTTTAGGTTTACATAAAAATAACAAGTTTTTCTCGAAAAGTACTAATGAGGATTTATTTATGCTTACCCATATAATTTTGTTTAGCTCGATATGATGTATCAATTAGTATCTCTTATCTTTGGACAAATTACTTTCCGTTAAACCATAATAATTTTGTAAAATTTACTCTGTTCATAAGAAACCATAATATTCGAAAAATGTCTTTTATTTATGCCTGAAGTTTACAGCGGTGAAGTAAATGTATTTGGTTTTGTAGCTTTGGACTAATACATTGAAGAACGCATGCTGTTCAGGCGCGCATACAATTAAAGATACGCATCTGTAATAGACTTTCTGCATTACATGCGAAACGAATTAGACCTCAGTGCCTATGGATAAATAAGATTGTGTTTCAGGGATTAAGCTACATTACAGAAACATTTAGCACTCTTGTTAAAATTAGAATATTTCTTTGGCATTCTACAATTTATTCTGATACAGATTATTTTGCCGCTTTATACGTTTATATACCAAAACACGAGCCAACTACTCTTTTTTTTTTCTTTCTTTCGAAAACAAAAATATTTTAACAAATTATGGAATTCTTTCAAATTTTCTTAAAATAACAGCTAGCACGTTTAAACATAGGACTCCATCCCAGTTGTCTGTTCCATCGAAGTTCGACTTCCAGTAGTTAGTTATACCTTATGTTAATACACCAGAATATGGAGACTCGGATTCCGGTCCATTCAGTGGTGAACAAAATCAAAATGTAAAAGATGGTCACGCGATTATCGAAACTGAAGTTCTAAATTTCCAGACTCCGCTCTCAAACAGTCAAGGAGTCTACACATATGCTGTCTTGTCATTGAACCTATCCATCTAAGGTTTTGTAATCTATGCATACATTGGTAATAGTGTGTACACTTCTGTTTGTGAAAACTGCAATACAAAATAACACGTGTGAGTTGAATGAAATTTATACGATAGATCTGTCACATGATTATATACAAAAATCAGTGTTTTCCGAATGTGCGCAACAATATGTAATACCAACAACATTCTTAAATTTTTATGGGCCAAGTCTGTAGCCATGTTTTAAATACTTTTGTCACGGACCTGAAAGAAGCTGTATGAAAGTGCATTCTGGAAAGCCACAATATTAATTTTTCTCCATATGCAAAGAGTGTAGATTCCAAGTAAAGAGCAGAAAATTACGGGCTGACGTTTGGTTATGAAGAAATTAACAAATTAACACGCAACGTACAGCTTAAATGGAAGAGAAAGAGTTCATAGTTTCTGTATCTTCAAGAAATAAGTCCAAGAAATGTTTCATAATCTAAATCACACACTAGGTTCGATCGCAATATCTTGTGGTGAATTTGAAGGTTTGTTTTGTCAAATGAATCTTACAATAACGTCATCTAGGATGTCTCTGCTTGTATGGAAAACCTCTGCACTGTTGTTCATCAGAATAGTAGGACCGCCGTTCACACAGTTTAACCTAGCAAATATATGAACTCACGACTGCTTCGAGGTCGTCATTCTAGAGCTGATATCAAAAGAAAGGAGCAATCTAGAGATTATAATCAGAGGATACAGTAACACACCTGTAATCTTGATAAATGAGTATGATGTGAAGCCTCTACGTGCTGCAATCACAGCTTTCATATGTGACATCGAATCAAACAACCGCTGGATAATAATGTCTAATAATAAAGTAAAATCGGTAACTATTGACTGTTACCTCTGACGAGGGACAAAAACTCGATGAAAATACGATATTCCACCAGAAGAAGAATACAAGATAAAATGACACCTGACAGACTCAAAGGAACAAGATATAGAAGTATCAGGATTATCAAGATAGCTAATGGATACTAAACATTCCATGAACAAGGTAAAATACTTCACAAGACATCTTCACAAACTGAAAGAATTACGTTTTACTAGGACTAAGAACCTAGAATTAAACCAGGGTTGTGGTGTGATACATGAATAAAGGGATTACATAATTCAATATGGTAAACAACGAACACTGCCCAGGAAATAAAAATGTTACTTATTAACATATTTGGGGGTTTCTTCACCTCATAAATAGGAAAAGTTATTGTGGCAACACTGCAGCAAATGGATCCGAAAAAATAGTGGGACTGACACTCAAGACCAGCATAGTTTTCGCTTGTTTTCATAATTTATTCTGAATATTAAAAAAAAAAAAAAAAAAAAAAAAAAAAAAAAAAAAATTATATAACAGGATATTAAACTAGGAATATTGAGGAACAACAGGAATGTAATCAAATAAAAACTCCTTTTTACGTCGAATTTCCGTCCCTCGTCAAAGATAACAGTCTTTGGTTACCGAAATATTGGGTTTAAAAAAATGAAAATGAAATCTTTGAATTTTACGTCCCACGATTATGCCGGTTAGGCTAAAGGAGACGGTGATGATGAGTAATGAATGAAATGGTGGAATGAATAAAGTGGGAGGAAACGGGAGAACCCCGAGAAAACTCACGCACACGGTGTTTGTCCACCACAAAGTTCACTTGGCGGGGCTGGGATCGAACCCGGGAACCCTAGCACCAGAGGTGAACGCTCTACCACTGAGCCACCGCGGCCCTATTGGGTAAAAATTAAAGTCGACGTAATAAGAATATCTTATTTGCCTTTTTATACATTAATATACAAGTATGTAAATAAAAATGAATACGTTAACCATCGGATATATTTCTGTGGAATAGACTGCTACGCTTCTTATATGTGAGCCTCAAAACGGTGCTGGAGGATTGTGACTAACAAGGTGTCGACTACCCATATGACACATGTTCGAAAGGTGTATGCCACGCGGCCATGTAGGCCACGGAAGCAATGGTACACGTTCTTACTCGAAGAAGGCTTGTTCATTCCGTAATACATATGAGCAAGGACTGTCCTCTGAATTGAGTCCAGACTTACCTGAAGGGAGGGAATAACCTCGCCTTCTAGAACATTCCTTATGTAGTTGTTACTGATAAGGTTGTACTCGATGTATAGCAACCGAGATCGAGTGATGTACCCAATAACGTCCAACATTATGCATTTATCATTCGGCCATTGTGACGCTGACAATGCACACTGCGCTTATTACGACAGTGTTTAATGTGTATGCCCGTTATTGTTGGTGAGACTGAAGCAGCACTCGTCCGATAAGATAACCATCTGCCACCCGGCACGCAGCAACAGTGTTCACTCGCACATTGAAGCTTGAGGTGTTTGTGGTTCTGAGTAAATAGAAGCTGACGTAGGGCAAACATGTGTTCAGTAAATAATTCAGCATAATGAACTATCAAAACAGGTAAGTCCACACCCGTTACCGTACTCCACTGGCGAGCTAACACTGCGCATGAATTGTGCGGTCTATCACGGTCAGCGAATAGGATGTCTGTCATAGGGTATGGTCATATTACACGTCAATTTCCTGATCGTCGTAACACATAGTTTCTCTTCTTTCCATTGCTTTCACATACGCATTCCTGTCGTATAGGAATGATATGTACGCATATCAATGGCGTGGTTCAAGAAGCCTCATTTCCATAGGCAACCATGTGATACCGTCCAAATGCAGCCATCTGTTTATATTGCGTCCATTATCGTCAACGAGGCGTAATAACGCTTGCATATTTCCTGTTTGTTAATGCTCTACTATCTGCGTGCTACGTAAACCATTCTCTTATGGTACTATTCCGTTCAAGAGCGATACTGAGATCACGTATGTGCTATCCCCCTGAATTTGTAATCGTTCGTAAGTCATACCCTGACGTACAAATCCTGTAAATTTGGTCACATTCTCAATATTTTCTTGGTAATGCAATTTTATCAAGCAGTAATGTATTTTGTTCAATATCTCTAATACTTCATAGAAGTACATAAAATTCGGATATGACATTAACCTGAAGCTTTGGTAATAGAAAAATATGTTAAAGTACACATAATGAACTCAAATTATCACAGTTTTAGTTGTTATCTGATTCCTATTTGTCGTCAGTTGGTATTTGGACATCGTCACTTTTATGTACATTATTTTATAGATTTTACAAGTACTTCACCGGCCATTCCAGAAACCTTACTTCTCGTTCAAAAGGAAGTACAATCTCTTACCACCTTAAGAGATTTCCGTGAGCAATTGCTGTAGATGAATTATATAGATACAATTTGTCTGCTTACTGCATACGTACTGTCAATTGTACTCATTTTGAAGTAATCCGAAATCTTCACAGGTAAGTTTTCCTACCTCTAAAATTAATGAAGTACGGTTTCTACTGAACATGTTCTATTTGGCTCTAGATATTCTCCCAGAAGTTAGTTCGTATTATTTTTTTAATACCACGTTTGTGTTTCTGATTTTCACTATATGCCTAGTTGACAGAATATATTTGGCACATTTAAAATAATATTGCATGTATTCACGACGTGCGTGGTATCTGAAGGGATGAGAAAATATCGCCTCATATTGAAAGTTTTAATTTCCTTCATTTAGAGAAAAACTCGTTCCTAGGGGAATTATGTTACATGAAAAATAAATCTAAATCCTTCGGTAAGTACGATACTTACTCGGATTTCAAATACAATAATTATAATACGTGATTTTCTTAACTAGCATCTTACCAAAAACGATGAAAAATTTCGC
Organism: Thermobia domestica; assembly: GCF_964235325.1. NCBI lineage: Eukaryota > Metazoa > Arthropoda > Insecta > Zygentoma > Lepismatidae > Thermobia > Thermobia domestica. The sequence continues at coordinate 71,214,298 of NC_137468.1, forward strand.
AGCTATGACTAAAGAAAAAAAAATCTCGCTGCTCACTGAAAATTACAACGAACAGTATTAAAATTGCTTACTATTTATGAACGTATATAACAACTCTTTTTTTTTCATCCATTATTTTGTAATTTTCATAACTGAAAGAGCCCTTGAAAGCTCTCTCTCCTTGAAGAAAGCACACTCTATGACTTCCCAGATTTGTGTAATTAGTATTGAGGTTATAAAATGGTTCCCTATTGTAACTTACAAGTTGTAACCAGTGACAACACAGCACATATGCCTTAAAGGAAAACGTTTCCCGCAAGTCTGACACCATTCTCAACATAACTTCTCACACGCTCCTCCATATTTCTGTGAATTTGTAAAGAGCCAGTGCGGATGTTGGTGTGGCTATTCTATTCTGGAGATAATACAGATTACCGAATTTTCACACCAAAACCTCGTATTTCAAAATTACAACGAAGTCTACAGGACTGAGATTACATGACCATAGTGATCATTCTGATTCCAATTCGTTAACTTAGACAATGAATCATATAACTGGTGGCATAAGATTACCGGATTTTACAGTCGTTACGTCTTAATGAACAAATAAGTTACGTTTAACATTGTGAAACTACGGTAGACTTCCAAACTAAGCGAAATAAATATTGAAACCGGTTGGTTGCAATAGAGGGAAAAGGTCCAAGATTAAGCCTGTTCTTGCGGCACTGAATCCATATTTAAAAATTGCTTTTCGCCAACTATTACGGTTTTAACAATACGGAGATTAGTGCTGAGATCGGTAATTGTAGTTTTCACCACTTCTAGAGAGAGCGATAAGGTCGAGATGAAACTTATTCTTGGGATGTTGAATCAATATTAGAAAGCCATTTCTCGCTTTCCCCTCGCCGTTTGTGAAACAAGAAGTGGCGCTCGATTTCTACCACCTTCGGTTGCACTGGAGAAACAAAACCGGAGATCGAACCCATTTTTGTGATACCGAATCTATATTAAGAACCCAACTGTTTCTCCCAAGCTATTACTAGTTTTCATTACGATCAGTGTTGAAATCGGAAGATTTTTACCACTTCCAACTTGAAAAGAGGATTTCTTGGGATGGTAAATCCATAACAAAAAGCCATTTCTCACTATCTCTTACTGGTTTTGATCTATGCAAGTCTACGAGATGCGTTAGAAAAGTTATGAGACGCAACACTGTTGCACGGACCGACAACGTTAGGCGACCGCCGTCAATGATTTCTTGGCAGAAAAAAGCATTCCTGTCGTTCCTCAGTCCTCCATTCGCCGGATTATTTTTCATCTCCTTGCTCAAAAAACATCTGAAAGGGTGCCATTTTGGAAGTTCGGATAATATTCAAAAGTGTAACCGACAAACTAAAGGAAAAATGAAATGAAATATTTGAGTTTTACGTCCAACGGTTATGCCGGTTAGGCTAAAGGAGACGGTGATGATGAGTAATGAATGAAATGGTGCAATGAAGAGTGGGAGGAAACGGGAGAACCCCGAGAAAACCCACGCACACGGTATTTGTCCACCACAAAGTTCACTTAGTGGGGGCTGGGGACAAACTAAAGGGTATTCCAGTAGAAGCCTCCCAGCACTGCCACCAAGAATGGAAGCAACGGATTCATCGCTTGTACCTGCCCAAGGAAACTATTTTGAAGGGGATAACCTTGATTTCTAAAAATAATAAAATTCGTCGTTAGGAGAAAATCAGTCTTATTACTTTTCTCACACACCTCGTATACTGAAACCGGAAGTGGTAGAAACTACGAGTTGAAAAGGAACATATTCTTCCGACGCTAAATCGACTCGAAGAAACTGTTTCTCAATACTTATTACCATTTTTGTTCTATAGTAATCAAACGTTGAAACCGGAAATGGTTGATTCCGGCTTGAAAAATGAAATGAAATCTTTGAGTTTTACGTCCCACGGTTATGCCGGTTAGGCTAAAGGAGACGGTGATGATGAGAGGTAAGTGAAATGATGGAATGAAGAAAGTGGGAGGAAAAGGGAGAACCCTGAGAAAACCCACGAGCACGGTGTTTGTCCACCACAGAGTTCACTTGGTGGCAGTGAACGCCACCACGCCCCCCAGATTCCGGCTTGAATAGAGTATTAATGGAGAAGATAGAACCTAATTCTTGGAACGCAGAATCGATTCCAAAAAGATACTTTGTCGCTATCTTTCACCGTTTCCCTCTGATATGTTTGACAGACAGATGGATCCAGTCGTTCTATAAGACTTTCCATACTTACGCGAAGTCTAAAATTTCTCTCTCTTCCTACATTTAAAATGCACATAAAAACATGTGCGTTGATCTACTTTAAACTTCAAATCCTTAATCTACAACTACTATCTCTTGCATTCACTCTCAATAACAAACCAACTTTCTACATTATTTATTAGTATAGTACAGTTTAAGGTATAGTTAATGCAACTGATTTTATATATATATATATATAAAGAATTATCAATCGATCTACACATAAGGAAAATACAAACTTATACACATTTATTTTTTTTATGAACGTAAATATATAAAAGTGCAATATTAATTTTATAATAATACGTACGTATCTATATAAAAACAATCCGATAATTTATTCGAGTTGTTTTACTTAAGCACCACCGGAAGTACCAGTAAGAAAGCCTGATTGGTAACCTTTGGGAAAGAAAACAGGGAAAAATTAGAAAATAGGAATATGGAAAAAAAGAACATATATATGGGTAAGAAGGTATACATTTTGATCCTTAAAGAAAATTCAATATACAAACTAAAGTTAATGTTCATCATATCTCATATAGAAAAGCGAAGTTACAGATTCTCGCATAGCATGCGTAGTCAAATGAATACGACATGTTGCCATCCTAAAAATTTTCATTTCATAGGCTGTGAAGAATAAATATCAACACATTCATATATATTCTCTCACTCTATGCACTCAATAACTTGTCCACAAGAAGTCGTATTCACATTATAAGAAAACACACCTAATTTGTTTCTCCGCTTTCATGCTGATTACTAGAGAAGCGTAATCCCAAGCAAACTTTAACATGAACTTTATACGAATTACTCATACTAACGAGATAGATGAACAGAAACTTAAACTTTACTTGAATCACTTCAAAATATTAAGTATGTTTCTCAGAATACAAAACAGGAGACTAGGAAGCGCGTACCAATTTGTAAATGCTATAATTTGGATATCGTATTCAAAGTAAGCTGAACCAGATCTATGCATAGCAAATAATTCACAGTGGATCGTCCTATCATTTAGCTCTTCTAAATTCATTTTCCTCTGAATTTTCTGGCACTATCACATAATATAGTAATTTTAGAATTTATGGACAATATGTCTTCGAGGCGAGCTCTCAGATCCCTATGTTAACTGTGCTATGTTTCTACGAATTCTATTTAGCCTGCGTCCTTCTCAAGCTAACTTGCAAACAACAGGCTAAGAGTAATGGGTCTCCACAAATGGTGCCATAGTTATTTATTTTTTCATCAGACTGATTCACAATTTTAAGTGACAACTTTAATTCATAAGAAAACAAAGAAACGTTGTTAACTGCAATAAAACTAATAAAATAAAAGAAAATTAACAGGGAGGGCCGTTCCCAAAAGCTTCAAAGTACGCTTCTCCATTGTTACTGGTAGTCCGAATTTCGAATTCTCGTCATGCGTGGTAATCTCATTCGTAGCAATGTCAAAAGAATATAAGCAGTTAGAAAGTTCTAACATAAACTGAATATAACATGGAAAAGAACTAGATGAGGTGTTTCTTCTCTTAACACAAAGGACAACACTGAACATTTATACAACTGGACGACATACTATACAAATAAGGTGTAATATCATTGGATGGTGTAGAAAAACAGACAGTAACACTAGATATGATGCAGTTGATAGGTGGTTTTCTACCCCTTCCTTTGGTTCGACTATCGAAATATATTTCCTGCTGACTTAAATTATTTTTTCGCAATTATTTCATAAATTTATTTAACGTAATTGTTACAATTTTATTCAAATTATTATATTTTACTGTTATTCTGTTAGCAATTATTGTTCCATTCCTCATTTATGCCTGTTGTTATTTTATTTGAATGTCGAATAATTTAGAATTGTAATAAATTATATTTTATTTTAAAAAAATATACATAACTTAAAATATCCTTATGGCCCCACAAAAATGTAGTCCGGCGTGGTAATACCGGATGTCGGCAGACAGTAGGAAAATGTCAACACTGCCTTACTCTCATGTTACAAAAGATACTGAAAGTGGCTCCCTTTCATGTAACACATTTTTGCGCACGTCGCAGCATATTGGCTAACACTGCCTGTAGCTCTTCACAAGCGATGTTTCGGATAGTGTGGGTGATGTGTGGTTATGGTTCAACCAGGATACGGAGGTGATTTGCACACACATTTTGCTTTAAGCATCACCAGAGATAAAGATCACTGGGGGATAAATCCGAGGAAAGAGGGGGCACACCTCTCGCTTACTGTGCGCTCTTCTGTAAACAATTCGTACACCAACGTCAGTTATTCGTTCCAAGCGTGGTATGTGGCTCCATCTTCTTGGAAGCAGGAGTACAATGTAGTGTCAGTTCATCGTAAAATTGTTGCAAGAAATCACGATAAATCTCGCTGTTCACTGATGATTCAAAGAAAGCTGCAGCCACTACCACATATGTTTCTGAAATTGCCGGTGTTCCGCAATTACTGTTAGTAACCTATTACAGTATACAACCCGTTTACCTGTATCCAGCTTCTTTAGTTAACGGTGGATACGACACACGTTACTCGGTATAATTTCTGTTTCAAAGACTTCAGTACAACGACCTGTTGAGATAGTTTAAGGGTAAACTTTAGAGGGTTTCATGTTATCCGCTGCTGAATATCACGGACGACCTCAGATGTTCGGACATTTGGTTTCCGTCTACACATATTCGCCACAGATCGGGTTTGACGTAATTTTGGCACTAGGTTCTGAACACAGAATTTCGCAGGTGGTTTTGTCCTTCCTAAATACCTGGTAGTGAAGACCTTTTGTGTGTTCTTAATTGACCTTGTCAACACATTTTTTTTTCACTATCACAACTCGCTACTGCACAGAAAGTAACATAATCCCGAAGCAATCTGTTTACCAGAAGTGAACACAGGAAATTCCAGCTGATCAACTGAACATGGGCGCCACATGGCGGCACTAGACGGAAACAGACCCCAGGAGGTGCTAAACATCCGCGCATCGGGCGGCACACCGGTCAGTCAGAATTACTCACACAATTACACAATTATTTTCTTGTTTTTGGTATTATCCGGCCGGGCTAATTGTATGTGAGCTATCCTGTATTATCTTAGGTTACTGGAGTACATAACTTTCTTCGGTACTCTTGGCGATTACAATAAATTCAGCTGATAAAACTACAATAAGATGGAAGCATACTTGGTTTTCAATTAGTTACGGTCATGAAAATTGTAACATCATGTTTTAAAGTCAAGAATTTCAATTACGAACAGCGGCGGCCCGTGGGGGAAGGCTGCAGGACTGCAGCCCCCCCAACGTAATTCCATATTTCCGATTCGAGACTTAATAGTCAAATCTTTATATTTATGCCCTTTTTACGCGCGTTTTGTTGTTCAATTTTTCACCTCCTTGAAGCACATTTGTTGTTCCACTTCACCCCCTGGGGCTGTCAGTACAATCTCACCTGGCCTTTCTTACAATGCTGTGATTCTACTTCCTCCTCTTTTCAGCATGTCTATACTGGTAACGTGTGGACTGCTTTACATGCAGTCCTTGCGGATGCTTGACAGTTTGCGCAAGCGCGCTCCTCTCATTTTGTGTTCGTCTGCTTTGATCAGGGATGAATACGTATATTCAGGCTTGCCAACTCCAGCGAAATATCCTCTGGCCAATCCTATACAAAACTTTAGTTTGTGATTTTAGCTTCGAGTGGCATAATCCCTCTTTCTTTGATTAGCAACGCTGAGTATACTTATGTTGTTTGGAGTTTGTTTGTCTGCTGGCGGGGTGTTTCTAGTAGGCAACTGATTTATTCTGTGCAATATTCGATTATATTTAATTCTTTCAAAATGCGATTATATTTAATTCTTTCAGTATTTGCGTGGTGTTACTTGTGGTTTTTATCTTCTGTATCAGTGTTTCCAAAAGACAAGTGAAAAAAATTATGAAATATGAAACTATCAATTAGATTTTTCTGCAGTTCTTTTAGAGTGGTCTGTTTCGTTCTTATGAATGGCATTCTTATTGGTGCACCTGTAGTAAGTGGGGTTATAAATGGAGTCGAGGCCAAAGTGAGAAAGGTGTATCCTAATGCTTATTTTGTGCACTGTTTTGCTCATCAATTGCATTTTGTAATGGAAAGAGCCACCAGACAAAACACTAAAACCAGAATATTATTTTCTAATTTTTCTGCTATCCCGGTTTTTTTCTCGTTCTCATAACAGAACAGCAGTTTTAGATTCCTGTTTTGCAAAGCGGATACCCAGCGGTGGACCAACCAGATGAAATTTTAAATCTAGGACTGTTAATGTGATGTATGAAAAGCAGGAAGAACTAAAAGAATGCTTCCAAATTTTGTCAGAATCAAGCACTACAACAATAAATGAAACGTCTGCATTGTAGTGAGAGAGATATACCCGAATGCTTACTGAGTTGAAGAATTTTGTTTCTGTCTATTTTTTTAAACTTAGTTACGTAACAACTAGATATTCTACATAACCAACTACATAGTCATCATACAGATGCAGGAAAAGTTCAGTCATATTTATCTGCCTTCACTACTGAAATTAATAAAATCAGGGAATCAATAGGACTAGTTGATACCAAAACATAAAATCAAAACCAAAAGAGAATTGTTTCAAATACACAGTGAAGAGCAAACGCAGCCAAAGAAGTGTGACGTTATTTTAAAGTAAGTAAACCTGCGCTTCCATTTTACAGATTACTTATGTATCTTCACTTCTGCAGAAATCCAATTTTGATCAATTTAGTGCTTCCTTTCCCGAAAAAATCTTCAATAAATGTACAGAGCTCTTTCCTGTTTTTGATAAAGATGAACTTCACACTGAACTTAGTGTAGTTTATGCAAGAGAAGAGATCAGAAAACTTGATGGTGCTGTGAATTTCCTCCAGTATATTATTAACAATAGTCTTGCTTTCACTTTTTCTGAAGTGCTAAAACTTTTGAAAATATTCATAACACTGCCCCTAACTACAAGTGAACCTAAATGATGCTCTTCTACCCTTAAAAGAGTGAAAACGTTTCTAAGAAATACAAGGGAAGAAGAATGGTTAATGGTATTTGCCATGTTATTAATAGAAAAGGAAATGGTTGAAAAGATCCCTAACTTCAATGATAGAGTTATCGAAAAGTTTACTACAAGGATGTACCATCGTGTGGAATTAATTTCTAAATAAGGTGTTTTGTTTTATGCAGCCCTCCTAAGTACAAGTACCACGAGCCGCCACTGATTACGAAACAATAATTTTTCAACTGAACTCGCTTGCTCGTATGAAAGATTAGGACAAAGACTATCAAGCCACGATACGCTGGTTATGGAGTATTTTTTCTGCTGAAAATAACTACTGCTAGTACTAAAATTGGTTGGTTGGTTCTTTGGATTTTAAAGTTTCTTTACAGCACCAAGGCTTAAAAAAATATACTTATAAGTTTAGGGTGGGACCCGGAGCACCTTAATGCGTTTAAATTTTTTAAGAGACTTCCACCAAGAATCGAACCTGGGACCCGTGCAACAAAGATGCGCACGCTAGCCAATAGACCAATGGAGAGAATTGGTACTAAAATTGTTCACATAATTAATGAATACTATTTCAATCCTTCAATAAACAAATTCACTGCTTAGGGAAGAAAACAAAATTCACAAAAAGAAAATGCAAGAGTTCCAATTCCAGTTTGCCTGCTTTCACGCAATAATAATGGCCATTATTTCTAAGTTATCACCTAAACATAACTAATTTGGAAACTAAGAATATATATCATCTGGTAACTAGCTCTTGTTCGATGATATATATAATGCATTTGAAACTAAAACGTTTGTTTATAATGGCCATTTATAATATTTCAATTTTGGTTAGTTAATGTGCTTCTATGGATTTCAATGGATATTCCGTGTTTTTTTTTATATATATATATATATATATATATATATATATATATATATATATATATATATATATATATACATGACTTCACGAAGCAACTAATGAACTTTACAAATAACGGAGCACAGAGTTTCAACGACGTTGAATTCTGTTGTATTTATCATACATCAAGGATATCATTGCGTCAAAATGGTTGCTAAGGAACTACATGATAATTACATGCTCATTAATTTTCTATGTCTTCACTTCGTCTAGATATTTGTACCACTATCAATAAATAATTCTCTTTATATTACATATATATTTTCGACTATTTTCTTCTAGATGTCTTACTTAGATTCCAAACATCTGTAACATAGAGGACACTAACCAAAGGTACTTACCAACGGAGCTAATGTTTTTAATTTCGTTTGGCTGTGCATCTAACTCAGTGAGTAACAACTGATTACACTCTGCCCTTGTCATTCATCAAATATAAAATACTGCATGATTACACTCTGCCCTTGTCATTCATCAAATATAAAATACTGCATGATCTTAATCTTTCTTTCTTTTTCTTTTATTTTTACAAATAATTTGCACTGTTTGAAGAGAAATTATCAATCTCTTACATTTCATAGATGACTACGACAAACATTCGTCGGTTGGTTTGGAGTTTTGCGCCCTTTCAGCAGCAAGACTATATGAAACGCGGACCTACAGATTAAAATGAGATCCGAACCACATGAGCTTTCCCCAGGAATCGAACCTGGGTCACCGGCACTAGAGGCGTGTAGGTTAACCACATAGCTATGAGAGTGTATACTACTTAATTTGCAATTTTTTGCAATTTTTAAACTATTTTGTTAAAATAATAACTTTTTATGTGCATTTTTGTTCTGATTCGGAAGATTGTTCCGATTTGATGTAACACTAGAAAAATGTTCTATCAAATATTTAAAATAAGAAAGAGTAGGAAACCGACATGCTGATTGAGTTTTATGCTGTAATGGGCATTACGTTGACTAACTATACACAAGCTTACCTCGTTTGCAAGAAAACGATGTAATTGAAAAAAAAAAAAAAATCTATTGAAGGTTAAAAGTATTTGTATTTTCAGAAAAGATCGAAAGTGTTTTCTCAAGGAATACATATATAAGTTGCAGGTGGGTCAACAGGTAATTCGAAGTGCAGTTGTTACTCGGGTAGGAAATTAACATGTATATAGTAAGTGCTGATTAATGAATATTACAATTTTAAGTGTCTGTAGCTAGAGTGCTCGGTAGATATAATTAATACCTGTGGAGGAGTGACACTGTTCTAAATAAATGTGATGATTAAACATTACTAGAAGTCACGTATTATTGAGTTTGTGACCGTAAGCGGAAGTGTACTGAATATAGATTTGAAACAAATACGTGTTTCTATCTAACGCTCTTTTAGTTGTTTTATCTAAGTTGTGGTTTATACCTAAGTTCATCTCATCTTCTCAACAATCTATGTTCTACTGTTTCTATGGTTTAAGGGTAAGCATAGAAAAGATTTTTTTCTTTCTTTTGTAAATTTTTAGAAATTGAAAAAAGTAAAGCTGGAGAGAGAGGAAAAAAACATACCATTTAAAAGTGTGAGAAGTTTTACAATATAACTTCATATTTTGTTATGTAATTTTATGTATGAGTAGCCCACATATTGGGTACATGATCAAGAGTTCAGCTCCCAGTACGGACATTCAACTGATTTTCGACGTTAACCCTGAGCTGTGATAATTCGGTAAGAAGTTTAAGCAGAAGCGAATTCCTGCACAGAAAGCCAAAAGCATACGCATAATGAATGAATGAGGTGACCGCACGTAACTTACAATTGACACTTTAACTGGTTGCCTAGAACACCTGAACTGCAAAAATTTACTTTAACCCGTAACTGGGTGCGTGGGGATAAATTTTACTCCGAGGTGTAAACGAAGCAAGAGATAAAATGCCACACAATTTGATTTCTGTTCTTTTATTACTTTATTGTTATCTCATATTTTATATCAAAACATGGCTGGTAGTAGTTTATGTAATACCATAATTTGTTTGCCAATAAATCTGAACAATACTTAATTCACGAAAGTAAAATAACTTTGGGTGTAAAATTTACTCCCCGTGACTACTAACGATGAGTAAAAGAGCGCGCCTGGTTAAGGGTTGATATAATATACCTAAAAAAATAATAAAATAAAAAAAATTGCGTTTACTATTGTATAATCTAAATATGTAAAAGAGAATAATAATTTCAGAAAAATTGAAAGTATAGGTATTAAAAATGATAATGCTAAGTAAATCAAATTATAAAGGCAATTCGATGTCATCTTAACAGAAGTAGCAACTCAAAGGCTTCAGAATGTTAGATAACACGGAAAACATTATTCTCCATCGGAAATCACACCAGAGACTACACGTGTCGAAGGTCCACGTTTTAATGATTGTTTACTCTTCAATATCTGCAACCTGTTGATGCCAATTTATAAGGATAAAATACTGCTTTAAACAGAATGTTTTTCTTTGTTTACCCACAATTATTGAATGATGTGTATACATTTATCCACATATTGTTGTATTTCTTAGACAAAGTATGGAAAATTCAATCTATTTGAGAGAACCTTAGTAGCTTGCCACGCTTAACGACCAAACAACAGACTGGCTGAAAGCCAAATTAAACAAATAATTTTGTTCAGAAAGTTTATTTAACACTTAAGGCCGGCACTGTACATTGTTTATAGCCTTACTGATGATTGATTCTTCTTGATATTTCTGTTTGTAAATAACAAATTGTTTTATACAAACGTGATTTCCAGCAATACATTTTCCACTATGTGTACTATAGAAATCACATGCAAGGAAATATATAGAAATAATTCCCCTACGTTACAAAACATATAAAATATAAAGGCAATTTCTTCTTATAACTAGGTACTACCATTATTTATGTCAATGACTACTTTTTCTTGCCTTTTACTAGCTTTTCAGAAGCGGCATCGAAATCAACGTCACTAATATTCAACATAAGGCTACCTCCACTGAGGTACACACGATTCTGCGAATTAGCAATCTGCAAAATAAAGAAAAAATATTATAAATGTTGCATATACTATACATGAAAACTACCTATTTAGCCATCATCAATCCTAATGAATAATGGATAATTTGCAGAAAATCAATGTACTCTAAAATCAAACTATTACAAAGTACTGTGTTTGTAAAGTACAGTTGTAGTTAATATTTCCTGTTTCGAACAATGCGTCATCCATCATCAGGGCTCCTTAAGGTTACTAAATTACTACTTTCTTCCTTCACTATATCTTTAAGACAGATACTTAACATTACATGACATATCACAAGACTTTGTAGAATTGACAAAGTTAGTTCATATTTACGATTTATAGAAATATATAAACCCATGGAGGGCCAGAGTGGCTCAGTAGTAAAACTCTCCTCTCTGATGTGAGAGGGCCCTATCTTGATCCCGAACCATAAGAATTTGTATTAGCCCTCCGCACTGGTGCACGTGGCTTCGGGTTCAATTCCCGGTGAGAGGGTACTAAAAATTTACTTTCATCCATCATCGGCCCCGTTTAGCCTAAAAGGCATAAGCGTGGAACGTAGAACGTTAAAACTTTTATTTTTCATTTCAAGAACTTGTGGGGGCTACCATTGTGTCCGAGTTTTTCGAATTTTTTTTTTTTCCTTTTCTTTCCACATTTTTATTTTTGATTATCATCCACAATTTTTTTCACTTTCATTCACTTCCATTAATAATCTGTCTCCTTTGCCCTAAAAGGCATAATTGTGAGATGTGAAACTGGAAATTTTATTTCATTTACGCATATAAAACACACAAAATACTTTTTGCAAAAAGCAAAAAGTTAGTAAAACTGGTATTAACAAAAGTATAAATTCAAAATCACAACAAATCACACCACTTATCCGTTGTAATAACTACTGTAGTTATACACTTGAAGAGTTTCCACCTAACTATGAAAAAATTACAGATACAAACAATCATAATTTTCTTCACGTAGATTGCGAAAAATTAATGTGAATACTTTATTACATTTAGACTTTATGAATTTTTAATCTCCTGTCCGTACCTATAATCGTTATTCATAAATTCTGAAATAATATCCGAAACCAGTTTTTTCCTCTGAATTTATTCTTCTTTAGTAGGAACATTTCGAATCCACTTCTATCAATCCTATTATGGAAATTTTTGAGGAAACATGCAATGTTTTGCACATGGAACTGCCTGTAAAAGCCTGTCAGATTTTGACAGGCATTATACAGGCGCCTGTTTCGGCGAAAATACATGTAAAGAAAATATTACAGGCACATTGTCTTCAGGTGATGTGCATGTCGAAAAAGTATTAAACTTCTGTTGGAAATTTTGCACGGAAACACGCGTTGTACAGAGCCTGTACTTTAAAAAGAGAACATGCAATGTACACGTAGTCACTCACATGCAAGTAAATGGAGGGAATATGTGCATGTAAAGTACAAGGAAGATGCCTGTTTATCAACATGTAATATACATGTGTGACATTCGCATTACATGTAAATACCATGTATTAGCGTATAGCATGGGAAACGCATGATGTAGAAAGTGTTATTTTACATTTATCATTTTCGTGTACATGCGAAGTGTGTAACTCCCTACGTACAATGTACAAGCAATGTATAGGTGAACGGGAACATGCACTGATCATGATTGCCAATAAATGGGTTAAACAGGTGCATGCAATGAACAAGATTGATTGGAGTGAATAATTAATGTTACAAGTGTAGGAAATATGTAATATTCAGGCACGAAGTCTCCAATTTGTCATGCAAGGACCTGACACATGTATAGTACTTAATGCAATGTACTTTACATGTATATTCTGCTAACACGCTCACTAATTCGCTAAACCTGTATTTCACATGTATTTAACATGTCAATTACATTTTTATCAAATGAAAAGCAGCTGTTGTCGGATCCTCATGAGGTAACGTATATGTCAACTACATGGAATATGCCGGTTACGTACATGTCTTTCCACTCTCTACATGTTGTTTACAATTCATTTTTCACGTTGCAAGGTTGCAACCCTATCAACATGAAAACTACCTGTTTCCGTGAAATGAACATGCAATCATTGTGAAAAAAATCGATACCTGTCTCATGCGTTTAAAAGTGTTCCATTTTCATGCGCATGTACAGGCGCCTGTAAAAATATGCCTGTTTATGCATGTTTCTGCATGTTTCACAGGCGCCTGTAAACCACCTGCATTTTCTGTCTATTACTTATGTAAATGAAAATGAATAACATTTCACATTTGTTTTATCTTAACAAACCCCCAGTAGCTTTACGTACTTTATTCTTCCTTTTGCTTTTTCAGGAGCTCACTCATGGCTATACGGTTGACAAACGCTCCTACGGCGTAGGAGACCAGAATTCGATTATCGGCGGGAACTCACGGCGGGATCCCACGGTTAAGTTGCAGGTCTATGTCTCATAGGGCGTCCATACTGAAAGGGACGCTAAACTCTAATCCAACCTAATTAATTTTAATCTTTTCCCTGAAGATAAAGTACGAACAAATTCGAAAATGCGGACGTTTAGATATTGCAATACGGAACGGATGAAGTGCAGTCTTGTAATTTCTATAATAATGCTTTTCACTGTGAATTTAATTCTACAATGTTCGTGTGAAGGTAACCAAGAAAGTTCTGTCGCTTTTTGTGGAGGTTTGTGTTCAACTGACCTTCACATCGTGAGTTGAATGTGAATGGGGATAAGGCGAAGGTCAGTTGTTGATGTGGGTATATTCAATATACTACCTGGCTGTGCTCTTCAGTTACACCGTGAACTTGCGTAAGGACAGAGTGAGCATTGGACCAAGGGCGTGTATGCTGTACGAGTTAAACGACACTGCAGTGGGGCGGAAGATATGCTAGTCCTTTGGTGAGGGCGTCTCGTGACTACGCGGACGTGCAGCGGTGGTTTAACAAGTTTGCTAAAGGCTCGGTGAAGGCAAAGCGAGCAAACATCTGCGTTTCTTTGCTGTCTCGTCTGAAGAAGGAGCCACTTCTGACATGTGATGAGAAGTGGGTCCTGTACGAAGCTCCATTGCGCCATCATCATTGGTTAGCATCCCACGAACCGGTTCCAAAACAGCCGAAACCAGCAATGCACCAGAAGAAGGTCCTCCTGTGTGTTTGGTGAAATGCTCGCAGCATCGTGCACCAGCTGATCAGAGCATCAATGCAACTGTGTACTGTAAGCAGTTGAGCCGTTTTCAAGAAAAACTCAAAACTGAAATCAGTACTTCTGAATCGCAAAGGGGTGCACCTATTACAGGATAACGCTAAGCTCCACGTAACTATGACGACTCGGGACACCATTCTATGCCTTGAATGGGAAAGTGTTGCATCCGCTATACTCCCCGGACATTCCACCACCCGATTATCACTTGTTCCATTCCTTGGACAATCACCTTAGAGGACGCCAGTTCAAATCCCTAGTAGAGGTGCAAAATGCATTTGATATCTTCCTTTCACGGCCCACCAAGTTCTGCCGCGATGGAATCCATGGCCTTCCAGAACGTTGGCAGAAGGTCGTCGATGCTGATGGGGACTATTATTTGAGAATAAGTGCCATCTCCTCCTCCCATAAAATGGGAACTTAACTCGGAACAATACACAGGACAAGAGAAAAAGAATTCTACAGTTAAATAAGAGTATAACACTATGAACTTTGAAGCAGCTCACGCTGTAACTATCAAATGTTCATAAGGTGTCTGAAGACGACTGCATTTCAATTTTAATTTGTACACACTGGCAGCCTCAATTATTAAATTTTCCTTAGGTTATTTCGATACACTTTACTTTCATTTTCTGCTATTCTCATTCAAAAATACTGAAAACTTTTAACAATACATACCGTTCTAGCAATATTTTGAGCTGCTCGGATTTTCCTCAGTTTCAAGTACCCTGGATTTTGGCTTACAGCTTCACCTAAGTAACGAAAGTTAAGGAAAATGTTCATCTTCATACACAGTCTGCAATATCAAGAAACTTAGCATATCTTTTCTTTGTAACCCTAATTAATTTGGAATTAATGGTACACGTAATTATTTATGCAAGGTCTTTGGCAAGAATATTATGGAAGATAGAAGCTGGTTGACTTGAAGTAATACGAAAAATGCACTGAAACAATATAGGTAAAAAGCCTCTCGGGTTTGCAACTTCCAAAACAGAGCACATTAATATTTTCTAGAACATTGGTGGTCATAAATTTCGATAATCGACATAAATGTACTTTCACTACTGTGTCTTCTATAAGCTGCTCATGGTTTTTCAAACTTTTGTTCGTTGTAATACGCTATCTGTAAGTACGCTAAGAAAATTTTCCACAGCATAATCGAATACTGGCTATAAAAATTATGATTAATTTTTCGCAAATGCACCTGAAAGACTGGAATACCACAGTAATCGATTTTACAGTGATGAAAAGAACTTAGTCAAAAAAAGCAATAAATATATAAGTAATAAATACGTGTGTCTACTGTGTTATACAAACTGGAAAATGTTCCTAACTAGTCCCTGTTACAGGGTTTTCACGAAATTATTAACAAGATGTTAAAAATATTTTATTATCCTTACTGAGAGATTCGATAATTATGAATCCAGAACTACTGTTTACTGGTTAGGGTATCTGAGCCACCAATTCTTCAAAATGCCTATCATTAGATTTTACGCAATTCTTGTCACTGAAACTACTCATCAACCACATTACACACTACCACTGGAAAGTCTGCTGCCCTCTACACTACGAAAGCTTAAAACTGACAATACTGCCAACCTTCTTCCTATAAACGATGTTCCTTAGTATGCACCACAATACATTGTCTAATGGACTGATGTCAGGGCTGTTGGAAGTAAGTCTGACACATTTAGGAGGAGCCATTCCCTTTCGAGGATTTTTTTTTCCCTCAGGTAATTACTTAACCACAGGCTCTAAAACCCTTTATCGATAAACCTTGACGCAGGTATCAAATCTTTTCTTCTTTCCTTTTTTCACAGAAATACAGTTCAGTCGTAGGGTCATAGTACATCTACCAAATCCTGATAAGACAGGACAATGGCTTAAGACCTTCTAACAATTTGTGGCATAAATTGTGTCTTTTGTCGGTTAAAGACCCTTCAACTGACGTACATTTTTTTCTTCACCACTGGAAGGACTCTTTCCATGACCACTGTTTCCGTAATTTTAAGCAGGCGTCTGGCCCTCACTGTCCTATACTCTTAAGCTGTAGAGTAAGAACGTGGCCTCTACTTAGACGATATACTCTTATTCTTAGGTCAGTTAGGCAATTGAAACATTACATCTTTGAAATGTTTAACTCACCAGCCATCGCTGTTTGTTTTCTAACGAGATTTATTCGAATTCGAATTGCTACCCCCTTTCACAAATTCATCTTCATCTATGTGATACATCCTCATGGTGCACTCATTATTAATTCCAGTCTTAGAAATCTTTTAATGGTCCGATAAGGCGTATCTGTGAGCTTTTTGAAAAATCACAAACACTGAATTTCCTATTTTCTGTAGTGTGACTAGAGGAACACGAGTCTCATGATCAATTCACCTATACCAATTATTTACTAGATCACTTCTTTATTTTGTTGCATCTCATAGTAATTCACTGCGTTATTTAATGTACTGCCGTTGACATTTACTTCTCTTGCTTGCCATCTATCTGGAACTGAACAAATATATGGTAAAATTGGGTTATGCCTACCTTTCTGTGAGTACTTTGTTATATGATTCCTGGCTTTTATCATTCTGACCATTTCAAATCAAAATATTACTTCCAGAGTCATTCCAATGACATACTTACCAATAACTTAAGACATTTTATGTTGTTATTCGTCTATTGATTAAGTTGGGAATTTCTTTTTTAAATGAACTGTAGTCAGAAGATGGTTAAACCAACGCTTATAATTTTCAATTCAGAATCAACAAGCAATGGCTGTCTATCAAAATACTCAGCCAGATTTATCACGTATCGATTTCTGATAATGCTATATTCTTAGTCTTAAAAAGTGGAACCACGATTCCCAAATAACGATAAATTCTAATACTAATAAGGACTACTATGTCAATGCTTATATATCTACAAAAGTTAAAATATCATGTAAAATATTAAAGTATTTCCCAAATGATGAAAAGGATATCATTTTTGCAGCTTCAGCTTCACCCTCAGCCTGAACAATCTTCTGTTGTCTTTCTTGTTTCGCTCGTTCCACAACGAATGCCGCTCGTTGGGCTTCTTGTTGAGCTACCTACAAGAACAATTAAAATAAAATCTTTTACACAATATACAAATTACGTAAGAAACTACGATCAGGCTCATTTGACGACTCTAATAAAACTACTGGATACTAGCATTCAATCTTCATACAGAAAAGAAGTCCCCCGAATGACTGATTGATCAACGTCCCCCCCAAACCGCTTAAACGAGAAACTTCAAATTTGGACAGTGCATAAAACTAGTGACGTAAAGCACCACTTCGGAAGGAATTTTGGAAGTTCGACGAGGAAGGGGGTCGGTAGCAATTATATTAAAAATGTCCATATCTCGAAATCTATGAAGGTTAGTCATGAAATTTGGTATATGGACCTCTCATTTAAAATCAATATATGTTAGAATGTTTTTTGGATATCTCACTTAGAAGGAACAAAAAAAGAAAAAAAAAAAAAGAATTTTCTTCTACACTTCAAAAAGGATAAAAAAAACCAAAGGATGGTTAAAAAATGGTTAAAAGATTAGGATATGTAAAAAAAAAAAAAAAAACAAATCTACTATCAAACATTAAAACACACGGGAACAATGTGAGTTTCTATTCCCGTGTGTTTTAATGCTTGACAGATCCTAACCTTTTAACCATTTTTAACCATCCTTCGTGTTTTTTTTAATCCTTTTTGAAGTCTACCACAGGCTGATGAAGGAAGTAGCATCTTCCGAAAGCGCTACGTGTTGCATGTAGAAGAAAATTCTGCTACATATTTTTTTGAGGTGAGTAATAGCCTTTCCGCCTTTTCTCATGAAATTATATACTTAAAATCTTATTTGAAATATATTTTTAAAAATATTTGTCCTTGGAAGGAAAAAAGAGGGATGAGGATTGCAATTATTATAATGAGATGTAAGTATCTCGAAATCATTTAAGCATTCAAGGTGAATCCCTAAATCATTCAACTTTTACCAATATTGGGAAAACCCGTTTGGGCCTTAATAAATTAAGAGTTGAGTTGAGTTGATTTTAGCTCCCCTTTCAGCAGCGAGGCTATAGGGACGTGAACCTACCGATTAACGTGGAATCCGAACCACATGAGCTCCCGCCGGGAATCGAACCCGGGTCTCCCGCTCCAAAGGCGCATACGCTAACCGCTTAGCCACGAGGGAGCTTTTTAATAAATTAGAGACATTAACTTTGGTATTTTGGCCCATTATATTAAACACGTGTTTCAGCATTTTTAGATGTTTGACCTTGAGTAGAAGAAATAGAAGTGGGGTGCCCATACGAGACGTTCGAATTTTGTGCGAGACTGAGATCAGAAAAAAATCTATATGAAGACTTAGAAGGAAAAACGCAATATATTGCCTACAGCAGCACGTGGGGCCATCTGCTAAGGGGACTTATACAAAGACATCACATGTAAAACTCGATACGCGAATACCATTCTAATTATCTCAACAGATATTTCTTCTTAATTTCCTCCGAGAACATGTGAAAAATATTTATTATACATTTTAATTCGACATCATGATTAAATACGTTATGAATAAAGGTATTAAAAAAAAATGTTGGAATCAAATTGTTGCTAAAGCACAGTGGGACTTCCAAACATACAATTTTAAATTACTTACATATATTGTGAAGGATATCAGGCTTAGCGCCTATTTTGAATTCTCCCTGTATGTTGTTATTATTCTTCAAGATTACAAGAAATTATAATTACAAGAAATTATAATTATCTATATATATAAAAGAGAACGTACAAAATCCTTTGTCCGCTCATCACGCTAATACGGCTGAACCAATTTCTTTCATTTTTGGGGGGTTATTAGGATTTGGACCCTAGATGGTTTTTATCATATCACTTTAATTTTTAATTACCAGTGTCTTGAGATAATTGACCATTCAAGTGTCCATAACGTACAAATCCTTTGTTATTAGTTCATCATAGGTAAAAATAAACGTATTTATATGCAACCCGCATGACCGTGTCACTCGGCGGGTTAACATAAATGACAGGCGATATACAGCGGAAAATAGCTTGAATCTTCTGTTTAAAATTTTTTAATTGATTTGCTTATTTTTACAGACACTTTTACAATATGCCAGCACCGGGATGACCGCAGCGAAGCGGGGCGGGTTAACATAAATGACAGGCGATATAATGTTAAGATTTACTGCAATCTTCTATGGTTTTTATCATATCACTTGAAAGCGAAAAAGTAAAAATTATCTAAGTAACAAAGTTTATTGCGTTCCGGGGTGACCGCAGCGAAGCGGGGTGAACGCTGCTAGTTAAATAATAAAGAAGAGACTTCCCTATGTTGTCACCTCATCCCAATACAAATTCATGCTTACCATTCTCTTCCTAGTTTCCGTAACTTCATCAAAACCAACTCAGCCACGCCGTTTCAGCAATTAACAAACTTCCCTATTGACCAATATAATTTTGACGAGCTAGTCACCCACGTGCGGAGCACCAGGAAGAGGCGAAAGCAGGGAAGTAGAACAAAACCAGGGGACACGGGACCCTCAAGGTGAGAAGTGTGACAGAAGCCGCCAGAAACACACTTTGGACCGCTATTCAGAAGAGTCGTCCTAACAGCAATTGAGAGACGGTCGGCACGACTGGGCCCTCACCATACACTGCATGACAGAGGTGTCATTCCGAAGAGGCCAGGACATCTGGGAGCTGTTGCCCTGAGGTCGAGAGGTTCTTCACTCCCGAACGTGAGGTGCGGGATCGATACCAGACGGAAACACTCAACGGATTGGAGGATAAGACTTTACCCGATATTTGAAGAGGCTCATCACATCGAAATGGCTGAGGTACAGTAAGACCCTTTCCTTTCCTAACCTTTACGTCTCTATGATCTCTTCTATTAGAAAACGTGCATTTCATTTCATTCATCCCTAATTAGTCACTCCAGCGCTGTACTGCTCAGATCCCCACGTGCTTTCTTTCTTGCCATGCGGAGTGCTATCCCCACATTCATTTAGTAAAAAACTGATATTTGAGACAAATAACTGTGGTTGTAACCGTACAGTACAGCAAGACAAAATTATCTTGGTCAATAGGGAAGTTTGTTAATTGCCGAAACGGCGTGGTTGAGTTTGTTTTGATGAAGTTACGGAAACTAGGAAGAGAATGATAAGCATGAATTTGTATTGGGATAAGGCGACGACATAGGGAAGTCTCTTCTTTATTATTTAATAATTATAATTTCTTGTTTGAAGAATAATAACAACATACAGGGAGACTTCAAAATAGGCGCTAATCCTGATATCCTCTACAATATATATATATATATGTATATTCAAAGTACTACGATAATAGTAACAAAAAAGAAGGAAATTATGAAGTAATTTTACAGAACTACGAAGTATTATTATACAGAAGATGAATACATGAATTAGAAGGAGGTTAAGAAAAAAAGCCTTCTGAATGTTCCGACGAGTACTACTAAGTGACGATGTCAGAAGAGCAATTTTCCATATAAATGAAGGTATTTGGTGGTGTTACCTAGTGAATTTGTAACCTAAAGAATGTTTTCTTCTATATATGTTTCCAGAAGTATTTTTACATTTCTTTTTTAAATACCATGACTGACTGACTATCTTTTGCATCTCTTGGGACATATAAATTTGTTATTAACTTATAATCAATGCCACATGTTCCGCAAGTTGTTTTAATATTTCCTAACTGCTGCGCTGTGCATAAAATAAACTAGAATATTTAATCGTAAAATACGTGAAAAACTTCCCTTGCAGTAACATAAGGAACTTTCATGACTTTCTTCCTTAACATACTAGAATGACACTGCCCTATTTGTCAAGTAATTATTAAAACTCAACTATTACTTGACCTGAGAATTTATAAAATCACTGTTATTTCCGGTACTAAAAATTACCAAAATCAAATTTCAAAACATGTCAACATCACTATCATTTTAACATAGTATTGGTCTCTATACGTTTGGGTTCTGAAATCAATATTATCATCCAACCAGCACACACTAACTTACTTGCTTAGCTTCAACAGCAGCCGTATATTCTTTTCCGAAGCTAAGCTCTGTAATGGAAACATCATCCAATATAATGTTGAAATCTCGTGCTCGCTCTGTCAACTCTCTTCGTACCAGCAATGAAACCTGAAATGAGGTAAATTAATAAATAAAGTAAGTTCGTAACAGAAGAATTTACTAGAAAATTTACTGAAAATAGTATAAAACTCCTAAAATTTATTACAGTAGTTGGAGGTGCCCTTCTTCGTCGACATAAATTAATGAAAAATATCTCAATGGTATTCAGATATGTGAGTTGATTGGGACAAACATTGATAGCAAGTTCGAAATCACTGGAATGCCTCTAACCCAGTCGACCCTCAATTCATCGGTTCTCACAAAAAGCCTTCCACCTCTCCTTGCATCCGTTACACTGAACTCGCTCCTTTTCCCCCGTTCACAGCGACGGAATTCCTAAAATTCAAGCAAGTATGTATGTTACGGAAAAAACTCTATATGTTCAAAGTTTTGTTCGGGATGAGGCGTGCAAAATTTAAGAAGCAAAACTTGAAGAAAACAAAATCAATACCCTAGAAGTACACTGGAAGTACACCCTGTTTCAAAAAGAATATACGTATTTCGAATGCATATATTTATTAAACTTTAAGACATACGAACATGAAATTTTACACACATATTTACGAACCTTTCAAGTTCAAATTACAGTTCAAAGTTCAAATTACAGATGTGCGGACAGACGTGACAATTCATGTTCCTAGTACCGTACTGCCAAACTATGATCATGTTATGAGGTACTTACGAAGTTACGAAGGATTGTACATTTCCCTTTTTTCTAAAGATATTCTTTCGAAAAAATGCTTAAGTAAGTACCACATCCAATTACATGAATAGTTTTTAAAAGACGTAAAGATCATAATGTGGTTTAAAGCAATTTGATACCTCAAATCATTCCGGATAAATAATAAACGGCATCATGAACACGACACAACTTAGGCACATCTGTTGTGTTTGAATGCAAGTAAGTCAATACCATTGTAAAGCTGTAAGTATAAATTATAAGCTCAGCTATGTATTATCTTTCAAGTTATAAAATTTTGAAAAGGTCTGACAGATGACACATCTAAGGAATCTCACTAATGAAATGTGTAAGATAAAAAGTAACAATGTTTACTGCCGAAAGAAGAAAAACCAAGAAGTTTTTGAAATATTGCTGAGGTTTATGCACTTTATCTGTTTTCAGGAAACATGGAGATGAGTGAGAATTCAGATTATTAAAACTGAAAGTCATTATTGTCATTGGTAGATCATAGTTTACTTCTTCTCTTTGAAGTTTGTCTTACGAAACTGTTAATAAAACTATTCTGTCTATGATCAGTAGCAGACTAAAAACCAGACAGATGACATATATTTGGTCTAGGAATTAATTCGTGCGGGTGGACAAGAGATGGCGCAACGAACGGAGCGTCCCACAGTTCCGTGTATCCACACATGTGTTGCAAACCCCTGTCATCGCGTATCGTTCGTAGTATAGGGCAGTGGATTAAAGCGTCAACAACACCAGTTTGTAGTTAAGTGAACATGGCGCAATTTGTGCCTGATAAAGTGTTTTTGCGGGGTGTCCTGCTGCATTACTTTAACATGCAGAAAAGTGCGACTGAAAGTCATCGTATTTTGGTGGAAGTGTATGGTGACCATGCTCTAGCTGAGCGAACGTGTCAGAAGTGGTTTGCACGGTTTAGAAGTGGTGATTTCGGCTTGGCAGATCAAGAGCGAGCTGGACAGCCAAAAAAATTTCAAGACGAAGAATTGACAGCATTGCTCGAGCAGGATTCGTGTCAAACGCAGGAACAACTTGCAGCAGCATTAGGCGTTGATCAAACAACAGTCTCCAAACGCTTGAAAGCCATGGGAATGATTCAAAAGATGTCACATTGGGTTCCACATGAATTGAAAGACAGAGACGTTGAAAGACGAAAAACCATTTGCGAATTGCTGCTTCAACGACAGCGCAGAAAGGGGTTTCTGCATCGAATTATTACGGGTGATGAGAAGTGGATCCATTACGAGAACCCTAAACGAAAAAAGGCCTGGGTGAAACCAGGTGAACCAGGTCCATCACAACCAAAACGAGATATTCACTGTGCAAAGGTTATGCTGTGCATATGGTGGGATATGAAAGGTGTGGTGTACTATGAGCTGCTGCAACCGGGTGAAACTATGAATGGAGAACGTTATCGACGACAATTAATGCGTTTGAAGCAAGCTCTGGCCAGAACACGACCAGAATGGGAGAACAGACATGATAAACTTATTGTTCAACATGATAACGCTCGCCCACATGTCGCAAAACCGGTCAAAATCTATTTAGAAAATGTCGGATGGGAAGTTTTACCCCACCCGCCGTATTCACCAGACGTTGCTCCTTCGGACTACTACTTGTTCGATTGCATGAACAACGATTTGATTGGACAGCGGTTTACTTCTTCAGAAGATATCGAAACATGGGTCTCTGACTGGATCGCTTCCAAGGATGAGGACTTCTTTCGCCACGGAATCCGTACATTGCCTGACAGATGGGCGAAAGTGGTGGCTAGCGATGGACAATATTTTTCTTAAGGTATTTATGTATTTTGTGTTTGTACTACAGCTTCAATGTGTGCGTACCAACCGCACGAATTAATTCCTAGACCAAATAGAATAAACATCAAACATACGCTTATAATGCATATCTTCAAATTTACCTTTCATGGGGTGTCTATTGTGAGTCATGTAACTAATTACCTATCTATATCTGTATAACAAACATCTCTTTTTCTTAAAATTTTAACTTAAAAAACACTACACATGGAATAATTGAGATAGTCACATGAAACTATGAATACTTCTCCCCAAGTAATTTCATATATAAACACTTTAGATATACAAGCGTACCACACGTTTGTTTGGGAGTAATTCCGAACACCAGGAAAATATCGTAAACCGAACCATATTCAGCAATAACTTTGAACTTTCGTGTTTTCGAAGAAAAGAAAAGAAAGAAAGAAAGAAAGAAAAAAGATTAGGCTTTTATCTAGTTCCTACTATAAACGTGTTCCATTTCGAGTACCTTAATTGTGTTATGCGTTCTACAAGCGCAAATACGGCAATTTTCATAATTTAAATATTACCTGTTGTCTCTGTGTGATTAATTGAGAAGCATTAAATTTGGCTACCACACTCTTCAAAACTTCATTACAAATAGAAGGCAGTACTTTTTCGTCGTAATCCAATCCAAGTTGACGATACATTATAGGAAGCTGTATCGCATCTGGACGAGACAACACTCGTAATGAGATATTCACCATTTGCAAATCCTTACTTCCAGTTGGCGAAGAAATTTTTCTGGGACGCGACCTGTAATAAATTTTAGCCTTTAAAAGTAGATCAAAATCAATGCATTAGTATAAAATAATATCTCTTTAGTTACGAAGGAATTATGACCTTCAGCTGATAGGAGAGGAAACACACTACTTATAGAGATCAAAGACTTCCGACTACGAAGTGTGCAATATCTACTTAATCATGTTCAATTTTTCTCTATCAACACAACTTTTAACATTATGATATTCTTCAAGTATTCATCATCAAATTCCCATAATTGATTTTAATGCAGGCATGAAATGAATATGGAATCTTAATATCGTATTCATTCGATTGAATGCCGATTTCTGAAACTCCAAAACGAAAATAAATGTTAAACAAAGAATTGAAATTTATTAATGAACATACTAAGCATAAAGAATAAATTTTGCTAAATGCTCATGAATTCCACTAAATTAATATGCTTAATACTTAAAATATCTGGTAAATTCAACCATGAGCAACATGAAATTCGCATCTCTTTCTTGATAGAAACAAAAATCCACTGCAATTAGAAGATTATCTAATGACTTCCCAACTTTAAGTCAACACGAAGGCAAAAGCTTATTTGTGGCGGTTTATGATAATATTTTCGAAATTTTTCCTATTGCGTCGATAAATGATATCTACTTTACCGGCTGTCTAACGATACCAATTTTAAACCGAGGGGCATTTTTAAATTATGTAAAAAGTAAACAGTTTACATTCGGGTAAATCTGTTGCTTATAATATCACACCCTCTAGGTTAATGAATACAACAGCAAAGTAAACGAATGACGATTATTACGGAAATCAATGAAGAAACCAACGCACGTGAGTTTTGTTCGAACGATGGCGGAAGCAGCACGCAAACTTATACTCTTCAGTGTTGCAGGCTGTGACACTGACTCACTCACGTATAGGCGTGTAGGAGAATCAATGTGCATCTTTTTTAGTTTAACATCAAGCATTTCAGTCTTTTAAGTTAATATTATAATCAAAGTACTCAGGAAATCACACTCTAAATCAAAAGTAGCTAGACTCAAGCTACTAGTTTAGTTAGGCTAATCAATAGTAGACCAAGAGCTTTGTTTCTATCACACATATAGAGAAACCCAAAAATGATTAATATTTAATACGTGTTTACTTCGTAATTTATTACATAAACTATTAACATATTTCTTACCTTATATCGTATATTATCGGATACTGCAACCACGGAATGCGAAAATGAAGTCCTTCGGAATATACCTCTGGTTGTACACCACCAATTCTGCTGAATATAATACCACGGTGTCCACCTTCAACTGAAAGGAACAACGACAATTAAGTAACAACATGTAAAGGAACAATGACAAATATCAACCTGAAGACAGATACACATGGTGTGCCATAACGACCATATCATTTCCCAAAAATGCATTTGAAATGAACTAATTATCAACTACAAAAGTATTAACTTATTATAAGTTGTTTCAAAATATATAAGTTGGATTATCTAAATCAGATGTTCTACGTGTTCTCCATCGGTTTCAATGCGCAAAATATATCTTTTGAGCACACAAGAACATATATCCCACTAACATTGTTGAATAATAATTCATCAATTTCAAAGTAACATGCTCATCCTGTAAATCTGTTTTTTAAGAAGACTACATGCACAAATAACTTAATCGCATATTCGTAATTATGGTCATACAACCAGCACTTTTGAAGGAAATAAGGGAATGGAGAAGAAAAGTTAACCTGAACTAGAAAAACAAATCACTGAACACAGCAACGTTTACTTTAAGAAATAGTAAGTCTGATGAAGCCAATATCTTCATTTAGTTATTATTATTATTAAATAAATGTTGCTTTGTTTTTCTAGATAGCAAAGCTAATATCAGGGCTCATAGTGGTCTGGTCTCTTGCAAATAATTGAAAAGTGACCAAAAGTACACGAAAAAGTTACCAAAATCTCATCATGCCCCTTTTTCCCTTCGTCAATTTCTCCATCACCTCTCTCTTTGTTGTTTTGTTTCATCGTTTCTTCTTCATTTCGAGCTTCCTCCTTTCTTAGATTTTCTAAGTATGCTTTGTACTTACGGTAAGCAGACTTTGCAAATGTAAGAAGCTTCTGAGTAAGTAGAACCAGTTCTGAACTATTTCCGAATTTCTTCATCTCAGACATTATATTTAACTTTGCATTGAAAGTTCTCAAAGCCATGAAATATTCAAATTCATCACCTACTCTTAAGTATAAATAAGAAGCGTAACACAAGACGAACATGATGAACCACACACACACATACACACAACGTTGAGCGGAGCGTTAACTATTACGAGAGAAAACTGAAAGACTATTACAATAGAAGAAAGAATAGGCACAGAAGGGTTCTTAACCCCACCTTGTGAGCTTAAGCATCCACCAGGGTTTGCCCAAACGGGCCCAGCCCGTTAGTTACAGAAAATTTAAATAACGGATCCAATATAAAAGCACGGAGGAAATCTTACGAATGATAGGAGAAAAGAAAAAACTGATTTGAAGCAACAAAAGTGGGGAAAAAATTGGATAGGATATTGGGATAAAGGTTTATTCTAAGGAACATAACAGAAGATATTCTTGGAAGTTAGTCTAGACGAATTCAAGCAGAAAATGTTTAATAAAACAGAACATGCCGATTTGGGCTGTCTATGTAGATAGTCTGTGGAAGAGAGATTAGCAAGATTAACAAGAAATGCGATTTCAGATATTGTACTATAGTGCTGCCAAAATGTCTGGATCCGTAGCAAAAATTCGAACTAAACCTCACACCCTCGACACACCCACGCGTTGAGCCAATAAGGGTTCAGCTGTTGCTAAGCGAGAGAGCGGAAAGGGAGTGGAATTCCTTCAGCCTATAGCAATGCTTGGAATGGAAGACTAGGTGTCAAGTCAATGTGGTATGTCTATAGAAGTTCTTAAGAGGAGTATCGTTTTAGTTAAACTAACGATACTGATGAGTTATAATTAACAAATAGTGTATTACGCACTAAAGAAGGAAGTTAATTAAGAATAATAATATATCAGAAAGTGTTGTCTATTGATTAAGATATACATAATAAAGTATTGTGCAACTAGTTACGATTACCATGCTACTTACAGATTCCTGTAATTCCTAAATTTTTAGAGTTCCAAACTTTCGACTCTTCCCTGGAGTCTTAGTTACAATGGTTAAAAACAGGAAGAAAAAGAAATGGACTTACCAAGGGAACAGTTGTGCTGTACAAAAAAGCATGTTGTCAAGATGATGTTGAAGCGAACTAAAATATGGCGGAATCAATTTGCGCGCCTTTCCTGTTCCTTGCTGGAAGGTTGCCAACTCATGTTGTTACTTTTATTGTCATGCCAATGCTGTGAAAATTTTGTAATTACTGCATCCCATTCGTCATTCAACCAACCCTCGTCTAGATTTTTTTTAAAATAAATAAATAAAATTTCAATAAGTCTTTCTACTTCATTTCTATATCCAAATAAAATCTGTTAATTTTCTACCCAGTGTTGCGTTTCTTTTAAATGTTTCGATAAACCTAACACCGGATTTTCCGCTTTCGAATCTCTAATGTGTTCCTTCTTTACTCGGACTTAAAATTTATTTTCGTTTTGCTTGTATAACTCTTGGCAACTGAATTTTATTTCATAAGTACCCGATTTTTCATTGGGATCCGTGAAATAACTGTTAAATTGTGTAATGTTCCTTTTTAAAGTCTTGAGGGTTTTAAGGCTGTACGAAAACCTATTGGGGGCTGAGAGAGAGAGAGAGAGAGAGAGAGAGAGAGAGAGAGAAGGGAGGGGCTTTGAGGAAAAGGGGGATAATAAACTATTGGCTTGTCCGAATACAGGCACGTTACGCGCACACAACAATCACAGCTCGACCAACGTAGAAGAGAAATGCAGATATCGAAGATCTTGTTCAAGGTTGTTTGCTGACTTTAAGGTGGACCTCTCAGCAGAACCATCAAGTAGTCGAATACGTGAGACATTTGGAGAGGATGCCGTGGACGAACGCCAAGGTCTGGCTGTGGCTGTGAACTTCAAAGACTGTGACAGGAGTCCAAGATGCGGCGAACTTACTGAACGCTTCCACTTTTCAAAAACTGTTTTCCCGCAAGATGACACACGTCAGAAAAGTTTTATCTCATTAAGGAAAGGGTTATAACGGAAGACAAAGTGCTCTCTATCCTTCGATAATTTGAGAAAAAAATGAAATCTGTGAGTTTTACGTCCCACGGTTATGCCGGTTAGGCTAAAGGAGACGGTGATGATGAGTAATGAATGAAATGGTGGAATGAAGAAAATGGGAGGAAACGGGAGAACCCCGAGAAAACCCACGCACACGGTGTTTGTCCACCACAAAGTTCACTTCGCGGGGGCTGGGATCGAACCCGGGACCCCAAGCACCAGAGGTGAACACTCTACCACTGAGCCACCGCGGCCCCTACGATAATTTGAGAGTGCCTTACACTTTTGGCATTCTTATTCCATGGCATCATGCCTCTCCATCAACTTTAACAATTCCTTCTCGTTATTCTACAAATGAGACGAAAACTCACGCAAATTTATGTCCCATCAATTACACAACGAACTCTTTCTGCAAAGCTTCTACACGAAACACAAGTACTACGTGATCACACAATACTGTCTAAAAACAGAACAGCAAAGAGTGATATAGGAACGACACAATAACTAACCAAGATAAAAAAGAAACAAGAGCACTATCCCTAGCAGATACCTAACATTATAAAAGAAATAATAATAATAAATAAAAGAAAAAGGAAAGTTTACACATGAAACTTACTTTTCGATGAGTATGAAGAGCGTGTATTGTAAAGTTGAGCAGAGTAGTAAATTGTTTATAATTATACACATTTAATTTCAAATTTCATAAACATATATATATATTAAAAAGCACTGGGAAATCTATGTTAATCCATAAATTACTTTAAAATCTATTTCCTTTTTAGTTATAAATAGAAGTACAGAAATTAAAATAATGTAGTATGTAAGTAAAACAAATACAGTAAGTTAATTGTTATCAGAATATCAATTTAGTTCCCTCCTTAAAGATGTTTAAAGAAAAAAGAACGTGATTTTTAACACTTTTTAAAACCTTGTTTCAAGACCTAACGCTTTGCATGTGTTGTACGTCAATTTCTGACGACCACAAACGGTAGTTTTTTTTTTTTTTTTTTGGCTATCTTGTACATATACCAGGTGTATGCATAAGTTTTAACCAGTTTAACTAAGAGATGGCGCCAGCAACAAGTACGCCGCGTATTAATTTGACACATACATTATTTTGTTCGTCTGACAGTGAAGTACAAACACGCAACTTTAGTCCACCACAAGCTAGCGTCTTTGTTGTATCGTTCAGTGATCATGTCGAAGTTTGTGTCTGGCAGAGAACATTTGCGGTACACATTGCTTTTCTTACTTAAACAAAACAAAAAGGCTGCTGAAAATCATCGTGTGCTGGTACAAACATACGGTGAACACACTCCATCGATTAGCACATGTGAGACATGGTTTGGACAACTTAAAAGTGGTGATATAAATGTGAAAGTCAGTGAGCACTCTGGTAGATCACAAAAGTGCGAAGACGAGCAATTGCAGGAGTTATTGAATGGTGACACAACTCAAACTCAAAAGCAATTGGCACAAGCATTAAATGTGTCACAAGAAACAATCAGGAGACGAGCAATGGGGAAGATCAATAAACTCGGTAAACGGTACGTGACGTTTGGGCGCCGCCGTTTGGACACTGGACGTTTGGGCGCGAAGCCATTTGGGCGCCAGACGTTTGGGCGCGAGTTAAATTAAAAAGTCATTATGTTAGGCGCTGAGTACTAACTTCGAATCAAGATATCACAAGGTGTCTACTGTAGTGAAAATCCTTGAATTATACTGGATTTTGTTTTACATACTAGAAATACTGGAATTTCAAAATTCTAAAAACTGAATTAACAATTAAATTTGTAAATTTAAGTTTCAACCGAAGTTAAGTATGCTTTTTGTTTGATAACTTTTCAAGCCAAAGGTAAGTAGACCAGACTAAATATGATTGACTGCATTACGTACATAGTAAGCCTATTCCATTAAAAAAACTTCTACTGTAGTTATGCAATAAGTGTGAATGTCAAACACATTTCTAGTGGCTAAATGACCAATATATGTACACTTAACTATTATTTTTCACTTTGAAATCATTTTTTTCCTTTCGCCACTTTCTTTAGTGCAGATTAAATGCTTACAATGGGACGAAAAAAAAAGTGTTAAGTTTTGATATTTATTTTGGAATGTTAATTAAAAAAAAAAAAAAAAAGTGATACCAGAAATACAGCATACTACAGTTCCGAAACTCAATGTCTTAGACACCCTGTATTAACAGCTTTCCCTCAACTCGATTAGGATTTTTAGATTTCTGGGCTCTCGGCATGTAAGGCCATTTAGCCCGTCACGTTTGAGGGGGCACACTATCCGGGAAAAGGAGAGGAAGAAAGGATTGGGGAAAAAAGGAAGCGGCCTGGACCTATAAATTAGGTATCACCCCGGTATTTGCCTGATGTGAATGAGGAAAACCTCATTCAGGGTGGCCGGCCTGAAAGAGCGTGTTACACTTTTTCGAACGAGTGCCCCTACCGGGAATCGAACCCGGGACCGCTCGCACGGAAGGCGAGAGCGTTAGCGACTACGCTACGCGGGGCCACTTCTCTCAACTCGAGTGCGCGGAAATCTTTTATTCGTAGTTCTTTATTGGACTTACGGAAGAAGAGTTTGGCAAACGTAATACGAAAGAAAGCAAATTTTAATATTCATAAGTATGTAATTATTAACTTTTTTAAAAAATATAAAAATTAAATCAATATGTTTTAAATAACATTAAGAAAATTATTAACAGTTCGTCTGACTCCTTCATTTCCTAGCTTTCTTATATAATACAAAAATTAGATCAACATTAGATCAGAAGTACAAGAATCGTGAACAAGCGAAAAATCAATCCATGACGAGGTTAGGCAACAAATGCCACAAACGCATAAAATATTTAATTTAGATGAATAAATAAGATAGAAAATAGATAGATAAATGAGGTGAGATAAAGATAGAAGTGTAGGAAATGTATATATCTTGATTCGCGCTTAGTTTTCAGTGTCTAGCTTACTTTATATTTCGTAAATTGTGATTTTTACTATGTACCTCGCGCCCAAACGTCTGGCGCCTAAACGGCTTCGCGCCCAAACGGCAGCGCCGAAACGTCCGCGCCCAAATGGTGGCGCCCAAACGTCCTGTCCCGTCGGTAAATGGGTCCACACAAGTTGAATAATCATCAAATGGAAAATCGCAAAGTCACTAGTGAAATGCTCCTTCAATGCCACGAAAGAAAATCATTTTTGTATCGAATTGTGACGGGTGACGAAAAATGGGTTTATTTTAAAAACACGAAGTGGAAAAAACCATGGTTTCCACCAGGGGAAGCCAGTCCTTCAACACCAAGGTCAAATCGCTTCGGCAAGAAAGACCATGCTTCGTGTCTGGTGGAACCAGAGCGATAGTGTGTATTATGAACTCTTGAAACCCGGCAAAACCGTTACTGCACAAACACTATCGCCAACAAATGATTAATTTAAATCATGCATTGCTCGAAAGACAACCGGAAGGGGCCAGAGGACATGGCAAAGTGATTGCGTTACACGACAACGCACCGTCTCACACAGCAAAACCAGTGAGAGACTGAAATCGCTTGGATGGGACGTTCTTCCGCACCTGCCGTACTCCCCACACCTGGCGCCATCGGACTATCACCTCTTCGCATCAATGAGGCACGCGCTCGCAGAACGCCATTTCAGCAATTTCGAGGAAGTTGGAAAATGGCTCAATGAATGGTATGGCGCAAAAGACAAGCAGTTTTTCTGGTATGGTATTCATCACTTATCTGAAAGATACGCGAAATTTGTAGAAGTCGATGGCCAATATTTTGAATGAAAACAAATTATGTGTTTTCTTTATATATATATATATATATATATATACATAAAAGAATGGAACTTATGCACACACCTGGTTGATACGAGACATGGCTGCCACAGTGCAGTGTTACTACTACTACTAGAACATCTCTCAAATATAATTTCCGAGCTTCAGATTACGTAACATTTGTTGAGTTCGCCCTTACTATCCGAAACGTCTCATAAACAATGAAAAAAAAAATAATAAAAAAATAAAATCTAATTAATGTACACGGTTAAATTACCCATTAATACCTAGAGCAAAATGAAGGCATTAGTTACAGGGTACAGTAAATGGAAACTTCTCAAACTGCAGTAAATGACCTGCCAGAAAGTCATAACATTAAAAACCAAACGGTAAGCTCCAAACTTAGTATACGATTACAGGACAGACCTATAGTTATCAAACCAAAAATCAAATAATCTTTTGGGCAGAGTTGGATGGTTTAAACCAAGGTGGTTTAAAAAAAAAAAAACTGGTTTAAACCAAAAAACGAAAAATGTTCGTAAAAGTGTAACTGTTCCTAAAATCTTGATGAACACACATTTGTGAGTTATCGCGTGTCACTCCCGCATATTATTCGTATTATATTCAGACCTAAATTACCCATTCGTTACTCAAAGCTATTATACTACAAAAGCAACTTTTTATTTATATATATAAGTTTATGAATGTTTCTTTTGTGATTTTTTTAGTTTGTTGTTACGCAATTGCAATCAAAGAAAAAATTCAAATAATGTTTCGCTTTAATACTACTGATGGCAAATTTTTACTTTGACTCCAACTGTGACTTCAACCGATTCATGTGATCCGGTTCCCGGAGCAGTTTAGGAATCATTCCTAAACTGCTCCCGGAACCGGATCACATGAATCGATTACAATTACTAACACAGTGAAAGTAATGTACGATGTTAAGAATTATACTATAAGTACAAGGGCCACAATGTTACTATACGATGTTAAGAATTATACTATAAGTACAAGGGCCACAATGTTACTATACGAAGTTAAGAATTATACTATAAGTACAAGGGCCACAATGTTACTAAACATCAATTCAGGTGAAGCGGTGACTATGAATTTTGAGATCTAAATGGGGGGCTACCGCCCCCAACCCCCCCGCTCAAGTACCATAAAAACATCCAAAATAATAATAAATAATCACACCACTACTATAAAGCTAAGATAAGAAGGGAAAAATTAAAAAAAAAAACACTCGTCTCTAATCATAAATCAGTGCATGACAAAGAAAAAAAAATTACATCTCAACAAGACAATAGGACAAGCAGCAGCAAACCAAATACTTTGCCTAATACTCAAATGCAAAACAAATCAAGAATAAAAATAATAAGAATTAAAAAAAGAAAACACTCACCATTTCGCCATAGGAGAAATCTCATGAATAATGAACTCATAACTGCTGATTCCACACACGAAAAAATAAGATACCAAGAACTCATGCACAATACTCAACATTACTGAAAAATGTTCCTTTCCGCACACACGTCGTTTTATTAAACCGAGCACACTTGCTATTATTACAAACAAGAAACCAATAAACGTCCACTTTTAGAATACGTCGAAAATATCTTCAGTTTAGACCACAACTATGATAGGTTTTCTCTAACTCAATTCAACCAATTCAATTACGCGCTCCCGCATGCCACAAACAGCTGCACACAGAACATGTGACTACTAACCAACTACCATATGACTACACAAACACCTAGTGCGAAAAATATGAACTAAGACGTCACACCAAAAGCACGAACAGTTCTAACAAGTGACTCACGCACAAACAGTTCCAGGAAGTAACTGAACCTATAAGAACCGATTAAAGTCACAGTTGGAGTCAAAGTAAAGACTTACCAACTTGTTTTTTTGGGTTTAAACCAGTGTTTTTGGTTTAAATAATTTGCTCTATGCATTTGTATCACATATGGACAGAAATAAGTTTGTTTCAATTTGGTGTTGTTATGCAACAACCGGGTTATGCTGGAAGGGGTCACATAAGCTTAAAGCGAAGTCCAAACCGTTTCTCGACTTACATCCGAAACAAATTGTCCTCCATTTGAACTTGAAACCAGAACTAATTGGCCACAAATTTGATACGTCTGCCGACTCAATCATGAAGGACTCCTGATACGTTACACTAATCTTTACATACTTGAAATATAATTGTCAAATTATGAAGAGTCATTTGAGAAGGACAGAAAGATAAACAGTTGCACAGGTGAAACCATTATACAGAATTACATATGGACAAATTCAAAATGTTGCAGAGTACAGAAGGACTAAGTCCAAGTTAGTTCACTACGACTTTTATTAGTCCAAATTAAAGAAAGAAAAAAAAATACGACGACTTAATTTGCATATCAGTAAAAAAAGCGAATAAAGATAAGAATTATTTGAGTCCACTTTGGTTCTGACCCATTTATACATAAATAGATACCAAAGGTACTTCTGATTTCAGTAAATGCCTCTCGTTGGGTTTGTATGACCCCCCCCCCCCAAAGTACAGTATTTCTATCTATATTATCAGTAGGGCAAGTCTTTACTTTGACTCAAACTGTGACATTAATCGGTTCTTATAGGTTCAGTCACTTCTTGGAACTGTTTCTGCGTGAGTCGCTTGTTGGAATTGCTCGTGCCTTTGGTGTGACGTCGTAGTTCATATTTTTCCTACTAGGTGTCTGCGTACAATCATATGGTAGTTTGTTAGTGTGATGTCACATGTTCTGTGTGCTTGTATGTGTGTGCTGTTGTTGGTGGCATGCGAGGAGCGCGTAATTGAATTTTCGTTTCATGGCGACGATCGAGTTAGCAAATGCTATTGAGAAACCGTTTCATGGATTTAATAGAAAGAATTTTGAACTTGTCGTTTTTAAATGAGTTTGTATTAGATTCGGATATTAACTCATATCGCTTTGCAGCAGTGTGTGGTTTAATTGAGTTACAGAAAACCTATCATGGTTGTGGTCTAAGGCTGAAGATATTTCCGACGTATGGTAAAAGTGGGTAAAAGCAATTATGAGTTCATTATTCATAAGTCTTCTCCTATGGCGAAATGGTGAGTGTTTTCTTTTTTTAATTCATATTATTTTTATTCTTGATTTGTTTTGCATTTGAGTATTAAGCAAAGTAACTCTTAATGGTGCTGGTTGTCCTATTGTCTTGTTGAGATGTAATTTATTTTTCTTTGTCATGCACTGATTTATGATTAGTAACAAGTGTTTTTTTTCCCTTATGCTAGCTTTATAGCAGTGGTATTATTTATTGTTGTTTTGGATGTTTTTATGATACTTGAGCGGGAGGTTTGGGGGGCGGTAGCATTTAGTGGTCACCTAGCACAAGTTGGTTCGTGGTCTATTTACTTTTTTTTTTCATACTTCCACACTGTATTTATACTCAACCTTCCTGAAGTCAATCTGCAAATAGTAACAGAGCTTCTCATTTAGTGCATATTCTGCTAAAGGAAATACAAAGCTTTAACCTTACCTGAGAATAAAAGAAATGAGTCAAAATTTCGTAGAACAATCTATTCGAGTAATGTCAATCTTTTCATATACACTTTTATTCTAAACACGGAATAACTTAAGAATTTGGGAGCATTGTTATAGAAAAAATACAAGTAAAATATAATAATTCTGAAAGTAAGAGTAATATCTAAGGAATTTACTTATGTAGGTGGAGAGTATGAAGTCACCTCTAAACTCAGAAATATCGTTAAGAAATGTAGTT
Organism: Thermobia domestica; assembly: GCF_964235325.1. Lineage (NCBI taxonomy): Eukaryota > Metazoa > Arthropoda > Insecta > Zygentoma > Lepismatidae > Thermobia > Thermobia domestica. The sequence continues at coordinate 71,250,920 of NC_137468.1, forward strand.
TATTATGAAAATGTAATGGAGAAACTACCTTCTTGTGATTACTTGGTACAGGTTGGTGCGTGTTTATCGCACGTATCTTCCTATATGCGTTCGCTAGCGTGCTTGCTACGGATGTACCCTGTATGGACTCTCCAGCCATGCTGTACCATAATTCTGCACATCAACGCACACGGTCAGTTAGAAATACGTTGTATTGGGTTAGCACGAGAATAGAAAGTTAGAAATTCCCTAGAAAGTAGGGTAGGTTAGGTTATTTTGTTTGGTGGCCAACAAAGACGACCGGGCACTTTTTTTTATTTCTCTTCCTTACGCCTAACTCTCATGGAGTATAATTTTAACTGTTATTTGGCTCCCACCTGCGAAAACGAACTGTGTAATCGTTTTAGGTTTGCGGACTTTATATAAACGTGTACACAAAATGAAATGAAATCTTTTAAGTTGTACGTCCCACGCTTATGCCGGTTAGGCTAAAGGAGACGGTGACGACGAGAGATGAGTGAAAATGGTGGGAGGAAACGGGAGAACCCCGAGAAAACCCAAGAGCACGGTTTTTGTCCACCACAAAGTCCACACGGCGCCGGCTGGGATCGAACCAGGCACCCCAAGCACCGGTGAACGCGCTACTGAGCCACCGCGCCCCCTAAATGTGTACACAGCTGGTAAGCAGACACAAAGAAAATATGTCTAGAATGCATTAGAAGATAATTTGAGAAAGAAGCGTAATTTCTGAACAATTATTTCTGTTGGTGCTTCTCAACTCTGTTCCAATTGAAGTATCGGTATGCACGAAAAACAACAAATACATGAGGATACTCTTCCCATAAAGGTTTCATTTATATAAATTTGTTCTAGTATTCTGTTTATACGCTGAATATTGAACTTACTTACCTGTATACAATGACTGAGTAACACCATATATTGCAACTCCTGCCGCAGCCAACAATTTCATTCCAAGAGTAAATCCCTTCGGTGACCCGCCGAATTTTCCAGCCCAGTCATTTAACTTACTTTGAGCCATTGCGAACTAATTAAAAGTTTGCTCTTTTTAAATACAAAACAGTACTTTCTAGATGTTAGAATACTACACTGAACACTTTTTCATTACACACTCATTTCAAACAGAAATAAGTTCGAAGTTCACAATCACACCTCACTTATATACAGCTCACGCAAATCATGCACAGTACGGCGAAACCACACGTTCAGATGCTCAGAGGTTTAGTTTTTATCATCTTTGAAGTCACACCAGTGTTGCCAATTTCTACGTAGGCATTTTCCCTTCACAAGCCTTGAAATTTCCCGTTTGAGACCCAAATTTCCCTTCACACACCATGGATATATATATATATATATATATATATATATATATATATATATATATATATAGAGAGAGAGAGAGAGAGAGAGAGAGAGAGAGAGAGATGAAAAAGAGACTGGTAATTGTCAATTTCAATTACATATTGTCCTGTACGTACTTTTGAAAGAGCTGTTATACTGTACCAGCATCCCTCGTGACATCAACTGCTCTTGGTAGCACGGTGGCTCAGTGGTATAGCGCTTTCCTCTGCTGGGTAGGTCTCTAGTTCGATCCCCGTTCAAGTAAGCTTGTGGTGTGCAGCATCTTGTCTGTGGGTTTTCTTGGAGTACCTGAGGCCGAGGTTATTCTTTTAAAATGAAATGGAATGGAATCTTTGGATTTAACGTCCAACAATTATGCTTGTTAGATTAAGGGAGACGATAATTAAAGCAAATGAGTGATGGAAGAATTGGTGAAATGAGAAAGTGGGAGGAAATGGAAGTACTTCAAGAAAACCCATGAGTACGATGTTGTCCACCACAAACTTATTTGGCCGGGATAGAGTCAGGGACCAGAGATAGGCGCTCTATCATTGAGCCCCCGTGCCTCCTGGTTTTTCTTTTAATTAACAGATTATTATTATGCTTCAGAATTATCCTTATGCTCTTTGACATTCTCCAGAGCTACTTCAAGTGTGCATCTTATCATTTTTTTTTAAAGTTACAAGGAATTTGATGGTCGTTCCCGGTATTGTGAGAGTGATATTACAGAAACCAGCAATTAAAGCCTCGAAAATGAAAACGAAATGAAATCTTTGAGTGTTACGTCCCACGTTATGCAGCTAGACTAAGGAGACGGTGATGAGAAATGAATGAAATGAAGGAAGAGGGAGAAAATGGGAGAACCCCGAGAAAACCCCACCCACTGTGTTTGTCCACTACAAAGTTCGCTTGGCGCCATCTGAGATCGAACCAGGGACCCCAACACTCCAGCACTGAGCCACCGAGCTCTAATTAGAGTCTCGATTTCTCACTTATATTCAAATGACATGACCAATCTTACACAAGTTTAAATAATAGAAACATAATATAGCATTAACTAGTAAGGAAAAGGACAATTTGAACGAAAGTACTTACGTACAAAAATATGGTCCACACCACACACCCACAGTTAAAGTAAGTTCACTATTATATTTATATACAATGAATTATGCTGAAAATAAGTATGTGGCTATATTTACAGAGCTATTAGCTAAAGCAGTTACTATTTGAAACACATTTACGAAGGAACAAATACGAATATTTACACTTATTTACACACACACAAGATCACAAAAATAGCTTGAACATTCAGTCTTCCGTTTCACCATCAGCTTCCGGACACTGAAAAGGTTTATTCTCCTATGTTCGTCAATGACTTTGAAAGAGGTGCAATCTACATTATTTGCCTGAAATGAAGATCGCACAACAGCAACGGCAGACATAACTTCTGAGCTGATCTGGTTTCTTTTTCTACACTTTACATCCGAAGCGACGGTGAAAATGCGTTCAACTTCTCCGTTTGAGTGAGGTAACGAAAGAGTCAGGGAAGCTAGCTTCGAAATGTTTGGAAACTGTAAATTTCCTTCGAGATTTTTCAGTTGAGAAATGTAGGACCACATTTCACCTGTTGGTTTCTCCCTTAGCATTAGTTTTTCTTCTTCACTCAATTCGTGGAGAAGGCGCCTCCATTCTGCGACAAGTTCATTGCTATTGCGAAATGATGTCGAAGATGGCAAACATCTCGTAGTTTTCTTTTAATATCAAGTGCAACATCTGCACTTAAGAACTGCATTTCATTAAATATATCTACATGAAGCGGGAGCCTAGACTTTAATTCTTCCGTCGCTTCAACATAGAATTCAAGAACACGAAGTCTAATGTTCTTAGCACCTTCTTGCGGCAATTCTTTCAAGAAATCTTCGCATTCTTGCCCGAGAAATATCTGGTCCAAAGGCAGATAATTTCTTGGATTTGAAAGATTGACGCTATAATCAGATGTCAAAGAAGGGTGCAGAAAATTTTGTGCCAAAGACCGAAAAAGTTTCCTTGAATTTTCAGCTAGAAATGGTAGCATAATTTTTCGAGACTAAAAAAGCGCATTGAAAGAATTTAAATAATTCAAAGCATACTTAACCCTTTGGGGATATTATGGTACATTTTGTACCATACGAGTTTTTCATGGTACATTGCGTTATTTCTCTTCTATTTGAGCTTTTTCGTCCGTTTTTTTTTTTTGTTTGTTTTTCAAGTCCAGAGACATTGTAGAAGACATTACGTATGGTTTCAGACCGTCCTGCGTCCAGACATGGGAGGTGATGACGTCATAATCTTAAAATGTATTTTTTCCCTTTTTAAGCCTATGTTCATTATTTTTTGGCGGGCTTATTTTTGAACGTAGAAGATTGAAATTTTGCACAAACATTCAGTCCACCGAGTAGTATTTACCAGATTTTTTGTTCCGATGTCAGTGTTAAAACAGGGGGGAACCAGAGGGGCAAAGGTTTAAAAAGGGATATTTTTACCCCAAAAATCCCGTTTGTCGTCATTTTCCCGCCTCACATACACGATAGGACCTCGTGAGTCATACCGTCTGAAAGGCCGTTCTATTCTGAAGAGAACGACGGTCGAATTATTATTCTAGGGTAATTAGGGCCGTCTCAGTGAATTTTTATCCAAATATACTTCTGTATAGGGTAAAAGTGGGGCATGGTAGGGAATTTTTTTCTGGCGGGCCTATTTTTTCACGTAGAAGATTGAAATTTTGCACAAACATTCAGTCCACCGAGTAGTATTTACCAGAAGTTTTTTTTTCGATTTCTGCGTAAAAACAGGGGGGGGTCCAGAGGGGCAAATGTTGAAAAAGGGAAATTTTGCCCCAAAAATCCCTTTTTTCCAGGAATTTCCCGCCTTAGATACATGATGGAGACATGTGAATGGTACCGCCTGAAAGACAGTTCTATTCTGAAGAAAATGATTGGCGGATTATAGTCCTAGGGTAATTAGGGATGTCTCAGGAATTTTTTTTCCTGAGATCATAGTGTTTTATGGTGATTTGGGGCATTGTGGGAATTTTTGATAAAAATTTTCCCGCCCTTACTATTCAAGATACAATCTTGAAATTTGGCACACACATTCAGGATACGAAGTACTATTTATCAGATTTTTTTTAGGTGGCTACGATCACACAGGGGGGTCCAGGGGGGGCCAAAGTTCGAGAAAAAAATTTCCCTCCGAAAATTTCACTTTGACATTTTTTCCCGCTTCTGGTATATGGTATGAGCATGCAAGTGGTACCATTTGAAAGCCAGCTCTATTCTGAAGAGAATGAGGTATGAACCATGATCCTAGGATAAATAGTGACGATGCAGTAGCTGCTTGACTGAAAGTCTCAAAAATAGCCCAAAAAGCCAAGAGCTCCTAAGGGTTAAGGAACAAAAAATATACTTTTGTGTATAAATTATTAAGTTCAGCAAGAATGAACTCAACACTTTTTAGTTTGTCTTCTGCGACAGCCGCTTGAAAATAGTTCTGAAGTACCCCCCAATTTTCCAGAACTCGAACAATGCATTGGTGAAGAGACAGCCATCGAGTCCCTGAAACTTTTAAAATTCGTTTCTTTGCCACGTTTATGTGTTCTTGAATTTCTGTGAGTGTGGCATGCCTTTTAGAGCTTCCTGAAATATATGAAGATATTGAACGAAGCAATTCTTCTGGGGTTCGCGGCAATTTTTCACATGCCTTACTGGCAATTATGGCGGCAGAGTGACAAATACACCGCATAAGTACAAGATTTGGACAATCTTGCTTTATCCAAACAAACTATTTGCTGAGCAAAACAATATATTCACATAAAAAAAAAAACTACATGCGTGTTACAGTTTCGCCAACTAACATTTTGGCTTCATCAGACACTATTTTGGCTAGATAGTGTCTGATGCAGGGGTGTAGCCAGCAGGTTTGTGTAGGGGGGGCCGCCGTTTTTCAGGGGGGGCCAGCTACAATGTACAAAGCCAAAAAAAGTGTTGCTGCTAGTGTTTTTGAGGTCTGAAAGAAAGGAAAATTTTGGTTTTCTTCTGGAAAACTAAAAACACTATTTTAGTTTATTATTATTATTATTAGACCCTATTATTATTATTATTATTATTATTATTATTATTATTATTATTATTATTATTATTATTATTATTATTATTATTATTATTATTATTATCCATAAATTATATTCAAGATAGTTTTTATTATGCTTAATCAAGAACTACTGCCCGGGACCAAACGCTATACTTTTGTGCATAACTATAAAGGTAACCAGGGATGCCCATCCCCCCAAAACTGATGGCGCACTCCCCCCCAAAACTAATAATCTCTTCCCTCCTCAAAACTCAAGTCCTCTAAAAGCAATTGGCCAGTGTAGCAGTAGTTTTTATAGTACTAGTAATTGTTATTTTTGTTGTTGTTTTTATTTCCTATAGTAGTATTATAGAATGCTTGTAGTAGTAGTAGGGGCAGTAGTAATTATAAAAATGCCATTACTTTTATTAGTAGTCTTGGTAGTGTACAATACTAAATATGTTCTATAAGGATATTGAAGGGTATAAAAACTTCTACACACTGTGTATGGCACAGGTATTCTTTTTTTACAATTAGTAGTATTATTTTTTTCTTTACAAAATATTGATATAATTCCCTTGTACATGAAAAGTAAGACGCATGTTACAAGTTATTGAGTTTGATACCCCCCCCCCAAAAAAAAAAATCCTCGAAATTAGCCTACAAAAAGAAGTGATATCCAACCAAAAACATTCCTGTAAAAGAGCCAAGTACGAGTGGCCTTAAAAAGAATTTAAATCTCAAAAATAGGCACCAAGTTCTGATGGACAACAGTTACAAACACTCACTGGCTCACTTCAAATTTAGATTTGAAACTTGGCTGTTGTCTGTATGGTTACCATTAGCTCACAATTATGTAAAACTACTTTATAATTTTCAACAGACAACATAGGCAAGTTTCAAATCTAAATTTGAAAGTGATTCCTTGAGTGTTTGTAACTGTTGTTCACCAGAACTTGGCGCCATCCTTTCATATAGCAACTTACGCGGTACTTCATTCATAGAGTTTCTAAGCAAGGGCTAGGAGGATTCATTCTCGAGATTAAAAAAAAAATCTCATCGTGTTCCAATGTTATTCTGACGGCAGCAAAATTACTTATTCGACGTTAGAGTAAAATTCTTCCCCAATTTTTTTTATTTCCTCCAATTTTTTTCTCGATGGCACAACTTGCGCCATTCATCCCTCCTGTGGGCGGCCCTTCTCTCTTAAAACGAACTAACCTTTCCTTTCATACGGCTACTTGCGCGGTACTTCATTCGTCGAGTATCGAAGTAGGGGGTACGGGGGGTTTACCCCGGAAAATTTTTGAAAATTAGCTTCTCAAAATCGTGTTTTAATGCTATTCCGACAGTAAAATTACTAGATGGAAAGTAGAGTAAAATCCCCCCCAAAATTTTTCTCAATGGCGCACCTTGCGCCATACATCCCCCCTGTGGGCGGCCCTGAAGGTAACCAAGAAAGGTCTGTCCCTTTTCGTGGAGGTCTGTGTTCAATTGGACCTTACACCGTGAGTTGAATGCGAGTGGAGATACGGCGAACGTCATTTTTTGGTATGGGTATATCCAACATACTACCTGGTTGTGGCAATTCAGACACACCGTGAACTTGCGTAAAGACAGAGGGAACATGGGACATCCACAGAGCGTCATAAGAGCATGTATGCTGAACGAGTTCAAATGGAGGTCAAACGCCGCTGTAGTGGGACAGACGATATGCCAGGCCTTTGGTGAGGGTGTCGTGACGACGCGGACATTGCAGCGATGGTTTAAAAAGTTTAAGGATGATGACGAAACACCCGAAAACACCACGTGCCAGAAGACCAACACATGTACAAAGACGAACTGAGACTACAATTCAGTGTGTGGAGAAACCATTTGGCAGCACATCCATCAACTTGGGAAGCACTACAAGTTAGGTCGATGGGTCTCACATATTTTGACTCCGGGCCAGAAGGCAACGCTTCAGTCGCCTGGACAGGACGATGACATGTGATAAAAAGTGGGTCCTATACGAAGCTCCACGGCGCCGTCATCATTGGTTAGCATCCCATGAACCGATTTCAAAACAGCCGAAACCAGCACTGTACCAGAATAAGGTCCTACTGTGTGTTTGGTTCTTCGTCCATAGGGAACTGCTACCAGCTGGTCAGAGTATCAATGCAACTGTGTAGTGTCAGCAGTTGAGCTGTGCTCAACAAAAACTCAAAACTCTGGAGCCATCACTTCTGAATTGCAAATGGGTCCTCGTTTACGGGACAACGCTAAGTCCCACGTGGCTAAGATGACTCAGGACACCGCCTTGGATGAGAAACAATATTGCAACCACTATATTCCCCGGGTATTGCACCGTCCGATTATCACCTGTTCCATTCTTTGAACAATCACCTTAGAGGACGCCAGTTCAAATCCCTAGTAAAAGTCCAAAATGCACCTGATACTTTCTTCGTTTCACGGCCCACCAAGTTCTACCGCGATGGATTCCATGGCCTTCCAGAACGTTTTCAGAAGGTCGTCGATGCTGATGGGGACTATTTTTGATCTTCCAGGTTAGGTGACATATCAGTGTTCGAAGGTGGTGGGTGAAAAAGCAACAAAACTTTTCTTGGTTACCTTTATATTTAAATTTAAGACCTTGTATACAGAACCTATCTACACAACATTGATTTTCTTTGAAATTTCACTTAATTTCTTTACGGTTTCCTGGCAAAAATATTTATTATTCGTGACTAAAAAAACATAATTATTTTATTACACTGAGTATAAATAAAAGAGCGAATGAAATCCAAATTGAATAAAAGCATTGTTTCTCGCCAAATTTTCCATCCTCTGTCTTTTAAAACACTTGTTAAAGCATATAAAAATATACTGTACTTATAAATTAGTTTAATATCTTTGTTTTATGGCTGTATTTGTAGTACCTTGTTAAAACGTTTGTCTTTAAACTGTCAAATATAAATCGCAGTAAATTGTGTAATCTGCTGTCACAAAATAAAAGTATCCTATTTTTCAATCGATATAAGGAAGAGATGCCATACTATTTTTCGATTGGTATGGAAAAAAACAATATTTCTTCTTACTATTTTACCATAAATTATTAATTGTCAATAAACTTTATTACTTTTAAATGAATGAAGCAAGATAATTTTACTATGATGTTTTAAAAGCTGATCATTTGGGGGGGCCAGGAAACCATTTGGGGGGGCCCGGCCCCGATGGGTCCCCCCTTGGCTACACCCCTGGTCTGATGAAGCCAAAATGTTAGTTGGCGAAACTGTAACACGCATGTAGTTTTTTTTATGTGAATATATTGTTTTGCTCAGCAAATAGTTTGTTTGGGTTTCAGTATATACAAAGCAAAGCTTCTACTTATGGAAAATATTACAATCTTGCTTTAGTAACACAGCGAAAGAATTTTTGCAACCGACCATTACACTTGCACCATCACACGCTAAACCAATAATGTTCTTTATGGATATGTCTTTCTCTCGCAGGCATGAGGCTAATGCAGCATATATTTTGTCTGCTGAACAATCTTTGGCGTCCAATTTAATAAGTTCCAAAAGCTCGGTTTGAACGCGACCATTGAAAGGGGATACATTTTGAGCCATCACACACATGCTCTTATTGCAAGAAATATCAGTGCTTTCATCCACTAATATTGAAAATGGGGTCTTTTTCAAGCATTCAACAATCCTGTTTGTTTCAACTTGGGCCACTACATTTTTAATAATATCCGTACACTTTGTTCTTTTTAATTTCATATGTTTCGCAATTTCTGAGTCTGGAAACACATCTTTTATCAATGGCAGAAGATGATCAGCAACTTGAAACGCTACATTGTGTTCTGTGAAAAATGCTGCAATTTTAATTTCAGCATTTTTTACAGCATCGGACTGTTCACTTGATTTTGATGAACCTACGAAACACTTTATTGATTTCACTGATCTCAAACTTTTAACATTTACTGAATGATTTTGCCACTTAGAATGTTTTTCTAAGTCACTCTTCCCACAGTTCAAAACAACATTACACGCGATGCATCTACATTTCACTTCATTATCTTTTACAGGCTGAATCCAATCTTTGAATTGGGGTTCTTGCAGCCATTCAGAACGAAACTTTTTCACTTGCTTTCGCGGGACTTTCTCCTCAGCAGAAAGTTCATTTCTTTTAGCTGTTTTTTTCACTGGTGTTGTGGATCCTTTTTCTGAGCAATGCACTTCCATTATATTGAACGTAATACAATGGTTGATTCAAAATATGAAGAAAAAATAAATAAAAAAAGGAGAAACACTAGAATTATTACGGAAATTGGACAACAATAGCTTAACTCTGATATTAGAACACACCGTCAAAACACTCGTCTAAATTATCCCGACTGCACAATACTCCAAAAGATCGTATTTATTTGTGATTAAATTAAAATCTGTTTTAAAAAGAAACAAAAAAAGAAGCTGCCGAAACGCGAATAGATACAATAGTTCCACTACTTCCAAGAGTTTCAGAAGCAGAAAAAAAAAAAAAGAAAAGAAAACGTACAACACACAAGAAGAATTCTTTCACTCGCACAAAAAAAAAAAAAAAAAAAAAAAAAGGAAAAGGAAAGAATTAGAAATATCGACCTCCCGTCAATCCCGTGCAAACAACACATACATACTAACTAAAATCCGTCGAAAAAGGTTTATTTTTTGATGGTCAGAAACAGATATAATGGGTATGTTGTCCTACATATAAAATCAAAGGAGAGCTTTGTTCGGCAATGAAAACAAGGCTTTTGAATTCTACATACATTTGCTGCGACTTTCCTACCACTCCTATCTTTTGGATGGAGGAGATTACAAGAGAAAAAAAATGTTGGGATGGAAAAGTAACGGAGGTCCACAATAGCAACGAGACAAATTTAGTTGAAACAGGAAATCCCCCAGTAAACCAGTTGACTTGAATGCTAGTTGAAAAAGAGAAAAAGAAAAGATGTATTTCCTCCATGATCCATCCACCCATCCACTACATTTATGATTGGCGGCGTCAGTCACCCACCCTTACAAATTAACACGTCCTGCAAATATCGTGCGGGACCAGGAGGTCTTTTATTGTCGTTTTACTGCATTCGGTCTTACTTTACAACGGGACTGGAATATTGCCCTGCCATCTGAAAGTTTTCAGAAAAGGAGAATTCATAACAAAGATTGCTCACATTCATATAAGAACAAAGTAACTGTTGCCTCCAACTTTAGCTCTAATTTCCCTGCAATACTGGATTTTGAGAAGAAATTTCCCTTTTTCCCTTCTCTCAAAATTCGATCCGTAATTTCCCTGCGCCGAGGGAAATTTCCCTTCAATTGGCATCACTGAGTCACACTCACCCACACATTATAACGATAGTTTTTAGTTCCATGACAGGATACTAGGCCTCAGGGATCATTTCGCACCGACGTTTGAAAAATTTTATGTACAGCAACGCGACTCAGAAAATGCTAAATGACATTATATGACTACCTTTGTTAGCACCAATCTTTGCATAAATTGTGGAGCAAAGCCTATTATATATCGTCATACTTTTCCATTAAATATTGTATCAAACTTTTCTTTGATGGTAATTTGGTTAACTAAGTTGGCTAAAACTTTCGCATCCTTTATAAACGATCAAATATAAGGATGAATATACTTGCTCATTTCTTTATATTTCTTGATTCAATTGTTAGATTATTTAAACGTATCTGTGTACTTTTATGGTAGCACCTGCTGGTGTAAATATATTTAATAAGGTTGTAGAAATGAATGAAATTACTATTCACAGTTACTTTTGTCTCATTTCCCTCCTTTATTGCTATTTCCAAATAAATCTTATTTTCATGGTTCCTTTCTTGTTCAGTAAATACGTGTAAATCTATACACTATTTATTGGTCCGATGCTTAAATTTCGTCTTAATTTTCGAGTAACTTTTGTAAATTTGGAACACTGATTAAGAATAAATAGTCCGTCATAAAAAATGTTAGGCTATTGTTTAGCTTTGAGGGGCCAGGTTTTTAATCGACTTTTTTGCGATATTCTATTCACATTTGGTTCGGTTAGGTTAATAACATTTAATTGAGACAGTATTGTCGAGCGAGTATAGGCGGGTTAGAGTCCCGCAGGACACGTTGTTTTCTGTCATCGTTAGTGTTGGCCCCAACACTAACCAATTACCAAATGTTAGGTTTTACAGTTAAAATAAGAGAGTACATATTAAAGAGGGTTCTGTAGGATGTTAAATTCCGGAGAAATTTTTCAGTGTAGGAAAGTACTAATTTATATTTAGAAATGCGAAACTCTACCCGATGTGATTTTAGGCAACATCAAGTGTTTTTCGCACTATCCTTAATTTTGCTCTCACCTTCAGTCACTGATGCCTCTGCCTCTTGTAAACCCAACCCTGGGATTTCGATTTGCAACTGTAGATAGATTTAACAGTTTTTGAGGGTTCTGTAAATAGCGGCGTACCAAAAGCAGATAGGTGAATTGTGGTAAAGGTATCACATGCAGAATCGTATTGTCTTGTTCATTACGTTTCTGCTTCCCGTATATTTTTATTAGTTTTGAAGATATTACAGAAAAACTCTAAAATTAGCCGTAGTTTAATTCCGCTGTATTGAAGACCCTTAAAGGAAGTCCTCGTAAAATGAATCAGCACTCATGAATGCAACTCCTACCCTGAGGAACATTTTTTAAAGACATTACGAGTTAATTTCTTGTAGAAATAACTACATATAATATTTAGAGTAAGCTTGTGTGTAAATTATAAGCGAGTTTTAGAAAAATCGAAGATATGCATCCTCAAAAGTTCAAGGTCAAAAGGTCACACTGGGTGACCTTAAACATATATTCTTCCAAAACTAGCATGCGATATATCGTTCGAAAGCTTACTTTATGCTCTTTCAAACAAAACAAAAATCAGCTCTCTACGCCAATTAGATCAAGAGCAGTGTTGTCCGAAAGTTTCGTGTATGTACCAAAGTGGGCGATTTTTTCGTATTTTTGAGCCCCCATAATTCAGAAACCTCACCACACAGGAAGCTACAACTTCGCACAATTTCATATCTCGACCATCCCTACGAAATACTGAAATTTGGTAAAAATCTAAGATGATCGGGTCAGAAATCCCTGTTTAATTTGTTGATTTCACATGGAATGACCCATAAGCCAACGCAAAATATACAAAAATCAGGCTTGTAATTAATCCATTAAAAACGGCCGATTAAACTAATCAATCAAGAACTTAATTTTCAATTGAAATCAAAATAACTCGAAGCGATTAAGAAATTAATTGTTATTTTTTCCACTGGAAACCATGGAGAAATGGGTATTTTTAAAGTTTATTTTGAGACTTACTCAAAAACTTCACGGTGGTTTTCCAACAGTAATTTACGCTGAAGACCTTTTCTTCTGTAATATTTTTAATCTAACGAAGCTCAGATCTTTGAAAATAACAAAGATTTTTGATGGTCATTAGCTTATTACCCATTCACTCTCCTATTAAACACACAAAATGTAGTTGAATCGGACTTTGATGTCGGTATTCAGGCCATGTTAATATATATGATCGGCTGGTCTTACATTAATTCTATTCGTGTATGGGTACCGTAGCATCTGAATAAAAACCAGACGAAAACCAGCGAAATATCCGAAATTTCTCTCAAATTTGCTCCTAAAACTTGAGCAGAAATTAAGTAAATCGTAAACCTGTCTTAGTTAAGGTGAGAATTATAGAAGCTGTTCCGAGAAATAGCAAAGTCTTTATGTTCATGTTAATTCGATTTATTGGGAACATGTTTATACAAAATTAAGGTTCTGAGAAACTTAGATTGGTCATGTGTAACTATTTGGAATTCGTGAAGGATAATAATAAAGGAGTTTGACCAACATAAGAATGTCATACCTGTTGCACAGCTGGTCCCTTGCCGTCAGAAGATCCTTCTCCACAGTTCAGTTTTCGGTTGATATAAACTGGCCTCGAAAATTTCAGATTTGACGATTAAAGCACATAACTGTCCAGGGACGGATCCAGGACCGACTTCTGGGGGGGGGGGGAGTGTGTTGTTATATTGCTACTTTTAAGGGCTCCAAACTGTGGGATGGGTCTTATTTATATATATAAAATAAGAAAGCTCCCTCTTCTGGGGGGGCGATTGCCCCGATCGTCCTCCCCTGGATCCGCCCCTGTAACTGTCTGTCTTGAATCCTTTTAACACTACTCAAACTCGAATAATATAGTAATGATACTTTGTAAGTCGCATACTGCAAACGATATCATAACGACTTCATTTTTATTTTTGATATGATTATCTTGGACTAAACAGTGTTTTATCACATTCATTTCAGCTTGCTACAAACTGATTTTATTTTAACGAACTGTCTTATACATTCAATTTACTTATGGTTTGGTGTTCCTTTGATTTTTCTTAAATTTATATCGACATCGGAAATGCCGAATATTCAAGCGGGGAGGAATGTAATATGACTGAAGCGATTTGGTAAAGGGCAAATAATATTTTATTAATTTTGACATCAATATTTTGTAAACTTTCATATTTTAAATGCAAATAAAACTCAATTCCCAATCTGGTGCTGTTAGGTCGTTCACACATGTAAAGAAATTAAGGAAGTCTCGTAACAATTCAAAACTATGTCTAGATAAAACATTATTTTAATAGGAAATATAACTTATGTTATGTAGCAATGTGTCAAGGCAATAACAAACACTTCCTACTTCAAGTTATGAGGTAATTCTGAAAATGTAATTGTAAGCGGAAGAAATGACGCTACCAAAAACGAGGAAGAAAAGGTAGGTGGACAAAAAAAGTAGTGAACTCGAGGGAGTTTTCAAGTGACCATCAGACAAGAAGGATCAACCTCTCAAATCTTCACTGATCAAAATCTGGGCGAGTACATGCTGGTTACAAATTGATAACACACTTCTATTATTCAACTTCGTTACCAAATTCATTCAACTCATAACCTAACTTCTAAATTCAATATGACAGTTGTTATTGATTTTGACATAAGGTCACAGCACCAGTTGGGTAATTATCTGATCTGATATCTCTAGTTTTATTTATGCAATCAAAACTATCCATCTTAACAAATTAATTGCTCTACCTAAAATTAAATGGTCAAGTTTGTTATGAGATTGCATTCTAAATTGCTCCCATGCTAACATGGTTATTATTACATGAGCTATATGTGGTTATAAATTGTGTATGTTGACACTCGGATTTCGGTCGGTCCAATAACTTGGCATACATTAATAGGGTAGTTCAGAATATACATCAAAATTGCATATCTCCTGGGTTTTTATAATTACACTTGTTGAAATGTGTATCTTAGTGGAGAAAAAAGTCAAAATGTTTTTCCATAATCCTATTCTCCTATTCAGAGATCGGGCATTTCAGCTGATTTACTTATTAAATTTGTGGGAAACAAGTGTGCCATTTGCATAATATGTAGATTTGTTGTCTATCCTTACGTTTATAAGACCAAATTTAATATAAGTGAACTTTGTGGTGGACAAACATCGTGTGCGAGGATTTTCTCGGGGTTCTCCGTTTTCTCCCACTTTATTCATTTCACTCATTTCTCATCATCGCCCTTCTCCTTTAGCCTAGCTGGCATATAGTGGAACGTAAAACTGAAAGATTTTTTTTTTTTATTTTTTTACCATTAACAACATATGTAAGGGTCATTTTAACATAAATGTTCAATGTTCAAAAGAGGACAAATGTTCAAATTCCTCTTTCTAGAAAAAGGTAGAATTGTCATGAAATTTAGCTTAAAATAGTAACGTCCCACGATTATGCACCGAGGCTAAAGGACACGGTGAAAATGTGATTGTACAATGAAGGAGGTGGGAGGAAACATTTGTCCACCAGATAGTCCATGGACCATTGAAGAAGTAACAAACAAATCATATATTTTTTTATAAAGATTCATAATTTAAGTTTTCATTATGTTTGTATGTTTGTTTTGAATACTAGTTACAGAGCTACTTGCTGAAGGACTTTGCATAAAATAAATTCCAGAAGTCTTTATCTCATTTCCTTAAAAAAATATCGTTTTAAGAGGACAATTTGAAAAAGAGAAAAGTAACTCACTTTATGCGAAGCAAAATTTATTCAAGCTTTGGTTTATTTTACGGTAGTTTGTAATACTAACATTACAAGAAAATATGATTTTACTTTGTCTGTTGAAACCTCCAAACTGTTTCACAAGAAAACAACAGAATGTTTCAAATATTCTTGCTTTTATCCTACTGGTTTCAATGGGTTTTTCATAAATTACTCCTTAGTTTCGCTCCAACAAAGGTAACCAGACTAATGTGTTTTGCAAATACTCGAATTGCCAGTGAAACAGTGAGGAAATCGTGTGGAGGTGGACTAATCATCGAAATCTGTTTTTTGATATATTTCTCCTAATATTATCGCTTTTTTAATCGTTCTAGATAAAAAATATTAAAAATGTATCAAATTTGCAACTTAAAATTATCGTAATTTTCTGAATTGTAGTTATTTTATGTATCTTCAACGAAATTTTTATATGCATACTGCAATATTATCATTCAATTTCCACCCTTAACAGTGACAAAACAGTAGGGAAAACGAGCTAGATAGACCTAAAGGGAATTCGTGAGGATCTAAGGTCATTATTTCGGACTTAGTCTCTGGAAGGCAGCCTAGGTTTTTGTGACCAGAAGTGCACAAAAATTACATCGAAAATTTGACCGTCTAAGAGGAAATCCAAAAAGACTGTAGCCTAATTCCACAGTCACCGACTGAAGAAATACATTTGCAGGAAGCAAACTATTTTTCACAAAAGAGCTGGAAACGGAGAAGTTATTGCTCACGGGTAGGTTAGCTGGAACAGACTCTCTCTCTCTCTCTCTCTCTCTCTCTCTCTCTATATATATATATATATATATATATATATATATATATATATATATATATATATATATATATATATATATATATATATATCAGCGTTGCCAGACTCACAGCTCGGAATTATTCCAAAACCTGATCGAAATTATGCTAGATTCGGTTAAATTATGCTAGATTCTCATAATTACTAATTCAGAATTACTAAATTCAGAATTCTCATAATTACTAAAGAAAAGAAAACCAAAGTTGAGATGCGATAACGTACCTTAAAATACACAGAGCGCAAAAATACGAGGATAGAACTCAATACTTCACGCACCAAATCTTTGCAACTCAACTAAACTAGTGCAGTCATTGCCAGGCTCACAGCTTTTGGCTTCTAAGAAGAATAAAGAAAGAAAAATATGTCGCATAAATGAATGCAAAGTGTTTGTTTACATATTTTGAAAGAAAGTGACCTCGCAGTCAAAGATGAGAAAACCCTGGTTGGAGCTACCAAAAAAATGCATCTCTGGGGTGAACTGGGTCAAAAACATGCCGAAAGGCCTTTGAGTCACCTTCATTTGTGTGCTATATGTTTCATCAAGAAGCTACCGTCTGCAATAAAACTCATATTCAGAAACACTAAATTGTTTCCACGCCTCTTCTCTAAAGGTATCGGTAAAAGGATGACCTCCCGCCGTTTCGAATTTGCTTCGAACAATAAGGCTGTCTGTATGGTTTACCGATTGTATGAATCAATGGGACAGGATACATTTCTGCCGTTCTTTTTCTTCCCATTACTAACTTCTTTCTCATCTCTAGGTTTTGCGACTGTTTGATAAACTTGCTGAAATTATGCTAGATTTGGGCAGGATGCTAAAAGCAAGATGCTAGATGCTAAAGACATGCAAATTATGCTAGATCTGGCAACGCTGATATATATATTAAATAGGGTATCATATTTTGTACTCTTCCAATCATATTTATATTTTTAACCAATCTGATTGAACAGATTTTAAGAGAAAATAAATTAACCTTTCACAGAGATATATTACAACTGTCTAGATGAGTTGGAATAATAATATGAAACCTCAAGAACTACTTAATTTCTACGCAGATAAGTGGGTGCTGCTTTGTAGCTACCGTATACAAAATGAAGAGAACACATGTCTAGATCTGTTAGAAGTTTACGCTCTTCATTTAATTCTCATTACTTTATTAATCATATGGAATCACTAAAGAGCTTGAAGTTAACATTGGGACCTTCAGTTGTAATTTGCAGTATACTTTTTGATGAGAGACCTAATTTAAAAATACCTTTACTGACACGGGAGGGTCTCACAAGTTGTCGTTAAAACCTGATTGCCACATAGCACATCTGGTAGAGCATCATGAAAAATAAAAATGAGTAAAATTTAAGGTGCTATGGACCAGAAGGATAGGAGCTAGGGGGCTTAAAAATTTGAAAATCCAAAATATTATATCGTGGAATTATGTACGTTTAAAGTAAATATCTTGCAAACCGTTAAAGCAATCAAAACAAAAGTTGTACAATATGATGAGAACAAAATGCCCTATCGAACACTATAAACAGTGTTGCCATATGTGAAGCAGTGTTGCCAACCCAGCATAAAATATTTTGTTTGAAATAGCACTATATACAACTGTGCACAGATTTAAAATGCACTATTATCACTAAACATAACAGTGAAGTGTAGTGATACAGTGTTGCACACTATTGGAGCTACTTGTGCTGAAAATGTACAATGGAAATGTCTGAAATGTGGCAACAGAGCGTAATAAAGAAATCTGGGTCGAATTTAGTTCAAATGCATAACACAGATAGTATAACATAGCAAAATGTCAGCGGTGTCACAAAACATTGATGCATTTGAAAAACGAAATTGACTGATGCCATTTTTACGTCCTGTGTCAGCTCCGAATCTATATAGGAGTGTAAAGTGGGATCCGAATAACTATGAAAGAGAAAGATTACAATGAAATGTAAGGTGAAAAGTACAACAAAAATATGCCCGAGGCGGGATTGGAACCCGCGATGCCTAATATGTCGGTTGTCTAGCCTTCTAGACCACACAGCTATCTTGGCCGATTAAAAAAGAAATGATGTAATAATAAAATAACTATATTTCCAATGTAAATATGGTAATATTACAGTGTACAAACATAATTATATGGCGTGTAGGAGAGGTAAAATAATATGTCACCTAACATGAAAGACAAAAACATTACCAAGTAATACCAAGTAAGTACTCTTCCAAATATTGATAAGATAATCGAGAACCAGTTTACAGAATTTAGAAAACACGTGTATCTTTCCTCACATGTATCATTTTGTTTTCGCGAGTTGTCTGCTTATTTATCGGGCCTACAGAAGTATAATGCAAAATCCTCACTTGTTTCTAGTGCATTCCTTTATTACCCTTTGTTGCCACATATCAGACTTCTTAATTTTACATGTTGTGCACATGTAGCTCCAATAGTGTGAAAAGCTGTTCACAATTGAGCAGGCCTACAACGCCGAAAATGACTGTGTGTATGCCACGTCATCTATTGTAGCTGCTGAGGAAGCTCCAAGGGTTCAGAGGGCACACAATCCTGCCTCAGTGATAGTTTGGTGAGGAGTGATCTACTCAGGCACAACCCAGCTGCATTTTTGCGAACAAGGTGTACCAGGACACAGCGCTAACACCTATAGTGAAATCACTGTCTGCTACCATGTTCTCTGGAGAAAGATGGACCTTCCAGTAGGATTCTGCTCCAGGCCACAAAGCGAAAACAACCCAGGACTGCCTGGCACGGAACATCCCCGACTTCATTTCTACCGCTGATTGGCCTTCTAACAGCCTGGACCTTAACCCGTTGGACTACAAACTTTGGGCAGTCCTTCAGGCGAAGGTCTGCCATAAACGGGATTCATCTGTCGACAGTGAAACAATCCTTGACCCGAGCAGTGAACAATTTTCCCATGGACGTGGTGCGTACTGCCATTGACCAGTGGCCGGACAAACTTCGTGCCTGCATCAAGGCCAAGGGGGGACATTTCGAAAAATGATTCGTGCGTCAGGTGTACAACATATCAATGTAAAACATGACCAAAATAAATTGCCTTGGTGTTAATACTCTCTGTGTTATTCGCATTCAAACTTGTGATATTTATTTATGATATAACTAGATACCAAGTCACGTCATAAAACGTAACCTAAATTTTGCTTAAAACATATGACAATAATTGATTCTACATGTCATTAATTTAATTATTTATGTGTAAGGTGGGTGATGAAGATATGGAACAAGAATTAATTTCTCGAGGTAAGTTTTCAACTTAAAATTGCGTTTTGCTGTTTTATCCCACTTCCAGAAAAAATTCTATACTTATTTGCACTTCACATTTCGCAGGATGTGACAATTTTCGAGTTTCTAGCAAAACTTATTCTTCCTGCTGTCTGCAGTTGAAAATATCTGATAATATACATGGTGATGGTGTATAATTTACTTAAACAACGTTATAACATTACTTCCAATTATTGTGTACGTAAAACTTTCATTTTTGTATCGATTCGAAAATTACATAGAGAAGGTTGATCCATCTAGTTGTGCCCGGCTTTGACGTCTCACCTACCTTACGATAAACAATGGGACTAGTATCGGTTGCCCTCGATGTGAGCACAGTGTCTCGGCAACAGCCTTGCACCGTAACTTCCATTGTAGGAGGTTCCGAAGAAGTGCAGAAACGGAAATATAGAACCACTCGTCCTGGCACACTTTCCAGAGACCACGGATCGTGGTGACACAAGATGCACGTGGTCTTTTCGATAGGCCAAAGCCGCAAATATCGATGGGACTAGCATCAGATGACTTCACTGGTATGTCCCGGAAGTGAATAGTCTGTATACCGGTGCTTGCCGGTCATCTGTTGCAGAAATGTCTGAGTAGAACGTGATGTATGTGATGAGGCCTTGTATATATTCACACGGACTCTATTGCATTTCCATACAAACGGAATTATTCTATATAAACTGGTGTGAGGACAAGTTGCTGATAAAATGCTGTGTTCATTTTGCAGTTTTTAGGCACCTGCTGAATCATTTACTTGCCTTTATAGCAATATCACGCAACAACCAGAAATCCCTTCAAGAAACTTGCTTTGCACTGACGGATGAAGTCAGGATGGATTTATGCGTCTCGTGGGGTGTACGTTACTGCTCAAATTTTGCCACAATCTGATAGATAAATCCATGTTTCATCGAGGTGGCAACAAACTTCCACTTTCCCCGGATAGAACGAGTTGTAGAGGCGCTTGTAGTGGGTCTTTCTTTCCCTCCGATGGGTAGCAGTAAGGACATGTCGACAAGTTTTAAACACCACCCGAAGCTTGAATTTTCCACGTAGGTTGCGGATCACAGTTGACTGTACCACGGGCAATCGTTTTACCATCACACGTTGGTATAACGGTTTTCTGCAGGGCCATTCGATGCAACTTCCTAGCTACCGGTGGAGTCACCGCAGTACACAGTCGCTTTCTACTTCTCTTGCTGGGTGAACGAAGTGCTGGAACGTGGTGGTCCTTATACCGATTAATTATCTTCTTGATGGTCGTTGACTCTAACGCACAATCATTTTCACTGCACTGTTTTTGAATGTGTCACGGAAAACTTGGCGTGGTAAAGTGCTACGAGGTAGCCTTCTCAAAACCGGTTCATCTTCGGAGCCATGATGCACACACCACACACATGCGAACTTAACGTGATACTAAATCCTTTGACTTTCTCTTGCTGTTTGAATCATTCGGATCAGTTGATTCTGTGAGCAGAGGTGAAGATTTAAAATTGAACTCATATAGACGGATAAACCTTCTGTATATTGTACTGAATGTCTTCTTCTGCACATTATTATGAGGTGCAGAATTAATCTTTTGGTCTGCAGTAATAAATCATCTTTGCTAATAAATTTTATATAAAGGGAATATGTATCAATATACGAAAAAATAACGAAAAACACCTACAAACAACGTAACAGCCTACAGTGAACGGTAAAACTTAGAGAATATGGGGGACTACAAGGTTTTAGAACGGTGTTGAGTACCTGTGGCTGGGATAAAAATTAATATCTTTAATCCGTGCTGCAATTACTAGTCAATCAAAGTTATTTAAAGTATTCTGGAGTCATTTTCGCACGACAGGTGTAAATAACTGGTCCATCATACATATTACTGACTTGAAGTTAGGTAAAATTATGTTAGTTCGCTGTAGAAATAGTAAATTAAACTTAGTTACGATGTACGGAATCGTATTTAGTAACATTTTGGCCCTTGTACTTAACAGAATACTAGAATTCAAAATGTTACATACATGATGGACCAGTTAACGTGTAGCCACATCCTTGCCATTTTTTGTGTGAATCTCAACTACAACTAAGCCTTGCTTCGATGATAATCAAAGTTTTGGGCCTTGGGAAAATTACTGAATATTTTGATAGTTATGGAGATATGCTACTTGTCAATATTAAGCAGAAATACAACAATTTGAGGAGGAGGACTAAAACAAACTTCGTTAAGGTCCGCTGAAGGAGAGCAGAATATGGAAACTGACAGCAGTCAACACTTGAAAGTGTATTGTGTGCATTGAAAGTGAAACACTCCAAAGTATTAAGGTAATGAGACACAAAATTGTTATAGTATGATCAGGACATAACTGACGTGAACATCAGTTAAGAACCCTCCTTAACTTTTTAGAATGTCTTTACAGACTCTTTTACTGTTTTCAAGAATCCTTATATGCCTTTGTGCATTAGGACAAAATAGTTCTCGAGTAATTAAAAAAGGTACAGTACCCAAACCCATACACATTCACCTTATGTTTGAACTTTCGTATCTTCAATATCTGTATTTTTGAAGTGATAACGAGACGGCATGATTATCTACTCTGCAAGTCACTCAAAGGCACCAGTACACCTACTACAAAGCGCAGGTAACATACAGCAAGTACATTTTTCTTCGCCATTAGAAACTATTTGCTCTTATTTGATACGTTAGATTATCTTTTTTTTTTGGCATCGTAGAACGTGAAGAGACTTATAAATATATGCTAAATAATATGTACTGTTGTATTGCGAAAGTAGACTATCGACATCTTGCGTTAGAGCTTTCTATTTAAAATGATTTGAATTTCAATAATATCAAAGTGGACTTGTATATTGATAATCGTAGTGATAACTTGAAGTTAGTTCACCTACATGCAAAATAAATATGAAATACTACTTTCCTTCGTACATCGTAAGTTCATTACGGTAATCTTCTACTGTAAATTAATAACTTATTTATATTTCTTCAATTAGCTCTACCGCCGAAGCCGAACGCTACACAGTAGTAATTTATGTAAAGACATTACAATAAAATTAGACCATTCAATGTCCAGCACGTAAATGGAATACATGTAACATATCCTCCATTTTGGTCTATCAGACTAAAAGCACTGGCTAGACTTAGTACTTAGCAAAAATTCGGAAATAAGTTGTTTAACACTATTCAGTATTTTTTCGTAACCAGCACCTTCATTTCGGGACTTTTGGGAACACTTTCGTGACCAATTTCTCGATTCGTGACTTTTCCATGTGATAGACACGTTACTTCAGCGCCATGAATGTGAAGATGAGTTCTTGAGCAACATCGTCACACGTAATGAAACCTGGTTAATTTCGTCCGTGACACAAGAGCATCTCCATGGAATACCGCCTGGTCCCCAAAAAGTTTAAAGCTGTGGCATTGGCAGATAAAGTCATGCTGACAATTTTGTGGAACGTTCTTGGTATAGTGCATATGAAACTTATTCTTAAGGGTGCTACCACCAATTTTGATAAGTATTTTAACACACACAAAAGAGCTCGAAGCATGGATTCGACGAGTTCGTCCAGAAATGGTACCCTTCATTCAGCACGATAATATACGCCCTTACATTAGTGCACTGACAACTGAGAAAATTCAATCGTTTCGTTTCGCTGTTATACCTCATCCAGTATTTATCACAAGTCTGGCTCCATCAATTCTTAATCTTTTTTTCAAAACTTAAGGAATTTATGAGATAACTTTAATTTTAATTCTGACAATGCAGAGCAGCAGGAAGTCACGCTGTGGTTCCGTCGTCAAGATGAACAATTTTACAATGACGGGATTACGAAGCTGTTCACATGTTGACATGAGTATTTTGTACGCCAAGACGATTATGTGAAAAAAATAATTATTGTGCTCTGTACATTACAGTGTGCGCAAGGAAAGATGGCTTCTAGACAGTTGGGTAGAGCACGTGGAGTATTGGAGGCGTTGTTGCCTGAGGCTCCGCAACAGAAACAGCAGTTCTGGCAATGAACTTAAGACGTTTAACAAGTCGTCTCAACTACCGGCAACAGCACAGCCAATGACCTTCATTGCCTAGCAACAGCGTGAAAGAATACTGCTGTGATTGGCGAACAATCCCCCATCTCGTTTGTTTACAACATGTGCAGCTATCTGTCAGAGGTCACCTTTCAGTAACTCGATAATGGTTTGCTACCGATAACATCATTTTTTCGCATTAACCTTTGAGCATGCCTTCATATTTTCAAAGAATCATTTTCTATTTAAATTTGGGAAAAAATACCTCATTTCTACAGATATTGTTAAAATTATTATCCTACCACGTTTCGTACATGCACAAACTTCCAAATTGTGGTTGAATTTATTACCACATTCTTGGCTGATTTGGACTTAAAGCAATAGGTATGGCTGTAAAGCCTCGAAATAAAGCAAAGCTGCACATTTCTACATTGCTTTAACGAAAGTTATCCAGATCCAACCATCCATAAATATATATTATTCGTACAGTAGAAGTTCGCTTCAATTGACTTGCAGGTATAAGAACTCGTAAAAGTTTAGAAATAAATGAAACTAAATCATTCTGTTTTAAAGAACTTTATTATTAAGATATTTAAGCTCCTTTACAGGAATGATGAATTTATTCGTAGAAGTTTTTAAAAAATGCCTTCTGGAAAACGTTATTTCAACTAGAAAAATGTATTACAGTCAGCTTCAAGCATCTGTTAAATCTGTTATATCTATTTATGTATATATATATATATATATCATCCTCACAAGCCTACGTTCAGATGTTCAAATATCGAATGCTAGGAACACGTTAGAAAATAGTAATAAAATACCAATATACGCAACAAGTTAAAAAATAAAGAAAACATGATTTTATATCACAAATATACATAAAATCAATACTTCAAAGCACTATGTATTAAATGTTGTATAACTGTTCAACAGCTAATGATAAATTGTTTACTAGCATAAATATTGCTACGAAACAATCAGCTTTCTACAGGATGTATTCTTTTTTATATATATATTTCAAATATAGCGTTTATAAATAACATTTCTTTTTTTTTAACTCAAAGTCCCATCAAAACGCAGGTAAACAATACTGTCTACTTTGAATTACTTAAAAATAGATAATTAAATGCATTAGCTCCCAAGGAAAATCTACAACTCTATTAACAGAACGCTTCTGTCGGAAAACAATACTTACATGAAAGTAAGTACTTAGTAGAACCTGAACCAACTGCAATACTCATGGCACTAAATACTGCCCCAAAAGTGTATTGGCAGTCACATTAACAACAAATAAAAATAAAGGTACTCATCTATCATGTACAACATTTACAACTTAAATATAATTGACGGTCTGACGAAACATTCTACTCCACAAAGAGGAAAATAAAAGCAGTTCATTTACTAATAACCTAATGGTCGTTTTTAAACTCATCATAATTCCGTAGTAATAACAGTCTTCCTTTGAATAGTGGATTTCTCCGTTTTGGACGGGGTGATATCTTCTGATACTAACCAAGGTGATAGTTGATTTAGGCTGGGAGAAGAGCTGTTATGGTTTGCCGCAGGACTTTTAGGTTTTACGTTAGTCCCTATACTGGGGGAATGTGTTTCAGCTTCACCGCTTCCAACTCCAGATTCCTGAAGATAAAACAAAATTATAGATTTTAATCATACACTTAAAAACATCATTACAATAATAATAATAAATATCACTTTTAGTAGTAAAAATAAAACCTATATTCAGGTGTTCATTTGTTTTGTAAAATCTGTGTGTGCTGACAAACAAATATAAAAAATAATAATATTAAAGACCATCTGTTTAAATTAATCAGACTCACCATCACGTACGCTGAAGTCAGATAAGACTTCTGTGATATTTCGAAAAACAAGACGGTCTGAGTTTATCCGACAGTGAAGGCTGTTACTTTATTCACCAGCTTTTTTTTTCTATGAAAACGTACTCAAAGGAATGTTTATACCTTAGAAAAATAACCTGATGTAACTAAATCTATAAAATTTACTCGGCAAATACAACTCACGTAGCAAACCACAGCGAAACATGGCGGAATGAAAAATGTAGTGGGTGATTACTTGCTTAAAACAAATGTCATAGGAACTACGATACCGTAAAAATGGAATTGAGATGATATATATATATATATATATATTGGTTCTAAAAAGTAAAAGGTAGTAATTTAGGGAGTAAAAAAAAAAAAAAAAAAGAAAAAAAAAAGAAAAAAAATTCTGGGCGTTTAAAATGGATAGGAAGTAAGTATCAAAGTCAAATTTTATAGACTCAGTCACATCAAATTATTTTTTGAAAGTATAAACATTTTTGAGTACGTTTCTATAGAATATACAGAGTGGCCCGAAAGTAGGTATACAGACCTACATCGATCAAGTATGGCATTTTAATTTATTAAGATAATGAATTTATTTGCTTTGTTTTTTTTTTCCGAGCTTAAGGTACAAGTGAAAATAAATTAAGAACAGATAAGGAAGAAACTAACTCAACATCTGTGAGGATAACAAGTAAATGATACAAAATGCTATGAGCCGATCAGTACGGGACTGTTTACACACTTTTCGGTCACCGTGTATACAAATCCCACGAAATCTCAGAATATGTAAAAAAATTAATAATAAATAAATAAAATAAATAAATAAATAAAAGTTGCAGCCTTCATTGCCGGAAAATTTTTCAAAATATCACAAAAGTACTGTACTCGATATATCCAAGTTATCTGACCTCAGGAAATATGTGGTGAGTGTAGTATTTTAAGGATTAGTATTAGTATCATAAAGGAAGAAAACACTAATGTGACCAAAACGGAAAGGACATTAGCTTCTTTGACTCACTATACATGTATAATCATTACAAATCGTTATACAGTACAACCCCTCAAATCCGAACTAATTGAGGCTGAAGCCTGTTCGGATTTCGGGGGGTTCGGATTACCCGGGAAATAATATTACGTACTTATTTTCTAATCTTCGACAGTTCAAGATAACTGACTTCAAATGAAAAATCAGTGTTTGTTTAATCTTGTGTTGTAATTTTTCGTGTGAATCGTAATCCAGTTAACCTAAAATGATTTCATTGTTTTGGATTTTTTTGAAATACGTAAGTAGACGTAAACTATTTCCTATTTTATCTAAACTTAACTGTATTTTATATCGTTTTGAATAAGTATTAAGTCTAAAAATGTTAAAACCTTAAAAAACCTAAATTTGTGTGATTAAATCTATTTTTTTCATTTTCTAGCTGTAGTTATTTTTTTTCCCATGAGAACGTGTTCGGATTTGCCGGGTTTTCGGATTTCCGGGGTTCGGATTTGAGGGGTTGTACTGTAGTATCTGTATTTTCATTCTTAGCTCAGGTTACTGACGACAAAACATTTTTTCTGTCTGTCAAAACATGCTATCTATGAATTCTAGCTTGCAGAAAGAACGTAAGTATTCAATAATAATAATAATAATAATAATAATAATAATAATAATAATAATAATAATAATAATAATAATAATAATAATAATAATAATAATAATAATAAACTTGTGACTTTTTTCACACTAACAACCTCCTTCCGCTTAAACCAAACTTTCGGTAGATCATTATCTGATTTCAACTGAGACGGTATGGGTAATAATTATACCCCGGATTTATATGCAAAATGCATGTTTATAGTAACATACAGAAACGTATGGAAGTATTTTTTTCTTTCCGATGGACTTGCAAGGATTCGTTTGAGACGCATATGATAGCGCATATAAGTGCATGTTTGGAATGAATTTCGATGTGCATGCATATTTCGTAAATTTTGCAGGATATTGCATATTTCTGAATTTTATTGCTGCACACTAGCCTATTTCAGAGTATATCACAAGAAAGTAGGTTTTATTTTAAATGAACTGAATCACTTTGTAAACGCAAAATAAAATGTTGTCCGTCTAAATAATGTAAGTGTTATCTCCTAAATTAACCCACCTGACTTGTCTTGCACACGGTCTTCATCGCGTAGCAGAAACAATTAGATGCCAATATACGGAAGCAGACGCGCTTGTACTGAATGTAAAGAAAGTATTTGTGAAAGCTCCGTCGCGCGTACGTATTTTCGCAAAGTTATGAAAAATATTCCGCTACCTCCACAATCAGTTTTAACCTGATGGGGCTCGAGCTAGAAGCTGTGTCGTATTATGCAAAAAACTTAAATCAAGTGAAGACAGTTGTAGACTCACTAAATCTCGATGATGCAGACGTTGTTTATGTGTAACAAAAATGTTTCTCTACAAGTGGCAACACAACCACTTCTCGAGAATACCTGGAATTATCAGACAGTTGGAATCCCGTAACAATGCTTTGCAACATTCACTCTCCTAGTTGAGCGAATTATCGCATACTTTTGTCCAGTAAAACCCATAGTGTTGTGAAAATAGCGTCAAATAAACTTTGCCTAATATTAGGCAAAAATCCCAGGTAGAAAGCAATCAATGACATTGCAAATGTACTTAATCTTGAAAACAAGGAATTGGAAGAGGACCTAACATATGAAGACATTTGGTGTTTTTCACGCACCAATGACTTCTGCTGATGTAGAAAGGAACTTCTCGACCCACAAAACGTTTCTCACTGATAAATGCAGAGGGTTTATACAATAAAACGTAAGAAAGGCGTTAACAGTTCATTGCAACCGAGGTCATTACGGAAAGATATTTTGTAAGAAATTGAGATTTTATTTTTTTAGTGTATGTTTCAGCGCATACGTTAAATTTTTAGTGCATATTTTTTATATTTTTCGCGCATATTTGAATGCATATCTCGGGGTTGGTTTGTACATGAAAATCCGAGGTTTAGTAATAACGATAAATTCGACGAAAGTTACATGCAACCTTAAGAATCGGAAATTACATTTGAGACGTTCGAGTAGCAATATCAAACTTACAGTACAAAACGCGCGTATACTATATTGTCTACCACAAGTACAATAGCTGAACCAGGGATCCTTCGAACTTAATGAGAGTACACTGTCAATGTGGCATGTATCAATTATTGCTGTACATAGATATTTCCTCTTGGACAATTCAGCAACATCACTAGCTACACTGGGCTCGAAGAAGTTTTCTTGAATGTCTCTGAGAATAATTTTACATTTTAGGATGGATTTGCACAAATCAGTTTGCTGCAAAGGTCGAATTAACAGTTCTGTAATTTTATTCTCAAGAAGTCAGACTCATGTACTTTACATTCCATAGATTGATCATTTAAAAAGTGTGAGGCCTGAATACAATTGAAGTGTAATTCATAACTTCTTATTTATTTATTTTTTTCGCGAAAACAACAAGTCAATGGTATATAAAAGTAGGAAGGAAATAAAAATATTTAGGCAAACACGGTGCATAAATATAGTCGGAGGAAGAAGAGTATTCGGAGCACAACAAATTGCGTAAAGCAACACATCGTGTCACATGCTTTTATTTGACAAAAGTACTGATAAGCATATAATAACAGTACATGAATAACAGAGGCACACATATATCGATATACAGGCCGTCGAAGGAGGTCTCTATAGCGTCCACAACACGATGCCAATGACGTGGGTGGCACAGTAAAGCATTCACCTGATCAGTGTGAAACGGAATAGTTCACGTCGCACAGTGGTAGCAATGTCATAACGTGTCCGAAACAGTCTTCCACGTAATGGTTTCTTCACTATGGAAACGTCAATATCACAAGATGACAGGTCCGAGGAATACGGCCAGTATTCAACAACATCCCAGTCCCAGCGTGTCAATATATCCCGCACATATATTGTTATACAGGGTGTTTCAAAACAACACCGACAACGTTTGGGAGGTGATTTCTGACAACAAAATAAGACGAAAAGTATAGACCAACCTGAGTGCACAAATGCTTCCTTTCGGAGTTATAGGCTGCCGAAAACATGAAAAAATGAACTTCAAAGGTCCATAGCTCCAAAACTATGGAACCTACCGTGGTCGGGTAAAGACTTCACTTAGGAACTAATATGTGCTCTATCCAAAAATACAGGTTTCAGAATCCTAAGGTATCCAGGCAACAATTTTTGAACAAGCAGTTTGGTTGCGGGCATATAATATGAAATATTCACTAAATACCTCTATAAAAATTGTTGCGGAAGTACTACAGGATTCTGAAGTATGTATTTTTGGATAGAGCACATATTAGTTCCTTAGTAAAGTCTTGACCCGACTACGGTAGGTCCCATAGTTTTGGAGCTATGAACCTTTAAAGTTCATTTTTTTCACATTTTCGGCAGCCTATAACTCCGAAAGGAAGCATTTGTGCACCCAGGTTGGTCTATATTTTTTTTGCCTTATCTTGGTATAAGGAATCACCTCCCTAACGTTGTCGGTGTTATTTTGAAACACCCTGTATAAGCTGTTGAGATATCATGGTGTACAATGGATTGTCCCATTATACAATTATCCTGTACATATCGTTACGGCGAGGCTCGTTAATATAAAATTAATTTAATTCTCAGGTTGTTTTATTTTCTCAAAAAGAATTAACTTTAGATCGGAATCCTCACCATAGATACATGTGGCAACATCTCATGATGAAGTCATAGTGTTATTGCTAACATGAGTCCAGGGAGTGTTAAGAAGTGAATGCATGTAGTATGATCAATGTCAGATTGTGAATGAGTGACCGAAATGAACAGAAAATCTACGTAAAATTTTTTATACACTTAAAAACTGCCTAAAACGCTTAGAAATGTTCTTAGCAGCATTCGGTGATGCATCAATAAGTCACTCACGTTCAGCGGTATGCATGTTTCCAAGCTCGAATAATGTCTATGGAGGATGATCCCCATCCTGATTGCCTGTCGTTGAGACGGAATGAAAAGAAAACTGCCCGAGTCAGTATACTTGTTAGATCCGATCGTCGACTCGTTGCCCAGAAAATTGTGGGTTCCACCGGCTCATGTCCCAATCTTACACGAATACATCGAAATGAGGCATGTATCGACGGAATTCATGCCGACGATTCTCACTGACTACGATATTCGTGTCACCATCAGCAGGAAATGTCAACGATACATTTCTGACTAGTATCACAACCGAAGAAGGATTATGGGTTTACGGATAAACACCAACACCTAGGTATTGTCGTTTCAGTGCAAGTCATCTGATTCGTGAGATCCAAAAAGAGTAGGAAAGTCCAACGCTCGATGAAAGTGCTACTGATTGTGCTGTTTAACATGATCAGGATCATGTATCACGAATTTGTTCCGGGTAGCTAAACTGTCGTAAGGCTAGGCCTGTACAGCTGACTTCTTGTTCTCTACACTGTAATCCATCTTAAAAGGGAAACGACTTGACAATGGTCGATGGAGCAGAAGAGTAATCTGAAGAGAACAAGCACGAACACGTATATGTGGTTAAGTTGTCTCTATGATTATTTACAGTATAAGTCAGGAAATTAAATGAACAGTTCATGTACACGCTAATGTTATGGCTATGTAATACCATAAGGAAGGATGTGACACACTATTGTTCCTCTGACGTCACTTACCAATTTCACGAGGAAAAAGTTTTCAAGAAAACTCAGTCGTCGTGGGGATCCTGCATAGCACGTTTCTCCCGTTTGCCGTTTAAGTTTGTAAATTATTCATTGTAGCTTTGGAAAATTCAAGATTACTAATAAAACTCCAGCTGACCAAAGTAGTATATATAATCTTAAAATTTATATACTACTTTGGTCAGCTGGAGTTTTATTAGTAACGTTTAAGTTTCTGTTTATACACTGTATACTGTATATTCAATGGAAACCTTGTATACTAGACTTTACATTTCATTAGTACATGATTGTTAAATGCAGAATTGAGTATATCACATATCCATGTGTCCTTTATGGAAGAAGTAAGGATTTATAGTGTTCAAAAAAAAGCACTAACTAGTCAGTTTCTTAATAAGAAATCAATGAGTTACCACAGAACTTCAAGGCAAACCCTAAACTCCTTTAAAGAATTCAACTCATGCTTCATTTACATGCATTATCTATACAACTGTACATGTTCTGCATTGCAAGAATTATTCTATCGTATATACAAGATAATAATCATCACTTTACGTTCTTGAAATCCTGTAGTAACGATCTCAATAAACTGGATGTGGGATAACAACTATTGTCCACTTTAGCATTACAGACCCGTGTTTATTAATATTGAAAAACTACACTTATTTTCGAACGGCTCTACATTAGTATGATGGAAGATTGCAAATAATCTTGAAGAAATCCTAAAGACTTTAACACGTAAATCGACGTAACTTATCATTGATCAATCAGGGATCTGGACGGTGAAGAGCTTCGTTTTCCATTTAACATCTCCTAGATAAGTGGTCCCAAGTTTGATTTCGGATCGGGATACAGAATTTTAAATGTTCCGAATTTGGTCCGTAAGGCAACTGAGAAGTTATTTCAATTACATAGCTTCTGTTTACAAAAACCGTGATGGAGTAGATTGTTAACCACATCTCAAACTAGCAAGCAAATCTTCTTGAACCTTGTTGCTATGAAGTTAATATAAGAAAGGAAGCATTTTTAATTTTAAACATTTATTATTCTCCACTGACCACGATCGCGATTGATAGATACAGCTAGTTGTATAGGACTACTTAGTTATCAAAATACAAATACAGCATTTACGTTGATCTATTGAAATCCAGAGTATTTTGGAGCTCTCGACTTCTACTTGTTTCGAATACAGAGACAGTTCTGCACGTGTGTGATTAAACTGTACTTACCAAAACAGTTAACAAAATCCATGGCGCCAGGTGCGGCAGTGCTTAATATCTGCCTTGGTTCTCAACGATGGTTCGGTAATATAGCTTTCACTGCAGAAGGCTATATTGGACAACTACCAAGGGGAGGGAACTTCTTCCATTCCTCTTTCACAGCTGTCACTCACCTCTTTTCCAAAACTCTTTTTTAAGCAGGCCAAATTGAAAAGCGTCAATTGGACATGCGTCTTGTAATTTCATAGGTACTCGTTGAAAAGGACGCCCTGTATTCTAGTAGCCCCGTTCATATCCTGGTAGAATGGGAGGGACGATCTGAAATATGCCGTATATCTTACTAGATATAGACCATGTTGATCTCGTTTCCATCGTTGATGCGAGGTGCGCTGACAGTTCCCAAAGACACATTTAGATATTTCTCCATCTGTCTTTGGGTTGGCGGATTTTCTTGCATGAACATTCTGCGAAATTTCGTCTGCATGCTGGTGGTAGTTTGTGTGCACAGCCTTATTCCCTCCCCTTTGTTGGAGAAACGAACGCTACGACCACGGGATCCTTATTTTTACCGATCACACTCTTGATTAAGGCCTACTTTCTGATTCTTGGAGCACTTAACATTTGCGTCGTAAAGGACAACAACATAATTCTCCCAAAAGCGGATTTGGCGTCATTTTTTGCCCAGCGGGAAAACACAAACGCCTGAAAAAGTTATACAACGTGCTCCTCTCGAAAATGGCTCAGTCAGGACAGCATTATCGACCTAGCAAGAAAACACAAACACATTCTCGCAGCTTACACATTACACTGACAGACGCAGCTAGTTCGTCCTGCGCGCGAGGGGGGGGGGGAGGAGGAGGAATCGTGTTTGGTCAAACATATGCGGAACAGCCTTCTGTCTATAAAGTCTGATTTCAAGAATTCAAAAAAAAAAAAAAAAAAAAATCGACCGAATACGTGGTCATTAGTGGTTTAATAAAGCGAATATTCCTTAAAATTTCAAGTACTGACATCAAGTCAAGCAAATTTACAAATTTGTACCAATTTCTGTTTCCGTTCCGTTAATTACCAGCAATCATTTTCTCCGAAGCAAATGTAAGCAATGACTTGAATTCATTTTCGCCATGTTTATCCTTTATACTATATATTGTATCTATTTAAGTTCTGGTCCGCTTGTAAGTACTGCACTGCTACTGTAGGCTCATTTTATAATTTCTTAATATTTGAGATTAGTATGCATACAGGCTACAGTTCGGTGCTAATCACACAATGGGAAGAGTGGGGAATAATGAATTTGAATTATAGTTTAACGCTTAAAAGTTGTTTTACTCTATCGTGTGTGCACCTATTTTTGCTTTGTAATAATATTTAATGCTTAATATACGTATTTCAGGAGATAACATTTTAAAATTTGGAAGATACTTTATATAAACTCTGTGCAGTTAATTATTTAATAGCCTTGAAAATATAATTAACACATAGGATATTGTATTATTGATAACAAAACAACTTAAAGAAATAATTTTTTTAGTAGTTTATCATTATACATAGGTAATTTTACAATTGTTCAGTGTATTGTGAAAGGAGTTACTAATCATATACTTCTCAATTTTAAAAGTTATATTTATACTCAAACGTAGTTCTAGATGTCAATTTCTTAAAAACATACAAATATACTGAAAAAGCTTCCCTGCAAACACTTAAATATTTTTATTTCTAAACACACACATCCGTGAGTGGAGTTAAGAAGCAAAACTAGTAGCATTTATTTGTAAATATCACTTTAGTAATTGCGCTTCCTTCTAAATACACTACTTACCATATTATACTTATGTAATACTATGATACTACTAATACTCATGCAGGTTAACCATATATACATACAGGGTATTCCATAAGTTATTTCAACAGATCATTTTTTGTTAAAAAAAAAATAAAAATACAGTTTGTCAACGGCCAATCAATTACAAAGATTAAACTTCGTAAGGTGAATTTTGTTCCAACAGCCACCACGACGCCAACCTAGACGCAACACAGCTACTTTTCTGTTCTTTGTCTTTTCCCTTCTCCATACTTCTTCCTAATCAATGAAAATTTTACCGAAAGTGCTTATACTTCATTTTTTAAATTTTTTAAAAAAATATTTTAATGTTTATAATTCATTCACGCTTCGAGGTTCTCTTGATTCAACAATATACAACAGAATATAGCAAAGGCGCACACACTAACCACTAGACCAGCGTGGAAGGCTTATCTTATTGGTGTCAAGATCCGTAAATAGATCTTAGTATAACTAGAACTGTGTAACTAAGCATTTCCTCCCTACGAAGTTGTACAGTCCGCAGCAAAAAACCTGCAACATAAGCATGTAAGTTTATTGTGAAACTACGCCAAACAACGCAGGGAATCAACATAACGTCTAAGTGGCACGAATCACGCCAGGAAAAACCTCGGCGTCCTCCCCTGCACACTTATTTTGGAGCAAAAGACTTCTTCGTTTCACAATAAACTTACATGCTCATGTTGCAGGTTTTTTGCTGCGGACTGTACAATGAAACAGAATACCTTGTAATCAGCAATTCGTTATATAAATTAAATATTTCATGCAAGCATGAGGAATTGATTGTCATTACTATTCTTACTCCTGTATTGTATTAATGATCTACACCTAAGAATCTCATTTACCTTTCTTTAAAACCTAAACTAGATATTCTTAAAGCACCTTGCCGGTAAATTACTTAAAAATAAAATTAACTCTAAAAAATATTGAAGCATGCTACGTAAAGGTTAAAATAAATAAACCAAACTTAACAACATGCGTATTAAAACTTTCACCCACATGCACTGGTTACCCGTATTAAAAAGCCTTTCACTTACTCTAGGCACATTCATCTGCCCTGGAACTAATACTCCCTCCACCGCTGGGGACTTCTCCACAGTTTTAGGGAACTGTTTCAATGTAGGGGACGTAGATTCAGGAGAAATACTGCTCGTTGAAGTTGTATCGCTAAAGGCTTCACATTTGGTGAGTTTATTTTTGACTGGGGAAAGGCCATTAGTAAGAGTATCTCTTTGTGTGAAGGGATTGGTACTGCTACTACTGTCAGTCGCCATGAAAGGATTGGACTTTTCAGGGAATTCTGTATGGAAAGGATTAGTGGTTGTTCTTTCTTCCCTCGATAAGGACGATGTCCTTGTATTGAAAGGATTAAATGGATTGAAATTACTTGTAGTTTCGGTAGCTCCAGATGAAGAAGAGACTGATTCAGGCGAACTAGTTCTGGGAAGTGTTGTGTCTGAAAGTGGTGTACTTGCCGATAAGGCGTGTGTCTTTGTGTCGGAGGGTAAAATTACTTTTTCTAATTTTCCTCTGTCATTCCATGAGAAATGGGTGACTGTAACTGGAGTATTCGGATTAAATTGTATGGACGGATCAGTTGCTTCTGCTCCTTGCCCAGCACATTCAGCAGCCATAACAGGTGACATGCCTCCTGGTTTGGTAACATTAGCACCCCCTAATGACAGGGTGAGTTTGTCACCTCCCTGCACCACCCAAACAAAACAAGCATTAGTACAAACAATTTACATAAAAAGCGTAAAAGAAAACAAATAATGTATTCACAGCATTTGGAAGCTACTAAATTTAATATTTTAAGAAAAATTGCAAATAAAACAGAAAATACTTAAGCGATTACTAATCACAAAACGAAAAATGAATACATGAATTTAAAATAATCAAAATACATAAAAAAGGCGTATATATGAACCAGCAGAACACACAGAGAATTGCGGTAAAACATACTGAACTTCAAGTTAGCCTATTTCATACTAATATCAATGTATCAGAAATTTGCCAACGAGAAAAACACGTTAAAAGGTAAGATTCTCTAATTTAATCTCGTTCTTTAACTAAACATAATTGTCATACACGGTTTGCATTTGCCACACAAACTTAGAGCAGAATTGGTTTACATTTTTCTGTAGATCTCGTCTCACATCGTCTCAGTGCTGATAAAGGACTTTGAAGTCCAATCAATTAATCAACACTAAAATT
Organism: Thermobia domestica; assembly: GCF_964235325.1. Taxonomy (NCBI): domain Eukaryota; kingdom Metazoa; phylum Arthropoda; class Insecta; order Zygentoma; family Lepismatidae; genus Thermobia; species Thermobia domestica. The sequence continues at coordinate 71,287,480 of NC_137468.1, forward strand.
TGTGAACTTTTCTACAACTTGCGGAGTATTCCTTATGAAAGTAATAATTTTATGATCATCTCCTTTGTAATTCTCGCCTAAAATTTTATTAACTGAATGGAATCTATTTTAAGAAAAATCAACGTAGATCTACTGAGAATTACATTATTAGTAAGTCGGGCATAGCTTTATATTCATTAAACCTGAAAGTATGTATGCAGAAATTAAAAAAAGACTATAAATAAAATCATATGCACTTAAGAAACAGTTGATTCATTTCAGATCCACCTCAATACAATGTTTACTGGGTATAGAATGAATTTACACTATTACAAGTTTTTCAATGTTTTCTGGTGTGAAAAACTTAATCTATTATCTGTTAAAATAAGTTATAGGTCAAAAATAATTACTCAACATGAAGTGACGTGACTAGATAATATCTGTACAATGGCAGATAAACTATGGAATATTTATTCTAGCAAAGGTTTATATGTACTGGTTATTTGATTCGATCTTCCCAAATTCTAGGCTTGAACGAAGCATCTCGTTCAACTTTTCATTAACCGTTTTTCTTCTTTCTTTTTTCCTCAAGTTTCGCCTGGGGTAGAATTTCAAGAAATATTGTCTTAAAAGCTCAAGTGGTCTCTTACGCACCCCGTAAAGCTCAGTCTCTGTATGGTGGTAGTGAGGACCTGTGACTATAAGGAGAGTTCTTTTGTTTGAAAGACATGTGAGAAAAGAGTGCTCCTACTCAGAGGGTAAGGAAAATACTTTTTAAGGTATGTTTAATACAGACGAAACTACCAATTCAGGACTTCAAGAACTTTAAAACGACTCATAACTACAAATATATGCACAAATACACTGACTTGTCACGGAATTACGTACACCAATCTAGTACCGTGTTGACCCTCTTTGGCCTTAAGAACTGCAACGACGTGGTGGAGTAACTGCAGGGCGTCGTCTAAGGCATTGCAAGCCATGTATCCTTCACAGTGGCGCACAGCTGGTTCACGTTTGCTACTCGGGGCTGTCAACTCCGTATAGTCCTTTCCTCAACATACCACAAATTTTCCATTGAATTAAAATCTGGACTCCCAAGGGGCAACTGCATTAACTGAGGTCGGTAGAATGTGCTTCGAGTCGATCTGTAGTTGTCCAGAAATATGGGCTGGACAGTTGTCTTCTTGGAAAATGCCCATCCCATTGGCACGAAACATGGTCATGAAACGGTGTACATGATGCCCCAGGATATCCACATATCGCTCAGTATTCAGGGATCCTCTTATGCGGAATAATGATCCGAATGATGCCCAAGACACTCCAGGCCATAAAAGACCTCCGACCACTCTGCACTGTAACAACCTGACATATGGGATTCATGCCTTCATGCTATTGTCACCAGATTCGGATTCTCCCATCGGAGCGATGCAATTGGAGTCGGAACTCATCACACCAGGCTACCCGTTTCCACTGTTCCATGGTCCAATCCTTGTGCCTTCGACCCTATGCAAGGCGTTCAGTCCGATGGCGGCTTGTAAGCAGGATACTTGGGTTGGTCTGCGGCTCCTGAAACTAAGATGATGCAGGGAACGTGGAACTGTCCGTGCACTAACACTTTGAATGGAACCCTTATTCAGATGCAATGTAATATGCGACTGAACCAGTGCAACATGCGCAACCATCATCCTCAGTGCAACATGCAAACATTTACGCTACTTAATGATTTACATTGTAAAATTTCTTCTTACTTGCAGAAAAAATATGTTGTGAGCTAGGCCGAGAGACTGATGACTGGTTGATTTGTTTCTGATCAGTATTAATCATTTTTCTACAAGTAAGAAGAACTTTCACAAATTAATTAAGCAGTGTATATCTTTGCACACAGCACAGCGGATGATAGCGCCCACGCATTGAAACCGTGTGCGGTTTTTCATTTAAGCATACTTCAAGGGGAATCCTTTTAATCATTTAATATGCGTAGAGCTTCTTTCTTTAAGCTAAATGAACCGAATAATTGTACGCTATTAGTACCAGTATTATTTTGTATCAATTATCTCGGAGGTTCCGCTGGTTCTCTCATATCAAATATTTAAATGTCAAAACGTACGTAAAAAATTTAAATAAATCCTAAAGAAAAAAATGTGTAACTCCCTCAAAAAACTATAATGTGATGATTACAACAGATTAGCAAATATACTTACTGGTAGTGGTGTGAGGAGTATCCTAACAATTAACATACTTTTTTTTTTATGACAGCGATGAAGCAAGTTGATACATATATATCTACAATAATGCCTAGAATTTAGAAAGATAAATACATCTACTATTATCTTTACCTTTTTCCCCCAACAAAAGCCGAACCACTGTACACAGATACACAGAAATATGTACGCATGCATACGTATAACACTTACACACTAAATAATATACATTAAGAACACACACGAATATATGTACACTTCCATTTGCGAAATATAGTCCATGAAGAAGTTTTCGAAGAAAAATACTGTAGAAGAAGCAAACGAAAGGTAATTTCTATGAATCTCACAGTAAATCTGAAGCAAACATGTAATAGAAGAACTATATATAAATATATAAAAACATGTTACAGAAGGGGAAACATTTTAGTTTTTTTAAAACACACAAAAAATGTTATTTCATTCCGACTTTCAAGTATTTAAGATTTTTTTTTTAATTAGTCACAAAATAAAAGCTTTAATTGAAGATACATTCAGCTTGCTTTTACTGTTCTTCCCTTCTTTTCCGCATTTAAATACGAATGAAACAATTTTTAAAACAATTTAACATATGCGGACACTATAGGTGAATATTAAACCAAAACTCACCACTGAAACAAAAGTAGCGCTCATAGTGTCTAATGGTTCTTTTGCTGCATCTATCTGATTCTTACACATCTGATTTTTGTTTCGTGGGAAGGTATCACTGAAACGAAATACGTATAAAAACTTTAAGAAGTATTTTCTACGACAAACGTTATTTGGTTTGTAAGAAATACTATTAGTACCTGCATATTGTCTCGGTATAACGGAAATATATTTTTATCATACAATTCCTAGTTAACAACCCAATTTTATTTTATTTTATTGAATATTAAAAAAAAGGGAGTTATTTGAAATAATAACACAGCAATGACTTTGGACTTATGTAATTTCTCGTGTCCTGGACGTTTTTGTTTCTCACGTTTTCACACTTGTGCACCTTAATAACCACAAGCTGGACTTTACAATAGAAATTAAGTAACACTACTCTAGCAACTATTTCCACGGCCTGTTCTTTAGTTTCAGATTTAAAATGTTTTATGTGTAAGTAATGAAATAAATAAATGATAAAAAATAAATCGTGGAAAGAAATATTCAAGGCATTAGTACAAAGAAGTTTAAGATTATATATAAATATTAACACAAATGAAGTTACTCTAAATTTTCATCTACATGGAAAAGGCGAATACAGTTTTCTGCTAGAAGTGAAATAAGGAAAATGTTATCAGAATGCTTGAAAAGTTGTCGTGAAACTTTTTTTTTTTTTTTTTTTTTTTTTGACTGATAGTTTAAATAGTTCTACACATTGCTCATGAGAAGTATACATACACTAACATTAATACTAATGCAATATTTTTTACAAGAAAAAAAGCCTATACGGCAATTACTACTATTACTATGTCTAAACTACTATTTCGAGAAAAAGATTGACAATCATCACGAAGTCTCAAAGAATGAGCTCCTACACTTTATGAAGAATAATTCTACTTTGTACTACGTACAAGACACACTAATCTATCTACTATGTAAAATTTTCCATGCAGTTCTGAGGAAAAGCCTAAACTACAACACTATGAGGGACATCCGGAAAGTAGTAACATTTTGTACATTACATCCGTACCAGGAAGTGAACCACGCTACTACGAATGCAGCAGCGAATGTCACTGTAATCTGACAATCTAATGTCCGCGGGTTTTCTCAGCGTTTCTCCCCGTCTCTTCTCACATTACCATGCACATTCTTTCATAATCATTAACTTTCAATTATCATCCACCTCGTTTAGTCCAAAAAGCACATAAGCATGGGACGTAAAACTAAAAATTTTACTTCATTTCTCCAGTGCCTAACGGGTTTCAATGCTTTGGAAGAAACGAAAAAAATGAAATTTCTCATTATACACCCTCTGGTATAAAGATATGGATGTTTAATGAACATAAATGATTATAAAAGAATTTGTGGAATGAGAAAATGAGAGGAAACGGGAGAACACCGAGAAAAGCTATGGATAAGAAGTTATCTACCATAAACTTACATGGCCTGGGATAGAACCGGGGACCTCTCACCCCAGAGGTGAGCGCTCCACAATTGACTGATATTATATTCAAGTCACCTCTTTGGAAACATTTTTTTGTTTTGTTTTGTTTGTTCCATGAGTGTCAAAAATGAACACAGAATCTAAAACTCCAGATTTCTTGTAACGGGGACGTGATGGATGAAATCAACATTTGAGCAACGATTTCGAAAGTTCAAAGCGGAACAATATGTGCGAGAAGGAATCCTCAATCACTACGTTTCTGACTGACAGTTGCAAAAGTATATGACAAGAAAAATCCGAAAAGTAGTCACTGGTAGAAGATGTCCTTAGAGCATTGGTAATCAATACAGTATTTTGTTTAATGTTTTGTTGTTTCTATTGGAATCTGATACTACTTTCGGGATGAGACAGTCACTAATAACTATACTTTACATAATTTCAGAGTAATGATAGTATGTACATTTATATTTAAAATAAATGTGATATTATTTAACATATGAGAATAGTAATAAAGTTTAGTCAGAAGCTTCGGTGATAGTAAGTCTAGAACTTCGGCATGCAAATTTTGAATTCTATTATATTACTATGCACAACTAACTTCTCTTCATGAAGTGAAATGAAAAAAAGTTTGCAACCAAGAAAGGATTCTGTGAATTGAACTTAGCCGCGTGATATCGAACATTTCCTAAAACCTGTAGCTGCATTTACAGAAACAATTTATACACATACAAAACACATTGATATCAACACTGTTTCCGAAAGAGGTCAAAACTAGGCAGAATGACAATACACAGTATAACCGCCCAGCACTGCAGATACATGCAAAACTGCCCGCTAACCTCGAATTCGTTTTTTGTATACCTTATTACAAACTTAATATCAGCTTGCTCTAAATGACTAACAATAGATTTGGAATAATCACGGAAAACACCAAAAGAACCCTTCCTATACATTTTGAATTAATTGTGGGACGACTACTTAAAAAATCAGTACTATTATTTTCTTACTATCTTCTCTATGAAGCAATTTAAATAGTTTAAGGTAACAAATTACTTCCACATAACTTATCGTTCGAAGTGAACTTCCAAAAAATTCTTTCTCACTGAACTGGGAACGTTACATTTACGATAGCTGATTTTCGAACCCCTAAAATTTAGATTTCTAAATGATTTGCAATCTTGCTCTATCCATATACGTATGTAGACTGTAATGATTTTAAAGTTTAATTAGATTACATCAATACGTTTTAACAATGGGACTAGTATTCGAATTTTACATTTGTCAATTTAGAATAAACATTTAAGTAAGTCTCGATATTGTCCTCTGAACTAGTAAGATTGTGATAACGTTATGTTTATTATATACAAGAAATATAATTATACGAGCAGCAGAGTTAGCAAGTGGTAACATAAGTTAGTAATATATGATCAATTTATATGTACTTACCCATTCACTAGATTCTTATCATTGAAAGGACCATCAGTGACATTGGACATTTTGCAATCATCTTTATTATTCAGCTCCACAACCAAAGAAGGAGTCTTCTTCAATTCCTCCTCTACCTTAGCTGTAAGAGAAAACACAGGCTCACTGAATTTTTTCTCATTCGAAGACATAGTACACATTTCTATCAGACCGAGTCAATAATTCATAATATTTCAGTCACTTGCTTTATGTGTCAAGTTACAACAAAAGCTGCCTAGCTCCCAAAATAGAGATCACCGTGTTGGACCGTCTTAAGATACCCTTCGGCCAGTTCTTCGATACAGGCCGACACTAGTTCTTGTGCGACGCGAAGAACTCCCGCACTGAGGCTTCCACGTTTTCTTGGTTGATGAAGTAGCATCGCGAGCGCAGGAAACAAGCCGTGGATTGAAAGGAGTACTAATCTGAAGGTGCAAGGTCCGGACTACATGCTGGATGTAGCGTAAGTGCAATTTCCTTTAGTTCCTCGAGTTTATTGCGGTTGTTCGAGAGGTATTAGGTTATGCTTTGTCTTGCTGTAGAAGGCCTCACCCTGCGTTCATCGAACCATCCTCTAACTATTCGGAGAATATGTTGGTACTGATGGTTTGGTCATTCAGAACGAAGTCATAGTGAAATATCTCAAATCCTAATTTTCGATGTATCCTTTCACTACAGCTTCTTCATTTTCAGTTTTCTGTTTACCTCCCTGAACTACAGTGGAAAGAAATTGGCTACTCTAATCTAGCTAGGCCTACACGAATTCCTTCGTTTTATTCATTCACAATTCTGACTTACAACAAAGATCTTGCTGTGAGCTCATGTGGTTCGGACCCCATGTTAAGTTATACGTCACGTCTCATACAACCTCGGTGCTGAATTTCAAATCAACCAATCAAAAACAGGATTTGACACTTGTTAGATACCAGCAAGTACAGTATATACATCGACTTCTCACGATTCTCGACTACAATTTAAACTTCACGTTTTCCGAAGTACTGAACTTACAGTACAGCCCTTAACCTTAGAAGAAACGCAATTCTACTATCAATTTTTATTCACCCATTATTTGAATAAAATAACAGTGAAATCTTGCAAGCTTTTAGAGATTTATGTAACTTTTATTTTATTCTTAAGTGAATACTCTTTCTACAAATTTGATCTATGCATTTTATTTTTAAATGTAAATTCTACAAATTCATTTTTTTTTTAAATTTTTACCAACATGAGAAAAATAAGTGCCAGGTTAAGGGGTTAATTATGTACTACTATCTTGTATCTTTTCCAAAATTAATATAGTTATTCAGTAACGTAGTTACAAACACACTCTTAAGATCGATTTCAAAATACGTTTATTTTATATATATATATATATATATTTTTTTTTTTTTTTTGAAGTTTTCAAGTTCTCAGTAGAAATTACAAACAGTAAAATGGAGGAAAGTAAGAACTTGGATTGTATCACTGTAAAAACTAGAGATTATGAAAGACAGTAAGATCATGACCGTTGACAAAAAGGCACCAGCGGAGAGTTGTCTACGATCTATGGAAACAAACACTACAAATTTATGAAAATCCACACAATCACTAAAGATAGTACTCCATTTGCGCCCACATTCCAGAAACTATCCAATATTTGAGATCGTCCTGTTGTTGAAAACTCCTCGATAACAGGTCAAATGCACACAAATCCATAGGAAACGTATTAAATGATTTTAAGGGTAATCTTACTGTATGGTGTAGCAGGTATATACCGTATTTCTTTTACTACAAATTAGAATGATGGCTTGAAACATCCCGATACGCGCAAGTCTAATCTTCAACAGTACCATTAGAAGTCGAATTTCTGTTTGGTAAACTGCATATAGGATGTTTGATAATAGAACTAATCACTTTTACATTTTGTTGACTAGACGAATTGGTAACTTGCAATGTAACCCTACCCCAATATTATTAAGATTCCTACAGGATCTAATTTAAAAAAAAAAAAAAAAAAAAGTAAAAAAAATCCTTGACTTTCTATGACTGTCCATAAGAATTCCAAGACTACATGAAATTCTTGTGAAGTCGGCCCCCCTGTCCTACAGCCGACTCTTCCTTTAATATATATAGTCACTTATATATATATATATATATATATATATATATATATATATTCGTTTTTTAAAGACCACACCACAATTGTGTATAAACCGGATTACACATCTTTACATAAAAAAAAGGCACAAATATGACCAAAACTTTCAAACAGAAAATGGAAAACAGCAGTTTATTTTAATTAAAACTATTAAACTATAATTAAAAACAAGATTAACGCGAAAACCTGACCTTGGCGCCAGGAAGTTACTAAAATTTACGTCAAGGAAACCCTTCTTTTTTTGATTTGGTTTGTTTCTTTTTGTGCAAGAAAATGTTTCGCAGCAAACCCAATACTGACATTTTTGCCCATAGTAAGATTTTCTGCTTCTGTCACATCAACACTTAATAACACTGTATCTGTACATTTCAGGAGTTCTGGTTTCACACAGCGAGTTATGATTTTGTAACAGCATCAAGACGAATGCGACCATTGGTCTTGAAGTCTAAAATCTACGCAGGGAGGGTTGTCATTCAATGGCTTCATGTCGCAGAAAGCCAGTTTGCACTTAATAAATGACTCGCTTGCTGCCTTCTTCAGGATGCATGCTAATGTAGGTCTCGTGTTTGGCAGCTCTACTTGTACAAATTTAATTACATAATCCCAAATTTTCAATGCCTTCTGAAAACAAATGGCATTTTCCAACCAGCGGACGCTCCACAGTTTCACAGAAAATTTTGTGCAATCCTGTTATCTCAGTGAACTTTTCTTAACGAGCTGGAGTCACTTAATAAGTAGTGTGTGAAGTAGTAGGTTACACATATTCCAATCCACCAATTCATCTCACCATCAGTAATTCATAATGGCTTAAAGATATTTCTGACATTTTTAGTGTTCTCAATTTTCAAATCTTTCCCTAACTTTCAATCGTTTTCCGGGCTTTCTAGTTGGTAGGAACACCCTATTGCCACCAAACCAACTCACAAACATCCCATTGTTTCCTTGTTTCACTTCTGAAATTTTCTTTCTTCTTGGCAAATAAAACATTGTCTCAAGTTCCTTACAGTTCTCTGAACACACGTGTTCCTCATCTAACGTCTAACAATAAAGTTCCACCTTTCATGAGCCAGGTAGAGTTCACATATATATTCCTGCTGTTTGTCGCATGCTCTACAATATGGTGAAGCAGTATCTTATCGATTTTGCTTTCACGCTGGTTTATCAGGTTCAAATCTCAACTATTAATGATATTTACAGTGCTCACCGAAACCTTTAATGTCAACGCACTGTTCTCTGTCTTCTTGGATTTGGGAGGATACAAAGGACGCCAACTATCAATTTGTGTTCGGGATATTACTGATGGCAATTCATTTACTGGTACATTCCTTGCCGTCAGGAAATATGTCCATGCTGGTCTTATCAACCTTGTCAAGTACAGACGAGATACCTTCCTTGGAAATGGTTAAGTCCTCATGTCTGCATTGTTGGATAACCCATACATTTGAGTATGTTGCTAATCAACTCCTCGCAAAATCGTTCTATTTTTGTAAGCATTTTGCATCGCAATTGCACGATGACCGTATATAGCACACTAACTACGTATCTTTCACATTGCTTAGTTTTAATATACTGCCATCTCTAACTACGGCGTCACATGTTCCATTTGAAACTTGTTTCCACATATTGCGAAAACATTTGTAACTAATTACAACTAGAAATCAATATCAACATCCTCATGACTTTAAACTTCTTTCTCAAATGGTAGATGTTACACTTAACTAATATACATTACAAAACTGCTTAGCGTTTTAAATAATAGGTGAATACTGACAATCACATTCTACATCGTATGGCAAATAAAAGCAAGCACATGTATTGAAGAGATTAACATGATCTAACCACGTGGGCGCAATACATGCAATACAAAAGCAAAGAAGGGTGGGTTTTCATAAAAACAACCAAGACAGAATGGAAACAAAAAAAGAAAAGCATCAGAAACCAAAATCACCCTACAAAAGTAATAATGCTAGAAAGATGACAAATGGATGCATGCTAATGTAGAATTCCAACAATTTTATCTCGGTAATGCACAAATGTACGACCTCGCTAACTACAAGATCAATAGTGTACTTGTTTTGCGCATACACGTTAAAAAGAAAGGAAGGAAAAAAAAAAAAAAAAAAAAAGTGAATGTTTCAGTTATAATACAAATACAATTAATCAACTCATACACTTAAGCGATCAAGCACTCGATTCACAAACATAATAGTAAGTATAAATACCACAGTAGCTACAGAAGGGATATGGAAGCCCAGCACCTTTTGCAGACGAATTACCCACCACTCCAAATCTAGCAGCAATATGACACCACAGTGTACGCCTGAAACAGTACTATCAAACAGCAAATCAAGCTTTTAATACTGTACCTTTCAGGATGTTACACTTCAACTGCTCAGGAGGCAACGGCCTAGCCCCACCAAGACTCAGGTACTTTGAATTCTGATTATTCGGGACGACAGAATGTGCGTCCTTCACATTTACCAATATATTCGAAACGGAGCTAGGAGACTCAATAGCCTTCAATTTTGAAGCTCCACTGTCCAACTCTAATGAAAGAGAAACTACTTTTAATAATTACATTATCACTGTTTTGCTAAAGGAAGTGACAAATAAATTTTTCATTTAAAATTCACATAGTACTATTAATTTTTGAGTAACTAATCTGTACATCTATAAATAGTTGTTCACGATCTACGAAAACAAATTATTGTCTTTTTTCATTTAAAAATTTCATAATGCGACTTAAAAAGTATTTAATGAACACGTTAATTATTCAACCGTCAATGCCTACTTCTATTTTCTACCAACATATTAATACTAAATAAAAATCCAATATAACAATGTAAATAATTTTATGTAGGATTCCCAGTATAGACTATTTTATTGGTTTTTAGACATATTAAATCTACCATGACAGTGTGAACATTGCGAAGTGAGAAGTTTAGGCGTCCATTGTCCTACTTACTATCTCACTAACGAGAAAAGTTTAAATTCCAGTTGAATTAAAAATCTGATAAATATTGGCTTTTTCTTTTAAATAAATTATTGAAAATCATATTTTACTTCTGAAATATAAGCCGTAAACAGTATTATCAACTGGCATCTTCTGAGTGTCTCCACTGAAAATCCCGCCCAATGTTGATAATATCATACTTTCATGTTATTTTTTTTTTTTTTTTTTGATTTCTCAGAATAAAGGTTTATACTCAACAAAACAAACAGGAGACAATAATAATAATAATAATAATAATAATAATAATAATAATAATAATAATAATAATAATAATAATAATAATAAAAATAAAAACATATTAACGATCATGAATTTATATTTATTTGGACAGTAAGAGTGTTATAACATGACTGAATAACCGAATTCCGGGAGAGAAATGCACACTTAAGGCTCTTCGCTATTCATCATCACTTTTTTAATTTAGTGAATAACTTAAAGGCACTGAAGAGAGAGAGAAATGCAATTTTTACAGGAATTGCATTTTTGTTATTACTGTACACAACTTCTATCGAGTTCTGACAAAACGCTCATCATTTAGTATTCCATACACACGGAACATTTCGAGATTTGCCAATTCTGATTTCACAGCTCGATTGGTAGCATAAAAAGCGTATTTATCCCATATATACACCTCCGTTTCTCAAAATCTGCTCTATCGAGTTTTGAAAAAACGGTCCTGAAATGTTAGTACAAGAGCTTGTAGATTTGTCAATTAATTAAACAAAATAACTACTTTATATATTCCGTATGATTTTCATGAAGACTTTTATAATTAAATAAATAAAACGTTCGATGTCCCATCCGTGTTTCATTTACTTTAAGCTGACGTTTCAACGGCAACTGACTGCCATTATCACCAGAATTGCAATAAATTAGTACAACTGTTGTGATAACTTTTAATAGTTACATTGTTACGATTTTATTTTCAAAGTAGCCTTTGGCTAGCTGGGGGCAAAGCCCCCAGACCCATGCGTTTAATCGGCCTATAGCCCTGCATCTCTTATGTATCAGCCTTTGCATCAACAATAAATTTCGTGCATTTGCTCTTAATATTTCCTGAATTTGGTCAGCTGGGAGCTTTGCCCCAGACCTCCGCGTTTGCTTGGCCTACGGCCTTGCATCTCTTAACCCCCCCCCCACACACACACACAAAAAAAAAATTCTACCGAATTTCAAGTTTCTTTTCTTATTTCAACTACCTAAAAGACAAGATTTTGTATATCAAGAAAACGCTCATTTAAATAACATGCGAATTTTTTAATCTCCCTTTTGAACACCTTAAAAACTAAAAATATTCACTTTTGGCAATTTTCCTCTCTGTTAGTTCCAGAAGGCTACAATCATGCCAAATTTCATCATTATAGCCCTACAGGAAGTGCCCAATAATTTTGGGGTGTAGAAGATATCCCATATAAATAACAGGGAAGAATTTTCACCTCCCCGTAAAACAACTTTAAAGTTGGAAATTTTTATTTTTAGTGATTTTCTTAAATAATCCTATGGAAAACGCACAACCATACCGAATTTCAAGTTTTTATTCTAATTTCAAGTATCTAAAACATAAAACTATAGGTTCAAAAACAGGTCCATATGAATAACATGGGAAATTTCTTCATCGCCCCTTTAGACCCCCTAAAAATTAAAAATATTCACTTCTAGCCATTCTTCTGCTGGTTAATCCCGGAAAGCTATAATCATGCCAAATTTCATCTTTCTACGTCAATTGGAAGTATCGCTTATTTTGTCAGTTCATGTAGTTTTATATATAGTTAGGATATGTAGCAATCAAACATAGTTACAACGTTAAGCATAATTCTGTAATATTAACAGTTTTCTTATTTTTTTTTTCAAATTTGTTTTAATTGCTGTTTTAATCACAACAAAATGTTCCGAATTTCACTTAATTTCCTACCTTCTTCCTTATTCAATCAGTTGCTTTTAGATGTAGTTAAATAAGATAAAATATGGATGAATTATCACGTTATATCTATTTAATTAAAACAGCTGCTACTTCTACGATTTTTTAATTTTTTTTTTTAACTTTCATGATTATTTGACAAACAATAATATGAAACTCCTATTCTTGTTAGTTCAGTTACTGACTACAGAAGTAAAATATACAAAGAATTAGTTCTATTCATGCAAACAACACAACATATTACGAATCAATTTTAGCACAAACTATCTGAATTTATATTAATATTTAATAGCCAACTGCATAACATTTTATGCCTTTGACTACTCAAAGAATATAGTTAATAAAAAACAGAGTCACACGAACATGCAGTACTTTGTACTAACAACAGAACACTAAATATACTACTGCGAGACAGATTGATTGCTTGATCAGTTCATCACGAATTCGCCTTTCTTGGTAGGACAACTTTCTAATTGAACTCTCGATTCAAACGAAACATGGAATGTGAAAACGAAGTCAACAGCCGTACAAAAACGCACAAGAGACTGACTGTTGCAGAGGTTAAGTCAAGCATATAGAACATTTATTGAAACGAAAAGCACTATATTAATAACGGCTCAATTATATTCAAATCTTATACGGCATACTCTTATTTCAAAACTTCAGTACCAATATAATGGAGTACAAATACTGTAGTAAGTATGAGAAGTATGAGATAATTACGCAATGACGCTCTTGTATTATAAAAAATTAAATTAAAGCTTTAATGTTTCGTACTTACGCCCTTCAGGTAAGGAAGACGGAGAAATATGCAAGTGATGATTAAGAAATAATAATAATAATAACAATAATAATAATAATAATAATAATAATAATAATAATAATAATAATAAAACAGTGCAATGAAAAGAGTATGATGAAATGGTTCAACCTAGACACAATGCTATCCATCGTAAATTAATACAGGCTGAGATACAAAGAGAACAAGAGATGAGGATTCTACCACTTATTATAAAACCCTTTCACAATCAGTGCCAATACATCTATCATTACAATTATGAGTCACGTGGTAGATAAAAACAATATAATATTCATTCTGTAATGTTCTTTACTTGTCGTTTTCCCCTGTACATTCAAGCTCATGTCAACTTCCACCCATAGATTATGGTATCATATATTAATGATGAGGTTTGCAAGATGGCGTCCGTTCATAGAAAGGGCGAGATTCGTGCTCCTGCTTTGGGCTGGATATTTGTGCTATATCTGTGTTTTGCCATTTATATTATGATCCTTATAGTAAGATTACGACTAGAGCTTGTAACTAACAATACAATCACAATATCAAATTGAAAATGCAGTGAAAGACAAGTATACTTTGTTGCTACAGCGTACTACCCAAATGTACTTTACAACGCTCAACATAAATGACAAAAACCTTGGATCCTAGGTTTTCACGCAGGCAAAGTAAAAAGTGCATATCAGATACTCAAGATTCTGTGTTTAGTGTTGTGTGATGATGCCCAGGGGAATCCTGGCCCGAAATACAGTGATTAGGAAAACCATTTTAAGGTATACTACCAAAACTTACAAAGCATTAGAAAAAAACTTACGGACTGCGCCATTAATATCAGTGACTTACTGGAATATGACTGTTTACTGATGAGAATCATGGGTGAATGAATCAGCAACAGTGAACTGCAGTTTTCTAATCAATTCTCTACATACAGAAACGACAGCAACACTTGCGGGAGAGGTGTGTTAGTGTGTACTACTAATAAATTAGCCAGCAGAACACAAAATGACCTCATACGTGAGGGCTGAGGTAAGTCTGGCAAAAAATACAAATTTGCTTGTCGGGTGTTCCTACAGACAACACAGAAATAGCTCGATATTTACTTGAAGCTTGCCACGAATCACTTCTAGATATCCTGTCAAAAGGTGCCAAATTCGTTTTTTTCGGTGACTACAACTTTGGTCTGGAATGAATCGACAATACAATTTTACAACATGGGATAGCACCAGTTGCAAATAATGGTTTCTTTATGGATTATTTTATTATGGAATCGATTTGGGATAGTATAATATGCCTAACACGTAAATGTAACAAATTACATCATGTAATCTCAAATTCTTCCCCCAAGAATGTCGTCTCATCGAAAAATTTGCTTATTTTAGATCCACCGCCCAGCTTAAAAAGGAAGTTCCTACCTTCCCACCTAACTGGAAGAAGAATCCCCTGGGGTGAAATTTGTAAAGCACTACAAATTTTACCGTGGACACATTCTTGAAGAGACAATGGACGAGGTAGTGGATTTCTTAACTGATATTATCCATGCAAAAGTAAAAACAGTACCAGTACCGATAAAAAAGCACGACGAATAGACTCGCCACACATCGCAGAATATATATATATATATATCTATATATATAAAAGAGCTTGGGAAATTTGGCGTGCATTTCCACATGAACATAGTTATAGTAACTTTGATATAGCACGTCACACACAAATAATAATAATAATAATAATAATAATAATAATAATAATAATAACGAATCTACTAAGGTGAAAATACTTAAATTATATTTCAAAATTTCAGACACCAGCATCAAGAATACTAAACACTTCTGGCTTCTTACCAGGTCTAGGTCTAAAACTTCAACTATGGTTCTTGTCATGAACGATGGTAGCTCAGTGAAGATGATGAAAGAACAGAAATTTAATGAGTACTTTTCTAACATATACTCAAATGGAAATACACAATCTGCTTTTTCCCCATTCAGTCTGTCTACCCATTCATGTTATCTCATGTATAAATATCAATGCTCCAAAGGCTGAGTCACTTTTATTGTCTTTTCCACCTGAGAGCTTCAGGCCCTGAAAATAAAAGCACAATCTTTCTGCGTTCCACAGCATCTATCCCCCCCCCCCTTTCACTTATTTTGTACAGATGTTTCATAGAAGACTACTTTTCCTCCTATTGGAAAATAGCTCGTGTCTCCCATCTATAAATCCCGATCGAAAGGTCACGTGTCGCTTTATAAGTCTATTTCGCCTCTCTCAAACATATTCATCGTCTGTGAGAAAATTATCGAAGACACTTTTCAAATTTACTTCTTTCTATATTAACAGTCCAACATATTTCATGTTCGATAGCTCTTGCCTTACGAAACTAACATGCTTTATTATGCTACAAACAGCATTTCCAACAATGCACAACTACACACTATCTATTTCGATTTATCTAATGCCTTCGATTCCATTAACCATCCGTAGCTACTTTACAAAATTCCCCAAGATTCGGTATTCATCGGCCACTCTTACTGACTTGCTACCTACAGGGCCGCACCCAGGAAATATACTTGGCGGGATCGATTTTTAATCTTCTACCTGTAATATCCAGAGTAGCACAAGGGAGTGTATTTGGACCACTCTTTTTATATTGTACATGGATGACCTAGCTAGCCGCTTCAACTCAACCTCCAGCAGAATCTTGTGATTTGCAGACGACTGCAAAATCTTCTGGGAACTCAACGAAAAAGCACTCCGAGCTACTTCAAAATAACATAATTTTTCCTTTCGATGTAACACATGACTCCTTAAAGTGAACATGGTTCGCCCTTCACGAGAGTTAATAGTCATAAGGTTCTCGGAGTTATTTTGGACGCAAAGCTAACTTTTACAGAACATATAAACACTACCACTAAGCAATCCATGAGTCTTCTAGGCCTTCTGTACAGATTAACAGAAATATGAAACTCTTCTTTAGCAACGTTTTACTAGGTAAAAACTTCTCCTAAAATGGAATATTGTTCATCATCTGGACAATGGCATCTTACAAACCTATTCCAGTTAAACTCAGTTCTAAACTTCTTCCTTGTAATAGTATGTTTGAAAGTACCTCGCATACATGCGATGTCACACTGTTACGAATATTGAATATTCAACTACCTGACACTAGTCATAAAACCAGTGATTACAAATATCTGTATCAACTTACATATGGCCAACTCAGAATTGTATTTCCGAGTTCCATTCAGAACACGTAATACAAATCTCTTCCATATAGTGTCCCCCTAGACATTCAATACTTCAACGTTTTCTGCTCGATTTCTTTAATTCTGAAGCTGCATGTAATTGTACTACGATGACATTTTAGTGGCTAAATTTTAGTCTCTTCTTGTTACTAGTTTAGATATTACGATTAGTGCATTATGTTATTGTCCCATAGATTTGTTAGATATTCCAGTGTAAACTGTCGATTCGGCTGTATCTGGAATTATGTTCGTAAATAAATAAATATTAAACAGGTGATATTGGATCACAATGTCGGAGAAAGGCATGGGGAAAAAATTGGCTGAAGAAAAAGAAAAATAAGAGTTGACTTTTCGTATTAGCAGTTAAATTACGAATCTTCTGTACTATAAAGATTGCGTTTTAACAAATCGGCTACTGCTGCCAAAGGAATATATTAGCATATTCCTATTTGTAAAGGTAAATTTTGCTTTATACTGTAACCACAACTTCGGAAGGATAAATGCAAGTTTAGGTAGTTTTCCATTTACGTAAAAATTACAACACTTGAGTACAATTTCATACTTTGAAAGTAAAAGTTATACAAACTTTCACGTCGCTGAAGCAACATTCACTTAGGTTACTTGAGAACCCGACGAAAAGTATCTATGCCAGTATTCGGTCCCCCAATACCCATCCCCAACTATATACGAGCATTGCTTTTCTTGCAGTGGCTATATAGTGCAGGGTTCCCACTTAATTGGCGTGCACGAATGCTGTGACTTTTCTAGGTTACGATCTACAAATTTTCACGTCCATATATACTGTATATATATATATATATATATATATATATATATATATATATATATATAATTTTAAAGAAAAAACTATATTTTTCCATCCTGCAGGTTTTTAATCTATATGCATCTAGGAATTTTTATGAGTAAGCTGAACTGTTTGATTTTTTCTTATCTTCCACGACGGTGGGAGTCCTGATTATACCACTTAAAACGCACCAATTTCACATTTATAAATTTTTCAACACTTACTTTGTAAAGTCAAATGTTGTTTTTAGTTCCTCCTCCCCAACTGCTGATCGCAAATGTAAAAACGAAACAAAACATTTTAAACTCAACACATCACTATATTTACATTCCCTCTTTCCTAAATACTGATCATACAATATAGTTTACTTTTCTTCCATTGCAGCACCATACGGCTTCGTAACGCTCATTGTAATCTGAAGATGGTTCCTTTCTCGTGCAACTTGTATTCTGGTAAGATATAACTTTTTATGGCGTCTGAACTAGAAACACTATTAGAAAAAAGAATACACATCGCAGAGAATTTATCGAATGCGTAACTTTACGTCTCATACTTAAAATGACAGTACAAGATAAAACTCAAGTGAATCAAAAATGAAATAATATTTTAGTTTAACATCCCACGATTATGTCCTTTACGTTAAAGAAAGCGGATGGTTAGCGAAAGTGAATGATTATGAAATTAAATTTCTTGTGCTTTCCCACTGGAAACAGAGCCCGGGGTCACATGGAGAGACACAAGATAAAACCTCCTCAGTTCTAGAAGAGCTTCTGTTTAAAAGATGTAGTTTACAGAAAAAATTAACATGAAATACTCTTACTTTCAAAAATACTGTGTAAAATATATTTGGGCCACTTTGCTACATATTTAAATGTTATCTCTATGCCCGTTCACAGTTTTCCTCTGTTCTTTACTGTTTCTTTTCTTTTCCTCGTACTTCTTCCCCTTTCTATTTGATGAAGTGTTTCAACGAGAGTTTACGAGGTACTTTCATGTGTGTAACTATGCCTTACACAATTTTATGGTATGTAATTCATGTGTATAATGAAATACTATTACATAACTTATGACGTGAATTTCTTGATATTTGAAATACTATCACCTATAAGTGAGATTTTGATAAGTTCATATACATAACGTACCATCAGTTTTGCTAGATCCCGTAGATGCAGATAAATCGTTTTTCAACTCCTCCGAGTTAACAGCACCTAGCTTTTCCTTAGCAAGACTCTTCAAAAGGTTATCCAATCTTTCTTCTGCATCTGAATCAAAATAAATAAAATAAATTCTGCTATTAACATTAAATGATATATTTATAGATAGTTTACCTCAAATTAACAACAAATTAATTTACGTTCAAGTGCATTAGCAGTAAAAGTCACTTGACGCCTTACCAATTGACAAAATCATCGCAAAATAACTCCAATAAAACCGATTGGTTTATCGCACATAAATACAAGGACACACTGAAGTTTACAGAAACCAGAGAATCTTTTGATTTCCTGAATTTTGAATATTTCCCTTGCATGAAGAATGATGAATACTTGTTAAACATCATTCTAAGATAAAAACAATCAAGGGGGCAGACTACTAAATATTTTTCAAAAGCTAACAATTTTTCTTTTGCCCGTTTTTCGTAAGTGAAAAAAGATAATAAAATGTAACTTACCACAATAATATATAATGTTATTCTACACCCGAAAATACGAATCGGAAGAATTTTCAGTGTTGCCTTCCATAGAAATTAGTGTGACTAGAATTTGAATTATCCAAAAATCTAGGTTAAGACAGCGACTAGAAAAATGAACTCGACGGTAATTGATGACTTATCATGGTATATTTGTTCCTTGTTAACTACTTTTTAAATAATATTTTTATTTATTTTGTAATAAATTATGTAAGTTATTACAAAATAAAAATATTATTTAAAAAGTAGTTAACAAGGAACAAAGACACCATGGTAAGTCATCAATTACCGTTGAATTCTTTTTTCTAGTCTCTGCCTTAACCTAGATTTTTTGGTAATTCAAAATCTAATCACACTGTAATTTCTATGGATGGCAACACTGAAAATTCTTCTGATTCGTATTTTCGGGTGTAGAATAACATTAACTATTACTATGGTAAGTTACATTTCATTATCTCTTTTCACTTACGAAAAATGGGCAAAAGAAAAATTGTTAGCTTTTGAAAAATATATTGTAGTCTTCCCCCTTAACATACAGTACCTGTCCCAACAAGTACTTTACAATTTTACTGTCATATGGTGGAACTTGTGATTGATATTTTATTTACTTATTTATTTATTTATTTATTTATTGGTAATGAATAATTTTCTCGTTTCTCCACGCAACATAAATTTTAGAACGTAATATGGAAGGTCACCATTCTCTTGACCATCCACAAGAAAATGGTAGGGCAACTCCATGCAGATACACATTGTCGATTTGAACCACTTTTTAGGCAAGTCACGAAGAAGTAAAGAACACAGAAAAATTCGACAGGCTTTACACTATTGTGGACAGACCTCCATATGTAGAGCATGACATGACCTGTATATCCCTCGCACGACAGTACACAAAGTAATCTGGAAGTACTTTCATTAATTTTCATAACAATTGTGATCACTACAAAAGAAAACCAGAGGATACACCAAAATATGCATAATTTGCTATGGATATTCTTGTATGTGTATATGGGGAGGATTTTTTTTAAAGAGAGTGTTATTTTCAGATGAATCCACTTTCCATGTATTTGAAAAAAATAATAATAATAATAATAATAAAATAAACATAACGTACTCACCTGGGGCTCAACTAATCTACATGATGTAAGGGAGATGGAACGTGATAACCCCAAAGTTAATGTTTGGTACTGCGTGTTGGTTGATCGCATTATACAGCTGTCTTTTCTCCTCCGCTGCATTACCTTGACATTTACCTGATAACAATATTGAATGATCTGCAAGCACGTGTACTCTTCCAGCAAGATAGTACGCTGCTGCATTGGACCTTACAATTCGGTCATTTCTTAGACAGCGATGGATTGGGAGAGAATGGAATTCTTTTTATAGGAGTACATCAAGGACATACAACGACTGACAATGAGGATTTATAGTGCATATAACTGACACTGTTACGACACTTGAAGGTGAGTACTAAAAAGAAAAATGAAATGAAATCTTTGAGTTTTACATCCCACGGGTGTGCTAAAGGAGACGGTGATGAGAAATGAATGAAATGGTGGAATGAAAAAGTGGGAGAAAACGGGAGAACCCCGAGAAAACCCAGGAGCACGGTGTTTGTCCACCACAAAGTCTACACGGCGCGAGTTGGGATCGAACCACGGACCCCAAGCACCGGAGGTGAACGCTTTATCACTGAGCCACCGCGTCCCCCGTACTAAAAAGTGTCTGAATAAGTTGGAATATCAATTAGATACTGTATCATGCCACCAAGTGTATGCATATGGAAATGGAATGAACTAAAGAAAGAAAGAAAGAACAAAAATCTTTTGAGTTGGTGTGTCTATATCCAACAAAAATCCCACCATATTCCAGTGAAGTTTTAAAGTACCTTTTAAGACTTATTTTTGGAACACTTTGCATATTTCCATGACTGAATGCTATTTTCCTCTCGTTGTCGCTATCGAAAACAGCGAACGACATTAAATTTATTTTTTAATAATGAACATTAAATTTTGTTCCTTAGAGACTTATTTCTTACATATAATAATTACAAGTATAGTAGTAGTATTTGCATAAGTGTGTGTGTGTGTCTCCGTTAGGGAAAAGCAAACCAAAATTTGCTAGTTAGCAATATATTTTGATACATTTTTTTCTTTCTTCGATTTTCTCGAAAATTACGCATGAGAATATAACCTTAAGCATTTACCTTGTTTAGCTCGATGTGATCTATGAACTGATATATATTAGTTTAGTTAATTAGAAATTAAGAGTTAATGGCGATTTTAACTTTTAACAATGTCAGCTCATTAATCACAATATGTAGTGCCGTCTTGTTAATATCATAATGAATGGTCTCATAAGCTTTATTTTTTCTCCATTTTCTCGATAACCACGCATGAACCTTCAAAGTCATGCGTATCATTTTGTTGGGCTCAAGGTGTCTACTAAAATTCCAAAATGAAAGTTCGTGACTTTTTCGTGACCTTTTCTTTACCAAACCATAAAATTTCCTAACATTCTCAAGAGTGATTTTGGATGCGAATTAGGCCGAATTTTTATGAATGCGATAGAAGCGCGCCTTGCTTGCAATTTGGTAGCTTCTAAAGCCAACCATAGATACTTTTGTGGCGAATTTTGACGTTTTATAGAGCAAAATTTTCCAGTCTGTACTTTTATTTATACAGATTAAAAAAAATCGTGACCCGAAAGCTAAAATTCGTGACTTTCTCTTGACTTTCATGACCATCTTCTGATTTCGTGACTTTTGTGCCCGATAGCCCTGCAACTCAGTAAGATCTATCGATTGGTACGAGAGTGATTCAGAAAGTAATGCCAAGCTCACTATTTGGCCAATAATACTGCAAACATTCTATCATTAATGCACTATTGTTTAAGCTATAGAATATCTCTTGTTTCACTTTCCTATCTTTTCTCGTTCCAGAGTAATGGAACAACCCATGGCATCCAGTGGTGATGTCCGGTTGAAAACAGCGGACTGTCATGGAATTTCTGACTGCGGAAGGTTATGCGTCCAGAAGCATTCATCAGCGTCGACAAGCCGTGGATACACCATTACGAAGCATCAGTCAATGGAGCACCGCCACACGTTCCCTTCTCCGCAAAATTCAGTTGCCCCATCTGGCAGCAAAGTATCGTTGACATTCTGCCTCATCCTGCTTATAGACCGAATCTCGCGTCCTGTGACTTTTGGTTCTTCCCCGAACTTAAGACCATCGGCAGCCACCACAATTCTTCGGCAATTGCATGAAAAACCTTGGCGCAAGTGTGTTGCCTGTAATGGTAACTATACTGGAAAATGATGCCACCACTTGTAGCTGAGATAGCAAGCTTTCCATTGATACTTGTACGGTGCTATCTGTGAAACACAAAGATATCATCTTGGAGGCATTACTTTCTGAATCACCCTCGTATATTGCACATTTCTGGACGTAGTAATTTTCCTTCCAGTAATCTGCATTTGAGAAGATCTATTTCGTAATTTGTGTCTACATGAATTTTATTTCATTTTATTTAGCGCAGTTAACTTCAACAGAAGGTGCTGCAATTTATGTTCAGCTAAAATTTTATTGATACACACATTATTTCACAACATTTAAAAGACGCTATTTACATTTATTACGTTAGGAACTACTTTTGAAATCATATTTAACACAAGTTGTACATATTTGTTATTTCATTATATGCGGTACATGTGTAATATTTTATATTCGCGAAAATCGCTACTCACAGATCACTGTATTCTTTGCACCTCTTCTCTTCCAAGTGTATAGTACTAGTATTATCTAGTGGAATAAATTCTTAATGATGTCTTTAAATATTGGAAGATAATTAAGTACGGCCGGGCGCAAAATTTCCGTTCACCAGGTCGCCATTGGCGACTAGAAATTTAGAGCCGGAAATCAGTGTTCAGCAGGAATAGTTTCTGCCTAAACTCACAGGGCTGCGTAGTTTCTGTTTTGTACGAAAGTAATTGTCACTGAGTGAGAGAAAACACGAAATGTGAAATCTTCACAACATTGTAATTCGCCCCTCCTTTCCCACCCTCAATCGAAATGGTTTGCCTCCTGGCGTGTCAACACGAGAGATCGTTTCCCCCGCTAGAACAGTTGGAGGGACAGCCCAGTGCTCAGAATAGATCAATCAATTACGTCACGATTTCAGTAAAATAAATAACAAAATAAGTAAATACATAAAATTAGAAAAAAATAGATATTTGCATGAGATACCGTTATCACTGGTCACTTAACTGCTTTCTCTTTTTAGCTAATCAATCAGTCAATAAATAAATAAAGATGTAGGGAGGAATTACTTCTATCTGGCCCTTGTCGTGAAATTCATCGTTAACAGTGCCTCTATGCGAATATAAAGAACCAATTAAACAAACGCGAATCGAAACAGCAATTCTTGCAAGGCTTGGAGAAGCATGCCATTCTTTGTCACTGTATCGACGTGGTAATCTTTTGGTGCCAGTCTTTTTACAACGTGAACCTATAACGAATGTAATATTCCTCTTAGTGCTTCCACGATAAAATCTATGTGCGATTTGTGTGAATCTGTTTAGTTTCCTGTGAATAATACGTTATAATTATAAAAAGTCTTTTTTTGCTAAAACTACTAGATATGTCGGGACGGCTGAGGATAAAGATGTGTGTGACAAAGACAACATCGTGCCTCAGCAAGTGAAAGGTGTTATTAGTGATACATATTCAATATGCAACCGTATATTGCTTAATTCGCCTTGCTGCTCTGCAAAGAGGAAATGGGACAATGATATTTTGCCAGTTGGGAATAAAAGAAAATTTATTAAAGATTGGATAGGTCAGTTCGAGTGGTTGTTATACGACGATTCAACAAATGTTACATCTTGTAAATTGTGTACACAGCCACCTGCCAGTAACATTGATCAGATAGAGAGCAAAAGCTTTTTGCACCTTTCAAAAGACACCTTTGCTATACATGATCAAAGTAATGTGCACCGTGAAAATGTTTCCAGTGTAAGAGCTAAAGAATGGCCGCGAATATGGTTGGATACATATTTGATTTGATTGTGCAAATGAAAGCTTTATGTACCAAAATGATAGCAATACACGGTCTTGCACACCACTTGTAATTAGCTGTGTTAGATGTGTGCCTGAAGTCGAATACGTAGAAACGTTCGACTCCGTAGTGAAAACTATTTTTAATTTTTACCATCTCTCTGCAAAGACTTCATACATTGCGAAATATAGCACAGGTTCTTGAAGAAGAAATTCTTAACCTTTCTGATATCCACACTGTGCGGTGGTTAGTCAGGAGGAGGGTTCTCTGAAAACTCTTATTAAGTCGAGGAAAACTGTTGTTATTCATCTTGAACAAGTGGCCCATGGTAAGAACAGAGATACTGGCTATCATCATTTTTGGACTGGCGAGTGCGTCTGACTTTGAAATTTTGCGCCCTGAAGTATGGTCTAAAAAGATAACTGAATTTGTGAAAGCTTCTTTACGCATTTATTACCAGTGTTACACTAATTTTTTCTACATTTATTTACGTTTAAGTCTACATTAATTTACTTCCAATAATATTCTACATATTAGAAAAGTGAATTTCACGTGAAAAGGATGTTTGTACTGAATATACTGATAATTAAAATTCTTACCTGATTGTATGGAATTCACAGGACTTCCAGGCTTCTCTACTCCATTAACAATTGTACTCTGTGGAGAACTTCTCTTGAGAGTTCCATTTGCAGTGCCTCCGGACACTATACTGGCTGTTGGTGATGAGCTATATTGTGTTACACTGGAAGACGAGCTCTGCCCTGCGTAACTGGAGGAACTTTTGGGTTTCGTGGGTGATGAAGGAGGAGTTACAATTGCTACTTCCACTTTCGAACTTCCTGAGGCGTTTTCACTCTTCGCAGTCACAGCAGTATCTTCGGGTTCTTTCGCAGCAGATTTGTCTTGCCTCTGTCTTTCTCGTAATACATGGGACTGTCGACGAGCATAGCGCTGACTGGGTCTTCTCTCAAACTGCACGGTTCGTCGAGCGCGATTTTGTTGTGTCGTTTGGAATTCCGTCTTCCCGCTGAAACAATATTAAAACATTTAAAATAAATTGTTGTCTGAAATTTACCATAATACAATAAAATTAGGGTGTAGGTTAAAAACTCCTTGAAATGATAGCATATTAAACAGCTGTAGTGACTTAACTGAAGAATCTGAAGTTAAGAGGGAATTAAGACAAGGCGAAATAACCTCAACAATACTTTTTAACATAGCGCTGGAAAAAGTAATACGACAACTCCTATTAACTCAGAAGAAACCATTTTAAATAGAACAGTTCAAATTCTAGCCTATGCAGTCGATATAGCAATCCTAGCACGAAACAGACACATACTAAAAGAAAATTACAAAGTAATGAAAAGTAAAGCAAAGGAAATAGGGTTAGAAATAAATGCAAACAAAACAAAATATATGAAACTCGAAAATTCCAAACGGACCAATAAGGATGGGGATTTAAATATAGATGTCCATACAATAGAACGAACAAGTTTAGGTAGCTGGGCACGACAATCACCGAAGACAATAAAACAGCAGAGGAGATACAGGTAAGAATAAGAAACGGAAATAAATGTTATTATGCATTACAGAATGTATTCAAGTCCAGAAACGTCAGCAGAAAAAAAAAAAAAAAAAAAAATTAAGCCTGTACAATACAATACTAAAACCAATAGTCATGTATGGTTCGGAAAGTTGGGTAATGACCACGAGAGAGGAGGAATGGTTAGTGAGATGGGAAAGAAAGATCCTGAGAAAAATATATGAACCGACCAGTAAGTAAACAGCTGTAGTGGACAGTCTGAAAGGTTTTAATTGAGATATATATATATACAACAACAGTTCCATAGAAGTTTTGTACGAATACTCTAGAAATTTAGATTTCTAATATTGAAATTAACTTAGGATAAACCATAAAAGTACATTTATTTATTATTTACACGGTATTTAATAATTCTGCATTACATCCAACAGGTCTAAAGGTTGTTATTTTAAAAGGTTGTTATTCATCTGCACAGTTCACAACGAACTGAAAATTTATTTTATGAATAATTTTGGAAGAGGATGTTTCCCATAATTTAACAAGATCTTTGTCCAAGACTTACCTCACATTTCTAGGATCTTCGATGACATTTCTGGAATTATATTCCTAAAACGCATTCAAATGACAGCTAGGGGAATTTATATTATTTACACTACATATCATGTCATCTACTACGTAGAATTGGCATTAATCGTGACTGTAGATCTATGGTCACAATCTAGCACCTGTATATATACTTTGTGGAAGTAGTTACTCCTTCCCTTAGAAAATACAGTTTTAAAATAAACGTATGATTATTTTGATCGTTCAGAGTGCATTTTCAGAAAACAACCCTTTGTTCCGTTTGCCCTTATCACTTAGAATGCCTTCTATACACTCCCAAATAATTTTCTGAAATATCAAATGACTTACAAGTTTAACTTTAAAAAAAATCAAACGTTAAGAAGAGGTTTCAAATTCTACACTTAATTATTTTTATTGCTTAAATCCGTTTCCTTTCTTTCTTCCCTGATTTAGCAGCATATTTTAAGTTCCTTTTCCTTAATTCTCCTCAAAGACATTACATTTTGAACTTTTTCAAATCTGGGACGTCATTACGTTATAGCCATTTCTCAATTTCTCTCTCACAAAGTGTTGAACCGAAAAATATTTATGTAGCTTATAGACTACGAAGTGTAATAACTCTTACCTGTAACGGAACCTGGAACCCATACGGAAGAAGTTTTGCCTTGCAGAAGGACCCTTAACCGGTGCTCGAAGTCTGAAGAATGCGTGATGTTCCACTGCACATTTCCATAAGTGCTTACAAGCTTTTTCATTGTGTAACCTGAAATATTGAACATAAAATACAATATACTGTTCAATGAAATAGTTAGTATACAACATGAGATACTGTTGAAACAAACCGTACTTCAAGTTCAGGAATCAACTCATTTAATATTCCCTGCTATTGCATTAGACTAGTAAGGTTGATTTGGTAGTTCCCAGTATTCATTTATAGTTCTGCTTTCTTTTTATATTCACGCAGAAAACAAAGTATTATTATCTTTATATATATATATATATATATATTATTACTGTAAGTGTTTGCTTACCTAAATACAAACGTGTGTTCCTGTTCCCTCCCCTGATCATCATCTTCCACAACAACCAACGTTAGCTTCTTCTTCTTAAAGTCCAATTTTCCTATTTTGGGCCTGTAATAATTTAATACATAAATAGTTATTAATTACAATTATAAAAAAACAGTAAGTGCAGGAATTTATCAATCACAAATAACTACAGAAAATCAGATATGATTGTTGTATTTTCAATTATTTAACCCGATTTTCCGTAAAGATTTACGTAACTCTCTCAAACTAGATATTTCTCCACATGCAATTCTTTAGCAATTTCTCTTTGAATTATATGAAATTATTGAGAAACGATAATACTAAGTACTTAGGTCGTAAGTGATCAGTTTATTTACGTGTAAGATTATGCATATTTCTTTAGATATCGAGAGCCTTAGAAACACGAAAAAACTGAATTAATATTTATTTCCTGTTGAAAATCTTACTATAGATACTTATAGAATGCTAAAAATTACTAGTGATTACGCAAGTTCTTTGATTCCTAAAAGGGAATGATCAGTAAGAAAATATCTGAAGGATCTCAATAAATTTGTACCCTCCAACCAGAAAGCAATTTCTTAGAAATTCTGCCATTACCGTAAACAAAGGAGGCTGGAAAATTATACTGTACATTGCATGTCACTGAAAATATCTTTCGAGTATTTATGGGCACTATTGGTATTACAGTTTGCTGCAGTGTTCTCAACTCATTGAAGAACGTATATTGATGCGGTACGTATCCCGTTCGCATAAAGTAACTTTCAGTTTTTCATACAATTTTACGTATTACTTATTTTGTGTATACAGTATATAAAAAGTGCACGTCCTGATTTAATTTAAAGAATAATCCTACTACAGTACTACTTTTACCAAAGAGGTTAAGTTGCAGGTTTACGTCTCATATAGCTCTAGTTCTCCATTCTTCCATGAAATATTACAAATACGTCAACCTCTTTCTAGGCACTTCCTTACAATTGCAGACAATTATTTATTATCTTTTTCTGTTTGTTTGTTTATTTACATAATATAAATTTGTTATAAGATCAGTGATTCATCTGCAAGAATAACAATTATCTATCCGTAACAAATGATCTATGCCTCTGTGAAATCCAAGTACCTTTGTCAACAATATAGACATAAAACTATCTAACTATTCTATGGAATATGTCAGTACAAACTTACCAAAAGAAGAGACCAATCTTTTGTGCTCCTTCAAACACAAGGATTCCCGTTGGCGTCAATCCCAAAGAGTACTCACACCCATCCTTACCCTAAAATAAAAATTTCCAATGAAGTACTGAGGTATGTAATTTAAATACATGTTAAACTAAAATATTTCGCACGTGGTGGATTAAAAAAAAAAAAAAGTAAATAAATTTTAAACAATGGTTCTAAGTGTTACAATTCGTTCCAGTGACAGTACACATACAATTGCATAGATGGAATTAAGTGTGCATACGAATACTTCCTAGTGTGCATACAAATACTATCGTGAACAATTTTTACGATACGCGTAATTTTTAGCGTCCCACGATTATGACAACGGTGGAATGAAGTATGTGGGCGGAAACGGAAGAATCCCGAGACAATCCACGTAGACGGTGTTTGTTCACCACCAAGTTCAATTTGCATGAGATGGGATCCAATCAGCGACTCCATACACCAGAGGTGAACGTTCAACCACATCTATGCATGCATAAGTTTAGTTTCGTAAGTTGACATGCTCAGTGTTATCCAAATGTAATCCAAATTCATAAACTGGAAGAGGTACTTCTCTCCGATTGATGCTAGTGGATCGAGACAGGTTTCCATCCGGTATCCCTTAAGGAAGTCTTCAATGATGTTTTAACCCTTTCAGACCTGATTTTTTGTTTACTCTCCGGTGTTATTGTTATTTTGAATTATTATTCTTTATGACTTAACAAATGAAATACAACCGTTAATTCGTTTGCGGATGTCATATTTAGAGAATTATGGACGAAACATTTTGCGTGCATTAGGGTTGAAATACGTATGTAAAATAAAAATGGGATTAATCGAACACATCATTGTGATCTATATAGTTTAGAAACTCAAAATACATCACTAAAACAAAAGGAGAATTTATTGCAAATAGCTTGTTTCGCCAAGAATAAAACAGCCTACGTGGCTGAGCTTTGTCCATTGTGATAGCCCCTGCAAGTAGTCTACAAGAAATGTGCATTGCTTCCTGACAACAGATTAAAACACCACAGAAATAGTGGAAAGTGATTTAGAAAAGTTCAAAGAATTCTGACATAAAAACCCAGCCATTTAGAATCCTCCAGAGTAATTATATTAAGCTTAAAACTTAATGTACACAAATGTACCACCAGGTCTGAAAGGGTTAAGCACAATTACTGCCATTCATATCTAAAAATTAGTTCTCCAATATTTTACATTTTATAAAATGAATACAATTTAAGACTACAGTCTCGAAATCGAAACTGCTAACTAAAGGAGAATGTAGACAGGGTGTCTACTGAAATTCCAAAATTAAATTTCGTGACCTTTTCTTTACCAAACCATAAAATTCCCTAATACTCTCAAGAGCGTATTTGGGTGCGAATTAGCCCGAATTTTCATGCATGCGATAGAAGCGTGCTTCGCTTGCGATTCGGTAGAGTCTAAAGCAGACCATACAAATTTTTGGTAGTGAAGTTTGACGTTTTATAGAACAAAATTTTCCAGTCTGTACTTTTATTTGTACAAATAAAACAAAATCGTCACCCAAAAGCTAAATTTCGTGACTTTTTCTTGACTTTCATGGCCGTTTCCTGATTTCGTGACTTTTTTGCGACTTTCGTGACCGACAGACACCCTGGTAGACGACTGTATGTGCATGCCTAAGAAGTTTGTGAGTAAAGCACCTAGCAGAGTTGATGAAAGAAGAAAAACATGCCCAACTAATGCGGTCTAGTTACTGCCAGAAGAGAGTGATGACCCTGTGATTACACCTGCCCTCTAGACATATCGTCTTGTAATATAGGTCAAATAATATAAAACTATTATTTTCCATAGAAAAAACTAACTATCCCCAAAATTACTGGGCTCTTCTACCCCCTAAAAAATAGATACATATAAAGCTAGTGTAGTAGTCATTGAGTTACTGGTCTAAGAATAACTTGCAACCTAATCGGTTTTGCCACTCCATGAACTACAAGGTTGTTCTGATAGCTGCTATATTATTCTGGCAAGTACAGTGTGCACTTCATAACTATTTGATATTGTAAATTTTAAAAGTTGCCAGTATAATATAACAGATACACTAAACGCAAGATAGCCACCTGAAAGATTTTTCATATGAAGAGAATACAAAAAAAACTGAGAAGATGAAACCCGAGAAGAGGGCTTAATACACACTTTAAAAAATCAAAAGAGAAACATAATGACGGATAAAGAGCATTAGCAATCCAGAAACCAATATTCGGCTTCTTTGCAGAGCCTTCCATTTTATCTTCATGCTCGGGCTCGCCGGGGAAATACATATTTACTTTTCTCCATCACTTCTCTGAATAATACTTTTCGATTCTTTGTGTAATAACGTCACAAGATATGGACTATTCACAAACCCAGTGGGCTGTAAGTCACCACAACTTTTAAAACAGAAAATAAACAAAAAATCACTGGACACCAAATAGCTTTATAGGTTTCAAATAATGTCCATGTGCAAAAGAACCGTTTTTATTGAAGATTACGTTACTTCAAGATATTTACAGAACTTTTCTGGAAGTATTTTAGCATAATGAAATAATATTCCTATCAGTTATCCGTGTAATCTCACCGTTAAGTCGAACAGAATTTATGAATCACAAGAAAATTACTAAAACCGAACTCCATGACATAAAAGCCCCAGATTCATCAAAAACAAACGTGATGGAATACTAGCTCATATCCAGTTATATTCAAATTTTGAACGCAATATAAAATTAAACTATTTACGTCCGCAGCTTAAAGTTAAGTAGGTTTATTTTATAATATTATCATTTGTGTTGAAATCATTAACGTTTTAAGAATACATTACTTACCAACACCGTATGCATATCCACACCGTACATCTCTAACCATTTCACTTTATTCAAGTAATTTATTTCTGCTTGGGCTGGAGTCTGACCTCTGAAAAGGAAATTTAACTCGATCAACTGTGTTACTTATGAAACAAATAAAAATATGTTAAGTTAGTTTTATTACAACAGGTTTCTGGCAGTTTAAAACATTGTATTTAAATATTAGCTATTTTGAGAGACTCACTTTATTGTTACCATAAATAAGTTTTGGAAACGTAATTCTACGCCCTTATTAATATTCACAGAAATAATAGAAAATCAGAACACACGATGGTAGATCAATTCACAATTGACTGTAAAAATCCTAACACTGAAAACAAACATAACAAACTTTTATGTGAAATGCAAAAGAAACAATCTCGGAAAGTAATTTTATTTGTAATACTAGCAGGCACAATAATGATAGAATAATACATGGCTCATTTCCCACAAGAGTGTAAGTGAACGGTTAGCGCTCTTATTTCATAACAGAAAGCCCCGGATTCGAAATTCGCATACAGACATCTTAACAAGTTTCTACTCAGTCATATTAGTCGAATGCAACACTTACTTCCCAATTTTTTTTATTTTTCAATTATACTTCTGAATATATCAAGTTGTCTAAAAAGTATTGAGACTTTGAAGGGCATTGATAATACATTTATTGCGATTTGAAAATAGCATTCTGAAACGTCTTTTTCGATGACCTGCCATTTTCCTGGTAACACCATAATCCCGTCGCAATAGAACTGCTGTGGTTTCTGGTCAAAAATTTGTGTCATCTGGTTTTCACAGTTCTCTTTTGAAACTAACTTGACACCATTTAGGGAGTTCTACAGAAACAGAACAGGATGTCTACTAAAATTCCAAAATGGAATTTCCTGACTTTTCGTGAACTTTCTTTACCAAATCATAAAAAAATTCCTAACATTTTTAAGAGCGAATTTGAGTGCGAAGCGTCTAAACCCGACCATAGACATTTTTTGGTGGTGAATTTTGACGTTTTATAAAACAAAATTTTCCAATCTGTACTTACATTTGTACAGTTTTAAAAAAAAATTGTGACCCAAAAGCTAAATTTCGTGACTTTTTCGTGACCGATAGATACCCTGCAGAAACAAAAGACTGTATGACAGTATCAGGTTCGGACTATACGGTAGATGTATTTAAATCTCTCAGCCGCCACACTTTCAATTTCTGACGGATTGTTATGTACGCGGTCCAGCGTTGTCAGTATAGTATACGACACCTTACCTGTTGACCAGTTACGGACGTTTCTTTTGAATTGCTCGGTGTACTTGCATTTAATTGTCAACTTTATAGGTTTAAGTCTATTGTTTCGCCCGGAAGCAGCAGCTCATGATGCGTGATGCCCTTCCATTCCCACCAAACGCACACCATAAATTTCCAGACATATTACGATCCGAACATGAAACTTCAATTTATAATTTAAAAGTGATTTCTCCAGAAGTTTAAGACCGTATTTATATAGAAACTTTGCAATTTCGGCAAAAATTCAGTATGTCAAAATATGGTTTCTCAAATGGAGTGAGCGTAACAAAACCAATGTCAAACGTTTTTCACAGGAGGAAGATGACTTTTAGTTGAATTCCCGGTCTTCTCAACTCCCTGAAATTTCACGGTTTTCTGGGTTTGTCGCCACCTTGGATTCATATACTTTAGATCTGGGACACTAACCCCATATCTCACTACTCTTTTAGATTGCATAATGTATAATTCTTTCTAATCTATGTTTTCAGAGCTGTACCTGAAAATAAGTGAATACTATACCTGCACTTCTTGAATTCTTCCAACGCAGCGATTTCCATTTCCTCGGTTTGATCTGGAACAAATCTAAATTCCGATACTACAGCTGGTGTGTGAACTCCTTCCTCGTAGTCACCAAGTTCAGCTACATAAACAATATAAGTAGGTTAACAAATAACATCAAAATAATAATATTTAATAGTTATAGTTGAAATACCTGTTCTTCGTACGGGAAGAATACATCTAGAAAATATTTGAAAAATATATTCGGACACTTGTTCCTTCCATCCCCGCTGGATGAGTACTTAAATCGAAATTAAATGATAAAAGCTCATTTCGATCCAAGAGCTATGTTCGAAAATTTATTTCAAACAGTACAGGTGTTAATTTTTGAAAAATAAATAAATAAATAAAAATAAAATAAACCTTCCCTCGTTAGGATACGCATTTCAATTGAAGTGTACTGATAAATACACAAGTCAACCCATGTTCAAAACTTCGTTGTAAACGGTTCAATAGTTCCCTCACTTTTGCTATTTTATGGATACAAACTGGCAAATTAAAATATTATAGAATTCCTCCGTTCTAACAGGCGAAATGTCTATAAACGTATCCGCTTATATTTAACCAGGAGTTTCTATACTAAGTTCCGCCTTCCTAACCCGAGAAGAACGTGAGACACTTTGTCATAAATTTTAATCCTCCGGTGCCCCTCCTTTCACCTTTTAAAGAAAGTTACATCACAGAAACCTAGTTCAAGGTAGGTAGTAACTATATCAAAAATTCATTTCAAACAGTTCAACCGTTTGCACGTGATGGAATCACAAATAAGATCACTTTTATTTTTATTTATACGATTAGGTCTCATCTGAAAAACGAATACAGTATTATGATAATGTACAGAATGGAATAAACAAGAATGTTAACTCTTTCGAGTGTTTAGTTTCTTTCCACTATCATCACTCCGCTATTCCTTTGATTACCATTCATTATCCTTCGGCAGGGCATAACGGTGAAATATTTAACTATATATATATATTCCAATGTTGAAAGGTATTCTATTATTAACTTTATCGTATACGTTTCAACGACTTCTTGATGTCATTCTCGGTACGTGTCCGTTAAGTTATCGGTATCATTCCTGTTCGTAGAAAAACAATACTCATAATTCGTTAACATCAAACAGCACCTTCAATTTACTCTAAAAGAACCTACTTGAATAGTTCACGCGCTGAAGAGCAATCCCACAATGCGTGGCCTCCTGTTACTGTTTTTGGTTATCAAAGTTGGAAATGCATGACCAACGTATTTTAAATCTGTGCCCATAAACTAAAGGCTTACTAGGGCTAGACTTCTCGGAAAAATTGAATAATAGAAATTATTCCCTGCTGTCGACTATGTGATCTTCAGTGTCTGTTTACAGGTGCTGTGACAAAAATTTTAAAATCACAATAGCACTCATATAACTCCAACACTTTCTTAACTTCACTCTAAAGAACTTTTTTCTTTCTCTTGAGATATTTCTGCTTCGTTTGTAATAAAATAATAGTGTAAGGCCAAATCGCTATTCATCAAAACTTGTGCTTAATTCCTTACGCTGTTGAATCTTCTGCCTTCCCGTTATTTTAAAGCAACAGAACGAAAACCCAGTGGTGTTATTGTAGAGTCCAATATTGGTTTGTTATTAGATATGCATTCCATACATATCTTTTCTTATGTAATCTTAGGTTTAGTTTTGTACAAATCTCAACTTCAGCAGTAGTCATATCCAAGCAAAACTGTTGCCAATAGTAAATTTAAAAATTTAAAAAAACATGGCATGCACCCTCTATTCCACTTTTATTGATTTACAAATATAACCAATATTATTAACTGTATAATGATATCGTTTTAGGAAATGGTACTTACATTGTAACGCAAGAGCAGCAAGTTCAATGCATGTTTGATATGGACACTCCAATCTTCCTTCCAGAATATCATTCTTCAACTGTAAGAAGAACTGGTACCTGAAACAAGTTAAATTGGTATTAGTACAGCCATATCTGCATCTTAACTATTTACTTAATAAATAGAACAGCTACAGAGCTTTTCATATTGATTTAGGTTCTTTATACTCACGTGTTTTCAATTTTACAAGTGTTCAACTTAAAATCTCTCACCTTTTATGTTTTAATCATTTCCGAACCTTATGTAGAAATTAAACTTTTACTGTAAATAAATGAAATTTATCTTTCAAAATTACCAAGTTACTATAAAATAAAGGCTCAGTACTAAATTGCTCTCTCCAATTTGTAAACATTTAATAATGAATCACACAATTTTTGTGGTCTACGAAAACTGGTAAGAGTACGAGATTGGAGTGGATGCGCTATACTGCAAATGTCTTTTTTGCACACGTCAATGTCTAAAATTCAGTAGTTTGCCAAGAAAGAAAATACAGGACAGAAAACATATAAACACAGTGATAAAAGCACTAGAGTAAAATTACCAACACAGTGGAATATTAATCTTCTTTTGCCGGGGATACGGGGCAAGAATAAATAAAGTCCCAAGTTAGTCTGAAAGATAAAAGAAGTCAGAGATTGTCAATTGAACTGGAAACAAAAAATGCTTTGAATGACAATAGACGAAGAAAGAAAGAAAAAAAAAACAGAAGAAGAAAGAAATGAATTAATCATAAACACTAAAACAATCACAATCTGGGTAGAACATGGATGTGACGGAGAAACATGACAGCTTAAGAGATCGTTCGGTAATCATCTCCGAAGTGTTGGTCAGTCTGCTGGTAGGCCAGGGTAAAATCCGCTCTAAGGTGGGCACGATGAGGACAATTCATAAGCAGATGTTGAATACTTTGTTTAGTTCCACAACCCGCACACAATGATGGGTCTTTATCACAAAGCAGAAATCCATGTGTTAAGTGTGAATTTCCAATGTGAAATCGAGTTAAAATTCGTTCCTCCTGTCGAGAAAATCTTAAGCTGGTGGTCCAGACACCAAGTGTGAGTATATGGAATTTATTGTTGACAATCTGGTCCCAATCGAGCTGCCGGTGTTGTCACTCAGCAGTCCATAGTGAATGCAGATCGTCTTGAGTATGGGAAGATCAAGCTTTCTTCCTTCATGGCCAGCATTTTGCTGCACGATCTGCCTCTTCATTACCAACTATGCCAATCTGGCTCGGAACCCAGCTGAGTTGTACCTCACATTCCTGTGCTAATAATCAATGACATGATAGGAGGATTTCCTAGACGAAAGGATGTTATTCTGCATATCAAGGAGGCTACTCAGAGTACTTTGAAATTTCAGTTGAACGTTTCACAATTATGCCCTTTAGGCTAAGGGAGACGATGATTAAGGCAAGTAAATGATGAAATGAGAGAAACGGGAGTATCTTGAGAAAACCCACGGACACGATGTTGTCAACCACAAACTTATTTAGCCGGGGATCGAACCAGGGACCCCATGTACCAGAGGTAAGAGTTCTACTACTGAGCAACTATGCCCCTTCAAAACACTCTGAGAGTCACAAAAGATTAAGATCCTGCGCATGACATGCAATGACGTAAGTAAAATTAGTAAAATTGCAAAGTTCAACAGTGAATATTGAAGAAAATGACGGAGATAAGTTAAAAGATGGCTCGTGCGCTTTAATATACAAGCTGGAAATAGAACTGGTAAGGAATGCACCTGCCGCCAAATATACCAAGATGATAGACAGTGTTTAGTTGGTATAATGTAGTTAAGTCTGGCAGATACATAAATCATGCATCCATAGTTCAACTGAGCGAGTTAAGGTACGATACAGACATAGAACATTACGATCAGCACTCAAGAAACATTGGACTACACTTTCAGATCCCTGAAGACTACACATTTGGGAGTGCTCTTAGAGAGCGATATTTTCTCTCTCGTAGATGGACTTCGAAGACAGCCGGTGACCAAACGGAAGGCCCAGAAATTGGATACTGTCAACAAAACACAAGCATGTATCGCTCAAATAAAGATCTGGATAACATGCACAACTCCGTAAGCGATAAAAATAGACAATCTTGTCGATGGAGAACAAAATCCAACCAACGTGAAAACTTCTTCACAGTGAGCTGTAATTGTCTAGTAGTAACATGAGGTCACAAGTGCGGCAGTAAATTTCCACTCCGTCCACATACATTCCATGAACAAAAGCAAATATCTATATCATACAACCATTTACCGCCACAGCAAAGAAAGTCACACTTAAGACACTGTGGATCCTACTCAATCTCCAAGAAACTGGTGTAGAAAGAAACCCATATGACCTCATACTAACCAAAGAAGTAGCTGATGTAAAATTCCATGATTCCAAGTGGTGTCGTAAGCTTTCAGGACATCGCGATGGCGAAAAGCACCCTAGATTGCACTCTCAAAATGATCAGTATTGGAACGGAAATTCCGGACACTACATTGGATACTGGAAATCAATGAGTTAATTTCCAAATACTACACTAAACGTATATTGCGCTTTATTTATTTATTTATTTTAATAATAATACAATAACTTGCATAAGCAGTTCGTTAGGCACTGGCTTTAATTAGAGCTGGACGTAGCCGATTTCCCACGTTTCAGAACAGGAAGAATATAAACTTCATATCAGACAGCAGAAAAGGATCATTCAATCCAGATACGATTATAGAGGTTTACAAGATATCGTTTGTCAGTGGCAGAAAGATTGCGAAGCAAAGCATAATGTATGGATCTGGCCCTAGTGCAGTATTTTTAGTGAAGGCAGTGGTTAAGTTCAATAGCAGTAAAAGGCAAACTGTAATCTTCATTATTTTGTGATGTAAAATGTAAGTTTACATTTTGCTCGTGCTTACAACTTGTACGAAGTCAGGTGAATAACTGGATGAACTAGAAACTGTAGCAAAATACTGGCCGAATTCATTGGCAAAAGCGTAGATGGAAGTGGAATAGCGCTGAAAACGACAAACTTTGAACCAAACAGCATTCATTGAACTATCTGCAGTTAAACTAGAGTCATAATCGTGCCAGCTACGCCGTTCCTTTATTTAATAAAGTAGCGTGCTGTGGCATGAAGGAGACCAAACTGCCAAATTGTCACCAGTAAAAACACGATTAAAGGGATGAAGTGCTCGGCGTCATGCAAGAATAGCTAATGTATTTCTTCCGATCACCAAGGGACAATACGCTTTCGAGGAACCCCATCTAACAATTGAATCGAAGCATTAGCAGAAGCTACCATACTTGCGTGAAAGGCCTCAAAAATGTTCCCTGACGGAAAGATGAGGTCTGGTATAAAGTCAAAGCTGCAGAAACCTGTCCCCAATCTGCACGGCGGAGATTGTAACGAGGCAAATGGGTAAATTGTAAAGCAGGTAGGCCACTATGATCGGAAAGAGATTGGTAGGTCTGGGACGTCAAACGCAATGATATAGAAATCTGTCGGTTGTAGTTTTCCAATCTTGCGGGTGTGGATTCATTTTAACGCCCACAACATGCTGCTCAACCAACTCATCCTTGATCTCGGCTTCCGACAAAGTTCGAAGGTCAAATAATCATCCCTTTACTGATATTCAGCTGATGATGTGCTTCAACTTGTAAGTGCCTAATGTGGCGCATTTGAGCAATAACTTTGTTTGTCATTTACAATCTGTATGAGGGAAGTTCTATTTCTAAGTTTGCGAATATGTCCTGGTGGAAAAGTTTCCGTAGCACTATGTTGCAAATGTCTTAGTAGAATGAGAAGTGAAAGTTTATTCAAACTACCAGTAGCTTCTTACTTTGCATCTTTAGTAACTAAATAACGTGGAAAATGTTCCACGATCTTCTCTTCGTTCGCTTCCTCTAATTGAGTATTTATACTTCTGGCTTTTAAGGGGTTTGATTATGTGCCATGTTGTGAAAATAACTACGGTATAATCTCCTACTTCCCTGGCGATAGTGTCTGATATAAGTTAAATGGTTAGCGAAACTGTCTAAAGATATTAGTTTTATAACAATAAATTGGTCTGCTTTGCTTGCGATGACTTCCAACCCAATATGCGAGGACCCAGCGCCACTTCTAACCTTGACTGAAGGGTACTTTTAACGAGATCAGCGTCCTATGGACTCATTGTAAAGGTGAGGCTTATTTGTAGATTCAAGATATCTCATCTCTAGATTTCCCTTTCACGGCATCACTCCATCCAGCACCAGTAGACGCCAAGCTTCACTCCGACGTCACAAGACCCCAGGACAAGCAAAACCAGATCTGAGAATCACAGCTAGGTCAAAGTAATTTAAAAAATGGAAATCTGGCCCATAAATCAAATCGGAATCCATAAATAGTTTCCAGGTTACAATAGAAAATTAGGCCGGCTTCATCCAAGGCACCATATTGTACAGAAATATCATCATTCCTCTGCCTCAGATCATCCGCAACAGGGGTTTTACAGGAATGGTGATGAGCTCCCAACCTGGAAGACTAGTGGCTATTGCAGTGCTGAAGAATTAGGCAATGAGGTCGTCACATTCCCGACGCAGGGACGAAAACAGATGTAATAATCTTCTTCATCGTTTGTAGCAAATAAACATACATTATGGCATAAAGAATTTGTCTCAAAACAATTCAGAAATTTACTGGTGGAATTGAGTTCTTTTGAATGTCAATGGTTTTGTTCTTTACCGAAATGTAGCTCAATGTAGTTTTCGAAGAAAAATTGAAAGAGAGAGTTGTTTACCAGTGGAGTAAGTTATGCCTGGGGACTTTCGATTTTGTTCACGTTTATTACTAACTGTATAATGTGACATATTGTCCTTCGAAAAAAAAAAAAAAAAAAAAAAAAAAAAAAAAAAAAAAAAAAAAAAACCTAAAAACCTGTTTGTTAGTTTTGCTTGGTGAGAGAAGGGAGAGCTGACCTAAGGACATCGTTGTCAAGTACCCTGAAACGGTAATTTCATCATATTTTACAAAAATCGTTTATAGCCTCAACGTTTTTCCTAAACTGACAACTAGCTATATCACCTTTTCACATTCGAAAATGCCAGATTCACTTGTATTCGTAAAAACCATTAGGCTTGTTTCCAAGGTAAAATTTACAACCAAGGATTTATATCGTAAAGTAACACTGATAAACAGACGAAAGTACGAGACCCACATAAGGCAATATACCAAAATGGTCACACTCGGTAGTCATATAATTACAGGATAATGTCTGGGTATACACGAGGCACGGTGGCTCATGGCAGAGCATTCAGTTCTGGTGCGAAGGTCCTGATCGAAAATTCTAGGCATTCCCGATTGTTGTGGACATCTTGTCTGTGGGTTTTCTCAAAGTTCTCGCTTCTTTCACATACTCATTTCACCATTTTTTCCAAGATGATTCACTTACAATTATTATCATTCTTTTGTAGTCTTTAGAGTGTAAAGTAGGGCGTTAAACTAAAGACTTCCTTCCATTTCATTTTCATTGTTTCGAAGTATGCCTCTTGCCTATTTGTTGTACCACCTCATAGTCTCGTATAACTGAAGTAATGAAGCAACACACACAAACATAATGCCATCTACTAGCCTATAACGAAAACAACTTTCCGTATATTATGACGCACTTAACGTCTTAACTTATTCCAAAATCACATTTTACAGGGTGTTTCTGTGAATGTCTCGCTTTTTAAACAATAACAAGCATTATTATTATTATTATTTGAAAAGATTCGATTTGCAATAAAAACGAAACAAGTATTATTATTTGGAGTTACATACAATTCTTAATTTTTCTATGTATTTTCTTGCCCGTTTAAAGGTTTTTGGACACTCCAAATAAAGAGATTTTGGACACTCTCCTCGCAGAACTCTTCAGCCCATTGCGATAGTTTTTTCAAAGTCGTTCTTCAGATGGCAGAAGAACTGGAAGCCACTATATGCAAGGTCTGTATGTATGGAGAATTCCTCTGAGCTAAAATATTTTGATCAGGTCTTGAATTTGTTAAGCATGGGCGTTTTCGAATCTTTCTTGAACAATCTGACCAAATTTCACATTTTGTTATCACGCACTGTACCGTTACCGTACACCTCACATAGCTGGTGATAGATATTAGCAGCTGTCATTATTTTTTTCTGTTAGCAACCGGATGACTAATCGTGTTTCACTATCAGCGGCCTGCCCATTGTCTTAGAAATGTCGACCTAACATTGTGAAGCGTACAGACTGATACCGTAAATACAAATGACATACGATTGTACGCAAGAGATCCCGAGAGCCTGCACATATCCTCATTCTTAAGGGCACGCAAAATTTAAAATGGTGTTCACAAACTCACTTAAAAAGTAATGTTGGAATATAAAATACATACACATTGAAGAGCTCCTCCGTGGCTAAGCGGTTAGCGTACGCTTGCCTTTGGCGTGGGAGTCTCGGGTTCGATTCCCGGTGGGAGCTCATGTGGTTCAGATTCCACGTTAATCAGTAGGTCCACGTCTCATATAACCTCGCTGCTGAACGGACGTTAAACTTTAAAAAAAGCATACACATTGACATGATGCATGAAATAAGGAGTTTTAATTTGAGCACATATCGATCTTCTGTTCTCGTGCGGATTTAACAATATTCTTTGGTATCACATAACTATTAAAATGGAGAAACAATTTGATAGGGTGTGTTTATTGTGAAGGATTACTGGCTTACCAAATCTTTCAATTCCATACAGGGCATGCGGTGTGGTGAGAATTGGGTTTGTGGTGGTCCTGATTAAGAACAATTCTAGGATCAGTGGAAAAGCAGAAAACATTATAGACATAGTTGCAAATGAAATGAAATGAAATCTTTGAGTTTTACGTCCCACGGATATGCCGGTTAGGCTAAAGGAGACGGTGATGATGAGTAATGAATGAAATGGTGGAATGAAGAAAGTGGGAGGAAACGGGAGAACCCCGAGAAAACCCACGCACACGGTGTTTGTCCACCACAAAGTTCACTTGCTGGGGGCTGGGAAAGAACCATGGACCCCAAGCACCAGAGGTGAACGCTCTACTACTAAGCCACCGCGGCCCCTGGACGTAATTGTGTTAAGAAATGTATCTAATGACATGATGAAATAGTCACGGTTGTATCTCCAGGGAAAGGAGGTAGGGGTGAAACATTTTCAGCATCTTCTAACCGTAAATTATTTCCCCAGATAAATTCTTTCATTTACATTTGTATTTATGTATGAGCGTTCTGTCCGAAATAAAGTTCTAACCCGCTTACCCTAATGTTGCTAAGAGGCGCCATTAAGCCAGTAGAGAAGAAGTAGGATGGCCAGTTCCTTTTCTCTGTGTTTACGAAGAATTAGCCAAACTGGAAATTTAAGTACTGTAGTAGATGGTCTAATACATTATTCATTCCAATATACTTATTTAAAAAGTGAAATATCTCACTGAAACATCTTATACGATTATTCCCAATAACACTCTGTATTTAAATACAGAATAAACCTTACCTTGTCAATTCTTCACGCAGGTTGTTAGGCTCAGATGAATAAAATTTCACCCGAAGTCGGAATGTATACGGTGGTCCAACTAAAACAGAAGAAATTATCACAATTAATTCTATCCAATTATCAAATTCCCTTATCATCTGCATACAAATATTTTCCGCATGGAAAATACTGTTACTGTTCTTGCCTTTTACATTCACCTGGGATTAAAAATCTAATTTGACCTCTTCCCTTGAACTACGATCCAAGCGAATACCGTAAATCTTCACCAATCGCTATCAAACTGTTAGTTTTCCTTTTATAAAAAGAATCAATACCACAATTTCACTTTGGAAATCAAACTAGAATAATTTGGCTGATTTTTTATAAATTGAGACACTAACTCATTTTATATCCCACCGAATCCTTTATAGATGCGATTTAATTATATACAAAAGCGAAAACTCCCGACCAGAACGTGCTTCGAACCCGGGCCTCCGTCTTATTATGCCGATGAGTTAATCAGACTATGCCATCTAGTCTGCTCCCCGAA
Source organism: Thermobia domestica (assembly GCF_964235325.1). NCBI lineage: Eukaryota > Metazoa > Arthropoda > Insecta > Zygentoma > Lepismatidae > Thermobia > Thermobia domestica. The sequence goes on from NC_137468.1 coordinate 71,330,866, forward strand.
CTGTAAACATTCCTCCAATCTTGATGTTCCACCCTTAAAGTAGTGCTGAGTAACGGAAAAACAGTCGGGTGTTCAGGAAGGAAGCTGGGTAGCGTAGTGGTTAACTCATCGACACAGTAAGCCGGAGGCTCAGGTTTAATTCACGTTTCAGTCGTATATTTTTTGTTCATTTTTTGTATATCATATTACAATTTAATTTTTATTTTACTATGACCTTTATTTTAATCTATATTTCCTTATGACTTTGTTTTTAAATTTACTGACGATGGCTTTCACGTCTATATAAAATTCAAAACTACCCTACTGAAAAACTATTTTGATTCTAATGTGGTCTACAAGGAGACACAAATTATCAGCAGTATATGTTCAACTGGAATAGAACATGAGTTTATCAAGAGACAAATCTTCAAGTAACTGCCATATCTAATTCTATACCAATTCTTGAGAGTTTGTTTCATAAAAAAATACAGCAAATTTGTGGATAGAAACAAAAATCTACGCAACACATAGAAGAAAGAAAGCGTTGGAAAAATAGTACAGAACTACGGAAGAACATATTAAATAGGAGAGATTAGTATGAGCCCTTTTGTTAATAATCAATTAATTAATAATATGAATTAAGTTAAGAAGCAAATCCCAAAAGACGTAAGTCCAAGGCCATCTGACGAATAAAATAAAAAATAAATAAATAAAAAATGAAGACAATTAACGCAGAAGAGACTAGCAGATTCTAACAGAACACAATAGTAATCGATCACAATCACATGCAGACGAAGCTGAAATAAAAGTTATTTGAAATTACCAAAAACATACTACATAAAAGGATAAAATACATAAACAAATAATAATCAGAGATCAACACCAACCACCATATTCCATAACAGAAATTTTAACCACACATTAATTTATTTGTACTTACTTTTAACCTGTTTCTTGACAGCTTTAGTAGGATCCAGCCAATGCTGTAATGGAGAGTTTCAAGTTATTGAAAGATGCTTCAATCCACACACGACACGATTCACGCTTTAATAATTTACTCACATAAACAGATATTTGGAAACCATGAAAACTAAAGAGTACATGCAACAACACTGATGTTAATACAAGTTGAAAATATCCCTTTCGCACCAGTACGGGAACATCTTTTGTTTCTCTCCTTTGGTTTAATAGAACCTGGTCAGACAAAAGAAACACTTTTCTGAATTCCCTAGATTGCAAATCATCGTAAAAGAAAATAGACGTTACCAAAAAACATTGGTTTACCACGATTTCCCACTATACAGTTAAAGAAAACACATCCTTAGGCCTTACCCGTCTTACTCATGAATTCATCTAGCACTATCTGTTTCTCGGAGTCTTATTGCAATTTAAAGCAAATAGGAATTATTCCATTATGTGGCAAAACTGTCCTGAAAGTATTTCTGTGTCCATCAAAAAGACATCAGTAATCAGCCAGCTAAGCAGCATGATTTAAGCTTCAAAACCTTCATGAGAATGAGAACTCTGGAACTGTGCTCGAAATATCTAACATTATCTGAAGGATTTTGGTAGCATAGGAACACTTGCAGGTCAGTACTGTGACAGAAATTAATGTGTGTTCCTTATGTTCAATTGGCAAATACTTCATTTTATACTATGGTATAGTTGAGAAAAAACCTACGAGGGATGGGTTATTCTTGGAGTGTTTTTTTTTTTTTTTTTCGGACTTTTTCAAAAACGATTCAGGCGATCTTGTTAATATTATATTATTATCCTGATAATTATGACATAACTAATCTGTCCCAAAAATATACAATGGGTAATTTATTTTATTTTATTTTATTTTTTATTTATTTATTTTTTTGAACGATCCTCTTAATAAGGACTCAAGCGATTTTGTTCATGTTTCATAAATAAATATATATCATTAATAACCAGATAATATGGCATAATACATTTGTTCTGAAAAAAATATGAGGGGTATAGTTTATTTTTATTTATTTATTTTTATTTATTTATTTATTTATTTATTTTGACGATTTCCTCAAAGATAACGCAGACAATTTTCTCAAATATTTCATAAATATACACTTCACTAATTGTGTAATATTATGTAAATTATTTCTTACTAAAATATGCACAAGGTGTAATTTACTCTTGAGGTAAGCGTTCTTTGGGCAAAGTCTTCCGCAAACGCCATATACTAAGCTACATCAAATAATCAGAGAGAGTTAATTGCTACCGAAAAGCGTCGCGTAAAATCTCACGATACAAATGCTATTTTACTGTACATAGACTGCGCTGGAAACTGGATTGTTATTCTGCAAAGTAAAATTTAGAGTTATCACTGGAAAAATGAGTACTGCAATCTTCATCTTCATGATAGTAGTGTATTAGTACGAAACAACAGACAGTCTTGTTATAGTAAGTGGTGACGAAACACGATTTGGTTCATGCCCTCATAGCCATAAACAAAATTCTCAAAAACCTCGAAGAGTAATATTTACTATTTCACAAACAGTAACAGGGATTTCTGGTGGTGTTGCTTCCTACTTTAAAAATCACTTTCAATGTCCGACAAAGCAGTACATTTTCAGTGAAACTGGTCATGGCAAGGGCCCTACGACAATACTGGAGTGGTTGTGAACACTGTGGCATAACCTTTCGCAAAAACAGGCACACAGCAGTAAAACTGCACATGAATTTGTGAGTAAAGTACAAGCAACTGCTTCAGGCACTGCTCTCACTTTGTTGCCAGGAACTGAAATAGACAATTTTCAAAAGAAAGAAAGAAAAAAAAAAAAGTACAAGAATGGGAAAGTGTATGACCGGTAACTCGTATTCAGCGAAGTCACTTTCTGATTGCGGAAAATACTTAATTTTTTATGTACCATCGACCTACTTCATAATTCCTCCAGAATCAAACTTCTGCTATTAAGTGTACAGATTTAAGGAGTTTGCAAAGATGAACTTTTGTTAAATGCATATACGATAACCAGTAGGGGTAGCACAAACAATATATATATATATAACGTCAAGTTGAAGTTGTGTTCATGCTTTCACACTGACATTCAACAGGGTACAGGTTTCCGGCAGGTTTTTTGTGACTACGAATAGTCAGTGCACCTACAACCTACTTGAACATCTGCATAGTTACGAGGGTCACTATTTATATTTTCAGCCTTGGCAACACTGGTTGTAGTAAGGCGCCATTTTTGTTTGCATAGAAACGTTTGACATTGTTGACCATAACGTACTTCAAATGTTTTGTCAATAGCTTTATTTGTGTTGTTCACGTTCACTTGAAGATTGTGTGACAACAGAAAAATGAAATTAACTCGTGAAGATTTTCGTGCGATGATTTATTACGATTTTCGACGTGGATTATCAAGACAAGAGTGCATCGAACAACTTACTTCCACATTTGGCGATGAAGCCGCACCCTTTGCCACTGTAAAACGCTGGTATAACGATTTTACCTGTGGCTGCCATTCACTCACTGACGAAATTCGCGAAGGTCGTCCAAAATCAGTTGTTATTCAAGAGAACATTGATGCTGTGCAAAACCTAATACTGCAAGATCGCCCTGTGAGATTAAGGCAACCCTAGGCAAGAGTTTCACAAGCAAATATAAAATATTACATGATCATTTAGCTATAAGAAAGGTTTGATCTCGCTGGATTCCACATACTTTGACAAAAACTCAAAAAGCTCGCGTCGATTGGTGTACACAAATGCTTAATAAATACAATGGCCGTGTTTCAAAAGACGTATATAAGATTGTAACAGGTGACGGACGAATCATGGATATATGCATATGAGTCGGAACATAAACAGCAGTCGACTGTATGGGTGTTTCAAGATGAACCAAATCCGCGCTCGAAGCACATTGAAACAAATGGTCGTTTGTTTTTTCGGAAAAACTGCTCATGGCTTGGCACCCAATGACTTCTTTTTGTTCCCGAATGTCAAGAATAAATTGCGTGGACAACTATTTTCGTCGGCGGAAGAAGCCATTGATTTGTTCGAAAACCATATTATGGAGGTGTCTCAAGATGATTGGAAAAAATGCTTTGACAAATGGTTCGAATGAATGCAAAAGTGTATTGATAATAAAGGAGAATATTTCGAAAAACAATAAATCAATTTTCAATGACAAATCACTGTTTTTTCATTGTTAGGCTCAAAATATAAATAGTGGCCCTCGTACATACTATTATTGAAGATTACATTAAGTAAATAAATGATTGATTCAATGTGATAATATTGAGTGAAGCTGTTTCAAACGATTAGTAAGTGAACTTAAAATGTAGCTTTTGTGTTTCATTCCATAATTTCTACCTAAAGTTATATGCCAAATCTTCCGGGTTAAGAATACGGGAGGATGGGAGTCATTTTACAAACTTAGTGTCCTTTTGATTTTAAAAAATAAATAAGATGTACTTAGAAAAACATTATTAATCTTTATTTAATAAATATAAGCTGCAATTACGATCCAATTATCGTCGTCTTATTGTTTCCAGTGTTGCCAATGGGACGTCCCACTTAACGAAAATTCGCTTAAAGGCTGTTAACTAATTCGTGAAGCACTGGTTGATAAAGAATTTTGGTGAGTTTATTACTCATGTAAAAATGAGCAATCTGTCAAAATTCCAAAATATGGGTTTTTCGAGAAAATGGTCGCGGATGGAAATGATACAAAATTTGTTTCAGAAAGGGATAATTCGATCTTTCAAACCATGAAAACAAAATTTTAAAATTCGAACCGGAAGTTGCAAAGAAGATTCGCAAACATGGAGTCTTCGGAAAAACTAAGGTTTATTTATCATTTAATTTTAAAAGAGGTACGTATGTGAAAACCAAACTGTAATACAGGGATGTAAATAACCACTCGCCAATCGCTCCGGGCGAGTGGTTCATCGTTGTGGGCGAGTATTTAATATTATACTGAAGGTAAGTAAATGATTTATATTGAGGGATGTGGATTAGTAGCTTTTATCTTGGGTCAGTAAAATTTTGTGCTTATTTGCATCCCTGGTGTAATAAACTATAGTTTTACTACATTCATATGTACCTCATGTCCAAAATGATTGTCGCATATCTGTAACTGTCTTCTTGTAAAAATATAATTTGATAATGATTTTGCAGGGTACTTTATATTAAAAGTATGTGTATAATCGGAAAATGTATATTTGTGGTGAATTTCATAGGAAAAGAAATATAAATACGAAAATTAGAATGAATAAAATAAAATGTTGCTAAATGGACAAGAAAGTTCTATTTTCGTCTTATTGTTCTTATTCACTGCTCTTTTGACATGAAATTTGCCACATACATGTATTTGCCGATTATGTGCATACTAACATTATAAGAAATACCGGGCGAATTCGTTATCAAATTATATTCCTACAACATATTTATAGACATGTGACAATAATTTTGGACATGAGTGTACATACCAAAACAATGTCGACTTCAATTCATAAATCGTATTTGCCGTCTTTTTGTGGAAGTCTATGTTCCATTGTCCCTCACACCGTAAGTTGAATGCCAATGGAAATAAGGTGAAGGTCAGTCGTTAGTGTGGGTATATCCAACATACTACCTGAGGACTATTCCACTATTGAACTTTGCAAATTTTGCAAAGTGAAAAGCTTTTGAGTTTTATCATTATTTTTGAAAAACTTTGCAATTTGATGTTCTGCAACTGCAGTTGCAAAGCATTTGCAAAGTGAATGTTGAAGTGCGACTTTAGGCGCAGCGCCTGTATTCTTGTTAGTAATTTGCAAAGATTCGTAATAGGAATTTTAGTGAATTATTTCATAAATGGAAAAGAAAAAGATGTTGATGAGAGGAAAATAGCAGTTCTTCAAGTAGTCAAAGAAAAACAATATAATATTTAGTTCATTTAAAGACAACAATCTTCTGGATTCCTATGCAAAGGCAGTATAAGCCAATCTTTCAATCTATTGCACTGTCACCAAGCAAAACTGCACAGAGGAACGGTCTTCAACCTCCTTCAAATAGACAGCTTACCACAGAATTACGTAAAACACGACTATCATGTACACTTCCACGCCAATTTATATTTGCACTGTAAAACCCATAATCGGGACCGCATATCATCAAAACTTAATTGAGTGCTTCCCATGTCTATCTACAAACATTTCTTCGTTCTGCGATGGAGCATGGATATTAATAAGTGTTCCATCTATGCATCGACAAACTAAAAGAAAACCACCTTTTCGTACAACATTTCGTGCAATATTGTTTCTGTCCAGGGCCGGATTAAGGGGGTGCAAAGATGCATGTGCACCCCCCCCCCCGGCCCTTCGTTGTAAATATACACTATCTAAAAAGAGAAGCTAGCAGTGAAAATACCAACACTTATCTAAACTTTTTGCCATCATGTTTCTGTTTGGGGCTTAAAAGAAAGCAGGGCTTTGTAAAAGCAACAGTTTAAGTCGATTTTCAAAAGGATGAAGGAAAAATATTCACCAAGCAAAACAATGACATTTTTCAAGTAAGAAAGAAAGAAAGAAAGAAAAAAAAAGGACAGAAGCCAGGACGAGAGAAGAACATTTTTTCCTGCATATCACTTGCGACCCTCTTTAAAATACTTTTCTCAGTTCTATGCATCAGTGTCGTTAGGGATAAAGAACACTGTCACATGTCACTTTGAAGAGTTTCAGTGTGATTGTTTATTTTGGTAGTTACTGGTGCATCCCCCTCAGACAATCCTAGATCCGGCCCTGTTTCTGTCATTTGGCCATTTTACTATATCTGGAAACATAACGTTCGTAAAAGGGTTCACAACAACATGTACTGTTCTACAAACAGCTGCTTTTGACACACTGTGCATTAGAGCACCATTTCCTAGCCAATGAAGACAAAGAAGTACTTGTTGTTTTGCTGTAAGGGTTTTACTGTGTTTTGTTGTTCTTTTCAAAGCCGGTCTAATATGCTCCAATACGAACTCTACTTGCTCACTTGTCCAACGAAAGTATTCTTTAAACTGAAATAGAAGTTGATTGTTTTTATGCACTTTCATAGGAATCTCATCCTCACTTGATTCATCACCTGATGAATATAATAACCTCCAACACATTTTCAGACGACAATGGCTGTTAATCAATCATTCAGACAAAGCCAAACTTCTTTTTGCAAAATACGACACAACTTTGCAAACTCTTGTTTTGCACTTTTCAAAATGAAATGAAATGAAATCTCTGAGTTTTACGTCCCACGGTTATGCCGGTTAGGCTAAAGGAGGCGGTGATGATGAGTAATGAATGATATGGTGGAATGAAGAAAGTGGGAGGAAACGGGAGAACCCAGAGAAAACCCACGCACACGGTTTGTCCATCACAAAGTTCACTTGGCGGGGGCTGGGATCGAACCCGGGACCCCTAGCACCAGAGGTGAACGCTCTACCATTGAGCCACCGTGGCCCTTCACTTTTCAGTTTTAAGATGATGGAAGAACAAAACTCAGAAATTTCTGCAAAATCTTTTCAAGTTTTCACTTTGCAGAAATAGTTTTTCGTGAAACACAAATCTTGCTGCAAATTGCAAAGCTCAAAATGAAAAGTTGCAAAGTTCAATGGTTGAATATGTTCCTGGTTGTGGTAGTTCAGTTATACCTTGAACTTACGTAAGGACAGAGTGAACATGGGATCTCCACACAGAGTAATAAGGGCGTATATGCTACACGAGTTCAAACTGGGGTCAAATGCCGCTGGAGTGGGGTGGAATATATGCCAGACCTTTGGTGAGGGTGTCGTGACTATGCGGACAGTGCAGTGGTGGTTTAACAAGTTTATGGACGGTGACGAAACACTCGAAGAAGCACCACGTGCTTGAAAACCAACACATGTACAAAATGAAGATCTTCAGGCAGCAATTGAGGCGAACAGTGGCCAGACATGTGAGGAACTGGGACTACAATTCAGTGTGAGTGGAGAAATCATTCGGCAGCACCTCCATTAACCTGGGATGCACTGCAAGTTAGGCCGATGGGCCCCACATGATTTGATTCCGGTCAGAAGGCAACGCGAGCAAACACCTGTATTTTTTTGCTGTCTCGTCTGAGGAAAAAGTCATTTCTGGACAAGGTGTTGACATCTAATGAGAAATAAGTCCTATACGAAGCTCCATGGCGCCGCGGTTCCAAAACAGCCGAAATCAGCACTGCACCAAAAGAAGGCCCTCATGTGTGTTTGCTGGACTGCTACCACAAAGCGTCAATGCAACTGTGGTCAGCAGTTAAGTTGTGTTCAAGAAAAACTCAAAACTGGAATCAGCACTTCTGAATCGCAATGGTGTCCTCCTGTTAGACATCGCTAAGCTCCACGTGGCAAGGATGACCCGAGACACCATACTACGCTTTGGATGGGAAACACACTTGCATCCGCCACACTCCCCAGACATTGCACCGTCCGATTATCACCTGTTCCATTGTTTGGACAAAATGAAATGAAATCTTTAAGTTTACGTCCCGCGGTTAAGCCAGTTAGGCTAAAGGAGACGGTGATGATGAGTAATGAATGAAATGGTGGAATGAAGAAAGTGGGAGGAAACGGGAGAACCCCGAGAAAACCCACGCACACGGTGTTTGTCCACCACAAAGTTCACTTGGAGGGGGTGGGATCGAACCCGGGACCATTGTTTGGACAATCACCTTAGAGGACGCCGGTTCAAATCCTTAGTACAGGAGCAAAATGCACCTGATACCTTCTTCGCTTCACAGCCCACCAAGTTCTACCGTGATGGAATCCATGCTGACGGGGACTACTGTTGATCTTCCAGGTACATCTTAGGTGACATATCGATGTTCGAAGATGGTGGGTCAAAAAACGACAGAACTTTCTTAGCTTTTTTTTTTTTTTTTTATGGAAACTATAAAGTTGGAAAACAAAATCGGGGATGATAAAGGCAGTTTCTTTTTATTTGCCTAAGTTAAAGTGGAGGTTCCTATTTACAATGTACAGAATATGACTAGGGTATATAAACACGGGAAACCTTTGCACAGCGAAATATTTTTGTATTTATACAAGAAATATAAAATTTAACTAAGCGTCGCAGATGACGTTAACCGTAATACGTGGAGTAGAAAAAAGTTAGTCGTACAGGTTACCCTTACACAGTAAAACATGCTTCACAAATACTAAATCTGAAGTATTTAAATATACGTAAGTTTTTTCCAAACCAATACAGTGAAACTGTGATAATTTCAATACAGATAAAAAAAGTTGACTTACCTGCACATTATTTGCATCTGTGTACTGCAAGCCAAAATAGTCTTTTTCAATGAGATCCAAGGAGTAGAATACTTGTTCATACAGATCATTGCCAATTGCTTTTTTCTGAAAATAAGTATTGTAATACACATTACTTTTAGTTTGCCACAAATATGCGTAGAATCACTGAATTATGTATAACATACACCACACTTATGATATAAGCATGTCAGGACACTTCCTCAAAACGCTAACTACAGTAAGATTTCTGATGGAGGAGGAGGCCGATGATTTACTTAAGAGTGAATTATTACGAAAGAATCAATGGCATGAGAATGTGAGGAATCGGAACAATCCGACAAAAATCCGCGAACATTATGTCCACTACAAGCTCATATGACTGGGATCAAACCACGGATCTTTTGCAGCAGAGGTGAGTGCTTTACCACCAAACTACCTCCTGGACATCTGAACTTATCTCACCTAAATTATTTAATAGCGTAATAGAATGAATATTAATAATTAACAAAATAGATTAAGAACAAGCAATGACATGGGTGTACCAACAAGGTCTATATGCACCCGTTCAGAACCATAATCAAAATCAAACAAACAAACAAACAAACAAAAACAAAAAAATCTTAGAAAACTACAACGTAAAAGAACATGAGCATACGGAAACGGGTAGAAAACGACAGACAAATGTCACAACATACTGTCGAAGGTAAAATGACTCTACTTAGTCGGACCACATACACACAAGCAGAGTGGACGTTAATGAAAACAATAGAAGTAATTCTTCTTTGCAGGGGCTGCTCGGCGAGAGGTGTACGCGGGGTTCGCCCTGATTCGCAGAGATAAAACTATGCAGAAAAACAAAATAAAAGACCATGAAGAAATACTGTGACAAAACAACACCAACGTAAAGCGAATCGAATAGGGAAAAAAATCTATAATAAGTAAAACTAGTAATAAGGGAAGGAATACTAGTAAAGACTAAAGATATCCATACACAAAACAAATTAAATCCCATGTGAAACTTGGATGTGCTATAAAAGCCTCACGAGTCGAGGAATAAAATATAATTCATCGCCAAGTAGTAATCTCAGGTCGAGTGGGATGTCATAACGCAGTTGAAAAAGAGTCACAGCGGGGCAATCAACAAGTAGATGATGAGCTGACAAAAATGCACTACGAACGGTACAATTCGGAGGTGCAACCCGAAGCAAAACATATGCACCTGTGACAAGGTTATACCCAATCCACAGTCGAGTTAATGGTATTTCTTTCCGACTAGACGATAGCGAATTAGACCCAAGCTCCTCAGCTAGGTGTATTGGCATGTAATTTGTTGCCACGTGATAGGTTTAAATCCAACTGCCATTGCTGCAAAAGACGAGAACTGAACACTAGGTGAATATCAGCGCAAGATAGGGGTGTCAGAAGTTAAATACCATGAAAAGCTCTGTCTTTTGCTAAAACATCTGCCTGTTCACTACCACAAATACTCACATGGTTGGGGATCCAACAAAATTTGAGAACGGAACTAGTAGCAGGTAGTGAATGGCAATTCAACAGTTGAGTAGAGTTGATTTTGGGTTTAACGTTCCTTTCAGCAGCGAGGCTTTATGACACGGGACCTACTGATTAACGTGGAACCCAAACCACACGAACTCCGGCAGGGAATTGAACCCGGGTCAGCCACGCCAAAGGCGATTATGCTACCCGCACAGCCACGAAGGAGCTCCAGGCATTTCAAGAGAATATGTTGAACTAGAGTATTGTGTGTAAACATTACTAAGGCTGACAAAACATTTTTGGAGTCAGATAGGATCAAAATACGGACAATAGTATGGATCACATGGTAATCTAAGGCATGAAGAATAGCAAGCACCTCAGTGCTAAAGGAGGGGGAAGAAGGGGTGCCCATAGCAGGCATAGCTAAGCACAAACGCACAGCGAATAGAGCCATGGTGTTTCAAGCCATCGTGTAACATAAAGCAAAACTCTTCTTGATATTGGTGATCAGTAGTGGCAGACTTATTACTCAAATGATATATATCACAGCCACAGCAACAAAGACCACACTCAAAATACTACTTGAGAGACATACTTCTCTTGAAGGAAGCGATCAGAAAAGGTAACGCCACTCGCACTCGAAAATATTGGTCGCCTAGAAACAAGGCCACAGGGCCATGCAGTCTCCAAGAGTCTAGGTGTTGCAGGATTCCGGGATGCCAGGTAGATCATAGGAGTGTTAAGAGATCAAAAAAGACAGCCATTAAATGTTCTTCATGAAGAAAAGCATCCTAAATAATAGTTTCAATGTGGACAAGATAATCAGTAGTCGAACAAAATTGACGGAATTCACATTGGAAGTTCGGGAGTAAAATTCCGTTCCAAGAACCAGACGAACAGAAGACAAACCAGTTTCTCTAAAACTTTCCAGTCACAGCCAGAGTAAAAACTAACACTTACTTGATGAATCCAGATATTAAATGCTCCGACATAACGTTTCAATGATTTTCTGTGATCTGTCAACGTAGAATAATTCATCATCTTATAATGTGATTTAATACGAAGTATGCCTTTACCAGTTTTACCTTTTCGAAAAAGGTAAGAGGACGCAGGTTAAAATAAAATAAAATCTGCTGACAACGGTACTGATCTTCGGTAAAAGGCTAATAGCGGTAATGCAAATCGATAATTCTGTTGGGACTTCAAGAAAGCTAAGAATTGCAAACCTACAAATTACTATTTTATTTTGGAGTAAAGTGGTTAGTATAAAGTTGGAGCACAGATATATGTCTAGTCGGCTCATATATATAAATGAAGAATAGAGAGTAATATTACCAAATCTGATGATACGGTGCAGATATCTGACGGTATTTCCGGAGTGCATTAAGAAATGGAACCAATCATTTTTAACAAGAAATCTCAATAATATAAACTCAAGGAAACATTAACTTTTTCTACACAATTGGAAAATATTGATAAAAAATACGTAGTCCTATTAGCAGAACAATTTCTTTCTAGAAAACCACATATGATGTAGATAACAAGAGGTCATTCCAAAGCAGCGTCAGTACGATGCTTTAACATTCAGATAATTTAATAAGTACTAACCTTTATTTTATTATCTATTTTAAGCGAAGACAAAAAATAAATAAATAAAAAGATTACCGTACGTTACTATAGATTTCTGTGCCTCTTGTTCTTTTATCTGCATTGTACATCATGTGAAAATCTCCAGGTTCCTGTACTCCAGATCTTAAAAATTTTAGCATCATGTGTCCTTTGTGAAGCGCCAGAAGGGAATGTAGAAAACAATTCAATTTACTTTACTTTTCCCTAGCCAAAAATTGGGTCTGATGCACTAATCGAGGCTTTGTACAGCGGATAAATCAGCAGTACTTCTACAGATTAATACTGGGACGGTAACGGATTAACTGGGCGTCTCGTTATGCGTTAGGAGGCGGATCATCATTGCAAGTGAATGACTAGACTGATCAACTGATTGTAACTGAACTTCTTTTTAGGGATAGTATATTCATGCGAAATGAGGGACCTGCACCACATAAACTGCAATCAGGAAAGTAAGTGGTGATGAAAGAAGTAATCCGGAGAAAGCCTTGTTCACCACAAACATGATCTACAGTCCATTTGATACAATTTGCTCTTTCTAACAGTTGCTTTCCTCTGTTTTTCCTTCCTACAGATCATCATAACAATCAGGCAAGAAGAACTGTTTCTATGGCAACAGCACGTTCAGCCAATTATAGCGGCTCATTTCTCTCGCTCGGCAATGTAAAAATTCCAGTCCTTCCGCACATTGCCAATTTGAATATAAATGAATTCACATTGTTTTCGTCGAATGTCAACTTGAGTAGTGGACCTGCTGGTTATTTACACCATTCTTTTTATTCACTTCCAGTGAATAATTTCATATTTCAATACCAGACGCAAAACCCGATAGCAAAGCATTGAACACCGCGTGCGCGCAGCAAGCTGTGAGGAAGGACAAGTATTATCAATTGCAGTATAGCACGTGTCCATTAAAGGTACGTTCTCTACACTAAGCCATTGATTCCCCTCCTTCTCCCAAAGAAACAGTCAGCAAGTCAAAATGATGTTGCGTTGAACCGTAATTTCACATACAGTCTTCAAAAAATCGATTGTTGCCTTCATTTCTCAAATATACATATGATGAGAAATCAGGCCTTACATTGAACGCAGAGAACCCTCCCCGCTGGTTTAATGGGTAGTGTGTGTGTCTTGGTTTAATTTAATTACAGTGACACACAAAAACGTTTTATTTCACAATAATTCTCTTTCATTAATCATCCATCTCCTTTTGCCTGAAGCACATAATCGTAAGTAAAAACACTAAACATATATAATAGCCTTGGGCGCAGGAGACTCGGGTTCAATTTCCAGTGAGAGCTCATATGATCTTAACGTCAAGCTGTAGATCCACGTCTCATATAGCCTCCACATTGAAAAGAAACGTTAAGGTTAGTTTAAAGGGACAAGTTTTGCCGATAGATGTCACTACAGTCTTCGTATCTCTCTAGTGTATTTTTTCTTTTTTACGAAAATTCACGATTTCTCTTTAAAATTTCAACCTACAGACTTCAAATTTTTAGAGAAGAAACTTCATAACCTATCAAAGGCAACAATCTGTGCCGATTTTTTATTTAGAATTTTCTTCATTGTCGAAATAGCTTGATTGTTGGAATGGATATCCAAACCTTCAACAATGAAGAAAATTTTAAATAAAAAATCGGCACGGATTGTTGGCTTTGATAGGTTATGAAGTTTCTTCTCTAAAAATTTGAAGTCTCTAGGTTGAAATTTGTAAAAGAAATTTTCGTGAAAGGTCAAAAAATACATTACAGATACGAAGACTGTAGTGACATATATCGCCAAAACTTGTCCCTTTAAATCATCCTTAAAACGCAAAACAATAACGACATATAAAATAAAAATTCTTACTCAAAATTAATCTTGCACTGCGGACGAAACGACATTATATAGTTGACAAAGACATTGAAAATAATACCCAGAAAAATACATGACTACTTTTCAGTCGGGCTGTCTCACTATTTTCATTTGCACTCACTACGCTTAATATGGCTCACGCTAGCTCCCACCCGTACTCGCTCGGCATCCATAATAGCTCATCTCACGCTAATTAATTTAAGTGGGCTCGCTTTTACTACCTTCATTGGAGCTCGCTATTAATTTATAAGAACTCATCTGAACACGAGGTCGTGCATTTAGTTATCTCTACTGAAAAATAAATTCTTCGAAGCACTTTATAGACTATTTAGGCTACTTTTTTTTTTTTAATACATAATTATCCCATTGTTATTATTTTACTTTGATGTAACACCCCAGAACTATGTTCCAAGACCAAGGGATGCGATGACGATGGTAATGAATGAAATGGTATAGTGGAATGAAGGAACCGGGAGAACCCGAGAAAACCCAGGCACTAGAGGTGAACGCTTTGCCACTGAGCCACCATGCCCTATTCTATTATTATAAAATAACGAAACCTACCTTGATCTTATACAATTAAACATATGAAGGAAATCAGGAGAACCAATACTAACACACAACTTTCCATTTTTAGGTTATACACACATCTGTGCATGTTGGCCCTCTCCTTTGATAATGAAACAACACCAAATAAAGAAAAATCTGTCTAGGCGCTGAAGTACTACATTAGCAGCGAGAACGTTTTCCTCTTAAACACCTCACATTATCTACAACTAGAATACTTTTCGAAACTGGTTTTTGGGGCGCCTTGTCTGACTGAATTGCCTAAACTATTTTTTTTTCCTTTCGATTTTCTTAAACCTAAGTAGAGCAAAACTTAAGCCTTTAGAATTGCCCAGTGTTCTCTTTTGTTTTTCTTATACACAGATCATAGCTCATCAGAAGTTAAACTACTTTAGTTCTATTAAAAGCTCACGAAGCCGTAAAATTGTGAAGGCAGGTTTCTGCTAACTTTAATTACAGTGTAGTAAAGAAGTTACCTTAATAACTACGGAAAAACATTTTAAAACCAAGTTGATAATTACACAATCACTAATTAATTGGTTTATGTTTATATGAAAGAGGCCAAATGTTTAAATGAGGGTAACTGCTAATTGAAAATACCAAACCTAACTTAGTGTTAACAGAAATGAGCTACGTTTAGATTAAGGGTGCCACAAGTAGGTTTAAAAAATTATACAGAGAAATGAGTTCAAGGGAAGTATAATTGATTTGTGCCTCATTTAACAATAGAATAAGTAAATTTTGTAGAAATGGGAAATGCAAAATGCTGTAGAGGTTGTGTACTTACTGTTTAGACGACGGAGTCAGAAATAGGTAAAAAATAGAAAATTTACAGCAGGTAAACTTTAGCACTTTGCATGAAAAGACACACATATTTATAAGGAACACACTTCTGCAGGCGACAGAAATAAACACAAGATAATACAGCTGTATTTTAGGTTTACAAGTGTAGGGTTATTAGTGTAAAATAATTACAAGTAAAATCACTACGGTTAAAATAAGATAGTGCATAGAAAGGTATTAGATACTATTTTCCACCGGCGGTGTTTCTGCACAGTATACGGAAGCTGTATTTTATGTTTACAAGTGGAGCATTATTAGTGTGAAACCGTAAGTGCTACTGAAATTCGTATCATTGGCAAAACCCACCAGTTTTCATTATCTTCACTTACGCGTATACCAATGTCGCTGACGCACCTGCTCCCTTCGGAAGCACCTCCATGCTGTTGCGCAGGCCCACCACCTTCGCCCTGCCCTAACTCGGACCATTCGTGCTTTTTAGTGGCTACCTAGCACAGCTTGGTTTGTGGTTTTTGCACTGTAATCTTTACGCCATACATCCGGACACCGTATTTATCGTAAAAAAAAAAGTGCAAATCATAAAAGAATAGTAATTTTTCAGAAATTACTTGTGGTGGCCCCTTTGAATTTTATATATGCTAAACGGGGTAATGACGTGTCACAAAATGCAAATCCTTTGGAGAACAATAAGAAGGAAAATAATGAAAGAATTTTTAACAATTATTTCGAGTGGTGTGTCAAAAGTAAACCTGCACGGAAATGAGCTGAATGAAGGGAAATGTTATTGATTCGTGTCTCATTTAAGAATGAAACAGAAGTATATGTAGAAATTTGAAATGCTATAGACTATATGTACTCACCGGAAGAGCGCTTAAGGGAATGTGAATACAACAATACAAATAGTTACCCTTAAACTAATACAATATTAACACAAATTAGCGAAATTGTGATTTTTTTCGACTCTGCATAAGGCCCTTCAACTAAACATAGACCTTAAAAAATGGCAAGATTGTTCTGTACTAAACTAACCAAGCCTTCGACACGTAACGATAAAGAATTCCTAGACCTGTACAAAATAAACCTTAAGGGCCTTACGCAGAGTCGTTTTGATGTATGATTAGCGACATGGTAATAGTATACATGAGAACCCCCTGATCTGCGCTTCTTCTGTGTTCTATTACCACTTCTACATGAAATACTATAAATTTTCTACGTAGTGCAATAGTAAAAAGTATCTATGTGCACAAGACATGCGATATGCGTTAAATCCCCCCCCCCCACACACACATAGTCATAGATAAAGTACAAGGGCACTACGGATGCAGATATAAAGTACAGGTACGTTCTTTTTTATTTTCGCATCAGTCGATAAGTAAATAAAAGTCGCTTTGTTACCCCCTTTGTACGTTCGTACATACTCAATGAATAATCCCTAAAAGTATGAGCGTCCTGCTCCTTCGGGAACTGATGCAGCTTTATGTATACTATATCCATTAAATGATTCATATATTATATCCATTAAATGTTTCATCCATCCCAATATCCATAATCTATCTTCATATAGATGAAATGATCATATTATACTATAACATATTCATCTTCAGTTTCGATAATTAATGTAAGTTACTTGAACGACAAATTTTATACTTAAAGAGTAGATTAGCTTTGAGAAAAGAAACTGGCTTACTATTCATTGTTTAGTGCTAAGAAGTTAACCTCCCCCATCTTGGATTTAAAAAGTATGACTAAGTTCTCTAACTCAAAGTCTCAGGATCCGCATATTTTTGACTACGTGTTCGTTACTTATTACTTCCATCATTAAAATTAACTAATTTCTTTACAGAATATGCATGAAATTATTCATAAGCGAACTTGCACAATTACACACAAACAATAGGCACTTGGCGTCGCTCAGCATACCATAGCCTCTGGGTCAAGAACATAATAATGGATACATCACATCCTACTATGACAAGACATCGTCACTATGAATCTAGTAATGCATATATAAAGCAATTATAATAATAAGCAACTTACCGTCAGATCAACTGACAGATCAGTGCCATCCAAAAGAATAACTCGACACGGAAGGAGATGTTTACTTTGGATCGCCCGTTGTTGTCCGGATTTGGGTTGTGTTGCTGTCTTTTGGGCGTTACGACCCTTTCTCCTGCTTAAAAATCGCAACATTACGACGGTTTCCGAGGCCTCACTACTAGCCCCTTAAAATAATTGTTAAACCATGAATATAAGGCACCTAAGTGGACGGATTAAAACAAAAAATCATCACATAAACAAATCTAATCAACCACAATCACTCCCACCTCCGCTCCTGCCACACATGCTATGTCAACACAGTTACCAGGTACTGTGTGACGAAGATTTTTCCCTTTGCACAACCGTTAATCCTCTGCAGCTGCGCACTACTTGCGGTTAAAACCATTTGAGAGAAACAATTGTTGCATTAATTACAGCGAGTAGTGTGCTTTGTTCTGGACACAGTTATCTGAGAAACACTATTTAAAGTCCATTTAAAGAAAATATTATTATTCCTTGGTTACTACTATATGTTGGAATTTCGATTTAGCAAATGTGCGGGTTTACTCAAAATCATACGTCTATATGCTATTTGTTAAGTTGGTTTTGAATGAAGTATATTCTTAAGTTACATATTATAATTTTCATACTTTATTATTATTTCAAACGAATTCTTTTTTAAAAGTTTGTCACCCAATGTTGATGACTATATAGAGGATAGGGTAAGGCTAGAGCGAGCGCCTTACCGACTTTCTACTTTGCTTTGGACGTTATTATACTGCATATATACGTACTAGATGTTGATTATATCATAAAAGGACCCTTATATTAGCAGCACAGACAATAGACCAACAATGGGGATCCGTAGTCTAGGTAACGTTATTATTTACCGCTTTGCCGATCATTTGCCAACCAATTAAATTCCCAACTTCTACGAAAGAAATTTAAAAAAAAAAAAAAAAATGTAACTGGGAATACGAGGTCGAAACTGTTGGATAAATGACATGAATTATTTGTTGGACAATATACACGTGGGTAGTGGAGTAGTTACGATTTTGTTTCTGGGGCTTTGCTAACTTTATTCCTGAAAATGTGAAATTTCTGCAAGATATTTCATTTATTTTAAAATAGTAAATAAAATTTCGGGTGGCATAAGCCCGAAAACTCCCTTAAATACGCCACTACACATGGGCCAACGTATTTTCCCACTTAGGGTCTACACGTAACTACGCTGGACCAACAAATTTTTGCAATTCCCAACCATGCCGACTAAAGCCTACGTAGGACCTACCAAATGTGCTGTCATAGTAGTGGATCTTGAAACGATGATCATCTTCGCTAAGCACATACTGCATTCTAGAAAGTAGAATTTATTAGACTTCCAAACTTTTCTATCCATAAGTAAGGAAAATCTTACAATACAGTTCTCTTCATCAGTTCACTTTCGGGTTTTAGAGTAAAAATGGTAAATGGTAGCAAAGTTGAGTTTGTCAGGTGGATGATATTTTGAAAGAAATATACTCAAATCCTTATTATGAAAGGAAAACGTCCCGTCTGTCAGTAACGCTAGTATTGTATATAACATTTGGGTGCTCAACTACATAGGCAAGTAGCGCACATAGCAGAGTGACGAGAGTTAACTATTAGGAATTAGTGTTATAGACGAACATGTGAGACATTTTCCTTTAAAATATATATACGAACAATTTATATTAAAATTATAAAATGGATAATATATAACATACTAATGAATGCGTGAAGTTCTACAAACCTCATGAAAGCAAAGAACAGTAAATTTCATTGGAAATACTGACATTATTACTCCATTATTACTGGCATTATCATATAGTGCACACTAGAAAGTTAAAACACAGACAGTTGCTTTCTTTCGAGACGACATTAATGGAATAATTCAACTAGTTCCAATAAGATTATATAGCATGAACTGGCGCAAATCCCGGGAAGTGAGGGGCACATCTACACTCCGATCTTGGAACTGGGGAGGGTTGTCCCCCAATAATACAATTTGAAATATGTTTTTTGGGGAGAAATGGGATGTTTTGTGTCCGATTGCCACAAAGGAAAGTGAGATGAAATTGATGTCATCTCAGAATAAGCCTCAAAATATGCCCGCCTCTCAATGTTGAAGACAACTCCTCCCCTATTCCTCCACAGCATTGTTTTCAACTTCATAAATAGTCTGAGCATCTCTAAAAAGAAAAAAAAAAGTCTTACCCGTCCCCCTTCCCAATGTTGAAGACAGATTTGCGCCGCTGATATGATGATACCTATCTTATGAACACATTTACTATTATTAGAAACGGAATGGCTTTACAAGCTAATCCAGAGTGATCAAGACTGCGCTTATATGTCAATATTATGTAAAACACGTTCTTCAACAAATAAGTGTCCTAGAACAGTCCCTTCACATGTTGAATTTGTTCTCTCGGACAAAATTTTCTAGAAGAAAGCATATAGAAGTTAAAAACAATGATGATGCTAGAGGATACCAAGGAGGTGAACATCCTTAGTAGTTACTCCTGCCCCTAAATATGTTGTAATATATGTCAAGTAATATAAAATTATCCTTCTCGGTATACTATTCGGGGCGCTCGGTATAAACCAGTACCACGATTCTGAATTGTGACTAAAGTTCAAAGTGTAAAATTGTTGCCGTTGCACGTTAATCGATTTTAATAATTACATATCAGGTATTAAGTCTTAAATTTTCACACCAACGACTTTAGTGTATGAGGTATAGCTAGAATTCTAGTGTTCAAATGTGAAATTATGTATATCAATAAGTTACAATAATTACCTACCAGGTTTGAAGTCCAATGTTTGAAGTGTGAGGCAGGGATCACTAAAGATACCTTTACACCAATGACCTTAGACTATACAAGAATCATAGCTACAAACCCAAGTTCAAAGTGTGAAAAATATTATTGTAAAGTAATCGGATTTGTTAATTGCTTATCAAGTTTCACACTCTAAATTTAGCTTTTCAAGTCTAAATTTTGATATTAATCAGAGACAGTGATCGACCAATCAAGTTGCACCAAAAATAAATTTACAAGAAAGTTCTAAGTGTGACATTGTGAGTCAGATTTTGGCAATTTTTTATCCATGAAAGAAAAGCAAGTTATACCATCCAAATTTACAAAAGTTATATACTCTTGTAATACAGAACAATTACGAATTTTTATTTCTTTTGATAATTGCAAACTTTAAGAATAGACTAAATGTACTGCTCCCAAAATTTAAGAAAAGTTTCTCAAGGTACAGATGTACAATGAAAAACAATAGGACCCTGTATTCATTCGTATGATCATATTTACAATCTATCTTAGTGAACAGTAAGCAAAACCTTCAAAATTTCCACCTCATACTAATTTAATTTTCATGCCAAAATTTAAAATTATCGTCATCACTTTAGACAATGTATTTTTGACAATTTTGTACCCATAGAAGTGAACAAGCAAGGCCATCCAAATTTACAGAAGTATACAATAGAGAGAGTTATTATCCTAGAGAGTTATTATTCTAGAGAGTTATTATCCTATATATATATATATATATATATATATATATATATATATATATATATATATACAGTAAAACCTGTCTTCAACGGACCCTTTATTAAACGGAAACATTTTACGGTCCCATGAATTTTGGAGAACAAAACATGTAAAACTCCCTTCATTAAGCGGAAACTGTGTTATGATGACAACGGAAAGAAAAATAAACATTTAACGGAAAATTCTGAGTTCCGGAGTACAGCGTTTAGATGTTTAGACATTCTGTGAGACATATACATTACACTGTCTGCGATAAAATGTTCGTTCTTTTGTTAAATATTTCTGGACAGTGTTGACCTTCCCCAACCACTTCACCCCCACAAATTGTCCTTAATCCCCGCAACTTAACCAAGAATCATACGGAATGTTGGAAAGAAGAAAACGAGATAGAGGAAGAAGAGGAATACGATAACGAGTTCCAAGAAGAGTGTAGAATAAATACATATCAAGATTCTCTCAGAAGTTTAAAGGAACTGCAAAAATTTGCCTTACGAAAAGTGATTCTGATTCACTTAGTATAATTTCTCAGGCTAAAGTTTATGCGGAAAGTCAAGCAGCCAAGCAGCAATGTACACATAAAACCTTGCTTGGCTATTAGAAAAATAAAGAAAACGTGTGCATAGCATATTTTGTATTCATTTTAATTTTTTTGTGTATTTATTCGTAGAAGAAAAAAAGTACTGTAATCGAACAATGTACGTACAGCAATATATTTCCTCAGTATGCCCCTTTATAAGCATTATTTAAAAAAGAAAGGAAAGGCCTACCTCCACTAAGCGGAAACCTGACTTTAACGGAAACTTTTGCAAGTCCCGCTCGATTCCGCTAAAGACAGGTTTCACTGTATATATATATATATATATATATATATATATATATATATATATATATATATATATATATATATATATACAAGGGCGGGTCCAAGGGGAGGGCTAAGGGGCTCTAGCCCCCCTTGACGCTCAGGTTTACACTGGATAAAATGGGCTTCAATTCAGCTTTACACTGGATACAAATTATGGTTTAGCCCCTCCCTTGATCATATCCTGGATCCGCCACTGTATATACATATTTAAAAATTTCCAAATTTAAAAAGTAGCCAATGTACTCCTCCAAAATTTTAAGAGAAGACCATCAATGTATCCATGACCTATGAAAGAATTGGCATTGGTACTCAACTACATAAGCATATAATACTATAAAGCGTTATCAAGGAGGATATATAGATCAAAAACTTTCGAAGTTTGAACTTTTAACAGATTTTTTCCTTTATTTATAAAAGGAACAAGTAGGACGAACCAAAATTACAGAAATATATATTTGTTACCTCATGAACGTTTATCAAGTTGACAATTCCTAAACTTAACTCTACAATGCATGATTTTATTTTCTGTAAAAAAAAAAAAAAAAAAAAAAAAAAGTAGTTTTGCAAGAGAAAAGAAAAATGAGCAACGGATGTGCCGGTACGCTTAGAGTGCCATCTAAGTGGAAACTGGAGAATGTTCAAAATGCAATCTGGTTCAAAATGCATTAGCAACTACATATTGTATGTAGGAAAGCACAGATTACATTTACCCCTATGACCCATATCTGTCCCACTATGCATTTTAGGGTTAAGGGGTGGTAGGGTTAACAGTCATACTCAAATTCTGAGAAGGAAGCATCAATGTATCCACGTCGTATAAAAGAGAACAGACCCCTGTACTCAAACACATACCCATATAACGTGAGAAAGCCTCATAAAACAAGGTAAATTAGGTCGACCAGTGGTGAACACATGACAAATTTAGTGATTTTACGATTTTTTTACTAACGGAAGGGAATAAATAGGACCACCAAAGTTTACAGTTTTAATATTCGAGTCCTAAGAAACATTTACCAAAGGGTCTTTCCTAGTAAGATAGTGAAATCGGCTCTTGATCCAAACTGGGTCGTTATTGACTCAAAATGATACCCTTGACATAAAAGTATCTCAAAAAAAATTTTGACCACCTACCCCTACCCCTCACCGAATTATAGTATCATACATGCTCAAAATTGAATATTTTTAAAATTTTCTTGGGGATGGTCGATATAGTTTGAAAGTTTCACAGATTGTAGATACTATGTAGGTGTAAATGTGTAATTTTTTTCAAAAACATCTATGCGCATTTTCTTTGCTTTTTGCGTTTTGAACATTAAAAAACTCGTAGAAAAAATTTTGGGGTGACGTCGCTGACTTTTTTGTTGAAAATTTTGTAATACCCTCAGGTACAGCATATATTTTTGGGGAGCCTGAAAGTGATAGCAACATTGTCAAAAAAGAAATAAAACTGAGAAGAAACGTGTTTTCGCACAGTTTTTCCACCATTTTAGAGCCTTCAAAGTCAAAGAGCAAACATTTCTTTGCAAGAGTACACGATTTTCCTTTCTCTTACGTCCCTTTCGCGTCTGTCGTTCTTCGGCTGCTTCGGTTGTGTCTATTTCGGAACAGAAGCTCCAAATATATCTCCATAACAGTGCTTCCACTTCAACTGACTTGCACAGCAAAGTTACACAAACCGCGGGTCGCCTCCTCGTATCTACCAGTGCTTGCTTCACTGGCCTCGTATCTACCCTGGCGCTCTTTGTTACCTGCATCGGGGAATGGCGGCTCCTTACCGATGAATAAGGTTTTCTCACAACTGATATTTCGAATACGCACTAGAGACAGCGGAAAAGCAAGGTACACCTTCTATTTCTATGCTTTTACCAGGAATCGAAGTAAATCCACTTACCTTGTTATTGTAGAGGAACCTGCAATTATTTGGATGACTATCGGATATCTAAAGACGTATTTTGTTTCAGATATTCTGTGTACCTTAGTTATCAATTTACTTTCTTTGTTTTGATTTTTCATTGGTGATGTAAGCTGTATTTCGTTGTTGTTTCGATTCTTATGTATTAGTGACGATAGAGATGATTTGACACGCTGCCGTCTTTTATGGATCAGAGCGCTATATGCAAGTAGGGTGTCGATTGACTCTTCTGATGATGTTAAGATTCACATCCTGTAAGTGGTGTGCCTGATCGTTACGGATCCGATGTTCTTTGGCCTCCAACAACAGATCTTCGGGAATTTCCTCGTCTGTGTACGAGGGACCGACACACCTGACGACCACTAAAAGAAGAGGAGGTTTTTTGGATTGGTGGTTGTTTTCGTCGAGATGAATTGAGTATGTCGATTTTAATGTTTTTCTCAAAGCATTCAAAAGAAGCATTGTATCGTATGTGGTCGGGAAGTTTGGGTCTGATGATTTCCGAATTATCCCGTTACGGTACTCGAGAACTTTGACTCAAAGTTTTGAGGAAGAAAGAAATGAATATGTTGTCCTGATACAGACGCGATGACTTATTGATGTTGTTGTTGATGTGACAATGAAGAATAAACAATTTTAGAGCCCATGTCAATAGATTTAATGTTTGATTCAAATGTTGTGTATTTGCTGACAGTGAGTTAAGCAAACTCTCAGCATAATTCCCCGTTTGACGTGACGATTGGTACCGGCTGGATGCGTTCGAGATGGTGGAAGCAGTGGGACGTTCTGCTTTGTCTTTCACCATCCTTCCGCTTTTCCACTTTTGTGAAACGGACGGGAATGCAAGGAAGATTGGAGGTAATTCTCCATTACGACCATCCATCGAAGGCCAAGTTATATGCGCAAGATCTTACATGGAGAGCCGACCTTATAGAGCGAATGGGATACAATATGTTGTAATGAAAGTTGATGTAGATGTGGTAACCCGTTTGGATAATCATCAAAGTTGGACCTAGTAGTTTCTGGACAAACTTTTAGTAATGCACATACTTGGCTTGAAAAGTCCAGTTCTCCAAGAATGGAGGCAACAAATGTCTGAGATATGAGCAAGAAAGGGTTTCAAAACCACAATAGCAAGATATTTCTGTACTCGCTAAGAAAGATCGCTAGCGACCAAATTATGGAATGTCTAATTTTTTGTCCATCATGTCGTAGCGTCCTTTCTTCGGGTAAGTGATATAGTTTTGATTGATTGAGTCCATTGAAATGCAGGTAGTCTAAGAGGTTGTCATATTATTTATTTATTATATTAATATTAATTACCCATTCAATGGAATGATTCCGAAAAAAAAAACACTATGAGGTAAACTACTAGAAGTTGACATTGCTAGCAATTACAGGAGCACAATCGATTGGAAGGAAATAAAGTTGCGGTCAGCATAGAAGAAAATGAAGAAATGAGGAAATGAAGTGAAGGGAAGTAAAAGAATGAAATGCAGTGGTCTGGACATCAGATCACAAGATTATGTTAATTCAGTCGAATGAAGTTATCTTCTGTTCCTTGGTCGATTCAGGAACTAATAAAGACAGAGGAGGTCCTTGTTAACAGTTAATTACGGTGCATATGATGGATAGATACGAGATGAAAGTTAGAAATATGTCGTGATCTAACTGTAAATGGTATAATGTCATGAAGTGCTGAAGAGGAATATGAACGTAAGTTAGTGGTGCATTGGTATCACGGTAGCGGAGGATATGAACTTCATATTATGAAGTAACATAGGATGGTGCTGAGCAAAACGTTTGCAGATATAACGAATACGAAGTTGTTCGAGATGAGTAAATAGTGGCGGAAAGTCAATCATCTCATAAAATAATTGTGTTGGATGTAAAAGGCTTAGTTGTCCTCCACGTATTACGTAACGCACCAACGGGGAGGGGAGGGGATTGGACCTTGCGTTACGAAGTGTGACAAGGGGAGGAGGGGTTTTACGTCTTCAATACGTAACGCATGTTTTTTTGCTGTAATTTTTATTTTTATTCTCAGGTTTATATACAATCTTTTAAACAAATAATTTTATTCAGTTATTTTCTTCTTTATAAATAAATAAATAAATATTCCTATTATTTTGGGAAATTGTGAACACATAGCCTTATAAATCGAATCATGCAAAAGGGATTGGAAGACGCTACTAGACACCAGCATTATTGGTGACGAACCCTGTGTGTATTAAAATACAGTAAAACTCCGTTTTGTGGATATCGCAGCATTGTATTTACGGCACGTGCTTTTCTGGAGTTAGTTGTTAGCGATCGTATCCACCACTTAAAAATACCCTCCCGTTCTCACTCGTATCGACATTCCTGAGAACATTTAAAACTTTTGATTTGAATCATTACCCACTATATTCCCCTAAGGGATTTCGCATATAAAACAGAAGAAACTCTTTTTGGTGAAATAATATTTTCCGCCACGGAACGATCAACGATTTGCAGAACAAAATAATAAATTAAAAACCTAATTCGTCGGATATTCATCTCGTTCTGTTTTTTTTTATGTTTGGATTTGAATATTTCTGGAGAACTCGAGTTTATTCACATTCTGGCACTGATTTAGGATAGAAGAATTTAGAAAGGGATAAACTGAAGTCCGAAGTCCAAAGAAGTTGCTTGAAAGCTTATTCACAAACGATATGTTTCTGCTCTTTCTCGTGTGCAGTCACTTCGAATCTGCGGTCGACGAGGAAGAGAACTTCTTTTTCCCTCGGAATATCGTCGACGAACTTCAAATATACGAAGCATCCTGTATCCCGGAAAAAGGAGTCGATGTCAGTTCTTTAGATCCTGTTTCATCAGCATTTTCCGGCAGAATTTATATTTGTCGATCATCGGTGAGCTAAAAGAATAGATGCGATATCCGTGGGAAAACAACATATTTAGTTTCAAAGAATTAAGATTGGTTAATTAAACAATCTTATGGGGTTGAAATATTATTACGGTACTACCGTTTTCTAATACTTTGCTTTGTTGGGAAAAAACGCTACAAAATATTCAGAATACAAGCATTGTGTAATAAAAATTACTACCATTAAAATAGTTTTTCATTGTAATAATCCCCAAAATAAGGAAAATTGGTAAAAAAAAGAAAAATCAAAAAGTGTTACGTAACAAAGGGGGAAGGGGTTCCGCTTTGCGTTACGATGTGTGACAAGGGGAGGGAAGGGGTCAAAATTGTTCAAAAATAGCGTTATGTAATATGTGGACGGTCTCTTATGCGATATTCTAGGCGTATAGTATGACGCTCTAGGATAGTAAGTTTTCCTTAAATTTTTGGGGTGCAAATGTCCAGGCTGTGTGATGATATGTTAATATATTCCGTATGAATATTTTATATGTATGGCGTACGGTATGTGCCCTTAGTCACGAGGTTGTGCCATCTAATTGTTTGAGAAGGTGTCGATTTTGTGCTTGACCTATGATTTTGGTGAGATGTTGAGTCCAGGTAAGATGAGTGTCAAAAATGACACCGAGGTACGTAAATAGTAGTTGACACGGGAACAGGTGTATGATTAACTTGAAGGCAAAGTAGATTCGGGTTTTGATGTACTCGAGAGTAACACCTATGTAGTAAGAATACTATGGATTATGCCTTTGAAGAGTTAATACTCAGCCATCACACATGACACTAGTGCACGAATGGATCAATAGCCACTTGCATAGTTTTATTAGGAGATCGTACAGTGAAGAAAGCAGTGTCATCAGCAAACTAAAATGTTGTGTATTAGGAACAAGGTCAGCGACGTACAATAAATATAATAAAAGAGACAAAGATGAGCCTTGCGGTACGCCAGGTTATAAAAAGATTGGATGAGATGCTGATTAATTGATTAAGATATATGCTAGTCGCCATATTAGGAAGGAGTATATGCATCGGATGTACGAAAATGACAGAAGGTAGCTATGATGTTTGTATAATAAGCCAGGATTCCAAAACCAAGTCGAATTTTTTTCCTGATCAAATGTTACCTGGCCAGAAGTAAAATCTGTACTACCGGTATATTAATTATGGCCTGATAAGACAGAATATTTGATCTAGAGTGCTAAAATGTGGTCAAATCCAGCTTGGTGAATTGAAACAAAATTATAAGAATAAAAATGGTGATGCACGCAAGGGACAAGGAATCGTTCCATGAGTTTGCAGAGACAAGTACTGAGGTGAAAAGGACGGTAGGATGTGACTCCTGATGGAGGTCTCTTTGGTTTAGGAGAGATAAGAAATTTAGTATTTAGTAGTATTTTCATTCGAGCGGAAAAAATTCAGTTCGCAGAATGAAGGCATAGACCCTACTAAGAAAGACCTCTCTGATGAGAACATATGTAATAGAGTCTGGAGTAGTATTGCGTTTAACTATAAGTTTATTACTAAATATTTTCGGGCTGAATCAGCATGGTTAGATCATTATTGGGTTCTAAATCATGAACAGCAGATGGTCGAAGAGAAGCAGAAGCTGCATCTGTATTACGGTTGATAGATAATTATAGATGTCTGGTGTATGTTAACCGGGTAGAAGTGTAAAGGTATCTTGAAAATATGAAGCAAAAATATTAGCTTTTTATGCATTGGTAAGGACTGCTTCATGATTATGAACAATGGAGTATAAGAAACTCTACCGGCTAGTTGATGGAACTTACGCCAATATTATGTACACTGATAGTGAGTTTCATTGGTAAGTGTGTTATAAGTTTGAATCCAGTGTCGTTTCTTTAATGAAACGAAACAAATGTGGATTGGCGATGAAGCCGAATTGCTTTAAGGTTACCCGTCGCTAGAAATTCACGGAAAGTTCTGCGTAAGGTGAGGTTAAAATACATGGTAAGTATTTCGGAGGTAACTTAGGTTTATGTACGCTAACTGAACTTCGGTTGTTGGGATGGAATGATATGCTGTGTCGTCAATGCCTGCAGTAAGTGCAGCGATTTTTCAATCGAGTTCATGTTGTGTGTTGGGTACGGTAATTCCGTAGGAATCAATCGGAGCGATATTGATCTCAATTTGCCCTTTGGTAGCAGTAAACTTTCTGAGGGCTTAGGTTGAATGTTAGGAGAACAGTAAAGTTCGACTTTGACTGGGACATGATCACTACCTATAGAGTCAAGCACAGATATAATACTGAGATACTGTGAGTTAATAATGATGGACAGAGAGATTGAAGATGAAGTTAAGACTATGCCAGGAGTAATATTACTGATAGGACGCGTAGGTTTCGACAAAGTATGAAATTGAACCCTGTTTCATTCCATACAATATCTAGAAAGTTGTCTTTGTCTCGTTGTGATCGACTATGAAAATTGAGATCGACCATGACAATGTAATGCCGGGAGTTGGTATCAATGTAGTGGAAGAAATTACAGTTGAAAGTTTTGCCTGGACGATAGTAAATAGTGACAAAGATAACTGTGAGGCCTCTAAAATAGACAGTCGTGATATTCTGTTCGAAAAGGTGAAGTGCAGGTGGGACAGTAACTGCACAATAATGAAGACTGTGCTGAATACCAGTAGCTATGCCTCTGAGAAATGAACCAGTTGGAGCGTTGTGGTGAAGTGAGTGATACTTTGGTATATAACATGTTAAATACGGTGCAAGTTATTTTCATTGAGAGCAAATGTGGCAATTCATTCTTCCTGGAGGAAATAAATCAGCAAAATCCAAGTACTATCTACCCAGGTATGTTCAAAATTCATTTCTAACGATTCAGTCGTTTCCTCATGTTAGGCATTTTATGAGTATAAAATCAGGCATTAAAATATTATAAAGAATTATTCTATTTTTCTCATTTAAAAATGGAATTTTCGAAAATGTTGAAAAACGTGTTTACTTATTTTTAATGAAGAGCTTATATGCCCAGTTTCATCTCATCAACTTATGAGTCACGTAAAGTGCTCTACTGTTTTTGTAAGCAATTTGAATTCCTTTTATTCCCCTTAGAAATATATTCTAATCCATATGAAATAATACTATAAAAACCTAGTTCATTGCAGCTAACCTTTTATGGTATTATTTTATAGTGTTAAAAAATTCACTTCAAACAGTTCTTGTTCTCGCGAAAAGGCGACGTATAACGTCATTTTTTCACATATAGATAAAATAGGTAATCGAAATTTTGTTTTATTTTTTTGTCCCCTTCCTCCTTGCTCCAAGTAACAATATCATATTCAATACGCGAAAACATGCTATATTCTGAATATCTTATCCATTCGTAATCGTTTTTGTTTCAAATACTACTACTACTACTACTACTACTACTACTACTACTACTACTACTACTAATAATAATAATAATAATAATAATAATAATAATAATAATAATAATAATAGCACTACTAATGGTAGTAATAGGATTGAAATGATCTTCCAGTTTACTTAAACGGCGTTTCTAGTCTTTCTGTCTATGTATTCCACAGAAACTTTCGAAATTTTTTTCCGATTTTCACAAAGCTTGATGTTTGCTTTCTTCGAGGCTTAAGGCAAGCCAATTGTTTACAGTTGAAATGTGTCAAGAATAGGGTGATACAACGAGTTTACAATTAGTCCTTCGTTTAATGTTTGCACATAAATAATGTGATAGCAAAATGATTTTTCAGGATAATTTCGATTAAATATAGGCTATGCGTATTTGTTTTTGATGCAATATAACGTATATTTTTCTAAAGAGGTTCTGGATCATTCCTATTGCTTGAGATTTAAATTAATCAAAGATAAATGGTCAAAATTGGATAAAGTCCTCCGAATTTGGAAGTTTCTTCATATACATAATACGGTATAAGAAAATCTTCCAGAGTAACTTTCATAAGAAACATGTTCAATTTCGACTTGGTAATATAGCGTATATTTTCTTTGAGGTTTCTCAATCAGCCTCACTGCTTTGAATCGATTAGTTGGTTGATTGAGTTGGCACTTAGCATTCTGTTTATCAGCGAGGCTATATGAGACGTGGACCTACAGCTTCACGTGGAATATGAATTAGATGGACTCCCACGGGGAATCAAACCAGAGGTCAAAGACGAAAATGAAATGAAATGAAATCTTTAAGTGTAACGTCCCACGATTATGCCGGTTAGGCTAAAGGAGACGTTGATAATGAGAAATGAGTGAAATGGTGGAATGAAGAAAGTGGGAGGAAACGGGAGAACCCCGAGAAATTCCACGAGCACGGTGTTTGTCCACCACAAAGTCCACACGGCGCGAGCTGGGATCGAACCCGGGAACCCAAGCACCGGAGGTGAACGCTCTACCACTGAGCCACGCTCTACCACTTTTTAATTTTTTAGGGGTCTAAAGGGGGATGAAAAAATTCCCATGCTATTTAAATGGGCGTTTTCTTAGGATACAAAATCTTTTAGATAGTTAAAAATAGGAAAAGAAACGATAGAATTGTGGGTTCAAGAGGTAAGAAGCCCTAGGCCGAGCAAAGACAGTGTGTAGAGGCGAAGCCCTCGGATAGGCAAATTCTGGAAATGTGAGGAGCAAGTTCACGAAATCCAATGTTGATGCAAAGACCTATAGATAAGAAATGCGAGGCCGTAGGCCGAGCAAACTTGGGGGTCTGGGGCAGAGCCCCCAGCTAGTCAATGGCTAGTCTATTTAAATAAATTCGGATTTTTTAAAACATAAAATAGATTCCTTCCCTTAATAAACTCTGACAACTTTTTTTTTTTTTTTGAGCTGTAACAATTGTACTTTTGTATTATCAATAGAAAAGAAAATGAGACTAACCCGCCATTCTGGTTGGCATGAAATGCAATATTTGGGGCTTCTGGATGTAGTTAAAGTAGAACACAATGTTACCTACACGATGAATCGTTTGTTTAAATGTTACGATTCATGACATTTTGTCCTGAGAAAAACAGAATATGAGTCTTTCTTAATTCTTTCGCGTATAGCTACTTCTGTGTCTCTTTCCAAATAATGATTTTTAGTTACCTCAACTTGAACAGAGAAGTACCTACTACTAAAAGAGTAAAACTTGTCAGTTAGAATAAACTCAGCAAGAAATGTCACTAACATGACTCATTCCACCGTAAAATATATAACAAGCTTATGGGTACACAAGCTTGTTATATATATAATTATGGCCTTTTCCCGTTTGCTAGCTATCCTGCACTTCATTCAGTATTTACAGTTCTGGTATCATCCAGTATTTTCAGTATTTTGGTATCGTTTGTTATTTTCAGTATTTTGGTCTCGTTTGGTATTTTCATTATTTTGGTATCGTTTGGTATTTTCAGTATTTTGGTATCGTTCGTATTTTTGGTACTTCGGTTTTCTGTCTTTCGACATCATTCGGTATTTTGGTTTCCGGATTTTAATATTGTTCGGTATTTTCGGCATATTAATATTCGGTATTTTCGAGTTTTCGGTTTTTCAATTTATCGGTATATCGATATTTTTCGTTATTCAAAAAATACCGAAAATTGGTGTTTTAAAATTCAATACCGAGCACCCCTGTCACATTTTACTGATATCTTCAGTAATATGATAGTAAACCAGTTAGAGCTCACTCGCGGTTCAATGATTATCGTACTCGCCTTTAACACAGGAGACCCGAGTTCGATTCTTGGTACGAGTTCATGAAATCTGTATTCCACATTAAGCTGTAGGTCCACGTCTCATATAGCCTTAGTACTAAAAGCAGCCTTAAACTCCAAATCAACCAGCAAACTAATAATAAACCCACTCGACTTTGGGGACACATGTCCTACGTTTGGTTTTACTTACTGAGAGAATATGTTGAAACTAAATGAAACTAACAATTTGTAATAGCAAATTTCCTGTTTGCACTTCATGAAATGTATAGATATAAATGTTGGAATGATGCAGAAAATAAATAGATTAATAAATAAACAAATACAATGCATAAAGAAAAAGAAAACTCTCTTGTTGTTTCCTCGAATAAATTTTCAATGTTCACAGCAGTGGTAGTCGGTATCTAGCAACAGTGTTGTCAACAGTTAAATTCCAAGAATTACTACGTAGATACGAGAAGTAATTAGATTCTTGATAAACAAGTAGACCTAAGTTATCATAAAAATTATAGGAAAGCATTCAATAAATTCTATGTCTACTACAAATAACTTTGGATCTGATTTCAGTTTAGCGTCCCTTTCAGAAACGAGGCTATATGAGGCATGTACTTACAGCTTAACATGGTCCCGAACCACATGCGCTCGCGCTGGGAAGGCTATAGCAGCGATTATTATTATTATTATTATTATTTTGAATATGTTTGTATGTGTATGAATGACAACTCCTTCTAACCACTTCATGCAGAAACGAACTGTCAAAATAGCATTTAGTGCTTTCTCTGTTCTCTACTGTCTTTTAAATTACACATTATGTCAATATGTGTAGGGATCTCAAATTTAGTAAAGCGAAATTTATATCTTCCCTCTCAATTGTAAAGAGATTTTCCCGTTTTACAAGATGTGTATTTTTTACTTCCGCTGTCCAATTGTATATGTTTGAAATACTAATGGGACAATCCTATTCAAAAGTAGAAACTAAAGCAACTACATTTCTCCCCAAAACTACATAAAAAAAAGAAAAGAAAAGAAAAGAAAAGAAAAGAAAAGAAAAGAAAAGAAAAGAAAAGAAAAGAAAAGAAAAGAAAAGAAAAGAAAAGAAAAGAATTACCGTCAGTCAAGATTAGATTTTTCACTAGGGACTAACATTTTTGGTTTGTTGCTCATAAATTTCGAAAGTCATCAGATCGTTGAAATTAAAATGCTGCTAGCAAATTTCTCTCCAGCTGGGTCGTATATTCAATTATGCCTAGAACGCAAAATTTTTAAAGGCGAAAAATTTCAAATTTAAATGAGAATCTAACACTCCTTTTTCTAAATTTCAAAGAAAACTTACGTATATTTCATTCGTCGTGTAGGAAATTAAATGTGACCTACAACATATTAACATCTATTTGTTAGTCTTTCTGACACGAACTAAAGTACATTTTGTACATATTTAAATAGCAGTATAGTATGGCTGTTACTTGGTCAGTAAGCCGCTAATTAAACATTCATAAAAGCTCGATGCGAACATATAAACCCAGCATCTATTGTAAGTTATGTATAAGCAAGTATTTGGCGAAACATTTAGTGCAAAGACTTCAAACGTAACGCATACTACGTTATTTTAGTGTTGCCAGATGATGTAAGAAACTTGCTTCTCGAAACAAATAGACTATTCTAAAGGCACTAATTTGGATGGAACAAGGTATCGACAATAATTATAGCCCACAGGACTAGAAATAATGTTTTGTCATTTCGTTTTGTGTATTTTTTGTCGAATTCTCGTCTTGTCTCGATTATCGGCACGCTTTTCTTGTCTCGTTTAGAACATTTTGTCGCCTTGTTTTATAAATTGATGTCCAAAGTATATGCCCTGATTATCTTTCTAAATTCATCTAGTAGTTATCATAATCGTTTCGCGTCATGAGAGGTCTACTAAAAGTGTGATACAAGAACATTTAAACCATATTTATTATTGAAGTATACGAGGTGTGTTCAAAAAGAAACCCAACATCTGTTGTAACATCTTTGTTGCTCATTGTACAACATTTTAAGTACTGTCCCCCTCAAAGTAGTCTCCTCCACTGTCAATACACTGTTCCCAACGTTTCTGTCATTTTTGGAAAGGTTCCTGGAATGCATTTTCTGGGATGGTGCGCATGTCTCTTGTCGCGTTGTCCTGAATCTCCTCTATGGTTTGGAAACGACGTCCTTTCAAACTGATTTTAAGTTTGAGAAACAGGAAAAGTCTGCTGAAGCTAGATTCGGAGAATAGGGTGAATCTGACACAACGGGGTTTGGTGTTTTGCTAGATAACTACGGATGAGGAGCGAATCGTGAGTAGGCACACGGGCGCGGTGCACCATCCAAGTCTGGTTTTCCCAGAATTCAGGATTCTTTCTGCTCACAACATCCCTCAACCGTACTAAAATGTTCTGGTACAACTGTTTGTTTACAATCTGACCACGTGATACAAATTCATGATGTGCAATGCCTTTCCAATCAGAAAACACACCCAACTTCACCTTGATCTTTGGCCTACTCATGCGTACTTTTTTTTTTTTTGGACAAGAAGAGAAGACCCTGAATGAATTGAAAAACAATTGAAATGTCTCTGTAAATGTTTTACCAAGTTTGTAGCAAAATTTCACACATACGCCTTTTCTTCAAGCTCTTTAATTGTCACTGTATCATTAATCCGACGAACAGCTTGTGCACCTGCTCACTTCTGCGGCTATAGCTCACCAAGTAACGGTCCAGTGTGACCACCAAGCAAAAATATTTCGTACTAGTACTATGCAGAAAAAAGTACTAGATCTGGGGGGAAAGTAGTAGAATTTCACCTGCTCGCGTTTCACTCTTATTTATGACATTTTACGATATCAATATCATATTAGAAGGTTTCCAGCAGCTCCCCCCTTTCCTTGTGGGTGAGGGAGTAACCCCCATCTTCTTGAAAGAACCCCCAAATTTTAATTTTTTCAGTCAAAATTTTATAGAAACTGTGCAAACCACTTGCTCCCTCCCAATTTTGACTTTACGCTCTCAAACTAAAAGTCCTGGCAGAATCCCTGCTTAATTGTCGTATTAGAACTCTTTCCCCCCACCCTAACACTTACCCCAAAAGCATATGAAGCGATTCATGAAGAAGCGCTAGGTCTATCACCCCGTTTCCCGAGCCCTTTGAATTATCAAGTGAGGAACAACTAACCACTGCCAGAATTCCTTCTCGTTGGAGAAGGCGACTGGACGGCATCTGTCCCACTTGCGCTCTTATAAATACCACTGTTGAGAAGAACAGGCAGAAAAAAGTTACCAGGAACAGTGACATATTCGTACATTGCCAAATTTTCATGAGATTCTTTTTTTTCTCTCCCAAATGTACTTATGAGAAAAGAAGAGGAGAACAAAAGTACTAGATTTGTTGGTGAACGAACTAGAACACTAAAATACTATAAAATGTACTAGATCTAGTACAAAAGTAATAGCGGTGGTCACACTGTAACGGTCATAGCGAAACGTGGCAAATGACAATTTGTTGTCTAAACCTGCTGCTAGGTGCACTCAGAAGCCGCAGCGCGCTCCCTCTGCCGGTTGGTGTGCTATTTCAAAAGTTCGGTTTATTTTTGAACACACCACATCTTGTATGATGACATGCATATCTTTAAACTTTCATAATATTCTTAATTTGTAACTAAATGCAATCACTCTATCAATTTGTAGTTCTTTCTTTTTTACTAATAATCATAACACTAAAAACAGTTTTTGAGATCTTAAGACTTACGTGAACTAGTGTTACCCAGGAAACTCAAGAAATTTCTCGTCTCTCTTGAACCCTCGTCTCGAAAACGAGACAAGAATGGTTAGGTTTGTCGTCTCGCCTCGAATTTGAAAATATACTTCTTGTATCAACTCTTGTCTTGTTTTATATATCTATATATGATCGCAAGGAAAAGAAACAACACTTCAAATTCTTTTCTACACGAGCGTATTTTAATGTTTTCTCTTTTTCCGCCCTCCAATTATTGCACCCCCAAATCTCTTGCGCTCTAGGCACGTGCCTAGCGTGTTTAGGCAGAAAAGTAGCCCTTTTCGGGAAACGGGGTATTAAAGACGCCCCTGGAAGGAACTGTTTGCCCTTTATGAAACTAATTGTATCTTTAAACAAGTAACAATGTCACAGCGTACGCCACGTGAAGGAGTTTGTTTTTTGTTAAAAACTAAATTTTACCAAGTCTATGATTAAAGATAGCGTTTTACTTCAAATTAAATAAAGTATATTTTAATGGAATAATATTTAAAAATAGAAACTATTTAAGTCTTTAGACTTGTTGAGGTAGTCATTTAATTTCATTTTAGAGCTGTATCCCAAGGATAAATTAACATTTTCCATCCTAGGCATTATCCTAATCTACTAATTTCAACAACACTACGGGTAGTCTACCGAACAAGGATGATATCCATTACAACTCTCATAGAAATACATGGTGAACCGATGTTTGATTTTCCAGTTTTTCAGATCAATTGGATGGATCATTTTCATTAACAAACTTGATTTTTAGCTTTTGACCCTTGGCCAAAATTAATGTGATCCACCAAGAAACTCTTGAGACTCTGTGTCTCACGGACGGGCCCACAGACAGAGAGAGTAAGTGTATGAAGGAATTTTTGATAAACCAAACTTTTTTTTTTAAATGTTATTTTAATGTATGGAGACTTGAAGTAGAGGTCTGCACGGGCTCGGGCCCGGGCCATGAATTTTAAAATATAGAACCATATTTCTCGGGCCTTTTCGGGCCTAACTTTGTAAATATACTATACAACGATATATATTGCACCTTTTTTCTGGAGAACTTTTAAAGCACAACTGTAAAATTAAACCTCTAATTGCTGCAAATAAAAATACAATTTTGCGTTAATTATTAAGTTTCTGTAATTCGGGCTTGTTTCGAACTCATTTGATTATCACAAGAGCTCGGACCTAAATGCTAAAACATATTTCGGACTCGCGTCGGGCCTCACATTGTAAGTTCACGGGCCGGGCCGGGCCCGGGCTACAAATTCCGGCCCGTGCAGACCTCTAACTTGAATCTTTGACATAGGACCAAATTATAAACAAAAGAAATTATTTATGGTAATAACGAAAACAAACGGAAACAGTATACATAAACATGGGCAAAATTAAGTTATTTTCTTAAATAATTTCGGGGCGGTTGAAATTCAATATTAGGATCATCATCATCATAGGTATTCTGCCTTTATTGGCAGGTCACTTGCTGCAGCTGAGAAGCTTCCATGCTCCACGGTCCTCCGCTAACCTCTTCGTTTTCGCGTATGATCTTTCTGTTTTAATATCATCCATTAATTGTAGTCTCCTTCGCCCGCTCCCTCTCTTTCCCGCCACCATACCTTCTAGGACTAGTGTTGCCACGAGACGAGACATTTCTCGTGTCCCGTCTAGTCTCGTCTCGTAAACGAGACGAGACACGAGACGAGACGGAACCCTTTTAGACGAGACACGAGACGAGACAAACTACTTGTCCCGTCTCGAAAACGAGACGAGACACGAGACGAGACGGGACGTCTCGTGAAATGTCTCGTCTCGTCTCGTGTCTCGAAAATGAAAACGCTGGCGGGAATGGCCAAGATTGAAATTGCCAGTGGTCATATAGATTGCAAAAGGAAAATCCCCTTTGTGACAAAACATGTTGAAAAGCCTTCATAGAAAAGTGTCCTCTGGCTATTGAATGAATCAATCGTGATACATGAGCTTCCAGGTATATCATCCTTAATGTCTTGTCTCCAATTCCCCTTGCTGTAAACTGAGGAATTCTCTTTTTTTTTATTTCTGGCTGGAATGATGACAAACAAAATCAAAGACAGGGAAGATTTTTACAAGGTCAAGAAACCGAACTACCACCCCATCTATTCAATTTGAAAACTGGATAAGGTCTACACTCATTACAGGCTGTAGTTGAAAGTTCTGGTTGAGATGGCGGATTCTCTGGTGGCGGTATTCTTTTTGCTATATGAACCGAAATTAACCGAAAACGGCAATTGAAGTATGTAATCTTTCAACTAAAATTTTGTCTTCTCTCTCTCTCTCTCCCTCTCTCACACACACACACATACACATACACATAAAAATACACTTTTACCATTTTACCAATCGCTCGCTTATTATACAGCAGTTATGTTGTAAAATTCACCTCTTCGTTTGGAAGGCGGGCGCAGGACAAAAAAAAGCAGATATTATCGACGAACCCTTCAAATTGTTTGCTTTCAGCAAATTTATGATACTAAAAATAACACTTTAAATGAAGAGATTTTACAGGGGGACCTTCGTTTTGTTACGCGGAAATGTTTGATCTGACCAGTGTGCGAAATTGCCCTCTGCTTCCAAGGTTCGTCGACCCTACTGTTCCTTTCCTCTTTTAAGGTCGCGTCATAACTACCCTTCTTTGAAAATCGAAGATGCAGTAAAATTGTGACATCACGGCGGGAGCAGAAACAGCTTTCGCTCAAGGTCCTTGTCATTCACCCTTGTTTGTTTCTTTGATTTTTGCAGGAAAGTGAGTGATTCTTGCTTTCCTGTATTAAGAAAACATTAATTACTGTAGTGCTCGTGTTAGCCTATAAGCATGTCGAATTTTACACTAAGT
Organism: Thermobia domestica; assembly: GCF_964235325.1. Lineage (NCBI taxonomy): Eukaryota > Metazoa > Arthropoda > Insecta > Zygentoma > Lepismatidae > Thermobia > Thermobia domestica. Next base: position 71,370,075 of record NC_137468.1, read on the forward strand.
ACTTGTCGCAATTATAGTAGAAATACTACGGGTTCCAAAGTTATTTGTCATGTATTTCCCTCGGTTCCTTTGCGGAAAGTTTGGCAAAAGAAATGCTGTCGGAAAGACATCTTTAAAGTTGAAAATGCCAGCGTCTATTCCGATCATTTTATTCCCGAAGCTTATGGACATAATTTAAAATGTGAGCTTCTAAATATTCTACCCAAGAAAAAGTTTAAACAAGACGTGCCTTCACTAAACTTACCTTTACTATACGGAACCGTGTTGGTGTAAATAATGAAAGAATTAAATGTACGGAAGTTAGGTGTTTAAAGAGAAAACAAATCAGACATTGGGGTGCAGCCAGATGAAATAACTATTGTGACTGAAATAAAAAATAACTCTTTGTTTACGTTATTTTTCGTTTGTTTTGTGGAGAGTGAGAGGCATAAACCAAAGGAAGAGCTCTCCTTTTTGCGTAAAGAGAACGAAAAACTGAAGTCTAACAGTATGTACAAAGCCAAAATAATATGTCTACAAACGAAGTTAAAAGAATTGGAAAGCAAATATAATAAAAGAATTAATTTCAAAGGCCAGTTCTAAAATATAATATTGTGATCGTTTCAATAAAGTTTTATACAGGGCCAAGTAAATATGCTAATGAATGGCAAGAAAAAACTAAGATGGATTGATTAAGATATAATTCGTGCATTAACACAACACGCCTCATTGATAAATTATACAATCATCTGCGGTTACAAGTTCGAATCCCCGTACCCAATGTTTCAACATTTCGACGTTGTATGCAAAAATTACCGTTTTTTCCTGGTATTCCTACCCCAGTTTTGAAAATTTTGACTTAGCAAGGGCGCTACTTAAAAAGTGTGGAAAAATTTTCAGTGCTTATATTTGATGAATTGAATGTTAGTAGGCGTGTATGCTATGACCAAAACGTTTATTTATTTTTAGGACCACACAGAAATGTACAGGTGCCAATGATTCGAGGCTTAATAGATGTGTGGAAACAGCCAGTGTATTATGATTTCGATAAGACTATGAAAAGTAAAAATTACTCTTCGAAATCATATCGGAAGTTGAAGTCTCAGGATTCAAGATAGTTGCGATTCTTTCGAAGTTCAATGGTGGCAATATGTGGCTATGTGGTGGTCTCGTTTCACCTTCTTCCAGGTGGATGGAAGCAATAAAATAGTATGAAGTTATATTTCGAACATTTCACAAAAAACTGTGAACCGAAGAAAAGAAAAAGAATGTGATTGGCTGACCGTTTTATGTCCTAAGAAAGACACTTCGATCTTGAAACTATTCGACAAGCTAAGACATACTTCAGAATTCGGTTTTTGAGTAGAAAAACACAGGAACTCCGCAGGAGGAATGTTCTTTAAGACAGTTGATGCAAAGCTGTTCTTCAAGTGCTACTCAATGCTATAGTGAGTACATATTGTATCTGTATGTAGTCTTTACTTTTATTGCATTTAAAAATTTGTTTTCCTTTGCAAATCGCTAAGGCGGAACATAGACTTACCACACGATATTTGTCCCTGCTTCACCACGGTGTCGTCACACTACAGCTGGAGAAAGTGGCTACGTAGAAACAGCGAGTTATGAAGGGACCTGTAAAAGCGCGGAACAGTAGGGTCGACGGACCTTGCTCTGCTTCCATGTTGAGAGGAGGAGAATACTTCCCTTTCCTAGTGAATAATATTCATTAGGACTTAAATTATCTTCAGAAATGGTTTCTTACAGAGTGTAAAGAACATTTGGTATAATATTCATGGAACTCCATTGAAAGCAGAAAATATCATGAGAATGATCAAAATTCGAACATTGAAGAACATAATTGACAGAAAAGAAATAGGATACCCAAACCATAATTTTAAACCTGTTATAAAATGTATATCCTATATTTTTACTAATTCCTTACTCCCATGAAAGTATCCTGGGGAGGATATTCTCTCCAATTTTTTCAGACTGAAATCCTTTTATCCCGTACGATTTCGCCCCCTGACACAATACGAAAAAACAGATGTTGTTAAAATCCATACACATGACCCTTCCGGGACTCAACCCGGGGCCTTCAAGGCTATGGTCTATAGCCGCAGACCGCTCAGCTTGGTATGAAGATGTACGTTGTATGATTGCGAATAGATCACGACAATATAAGAAACTTTAATCCAAAATGGCCACCCAAAAATCAACTTTTTTTAGACCACTAGCTAATCTGGGTGTACTGTCATGAGTTTGTTACACAAACGGGGCAACCACCATATAGTGGCACACACCCCGCGGTTATGGGAACAGATTTGTACCATGGAGGTGAAGACTGGCCCCAAGTGGTGAAACAAATTTCAATCTTTGGTCAGATGTGTCGTTCAGCTCTCATTACTATGGCACTTTAAGTAGAGCTTACTGTGCAGTAACATAAAATTTCAATCAAATACTTTCCATTACTCAATAAAATTATTTGGTTCCAAGCTTTATTTTTTTAAAAAAATAATTGCAACAAATCTAAACATGCTAAAATGGAAAGTAGTTTTTGGATTGGTATGGAAACCTAAAGGCTGGAATATATGAAATCAAAGTGTACACACATATCTATCTCTCTATTTATCTATATATCTTTCCATCTCTCTGTCTCTCTGTCTCTCTCTCTGTCTCTCTCTCTCTCTCTCTCTCTCTCTCGAAGTACCTATGAGCAATTTACTGTATATTCGTGTATTGAAACTGGTGAAACAAATTACAATGTTTCAGAATGTAAAAAAAAAAAAAAAAAAAAAAAAAAGCCAGGGTCGAGAAGCCTCAGACAACTAACAGCAGAGATATATTATCTTGTAAACTATTTGTCCTTGCCTTGTGAGCTTATTTGAATTTATTTTTAAGACCTTTAGGCAACTTTGGCCCACCCCGAATGGATGATGATGGGAAAATTAGTGGAATGAAGAAAGTGGTAGGATACTAGACAACTTCGAGAAAACACGCACATTCGAAAAATGAAATGAAATATTTGAGTTTTAGGTCCCACGGTTATGCCGGTTAGGCTAAATGAGACGGTGATGATGAGTAATGAATGAAATGGTGGAATGAAAAAAGTGGGACGAAACGGGAGAACCCCGAGAAAACCCACGCACACGGTGTTTGTCCACCACAAAGTTCACTTGGCAGGGGCTGGGATCGAATCCGAGATCCCAAGCACCAGAGATGAACGCTCTACCACTGAGCTACCGCGGCCCCCACACACATTCGATGTTTGTCCACCACAAAGCTCACATGGCACTAACCGAGATCGAACTGACTACCACATACACCAGAGGTGAAGGCCTCACGGTGTAGTTACAGTGACATTTCTTGTCTTTGTGTTCTGGTTAATACTTGTAACTTAGTTGTATCTTGATTAGCATGGTGCAGCCTGCTACATTTAACTTTCGTTCCCATGGTATGCTGCTATATTTTTTACGAGGCAAAATGAGACAAACGAGACGAGACGAGACGAGACGGGACAGAACCTCTCGAGACGAGACACGAGACGGGACGAGCACATTTTTTCGAGACGAGACACGAGACAAGACATGCTTTGCACGAGACGAGACGAGACAGCCTGAAGTCTCGTCTCGCCTCGTCTCGTGGCAACACTATCTAGGACGTCCCTCATGATACAATCTCTTCTTAGGCAATGTCCCAACCAGTTTCTCTTCCTCTTCTTAATACTATCTAAAAGTGTTCTTTTCTCACCCACCATTTCTAACACTCTCTCATTCGTTTTCCGATCGACCCAACTAATTCTTTCCATTCTTCTCCACACCCACATTTCGAAGGCTTCCAGTCGATTTTCGTCACCTTTACGTAATGTCCACGTTTCCGCCCCATACAGTATTAGGATAAATTACATTAAAATTTCTAAAGCTACCTTTAAAATTAAACTAAAATTTACAGAAAAGGCGGGATTTCGAGGAAGTCCGGAACCTCAGGACCCATCCCTGTGTACGTCCCTATTTCAAAGTATATACCATGTGTGATTTTAGGTATATCTTTTCTTTTTTAAGGGTATTTTACGTCACGTTTGATAGCTAAGATAATGTATGATGTAAATCTACAGCATCAAATTATTCCCTTTTATGTTTTGGTTTATCTTATCTAAGTAAATACGATAACATGCTTGGTAATTTTATTACATTGTTTCTGAGTTGCTTCGGTTACACGAGTGTGAAAAACGCTATGGTTGTTCAAGTGTGATTTTCGTAACGCAACAGTTGGATATAACTCAATTAGATAGAATAAAATTTAAAATGACCAGAAAGAGATTTAATATATATCATAACATGAGTTCCAAAACTAAAGCCTGTGGATTCAAGTACGGTGTAACGTACAGTACATGCTTTTAAAAGAGGTTTACTTAAATTCCTATATATATTTACTCCACCTGGCCGTGAGTTCATCCATCCATGAGACAAATAATAATAATAATAATAATAATAATAATAATAATAATAATAATAATAATAATAATAATAATAATAATAATAATAATAATAATAATTCCCTGGAAAAGAGGCCAAAGTCTAATGTGGGATGTTACATGCGTAGACACTTTCGCACCCTTATACATAACATTAACCAGCGAGGAAGCAGGAAGTGCAGCCGAGGCAGCTAGTAAACGAAAGCATTCGAAATATTCAAAATTAAAAGAAGATCATCTTTACATTGCTTTTGCTACTGAAATCATGGGTGTTTTTAGTAAAGAAACAAGTAAATTTTTGACAAATTTGGGGTCAGCTTTAATTAATAAATCAGGGGACCCTAGAAGCAAACGGGTCCAACGGGTAAGCCTTGTCATTCAAAGAGGCAACGCAATAAGTGTTTTAAATTCATTCCCATTCACACACAAAATGGATGAAATTTTTTATTTAAAATAAATCCTAAAATATTTTGAAATAATAATAATAATAATAATAATAATAATAATAATAATAATAATAATAATAATAATAATAATAATAATAATAATAATAATAATAATAAGAAGAAGAAGAAGAAGAAGAAGAAGAAGAAGAAAAAGAAGAAGAAGAAGAAGAAAAGAAAAAGAAGAAGAAGAAGAAGAAGTAAAACTAAAAATATGTTGATGTATTATCATCAATTTTGGCGAAGATGTAAAGGGTCAGAAGTTAGGAATCGAATCTGTTAATGGTAGAAATTTACAATTTCCTATTTCTACAGCACTATAGAGCAAAAAGAGTAATAAAGAACGAAAAACGGTTTCCTGTGATCGATTAAACATCGCAAGAACACTTTTCATTTCCAATTTTAACTCTCGACTAAAACCGGTAATGGTAAAAATCTACTGCAACTTCCGGTTACAATATTAATCTACATCGAGCAATACTGATAAGCAGGTCGGTATCCAGCCCAAAAATGTAGAAAGGGCCAGTAGAAGTTAGGGGGGTTCGTTTGCAAGCCTACCGTGAAAATTTTAGGAATCCAGCAAAAATTTAGGGGGGCCTGGCTCTCCTAGACCCCCCTTGGATACGGTTCTACCAATAAGAGCGAGAAACATTCCTTTCATTTGTTTGTTTCGAATCGATTTAGCGTTCGAAGAATAGGTTCCGTCTTTTCTCTTAACCCTTCTGTGGCGTACAATGGAGTTCGGGGTTTAAACCTTCCTTTGAAAAAGACATGAAAATTATATATGAACCATATTAAGATACGCATAACGAGCACTTGAAACTATATGAAATTAGAATCTTCAACCCTTCCCTTTGACGAACTTCTGCTTAACCTACTGTAATAAATCTATTCAAACCGGAAGTGTAAAAATCAACTAATTCTGGTTTTAATACCAAAGTTGTTACTGCAATAATATTGGTTTTCACCAACTTGACTACTGCATGATGCTACCTTTCTCCAGGACCCTCCTCCCCTCACATCAGAAGCGTTATTTCAGATTTTGATGAAGAGGGGGCCACGACATATAAGAGTTTCACACTATATATATATATATATAAATATACATCTCGAACTCGGAGGAAGCAATCGCCCAATACCTTCCTCAAATGACACCCCTGCCTAACATAAAGTGTTCAAGTAAATGCAGTGACTTAATTTCTTTAATTTTCCTTTTACAAGGAGTAGGAAACATGTCTGAAGTTATGGTTTCAGCTATACAGGTTGTCTGAAAAGTCCCACGCTACAAGATAAATGTTTTTTTTTTTTTTTTAAGTTCTTTCATTGTAGTCCATGATGCTGACACAGGACAAACCTACAGAAATAATACTACTGGGTGGGCGTGAAGGTTACTCACACCGAGATGTCGTCAATTGAATTCAATCAAAACCACCCCGAACAACAATCAATATTCCAAATTATCGTAGTAGGACGATTGCTGCTGAAATCCAATAGCCTGGGTTCCATTGCGGATTTGCTGAGATTATGTCTCCCGTGTGTTTCGAGAACTTGGGATTCCGCCTACAAACGTGTGTGTAACTCAACTGAGATTACATTGAACAACTATTGTGATTTCTGCCTATGGCACGGGACTTTTAAAACACTCTGTAATAGCTAATGCTACGAAATGCAAGGACGGTTCGTGAAGGAAGTCACATCGGTAAAATTTAACGTTTTATCTCTTGAAACTAAAGGAAGTAAAAAGTTCCCAATGTTTTAATTCTTCTATGTATTACATTATAATATAAAGAAATTTAAATAAGTTGTTTCCCCCTTAACTTGAACCGATAAAACTGGTTTTTACCAATGTGACTTAACTCTCGACCCGCGCCTGTTTTGCAGTTAAGATCTCGTATTTAGCTTACATTAAGTAAAAACACTACGGAAAGAAATCCAGATACTACGATGAAGAAGTAAAGGGAAGAATGAAAGTTATTAAGAGTTTTTATACTTTTATTTTTTTCCCTTCAGATTTCCATCACTAATTATCATTAGACCTTGCAAAGGTGTTCATCCAAAAACGCCATTCATTTATTTCCCAAGCAATAAAAGTTTAGAGACAGCAGTATACAATGTATATATATATGTGTGTGTGTACATGTGCAACCTTTTATTTTTAAAAAAGGCACGCGCCGCGAAGGATTTCGTAACTTTCTTTCGTACGGAAAGTAGGCTATGTCGGGCAAAATTCTTAATAACAACAGTGCTGAGAAACAAAAAACGAAAGGAGAAATAATTTGCCAGCCGAAAATCATTACGAGAAAAATAACTGCTACGAAAGACTGGAGCGTTTTACAAATACTTTATACAGTACATATATATTTTTTTTATTACGAAAAAGACTGAATGAAGAAGTCAAAACATATTTAGTGTTACATAATAAACAATAAATTGCTACCGGTTTCACTGACTACTATTAAAATTAGCATATCGTTACATTTTAATTAACGTATAGTTAGCATATCGTTAAATATTTTAATGTGTCGTTAGGATAATTTATAATACAAATATTACTGAACAGTGATTATAATAAGACTACTTAGCTTGTCAAGTTTCTAAAACAAAGATACAACTGTTTGCTAAACAATCGTTAACATATCGTCATTGGAGTAAGCAATCCCCTTCAATTTCACCCCCCCCACTTTTTAGCCTAGCCCATTAGTTTTTCGAGTGATAGAAATAATTGAAGCTATTATTTATCTATTTTTCAAAGTTTATAGTAAACTCATGATATACCTATTATAGCCTGTGTTCTGGTTGCCCAGTTTTAACCCTTTTGATCTACCACTGTATGTGACCTATAAAATGTCCTTAAAAACATGGAAAAATAACCTGAAAATTGTAAAGATGACGATTAAATTTGTAACTGTAACTTTAAAAGAATACAACTAAGATACAAAATGATGGGTATCGTGTCCGCGATACCAGAAAAAAATACGAGCTTCTTCAGTTGAAATATGTAAGTTTGATTTTAAATGAAAATATGCAAATAAAATATAAATTAACAACGATTAAATGATTAATACAAATATAGCAAATAGTTCCGCGTAAGATACACTTGTTTCTTCTTCTCGGCGTTCTGTTAAGCATGATATGTTTCCATGTCCTGTGCGTTACAGCGAAGAAAAATAAATAACTCCTCCACGCAAATGATTATTGTTTAGAATTAACAAATTGTAAAGACAAAACGGAAAATGAATATCAGGTTCACATTTGGGGTAGGAGGACTTTCTAGACACGCTGTCTGTTTCTGCCAAGATATAGAAGGTCGAAAAAGCAACAAATTTAAACGTCACTTCACTTGTTGCTTTTAAAATATTACACACACAAAAATTAATTTTAGAAATATTTACTGAAAATGAAAACTCCAAGTTTTTCTACTTACCTTACGTATGGTTGAGTACACCACCATTACCTTGACAACATGGAAAGAAAGCCTAATGCCTGTAATTGAGATCCTCGTTCTTTCGCTTGTTGTTTACCTTATTGTAAAGTCTCGGGTTTATTGCGAAAATCAAAAGAATGACAAAAATATTTTAAAAAAAATGATGGAATCATACCAAAAATGACGAAAAATCACCGAAACTTAAGAAAAATGACCTAAATTAAAAAAAAAAAAAAAACAGAATTTGTAATATATATATATATGGTTTTAAATCCGTAATGACTTCAAGAGACGGAGTATTGGAATTATGCAAACAAAATAACTTATTTCACACAAATGTCCAGTTTCTAATTTTAGCCAACACGTACTCCAGGGCGCAAAATTTCAGATCAGACGCACTCGCCAATCCAAAAATAATGGTCGCCAGTATATCTGACGTACAAATTATGATAAACCCTCCTTCTTCGCCCCCCCTCCTCTCCCCGATACACACACACACGGCCTTTTGTTTGACAAAGAAAGAGATTACATCAAGGTATAAAATTTCAAAACCAGATAATTAGATTCAGGATAATCAATTTTGAATTGGACAATTCATATACAGTACATGTTAAAAAGTATTTTACTTTAAGACTTCATGTTTGTTTAACGCTCTCCCTCTTTGCACTGAATACCAGTTGTCGATTGCAGTCTCCGGATCAAAGTCCTTAAGTGAAAGGCCTTACACTCATGCAAATATCTATTTTTTTTAAATATTTTAGGTTTCTACTTATTTTGTTATTTATTTATTTATTTCTGACATCGTGACGTGATTGGTTGATCTATTGTAGGCGTTGGGCTCTCCCCTTAGCTTTCTAGCTTCAAACAGCGGGGGAAACGATCTCTCGCGTTGAAGCAAACCATTTCGATTGAGGGTGGAAAAGGAGGAGCGAATCACAACGCTGTGAAGACTTCACAGTCCGTTTTTTTTTTCTTTCTTCTCACATTCAGTAACAATATATTCGTGCGAAACAGAAACTGCGCAGCCCTCTGAGTTTAAGCAGAAACCATTCCTACTAAACACTACTCGCCAGCTCTAAATTTCTAGTCGCTAATGGCGACCGCAAATTTTGCGCCCTCATATGTTCGGATCCGGTTCCTTTTCAAGTTTTTAAACGTTTGAAACCGAGCACTAATATTTCTCCACAATTTCAGCGTAAAATAAGCAAGCAAAGCAAAAAAAAAATAAAAAATAAAAAAATAAAAAATAAAAAAAAATAAAATAAAATAAAAATAAAAAAATAAAAAATAAAAATTTCTGGACCAATGCTATGAAACGGATACAGTATGAAATGTCTCTATTATAGCTAGTAATCTAGTTTCCGAAAAATAAGATCAAGACTTGGGTTTCGCGACTCCACTGAGACAGTTTCTTTACTGATAGGATAAAATGTCAAAGAAGATATAGCCTCTGTCATCAATTCTATGCCGTGTTTCGAATAAATTGTTCTGTAGTGAATAGTAGATTGTGTTCTTGAGAGCAAACAGTCACCTAAAGGTAAACATCGGGTTTCCAAGGAGACTAATCACTTTGCTTTAACTGTATGTAAGATCGAAAGAAAACCGTTCTGTCACCAAGGAAGGACAAAGGTATACTGTTTTCTGTTGCGAAAGTAGCTCATTTCGGTAGACTAATAAATTAAGATCATAGATGCATCGCGGCGATACCAGAAGAAAGATGACATTTCATCAACTGCCGCCTCCTAGTGATGAGCCAAATCTGCTTTCGCATGGAGATATATCTTCTCATCAACTGGATATCTCAGGAATGAAGTCTCCGCCGCCTATGATTCTTACAATGATCAGTAGATCTTGTAAAATTATTCGTAAGAAACAAGTGTTAACTCAATATCACAATTTTTGAGATACTTTTGTTTGTTATTCTTGTCCCACTTTTGACTGTATTGGTCCTGTGTCGTCAGCAAAACGTTTACCAGGAAGATTTAGATCCCGATGTTGTTCAAAGTGTGTAAAAATAAATAAATAAAAACAAAAATTAAACAGGTGCATGTGCACTAATTTTAGTAATTTACTTTGTGTTTCAAGAAGTATGTTTTTGCGGTAGTTTCATGCAAATCTTGTTAGCATTTGATGATAATCTTCGGAGCTAAACCATGACATTCATCAACTGCTGACAGTGTTAATATCATGATTGAACCAATAATTGCAGAAAGGACGTAAGTCACAATTTTCTGAAATTTCGTTTATAAACTTTTCCATTTGTCTAAGGGTATAGACAGCTTTGTGTATAGGAAGGACAAGTGTAGAAGGTGTTACAACGATGGAAACGCAAGATTGAACTATAGGTTTAGCACAAGAAAAGTCTGTAGTCCTGGATTTAAAAAGTTTTTCTTGAATATCTCAAAGCTACACGAAATGGACTTAGGCCCTTTCTGCAATGACCGATTCAACTGATTTTGATGGTAATTTTATAGGGCATTAGTTTGGCTTGCTACAGACTTCAAATTTTTAAAAACAATATAGTAGTAGACCCTAATGGTGCGCTTTATTATTATTATTATTATTATTATTATTATTATTATTATTATTATTATTATTATTATTATTATTATTATTATTATTATTATTATTATTATTATTGCTTTTTAGCGCAGTTGGGAAGTCAGTTAATATTACTTTCTTTTAAACAGTTTTTATTACTCATATAAACTTTTTTATACGATATGAAAATTGTTCATTTTCTGTTATTTATGATCAGCTTGAAAATTTATATGTTTTAACGAAAAGCAAAAATGGGAATTGATTCATATGGAACCTGACAAACATTTAGAGTGAGGATGGGTTTGGAGAACATTATTATAACAATAAAAATAAGCATTAAACGCACAGAAAGATTAACCCTTCTCCTAGTAGCTTAGTTATAAAAAAAAACTACAAAAACTTTAAAGAATCATTAAGAAAAGATAATTAATTACGGAATAGCAGTGATTACTAATCTGTAATAACGTATGAGTGAAATACAAATTCTCTTAACACATTATTATGTTAGTTTTAAGAATTATTATTAGAACCGGAAAAGAATCTTCGTATTACTGATGGTAAATAATGAACGAGGAATTGGATTCATAGAAATTCATAGTTACGTAACTTATTCGTATTATGATGCTGTACTTTTTACCCTTGCCATCATTTCGACACTTGTCATTCTGCATACTATGTATCATATAACGATCTACCGTTCTCTACGTACGCTATTAATACATAACAACTACAGTTGTGTAAACGCAACATACAGGTCACAAGGACTATTCGCAATCTCATTAGTCATTGTTTAAGAATGACAACTTGTTCCTTACCCAGCGATAAACAAGAACGAAGCAACTAAAGCATTAAGTGACGATATCACTTAATAAGTCAATTCCGGGGCATTGTGTTCCAGTGACTCAAGGATTACTAGCATTAATAATACAGAAGAATATGTACTATATGCACCTTACTTACACAGTAACCAGATTATTGTCGAATTTTCAACATTTGAGAAACATACGAATATTACTCACTAACCAACACTCAGTATACTACATAAGGTGAAACCAAGGTGTAAAACATTAAGATCCTAATGATTGGTTATTAGAGTTACCATTTTAACGCCGAAAGTACACGAGATAAGACCTGTTACTTAAAATGGGAACCAAACTACTAGTCAGATTCTTACCTGAGATTAGCTCAGTGGTAGAGCGTTCACCTCTGATGCATGGAGTCCTTGGTTCGATCCAAACTCGAGCCAAGTTTACTTTGTGGTAGACAAACACCGTCTGCGTGGGTTTCCTCGGGGTTCTCCTGTTTCATCACACTTTCTTCATTTCACCATTTCATTTATTTCTCATCATTAACGTCTCCTTTACCCTAACTGGCATAACAGTGGTACGTAAAACTTAAAACTTAAAAGATTTCATTTCATTTCATTTATTACCCGAGATTAATACTCTGACCGATGATCCAATCCAGAAATAAATATTGGGTGCTATACACTACCGTATGTGTTAAGATACACCACCATTGTGATTCCTAGTTTCACGGCGGATATCTGTGATGTATTTAAGAAAAATCCTCCACTTATTCCTGATTTAGTGTGAGACTTCAATCACATAAATTCCTCAAAATCTCTCATTGCATTTTTAGATCACTCTCTATAATTGCCTTTTTTCTTACCTAGTAGTCATCTAAATTCGAATAATGCATTTAATTTTTTTGTTTCATCTGCTTATGTAATCAATTTTAGTAATTTTCTTTCTCTGAAACTATGCAGAAGTAATGGAACCCTTACAGAACTATTCCTCCGTCCGTCTGTCTATGTCTTAACAGGTGACGAAGTAGAAACGGTCAAAGATAGCGGAAATAGTTTAATCATGTGGATTTAGCAACCCAAGAATATGTTCCATCTCCGTTCTTATTCCTCTATTAGAAGATAGATTTGTACCACTTTCGGTTTTTAACGTTAAACGCAATAGAGAAAAGAAGATAAAAGAAAGTGATAAACTTTCTTTCTTATATAGATTCAGTATCATAAGTGTAGATCCCTTCTCAGCTTTTACCACTCCATTAAAACCGGAAGTAATTGTAACCTATTTTAAGTTACGGTTTTAATATTGGTTATCATAAAGTAAAACCGATAAGAAATAGCGAGAAATGGTCTTTGGATATGAATTTAGGGTGCCAAGAAGGTTACATCTCTTTCCTTACCTCTTTATCCCAGTAATAAAAGGCTAAAAGCTGGCACTTCCGACTTAAATATTGATCTCTACAAAAAGAATGGTAAAAGAAGGCAAGAAATGTTTTTTTTTATAATTGTTTTTTTTTTTAAATATGGATTCAGCATTTCAAGAACAGATATCAATTTATCATTTATCTCTCTATGGAACTACCTAGGTAGAACTGGTAGAAATTTATAACTTCCGCTTTGATTATTATTCCTGATAAAGCAAAATCAGAAATAGACATCTTGGAAATTTTCCTTCATATAAATTTACTGGTCCAAGAATAAGATCAATCCAGGGGTAGATTCAGGAAGGGGGGCGATCGGGGCTATCGCCTCCCTCAGAAGAGGAAACTTTCTTATTTTATATATAAATAAAACCCATCCCAGAGTTTGGAGCTCTTAAAAGTAGCTCTAAGTAGCAGTATTATAACCTACCGCCCCCCTAGAAGTCCGTCTTGGATCCGTCCCTGGCTTTAGATCATTAGGTGAATATTTCACCTCCATAAGCTCGGACCGCCCCTACCCCTTGGAGTCTATCCGTCCCCTCCAGGACTCCATCCTGTATCCACCCGTGGTTCAATCTAGGTTTTAATACTTCTATTCAAACCAGAATTATAAAAATCTGTTGGTTTCAGTTTTAATATTACATTTTCATAGATTAGCTTCTCAATTTGAAGCTTAGCATCCCCTTGAGCACCGAGGCTACAAGGGACATCGACCTAAAGCTAACGTGCGATTCTAACGACATGAATTCCCACCGGGAATCGAGCCCGGTCTCCAGCGCCGACTGTAGCCATATAGGCACGCAGAGCACAAAATTAAACAGAACCTATTGTTTGTTATAGAGCTAGCTTCACAAGTGTATGTGGGTTTCATCTTCCTCTTCATCCGCCTATTGAAGCTGGAGGAGATAAATCTATCACTTCAGTTTGGAATATTAAACGTAGTGACTTTACAGGTTTAATTTCTTGAAGAGGCAAGCAAAGGGAAAAAGAGATCTTTTGGGGAATAGTTATTATTATTATTATTATTATTATTATTATTATTATTATTATTATTATTATTATTATTATTATTATTATTATTATTATTATTATTATTATTATATGGAAAGTAATAGTTTGATATTAGTTCACCTACATTTCAATACATGTCTTGGGGCGCACAACGCCACCGGGAGTCTCGCCCCTTGCCTTTCTAGTATCGTCACTTATTGCAATTTCATAATGAGAAACAAAACTCACATGATTGAAATTAGATCCAAAATATGACTTACATGAATAAAACACGCATATTAACTTGAAAAACTGAGAAGGTACATTTTTTTCTACATAATCTGAATTATTTGCTTTCAGTTCATATGTTTTAAAATTGATTTTCACTTCATTATTCAGTTTACATTTAATTCATATTAGTGACCTATATACGTGCTTCTTTTCTGCGTGTTTCATTTTCACTCATTTTGCTAGATGTATTGATTTTTCATTAATATTTTTCTCACTGTTTAACCATTTATTTATTTGTCTTTATTCGATTTTTCTACCTTTATTTAATATTATTCTGTTTACATATAAATTAAAGAAGACAAAATAAAATACAACGAAAGCAATTCCCATACGAAAAGAAAAAAAATGCCATAAATAAAAAGAAACCAACACTAATATACACATGACAGTGTGCACTTCTTTCTCATTGTTTTCGTTCCAATCTCTGCATGTTTTAAACTACCTATAATATTTGTTTACGTCTAATATTTTATAACATGTTATCTGCTATTTTAAATGTTCTTCATTTGTAACAGTTTCTCTTATACTGTTATAACTAGATTCCTGCATTCTTTCATTCCTGCATTCCTGGATTCCTGCATTCTTTTGTTCGTTGAATATAATTTCGCTGCACTCTAATATCAACTGTTCTGGGAACTTCTGTTGTCTACCACATAAACAAATGTTATTGTTTAAAAGTAATATGCTAAGGAACAACTTTTATGGTGTTTGATGACGTTGCTTCCTTTAAACGCTGGTAGCAAATGAGAGGACTGCGGTGTTGCCATGTTTTTGTACATATTGATGTCCATGTGTGCACGAAAGAAACGACTAACCCTTCACTGCTTAGCCTCACGGCAACATCGTATCACACATAGTCTTCATTCGCTTAGCCTAAATGCCATGCATTGTGTCCCACCTTTATACAGAGTATACAGAGGTAGTTTATACAGAGTAATTTTGAGACAACCATGTCTTCCCGTATTAACGTTGCCTCAGTTAAGTGTTCAAAACCTAGCAGGCAAAGGGAAACAGCTGTGGTACTAACAAGTAAGTATATTACCTTTTGTACGTGTCGAAGTCAAATATGGAGACCAGTGACGGACGCAGAATTTTTGTAATGTGGATGCAGGTTGGAGAAAGATTAGGCAGATTAAAACAAAAATACTTACATCATCATCATCATCATCATCATCATTAGTATTCTGCCATTATTGGCAGGTCCTTGCCGCAAGTGAGAAGCTTCGATGCTGAACGGTCTTCAGCTAACCTATTCATCTTCACGTACAACTTTTCTGTTTTGATACCTTCCGTCAACTGTTGCCTCCTTCTCCTCCTCCCTCTCTTTCCTGCCACCATACGCTCTAGCATAATATTAGCATGTACGTAATAAATACGTTTATGCACGTATTTAAAGAAGCTGCATATATGAATATACAATACTTGCATACCATGGATGTATTCAAGGAAATATCTGAGAAAATTTAAGTGTGTTAAGAGTACATGTTTCATAATGCAAACTACTTAAGTACAAATTCAAGATATTCAGAACTGATTGAATTGTAGGAAAAATAAAATACCGGAGTTAATGTGGGTGCAGCTGGACCAACCACAACTACTAAGGCCGTCTCTGATGAGGACTTACTTGTACATCGCCTTTATAGGTTATGTGAGCTTCAATGGCATGTCCCGTGTGTGTGTGTATGTGTTTGGGGAGGAGGGATTCCTTACCCTTCACATTTAGTCGTAAGTGAGTGTACTTTTCATTGGAGAGACACTTATCGTTTCTTCCGTTTATAATTTGATAAATTTGATTATTTGAAAAGAAAACAATATCATTCAATTTTCTAAGCGCACTTATATTAGCATAAGACAGGGACATGTTATATATATGGTGTACCAAAAACAACACCGACGACGTTTGGAAGGTGATTTCTGACACCAAGATAGAAGAAAAAGTATAGGCCAACCTGGATGCACAAATGCTTCCTTTCGGAGTTATAGGCTGCATAAAACATTACAAAAAAAAAAAAAAAAAAAAAAAAAAAAAAAAAAACTTTAAAGGTCTATAGCTCCGAAACTATGGGACCTACCGTTTTCGGCTCAAGATTTCACTTAGAAACTAATATTGTATGTGTCCTATCCAAATATTCAAGTTTCAGAATCCTAAGGTACTTCCGCAACAATTTTTATAGAGGTAGTTGGTGAGTACTTCAAATTATATGTCCGTTGCCAAACTCTCTCTATAAAAGTTGTTTCGTGAGTACCTTAGGACTCTGAAATATGTACTTTTGGATAGTGAAATACTACCCGATAGTGTATCTTTTTGGAATACTACCGGAAACCAGAAAACCTTTCATGCCACAAGTACTATTATCTCGCTTTTCCCTGCTCTTTGGTTGATTAAAACATTCTACACCATTTTGTATGGCAAACTCCAATGTTTCAGTGTAGAGACGCAATGAATTTTCTTCTGTTCTAAGTTTTTTTCATGGCTCCAATAACCAAACAAATAGGTAGCTGGCCATCTGCTAGGTCCTCCTCCTCCTTGTAGAAAATTATCAGGCCACTAGTAATTCCCATAATCTTGCTAAAAACAATCAAGCATGAAACAATTGCGAATGATTTTAGTTTGTCCGCAATACCCTCAACTTCAGTAGTCTTCTTAGCATCCTTACCCTCTAATGCAGGGATTATAGCTCCATAATTCTTTGTCAAAGCGTTCAGTGAACAAATACCGGCATGTGAAGCCCAACGAATGTCTGAAAGACCAGGTATACTGGATTACTCCAAATCTAACGCTGTCCGAGCTTGCTTTATCGTCTATAAGGTTTTACACAAAGAAATAATTATGCAAAGTCTGCAATAAATCAAAAAGGTATTTGCTTGTTCGAACGAACAAACTTTTACAATTATTAAATTTAACTGGTGCACATGGCATTGGATATACAGTGCGAGGGGATGAGACTTCCGAAATAACTTTTGCACACCACCTATGTGGTCTCTCATAACACTTGTCCCATCGTAAGCTTGCCCAATACATTTTGAGCCCTTATTAACACCTACAGAAGCCAAAGTTTCGATAATTGTTTTCGATATGTATTCAGCATTTACCTCAAATTTCAAAAAGTGCTCTACTGTTTAAGAATTTTTCACGTATTTCACGAAAACACTAAGTTGTTCAGAAACACTAATATCTCGCGTTTCATCAGTTATAACGCTGAACTTTCCTGTGACATTCAGTTCACTTACAATGACATTGATGATTTCCTCAGCGCGGCACAAGATAACTTCATTTTGAATTTCTGGGTATAAATATACCTAAGTGGTATTTCCTGGCGCTGCATAGTCTTAAAAAAAAAAGTTAAAACATCGTAACAACTAGAATATTTGCAAGAAATTATCTTTATTTAAACTGTTGTCATCTTCATCGTTGCCTCGGAAAGCCAATCCCTGTCGACCCAAATGTACCACAATCGCCACTAAGCCTATACATTTTGAGCACTCGCGACAGGCAGTTATTTCTTCTCTAGATACGTGGTTTTGTTGATCCAAAACATCTCCAGTTTCTTTGGACCTCTGAAAACAAGTCATTCACATCAATGTTTTGCTGTGAGGTGCTAGCAATTTTCTTAGTTTCTTCCTTATCAACAGCATCCGAATAAATATTTTCCTCAGCGACAACATGCACCTAATCAGTTTCGCTGCATGTACTCCTCAATTGTCTCTCACTTTTTACATGTGAAATAAAATATCCAGATTTTATAAACTTCTCCATATTTAACTTAATTTCAAGAACACATACATAGCAAACTTAACACTCCATGTTCAGTAAGAAAACAAACTCTTTCTCGCTCAGCCTGTTGCCAGCGCCAGTACATTTAGTGGTCTAAATTTTTTCATCTGTTTTGCCAGAATCATTGTTAAATATAATAAATATACAAAAGTAAATCTACACTCAATACCTTCTAGTAAAACAATTAAAATATAAAATACTATGTTGCAAACCTCAGCAATGGGGGAGAGGCATCTTGGTAGCCTTTGGGTCGAATCGACCTTTCAGTTTTGTCTTAGTTGGTTATAAAAAGTGCATTCGTACAGATTTTTAGCGACTATAAGGCTGGAATCACTCTAAGGTCTGGAAGAACCTCCCAATGTTAACGAAGATGACGCCCAGCCCCCAAAGTTACTGATTTTATACACTTATTACGGTTCACTTAACGCTTAAGAAATAGCCTATAAATAGATTTTAAAAGTAACCTTTTCTTAGAAGTATGAATCATTTGAGTTTACTATGAATATTTTTTTCATTTATTGTCGGATCAAAACTGTAACATATAATTGTAAATAAATATTTGGGAGGGCAAGCCAAGATTTGGGGAGGGCGGTGCCCCTCGTGTCCCCCTTAGCTACGTCCCTGGCATAAGAATGAATATATATAAAGTGTTCCTGTATAAAGTCCAAGGTGTTATCTTGTCCATTCGTTTCTGATACGTATACACAAGATAATAGTTTTTTTTTTTTTTTTCTGGAATTACTAAACTGCACAAATCAGCTTTCTATATTAAGAGTAATGATCATGAACAGCAATTCTACATGGAAACTGTAGGGTCAAGATCCTCGTAATGCTTTTGTGGGATGGAGAGAAGGAAAGCGAGTTCAGATCTTAAATGCTCCACCCTACTTTTAATGACAACACAAACAATATTGTTGTTATTTGTCTTACTGTAGTCAGTTGTTCTTAGTTCGGTCTGCAGTTTAACATCGTTATGAAGGAAAGGGAGAGAGAAGTATGTCTTTCTCTTGTGTTTAGATTGTCATTTGTTGTAATATTATGTACTAGCAAATACTCCAACGTGTTACAGAGGAGGGCAATATACCACGTGTTTCCTTCTGCACCTTTCATATAGATAGGGCTATAGGATGCGTGTGCACTCGAAGTGTAATACGAAATACGAACACCTCGTATTTGCATCATAGTGAACAGGGGCGGACTCGGATAAAAATTTCACTGTGGAACAATTCCACCAACCGGCCCCTTTCAAAGAAAAGTAGCCCCTATTGTTTTGTTATCCAATGCTAATTTTTTATAATTTTATATTTTAAAATTCGTCCTTTATAAGCTAAGAAATATATGCTATTGTAAATGAAACTATATTCAATTCGAGATAGGTCTACTTTGTGCTTAGTATTCTCAATGTTTCTTCAGTTTCCAATATATAGCACAGAATCGTCACAATTTTATATCTATTCTACTGTTTTAAGAGAAAGATTTTTTTGTGTATTTAGCTTTTTATTTTTAACTTCATACAAAATAAAATTTTGGGAGTTGGCTGGCTGTTATATATTTTAACCTTTTTACATTACAGACCTTGTCTGAGAGTTATGCAAAATAAAGAACATTGTTGTATTTCGAAAGTGGAGGCCTATAACATCATTAAAGAAATCAATTTTAAATTGGAAATTAAGAAATTAATTATTTTGACTGTTCAATAGGCATACATTTTAAAAATGTTTTACAGATATAGTCTACATCTTTCGATTTGGTCATACTGTACTGTCTGAAAGTCGGGGGCATCATTTCAAACATCGCTTGAGGGGGGCAAAAGCACGACCGACATAAGATCTTCACGATTTGCACTAGTATATTACTAGACAATCGATTAAAATACATGTATTCCTCAAACTCTTGGAGGGGGCAATTGCCCCCTTCTGCCTCCTAAATGACGCCCCTGCTGAAAGTCTTCTAGATCTACCGGCCCCTTGGAATTGTAATGGACCGGCCCCTGTGGAAAGCTCCACAACTCCACTATGGTCAGTCCGCCCCTGATAGTGAACCACCTTCTCCTTTATTTTCCCATTCAAATCAAACATCAAAAAGCACTGAAATACGTGTTTATTGAAAATTGAAAGTCCAAATGCGAAATTTCATTTCTCTTAAGGGAAGGCATTCCGAGATATGGGCATCTAATTATAATAATTGCAATCCCCACTATTTTCTTCCTTCTTAGGTCAAAAAATCCAAGAACGCTGAACCACATGTTTAATTATTTTAACTGAAACAACCAAATAACAAAATTTCATGTCTGAAACCTTAAAGCTTTCCGAGATGTGAGTGGACATCTTATTATAATGTCTACCTCTATTTCCCCCTTCTTTCTCAGTCAGTTTTCCAAAAGTCCTTCCTTAGTGGTACCTCACGCCACAAATCTTAGATACTGTTCAAATTTCAAGTCCTAGTTCAAGCAGTTTGGCCTAGTCGTCGGTCAATCTGTCAGAACTCCTTTCATTAACCGACTTTTAAAAAGGGGTTATCAGTTTGATCTGAATGTATGCATGTATGTTCACGATTATTTCGAGAACCGTTGCTCATATTTTTACTAATCGTATAAGCTTTCTCCCAAGAAAAGTTCTTACGTGTAAACTATTTGAAATTTTTTGATAATTAATTAATTAATTATAATTGCCTCCTTGTTTAGAAGATACATTGAATTTATCCTGTAGATTATGCAGCTCCGTACGTTTCTAGAGTATTTTGGGTTGCTTACCAACATACACTGCGTCGGTTACTCAACATGTTTCCAGTCTTATTCATCTGATTCCCCCTTCACAAACTTTGCATATACTTCACGCCCTTTCTCCCCCGTTATTTTTGGTCGTTGGTTATATGTGGTTCTCGGCTGACCCCTTCTGCGGCTTCAGATACAGCTTTGAATTTTCAGATCTTTAATAATAATAATAATAATAATAATAATAATAATAATAATAATAATAATAATAATAATAATAATAATAATAATAATAATAATAATAATAATAATAATAATAATAATATCCTATTCTCACTAGTTTATATTTGTTTCCAAAAGTACTTCTGCATACCATTGTTCATTATTATTATTATTATTATTATTATTATTATTATTATTATTATTATTATTATCGTAGCCTACTTTCAAACACACTGACAACCCTTTTGACAATAATTAATAATTAAATATGTAATTTATAATAAATGGCTCTAAAAACGAAGAGTTCAAAGATCAGATCGAAAGAGATCAGAGTAGTATTTAGTATTTATTTTTGGCATTGTTGGTAACAAATCAACAACCAAAATTAGTTATTTTGAAGTTGATTAATGATCGAGTGATAACGGACTCTTTTCTTTCTCGTTTCAACAGTATCGCTATTGTGCTGCTGAATAACAGGAACCATTCGCAAGTTATTGCTCGTTTCATTAATTTTCCAGGCAGATGTTTTGTTGTGAGAATTTTATTTTGTGGTGTTGTGAATGTTGAATTGGGTTTGTAATTTGTCGTTTGCGTCAGTGTGATGTGAAATAAAATGTCAACTTCCAGTTCAAAGAGAAGATTGTATAGTAAAGACTATATCAGGTATGGTTTTATGTTCATTGAAAAAGATGGCAATCAACTCCCACAGTGTTATACTGTCCTTAGGAATGATGCTCTCCACCTCGTCCGATTGGAAAGATAATTGTCAACAGTGCATCTGGCGCTCATAGACAAATATAAAAGTTTTATTATTATTATTATTATTATTATTATTATTATTATTATTATTATTATTATTATTATTATTATTATTATTATTATTATTATTATTATTATTATAAAAATAATACTCCCTGAAAGGTATGAAGTTGGAGTAGTCTGGAACCTTTCACTAGCAAAATGAAAAGGTGGTGGAAGCACCTTTCGACGTCTTAGTGTCAAAAGAACGTATCTACAAAAATTGTTTTTTATGAGACACAAATACTGTATCTCTGACATTATCAGAGCTCTAACGTTTCTTTCTGTAAAATAATTATAAGTCAAACTTCCTTGTTAAAAATTGTTGATCAAACAAAAAGCGTTTTGGATGATCAAAAACTAAAATCAAATACGAAAAAAAAATCCAATTTTTACAAGCGCAGCATGCAGGCTCTGTTTCATAGTTGGCAAAAGTGCATAACGAATAGTGGGAACTATGTGGAAAAATGACAGTCTGATGTACCTGAAATATTGCTCTGTTTAGCTGTGCTGTTGTTATTTATCAATCTCCATTAGTTTCTAAGAAAAGAATAAGCATTACTTGCGGAACGACCCTCGTATATTTGTATTTTCTCTTCCATATCTTGCTTTATTGAAATATTAAATAATCTCAATCTCAAACTCCAATTTAGAAACACGAACATATTAACCTCTTATGACGGGATAGACCCGAGCTTTCATGAAAAAGATCCTACTGTGGAAATTTCTGAATGCTTCTACGCCCAATTTTTTATATTTTCCTCGATTAAATGAATTTCTTGACAATTAAAGAGTGTAATTTAAACCATATGAAGAGACAATATCATTAGATAAACACCTTTCATTGTTAATGTGGATTTACTTTCATATTAAAATTCAAAAGGAAGCAATTAAATTGAAATGCGATTGAGGTGCCAAAGAACTGTTTAACTCAATGTCTTTGGAAGAACTTTGGGTTTGTTTCCTACCTGTTTACCCAAGAGTAGCAAAAGAAGTCATAAGTTCTTGTGCAGTTCTCGACAACTTACCTCTGTGAATCAGAATTTTCGACGCTGACCACAATAAAATCAAAGTATCGCAACCGTTTAGGAGTGGAAGGTGATCTGACAAGGAACAGACATGAACGTGTCAACTGGATATCCGAATCAAACTTAGTCCATTCGATAAACATAATAAAGATATGATCATGCATAAAAAATTAGGTGCCATGGACAATGGAGTAAGTCCGTGGGGCCCATTAACTATGTTAGTAAACAAAATCGTAGACTCGCAGTGGAATAGCTATTGCTTCAACACTGTTCATCGCAAAGTCATGGTTTATAGTTAATTCTCCGTTCGTTCCGTTCCTTGTGAGATGTGCTTTGTCGAGCTTATTACCATATTAAGAAACTTATGAAGGAGCAGCAATGTCAACCATCACAGTTTTTCTTGCCCTTACTTGATACGTTTCTAAACTCCATGTTATACACTGAAATAGCATTTTGTACTTATTTTTGATAATTTTGTGAAATAATAATAATAATAATAATAATAATAATAATAATAATAATAATAATAATAATAATAATAATAATAATAATAATAATAATAATAATAATAATAATATCTTTGTGAACAATGAAAACAGTGGAGGCCGGTGGATTGTGGTTTCGGGTGTTGCAGTACGAACGATAAGAGATAGAAGATATAAACTTGACTCAGTGACTAATCAGCATAACTTTAGATGCAAATGCTATGTGACGTTAAATTAAATAAAATTCTGTTTTTTAAAAAATAAAAAATGCAGAACATTTTATCCGATTAATCACCTTAATTAATTAGTAAGTTCATTCTCCTCTCTTTGATGGAGCAAATCTGTCTAATACATGCTGGTTGTACTCTGGTATTCTTATTGTCAGGTACTTTTCGATGGAAAGCATAACCAATGGTGAAAACCTTTCTTGGGACATTCAATTCCTTGAAAGTGTCAATTCTTTCTAATGTGGAAAAAAAAAACTTTTCGTCTTTTGCTGACGCCATAGGTACAGTTAATATTAATTTCAGAAGCTTTGTAGATTCACTAAATATTTTTTCTAGATTATTGCGAACGATTCATTCTAGCAAACTCAGTCCCTGACAGTGATCCGAATTCCTCTTCAGCGTTGACTGAAGGGAGTTCGTAGCAGAGATTAGTGTTATAAAAAATGTCCATTGAACACACTTTATTCACAGTTTATCCAGGAAAATTTAAAATAAATTGAGGAAATGTATCTGGTACAAACAACACAACTGCCACAAGATATCCTGTAAATTTAAACCTTTTTTTTTCGAACACTCTCCTGAATTGCCCTTTGCTTGTTTTGTCTGAGCCTTAATTGCAAATTTTTCCTCAGTTGAAAGCTGGCCAATGTTTTTTGTAAGTTATTTACAGAAGTCATGGTATACAATTTATTCAGAATTTGTAGGTTATTTACAGAATTAAAGCACATCCAATAAAATTAAACCTAATAATTAAAAACCAAAACAGCTGATACAAAATAGGTACTGCTATATGAATTCCGAATGTCACATATTCATACATCAACACACACACACATATGCGTAAAAGAAAAAAAACTACATTCCAAATCATCCGTCTTGGTTGTTACGCAATGCACGATGAACACAATATACTCCCATATGAGGTGAAACAATGCTTACCAATGTGATATGTTCTGGAAAGGAAACTTTGAAACCCGCCGGATTTAGGATCAGCATGTAACAGAAGCCAAAAATCAAAGAACATCAAAGCAAACAGCACTGGCAGTTCTACACCCAGAAATGTTAACTGGGAGGGGTCCAAAGTATTTGAGGGAAGTCCAATACGTCTACATAATATGGAACCTGTCTTATACTGCACCCGAAAAGACGATAAGTAATTCTTACTTACTGTCATCTATATTTTTAGAGAAAATGATAGAACGATTATTTTTATAAGAAAAGAAGAGTACATGATGAGGCGTAAAATAAAATATTTAGCCTACATCAATCGTTTCTCTGTTAAACAAGTATAGTTCATTAAGAAAGTCTACAAATGTTAGTCAAGTTTCAAAATTTTTGGGAGGTCCGGACCCGGTGGACCCCTCGTGGCTACGCCCCTGAGCATTGCTAACTAGTCCCAAAGTCCCAAATTCAATGTAGCGTTCCCCATCATACAGTTTTATGTGGAAATTATCAAGAGTATAAAATATACTTATTTTATAAAAGAAATATGTTTATACTAAAATACTATCCACAGAGGGGGCGATTCTATATACTGACTTATTAATATTTGTTTCACAAATTACTATAGAAGAAGCCTTCATTATCAATATAAGCTAAGAATTAACTTGTAAATGCGGGTCTACTTTCATTTGTTTTCTCCTCTACTAGATATTTTCTTTCTTATTTTGTAATTCTGCAATCCCTTTTTTCAATTGTCATTATATTGATTTGCTTCAGTATAGTCCCGTAATTTAAAAATATGAATGCATAAAAACAAATTCCATTTGTTAATTGCTAGTGAAAAAAAATTCAGAAATCTTATTTAGCGTAAAAAACCTTCTCGTTCACTGGAAAACGTGCTGTGTTGCAGAAGCACTGCAACGACCAGTCCCTTTAACTTCTGAGATAGGGGAAAGGAGACTTAACATTTGCTCCAATTGCCGCGCTGAAGGAATCTGGTCGTTGTATGCTCGCTGCAACAGAATGTAAATTAGAGACTCTGTGACGGATTATTTTTCGCTTTTTAAAACGGATTAACGGAACGGACAGTTACAGAAGTAAAAAATATGTTATTTAAAGTGTATATATGCAAGTATTAAAAAGTATTATTTCTGTTCTTTACTACTATTGACAATAATATTTTTTCTTGAAATACTTTGGTCGTTGCGCAACGCTGCAACACTAACATTAGCCGCTACTAAATGAAAACAAATGAAGGAATTGTCAAAAAAATGATAGAATGAATAAAATGTTCCGGGAGAATACTCCTCAAAGAAACCCTCTGCTTATGTTGTTGGTTGTACCACTGTTAAGAATATGTGTCACAAATTAGGAGAAATCAAACAACAACAGACACAGTCTGCTATTTAACAGCCTATATCTTTCATATACTGTACACTCTCGTAAATAAATAATCTAATCTAGAAGAATAGAAAATATCAACTTCATCAGATTGACAACCAACGACATACTTTTAACGCCATAAAAAAATAATTTTCTCGAAAACTACGCATCGGAATGTATTCTCAAGCATGTTATTTTGTTCAATTTGATGTGGTCTATTAATTTGATATGTTTTACCTTTAGACGATATTATAGTTAACCCCTCTCTCTCTCTCTAGCCAATGAAAACCGGAGGTTCAATAGCGCGTTCACAAAATATCTCCACTGACTTCTATCCTTAGCCAGCTGGATCCAGTTTCTACTTTGTATTTTTACTTCTACGAAATCCATCTTAATATTGTCCTCCCACCCGCGCATAAGTCTTCCTAAGGGTCATTTTCCGATTGGACCTCTAGTTAAGACTGGCAACGTTTCATACTTTCTCCCATTTTGGCTACATGGTGTGCCCATCTGAGCCTCCTAGATTTGATGATTCTAACAATGTTTGGTAAACCGTATAAATTATGTAGTTCTTCATTATGAAGTTTCTGCCATTCTTCATTCTCGTTTCTCTTAGGTCCGAATATTCGTCTTAGGATTTTGTTCTCAAGTACTTTCAGTTTATGTTCTTCCCTCAGAGTAAGCGACCATATTTTGCAACCATACAGAACAACAATTATGATGATCGTTTTATATATTTTAAGCTTCAGATTCCTCGACAGAATTCGTGACAAGAGATTTTGAGCTGAATAATAATACGAATTCTCTACTTTTAGTCGACATTTAATTTCATCGTAAATATGGGTTTCATCTGTTAATATTGATCCTAGATATTTGAAACTCTCGATTTTATCAACAGTATTATTTGATATTTTAACACATCCATAACTGACCGTATTGCGATTCCGACGAAAAACCATGTATTTAGTCTTCCCTGCGTTAGCACTTAAACGCATGTCATTGCAAGCGTTTAATAAGACTTCTTCATTTCTTTCTATTGTTCTCCTATCATTCCCTATTAAATTTACATCATCAGTATACACCATAACCTAGTAAATATCATTCAGCTCTAGACTCTGTTTACTATCTTTGATTTTCCTTTCTGTAGCATACTTCAGTATAAAGTTGAGTAATAATGACGAAACGCATCTTCTTGTAAACTAAATTTAGGAATTAATCGTAACTTTCTGCTATATCTTTTATCCTTCTACGATTATGCTCCAAGGCTGAAGGAGATAGTGATGATATTAATGAACGAAATGATGACATGAAGAAAGTGAAAGGAAACGGAAAATCCCCGAGAAAACCCACGCATACGATATTTGTCTACATACAAATCTCATTTGGTGAGCCTGGGGTATATCTCATTACCCATAGTGTCATAACGAAAATTTCATTAGTGTATCCGTCATTGTGTATACTTCATTTCATCTTAATATGTATCACTTCCAATATTCAGGAATAAATTCAAAGTCATTGGAAACCATAAACATTAATACTTTTACTCAGCGCCTTAACTTAGATTTTTTCTGGGGTGGAAGCATTAATACGCGTATTTGGGCCCCCTAGAAAAAGTTGTTTTTCGAATTCTTAAGCCCCCTTTTCCATCTTTCTCTTACTCTTTATGGGTCCCCCGGAGCCTGAGGCCCCTCCTGCACAGCAAGGTTTGCGGGGCCGTTAGTTACGGCCCTGGGCCCGTTCCATACATGACTAATTAATTAAGGGGACAAAGTTGACAAATCTCAAAGCCAAACCAATAAATATTATTTCTTGTACCCCTAACAGTAGACATTTTTTTATTGAAATGGGCCCACGACTCTTTTTTTTAAAAAAAAAAAAACTTTTTGTGTACTGTTCTGTTTATCTAATGTAGTGAACCTGTTTGATGCTTCATTTATAATTTCATGCTCGTATCATATATGGAGTAAGAAAATTTTGTCTTAAAATGGGCCCCCCTCGAACGGCGGAAAGCTCCCTTGGGGGGCAATTGCACCTGCTGCCCCCCACAAGTTACGGCCCTGCTTTTACTACACAGACAATTAGCAATATTTCAAGAATACAAGAAGACAGTTTTATGAAGCTTACTATTGCAGTTTCATAAACGATTTTTTTAAAGGTGAAAGTTTGTCGCGTGCTAAGACACTAGTATTGAGTTCATTCTGCAATATTTCTTTTACATGGTCATTCTCTAGGCCATTTTTGCGTCACAGACACTTCCATTATAAAACCTGTACGTTAAAGGGGACAAGGCAATGGTGGAGTGCGTCGTAAATATGCAGAAGGAACTAATTACTACACATTTAATGAGTTAGGTCTGTTAAAAATTTTAATTGAACTTGAAACAAGCTGTCTAATATGTTAATGTGGCAGAACAGCTTTTCTAGAAGGTATGCTGAAGGTGTAAATATTTATGTATAATATATTATGTATTATCTTAACCGGCTCTTGAAGGTAGACTCTTTTTTGAGTATTTGAGGGACAACATATTGTACAGCCACCTGTAAAATTACTTAATAGGCCTATATATATGACTTAAACCGGTATCTAAATCAGTAAGCACTTTTGTGGAAAATTTGTTCCAAAGTACAGCTCAAAATGATTACAAATAAATAAATAAGTTAACAAAATAAAATAAAATAAAATAAAATAAAATAGTTGCTCATTCGTCCTTCATACATGCCTAAATCATAACATACACATGTAGAGTTCCTTGAAGTACATTACTGGCTAGGATAGTAGTATTGTGCCATACATAATAAATAAATAAATAAATTTCTTTCGAATGTCTTCTCCCTCACAATCTCATTCAAAAGTTTTTCAAAGATTAGGTATAGACAGTGGCGTAGGGAAGGGGGGCACAGAGGGTCCGCCCCCCGAAAAAGGTCCAACAATGTACTTTGGTACTTTGATGTTTGTAATTTATATATATATATATATATATATATATATATATATATATATATATATATATATATATATATATATATATATATATATATACACACACACACACACACACACACACACATATATATATATATATATATATATATATATATATATATATATATATATATATATATATATATATATATATATATATATATATAATTTTTCTACATGTACCTATAACAGCACTTGCCCCCCCCACAACACATCCTGGCTACGCTACTGTGTATAGATATGAAAATTCCCAATAAACACGTTTGGAAGTAAAGAGTTTTGAACAATGTGTTATTTCTTCGACTGTTGTTGTTACTAATATTACTCAGGGGGTCATCTCAGACTTCGCTTGAGGGGGGGCAAGAGCACCACCAACAAAAAACTTCAATGTTTTGTACTAGTGTATTAGTGGACAATCGATTAAAGTATATGCATTTCTCAAATTCTTGGGGGAGGACAATTGCCCCCCCTGAGCCCCCCCTAAATGACGCCCCTGATATTACTTATCAAACAGTAGAATAGAGTGATTTTAGGATCTATAGAACTGTAGCAAAGAACGTTCGACTGTAAGGTTTTATAAAAAAATTCTTATGAAGCAATGGGTTAGTTCAGTGGTTCTCAACCTTTTTTGACTGTCGGCACACTTTACTGAACATCCAGGAGGACATTGCGACACACTTGTTTGATATGTTTTATTGTAAATAATAATAATAATAATAATAATAATAATAATAATAATAATAATAATAATAATAATAATAATAATAATAATAATAATAATAATAATAGTTTTTATAATGACTTTAAATAGCACTGAACACTATTGCTACCGCTGGAAGTGTTGGTATAGTCTGTCTCGATTTTAGCTAATTATTAACAAATTCTTAATGATTTTTAAATTTCAAAATTTCGCGACACACCTTAGGGGACTGAGTAACACATCAGTGTGTCGCGACACATTAGTTGAGAACCACTGGATTAGTTGTTCAATTGATAGGTAGAATTCTCCATTCAAGCACCAAAGATCATGGGCTCCCGAAGGGAAGGGCAGGGTGGGCCTCGGGCTCCCTTCTGGCTCACGAAAACGCAATATAGCAAACCAATCATATTAAATACCAGACGTAATGTAGCAACCATGAAGATGGGCCCCTCCCTAGAAAATTTTCTTCGGGCGCCCCTGCCAAAGATGTCATTATTTAAAGTAAATTCAAAACACTCCTTGGTCATGGAATCTGAGACAAGTATGCCATCAAGGATTGAATCCAGGAGTACGTACACAGAAATCACGCACGTTAGCAACTTGGTCATGAAGGAACATGTGACTAGATACTGTAAGTGAATAAATGTTAAAACACTCCCACGCTTGAGAGATAGCTATAATACACGTGGTTGCATTAAGGAATTACCATTCTGTTATTGCCGAGGTAAACTCCTTCTGAATATTAAAGTTATTATTAGAAATGAATACAAGGAGTTTTGAATGATGTAAACAGCCAGAATAAGTTTTTCTCAATCGTTATGTTTGTTCTTTACCTTTAGAGTAAGGCACAGTGGAAATATCTTTCGTATTCTTGATAACTATGTTCTTAATTTTTTGCATCGGCATGACATGAGAGTAACAGTCTACGGTCTATTTCTGATACCAATAGTCAACAATAACATGCTCACTGTTCTTTTCTCATCTTTGTGGGAAGTACGTGCATTGTAGTGTAGGTCAGTGTGAATGCAGACTTTAAGAAAAATATGCTTATTTTCCATTTTAGCTTACCTGTTTTGCATAGTACAGTACAACTCGTTTTATTTGTCAATGGAAATGCGAACCTCTGCTGGTCATCTTGGTAGTCATAGAAATCACAATTGAAAACTGACTAGAGATTTTGAGAAAGTAAGAAATTCGTTGTGGTTCAAATTTTTCTCTGTTAAGTCGTGACTGAGTATAATGTCGTGACAAGTTCTGGCACTGCGGTGAACTGAAAAAATAAATTAAAGCTGAACAACTTGACGCATCAGTCATTTCGGAATGCTTTTAGGACAATACCCCCTCCCCCATAGATTGAAGATAATCTCATTCTTTTGAAAATAACAAAAAGGTGCTATTGTATTTGGTGAAATGAATTGAAATCGGTATAACAATAATAATAATAGTAATAGTAATAATAATACATTCTACAATATTATTACATTTATTAGTGTTTGACAGGAAAAATATGTTCGAAGACGACACATATAATAATCACTAGATCTAATTATACAGAATAAGATTATTTACGTGTGAGCGTAAATGTTCATACGTATTTTTCGAGAAAATGGAGGAGAAAAAAATTCGTAAATTTAAAAATTGATGCTTAATGAGAACCACGCCATTTTTAGAAGTGAAACTGATTAGGATCTTCGTTAGGACACTAGCAAGACAATAGCACATAGTATAGTTAATTAGAAAAGAGCCTACAATTGAGCGACTCGGGCAAACATAATGATATATCACATTTTCTAACTTTCGACTCATCTGGAGAAGATTCACCGCTCCCAGGCAATTCAATGCAATGACACATACAAAACAAGCTTCCACTATTATCTACAGATACATTTCCCAAATTAAACTACCTACATACTGTTCTGTTATTCAATCCCAACCTACTCCACCTAATAACTCACTTTCACGGGAAGTGGCGCTTGACATTATGTTCACCCAAGCCTCTCATTATTATTCGCCTTGAATATTAAATTTAACTGTTTAACTGAAATATTAGAGCTACCTCGTGGCTATATAGCAGCATACACGCCTTTGGTACGAGAGCACCAGTAGGAGCTTATATGAACTAAGAAAAATCCGTTATCCTGACAGCAGTATTGTACAAATATACGGTATGCATATGTTTACTACGGAAATTTGGACGGAGCATATGTTATCCATGTGCTACATACGTCCTGCTTTTTCCCTCTTAGATGTTACATCATGCCTTGCAGGATGTCTAATAGTCTTCCGTATATTACATACGTCAGCTATATGTTATATACGTCCTTCCCGTCTATATAAACTTCATTCATTCATACAAAATGTAAGTATAGATGGAACACTTATGCGGGAAGTATCATAAAATGTACACTCATGTCCAAAATTATTGTCGCATATTTATAACTGTCTTCTTGTAAGAATATAATTTGATAATGATGTTTCAGGTCACTTCTAATACTGATACTATGTGTATAATCGGTAAATGTATATTTGTGGTAAATTTCATAGGGAAACAATTATAAATACGAAAATTAGAATGAGTAAAACAAAATTTTGCTAAATGGAGAAGAGTTTTATTTTCGTTTTATTGTTCTTATTTACTGTTCTTTTGACAAAAATGCATGTCTTTGCCGATTATACATATACTAACATTATAAGAAATACCGGGTGAATTCATTATCAAATTATATTCCTAGAACAACATATTTATAGACATGCGACAATAATTTTGGACATGAGTGTACGTTTTTAGTGATACGTTTGCTGCAAAATGAAATGAAACTGAAATCTTTTAAGTTTTACGTCCCAAGCTTATGCCGGTTAGGCTAAAGGAGACGGTGATGAAGAGAAATGAATGAAATGGTGGAATGGAGAAAGTGGGAGGAAACGGGAGAACCCCGAGAAAACCCACGAGCGCGGTGTTTGTCCACCACAAAGTCTACACGGCGCGAGCTGGTATCGAACAAGTGATCCCAAGTACCGGAGGTGAACGCTCTACCATTGAGCTACCGCGCCCCCACGTTTGCTGCAGGACGTTGCCCGGATGTAAAATACGTTATTACGTACGCCACATAGTTTTTATCTCTGTGGCTCGGATCCCTCGTTAAGTTGAAGGTCCATATCTCATATAGTTTATGAGATATGGACTTAAATAATATAGTGCTGCTGAAAAGGATGCTAAATTCAAATCAATACAATACGACTAGGGGTGCGCACGAGACGAGTCGAGACAGGATTTTCATGACAAAATTCGAGTCGAGACACGACTCTTCCAAATAGAGAAATATACATTTTTCGAGTCGAGACATCATTGTTACAGCACATTTTCGAGACGAGACAGCCACAAATCTTGTCTCGTGCGCATTCCTAAATACGACTGAATTGTTGTACACATATGAGAGACATATCAGTCGATGGATCACATACAGCTAAAAAAAATAAGGTACTTGAGGGTAAATTTTGATGCGTAGTTTTTGAAAAGATCGAAAAAGACGAACTTTTTTGGTGCCAAATAATGTATGTCGTTCATTGCCAAAAAGTGAGAGTTTCTAATTTGCTGGAAGAAATGGTTTATTTATATACTATACCATTTAGGAAATACCTTGTATCTGTTGCCTTTCCCTTTTCACAACTATTACATACATACCCCTTTACGCGCATACTGTTTGTAAATAAAAGAATACAAAACAAGTTGTAATCAAGGGGTCTACATTTTTTTCCTTCTTTTCTTACGACAGAAAATGTAGATCCAGCAGGGAATTCGTGTTATTATTCAGTTCAAAATTTCTTGTCGTCACGAATTCTGTCGAGGAATTTGAAACTTAAAATATGTAAAACGATAATCATGCCTGTTGTTCTGTATGGTTGCGAAACATGGTCACTTACTCTGAGGCAAGAACATAGACTGAAAGTATTTGAGAACGAGATCCTGAGACGAATATTCGGACCCAAGAGGAACGGGAATGAGGAATGGTGGAAACTTCATAACGAGGAACTACATAATGCATACGGTTTACCAATCATTGTTAGGGTCATCAAGTCTAGGAGGCTCAGGTGGACAGGTCATGTAGCCAGAATGGAAGAAAGTAGGAACGCTTTCAAAGTCTTATCGGTCAAGACCAATCGGAAAACGATCATTGGGAAAACCTAGGTGCAGATGGGAAGACAATATTTGATGGATCTCGGAAAAATAGGAATACAAAGTAGAAACTGGATGCAGTTAGCTAAGGATAGAAGTCAGTGGAGAGATTTTATGAACGCGGCATTGAACCTACGGGTCCCATAGGCTATAGAGTTAGTTAGTTTAAATGTGGATCCTATGATGAATACGAATAAAAGAAATGAAGGTCATTATTCAGAGCAGGTAGATAGGAAGTCCACAGTTTCTTTGATTTCCTTCCTATCTTCGTTTTCTGTTCATGTTATGATAATTCTTTAATTGTATGCCAAGGTCACGCAATGTGGCTTTTCCTTTCAGCTGACGGAAGTTACTTTTATTTTTTTCTTTCTATCAACTTGTTTCCTAATTTCATAATGTTTGATATAGGGCATGTCCTGAGATAGAATGACAAAGGGTCAGGATTTGAATTGTCAGAAGTGCAATCTAAGATATTTTTTTCGTACTCTATCTATCTATCTATCTATCTATCTATCTATCTATCTATCTATCTATCTATCTATCTATCTATCTATCTATCTATCTATCTATTTATCTATCTATTTATCTATCTATCTATCTATCTATCTATCTATCTATCTATATGAATTACAGAACCTGTTTGTAAGTACTAGATACAGTGGCGTAACAATGACCTTTTGCCCCCCTAGGCAAACACCCTAGTGGCGCCCTCTCATCCATCGAATAGATCCCATGCATGGCTATCTATAAATTATGCGTACGCATAGAAATTGTCATAAACCGAAAATTATCAGTGGGAGGGTATCGACCATTTTTCTTTTTGTATTGTTGTGGTGTCTTAAAAGTAAACTTGACAGAGTACCGTGTTTATTAAAAATGTACTAACCTAGACTCTAAAATTCGGATGTTTTTTTTTCTTGCATTAGTAGTGTAAATAAACATTAATGTATCAACCAGTATTACCAAAAGGATTTCAAATAAACATGGGCGCCGGAACCGGGGGGGCAAGGGGGGCAGTTGCCCCTCCTGAAATTTTCAGAGGGGGCAAGATACTCGTTTTGCCCCCTCACTTTCAGACTGTAAAACACATCACACAACACTGAAAGAACTAAATTTTGCTTTTTATGGTAATGTGAAAAAATTCTCTATTCCAGATTCATCTTTCTCTTTGAAACAAGGAACCAGGCGCTTTTTCTGCCCCCATGTTAGACAGAAAGAGTTAGGAAAAAGAATTGAAAATTCTCTTTATTTCCATTGGTGTACATTCTCAAAACACTGTAAATTCTTTAAAAATTGTTGTTTAAGTAATCGTAAGTCTGCAATATAAACGAGTCGCCGAGCGAGATTTTAAAGTTTGAAAAATATAACAGTTGAAATGTAACAGGACATTTAGGGCCTAAATACATTTTCCACAAAGTGAAATTAATGTTCTTACAAATAATATGCAGAGTGCAGTAAGTTTTAGAATGAGGAGGAAAAATGTATAAGGTAGGATTAAGAATTCAGAGCACATGAAAAATGTGAACTCCATTGTCGTTCCGTTCGTTTAACCCTTTCACTACCATCTTTTTCGGAGTGAGAAACATTAATATATGGCTACTTTAAGTTGTTTTCAAACATATGTATATATATGAAATGTAAAATATATATATATAAAACATTTTCCGCAGTTTCGTTTTTCGACGTGGGAAGGGTGGGACATATGTATCCCACTGATATTTTTACGTGGGATCTATATGTCCCAGTGGTAGTGACATGAATGATCATCTTGTATTTTCAATTATGATACGTATATTGTCAGAAAAAACAGTTGGGTCGTATTTATGATTACAAATATTTTACATTTCGGCATCCGTTTCCAAATGACAGTACATGCAACTACTGCTTTATCACTAGCACCTTGTTCTTCAGTTTCATCTGTTCCATTATCACCACGTTCACTTCCACTACTGTCTATTTGATAATGTTCATAAGAATTCTGTGAACCATTAGCAGGCTTCTCTTCACTAGTGGAACATCGATTCATAGCAATAACATGCGGTAAATTATCACGGGTCATCTGAGAATGTATCGTGGGACACATATGTCCCAGTGGTAGTGAAAGGGTTAAGATTGAATGC
Source organism: Thermobia domestica (assembly GCF_964235325.1). Lineage (NCBI taxonomy): Eukaryota > Metazoa > Arthropoda > Insecta > Zygentoma > Lepismatidae > Thermobia > Thermobia domestica. Next base: position 71,405,986 of record NC_137468.1, read on the forward strand.
AGGAACGGAACATCTGTTTCAGCTCTCCTTTCAGACCAAGCTCGTAAACAAGAATAAGGAAGACAGTCACTGCTTCTAATAATTAGTAGTCTTAGATATTTAGCTCGCAGTGGTCAAGCAATCAGTGGACATTCGCATAGTACGGATAATTTGATGTTGCTCCTGGCTTAAAGAAAAATGGATGTGCCTGTTCTCAATCAATGGATTAATCGACGGAATAACTGGCTTAGTGCTGATTGAAAGAATGAAATTTTAAAGATTATGGGACATGCAATATAGAGAGTCTTGGTAGCAGAAGTTAAAGAGTCTGCATTTTATGCAATCATAGCCGACTCTACGACTGATATTTCGAAAAAAGAACAGTTATCTCTGTGTGCGCTGTATTGACTCTCATTCATCAAACCCAACAAAATATTTTTGGGAATGGTCATCCCACATGGCACAAACAGAATTCACGATCAAAGATATTCTAAAGAAACTTAAACTGAATGCAGAAAATATACGCGAATAGTGTCATGATTGTGCAGCTATTATATCAGGACGAGTGAATGGTGTGCAGAAGATAATTTCGACTCAACATCCGAAAGCTGTATACATTCATTGCAATAATCATGCATTAGATCTTCCATTGCAGGAAGTAGCACGAAAATGCGAATCTTTGTGTGACGTACGGGATATAGTGAAAGACGTTTGAAACATCAACCTGGATTCTGCAAAAGGATAGACAACATACGCCAACATTGTTCTTGAGCCCGTAAAACTATCAACGAAAGTAATCCTAAACATTTGCTGCCTCTTTGTCCTACTCGCTGGTGTGTTAGGCGAAAATCTCTAATCAGATTTCAATCTACTATAAACGAATTCAAATCACGTTGGAAAAGAATCATCAGTAATACAAGTGGTCCAAATGATGATCAAAAAGTAATTCTAAAAGGGTATTTGAAAAGAATGAACAAATTCGGAATGATATATATTTTTTCTGATAGTCAGTATACGCGCTTTTGTACCTTGCGGACAACTGGCGAAAATGCTTCAAAATTCTGAAGCATCTGCTTCTGAAGCTAAAAGAGCAGCCATGATTCTATCTAGAGGAAACTCTGAGAAACCTACGAACGGACAGTGCATTTGAAAACATCTATAAGTAAGCAAACGAAAATGCAGACAGACCACACTTAAAATTGCCCACTTCATCAAGATCAAACAGACCACCAATCAGGTTGGAGCAGACTGATAACCCTTCTATAGCACCTACCCTAGAACCTGTATCAGTTCTTCGAAAAAGTACATCGAAATCATTGACTATTTGTTGAATGAAGTACAGCGTCGTTTCAATCATCCAGGCCTCAAACAACCTATAAAACTCTAGAAGATACTTTGTGAAGGAGCTATATGTGTTGGTGGCCCTCTCTCAAGAGATTGTTTGAAGCAGGAATTGGGAGTTCACGCGTCGGATTTTAACCTGGATAGATTATGAGCTCAGTTCAGGCTGCTTCCACCTACTTTGATGACGACTGAGTCACTGACGACCACTAGAATATTAAAAACTATTAGTGCTGAAACCCCAACTGTTCGCAGCCTTTTCGACCAAATCGTCTAGGGACTGTCGTTCTCACTATGCCATCTTCTTGAGCATTTGCGAAAGATCATTCAGCTATTTGCGTCGTCTAAAAACATATGAGGAGGTCCATGACGCAGAAAAGATTGGCTCATTTGCTGTTGTTGCACATGTGTAGAGACCAGACATATATTTAAACATCATTGCAAGAGAATTCATACCAGACAAGCGAAAGAAAAGATACTTTTGGTCAATTTTGAAAAGAAATAAATGTAGAATTACATAAGCGAAAATGTTATGCGTTATATAATCAATTATTTAAATTACAAAATAGCACTTAAAATTCAATATAAACTTGAATTATTCCTTATTAATTGTGTCATACTTTATTAGTGTGAAGTGAAGTGAATATAATGAAATTAGGAAGAGAGGTGAATGTAATAACAAACTGGATATACTGAAGTAAGTGTAGTAAAAAATACAAATAACTCTGGATAATTAGTGTAATTGAATTTTGTATATAAATTTTATGAAGTCTTTAGTGAAAATTCCATTTTTCCATTTCTGGCACGAAGTCAAGAAGGTAGAAAAATATATTTTCTTATCTTTTACTTGATTATGTTGCCTGTTTTATAATGTTCAAGTTACTTTCTACTACAAAGTGCTACAAAGTTTGTAGTTCTAAATAGCAATTTCTAATATTACAGTGTACTGCAACACTAGAACTGGATTTTTAATAATATAATTTTAATTTTCTCGTTTCCAAGTGATTTAAGCAGCTTTAAGATTCTTTAATAGTGTCCGTGTGACCTTGTCCAATACAGTTAAAGATATGTACTAGTATTTAAAATGGTAAAAATTGTACTTACAAATAGTCATTGTGAGCAGTACAAATTTTACAATTTTATGTGTTTTTAATTCTGATTTCAGTGGTTGAAAATTTCTGCACCAGACCAAAATCCAGCACAGAACTGACACGGGATTAATTAATCTAAAGATGTAAACTAAGATGCCTCTCATAGATGGAAATTTCACTCTGACGAAACTGTTTACAGCTTCATTATATTATTATTATTACCATTATTATTATTATTATTATTATTATTATTATTATTATTATTATTATTAACCAATCAAATCAAATTATTGTTACATTACAAACACATATTCATATTATCTTACCTATGTTACATTCCCGTGTCTATTTTCAAGATAGCAGTTTGCCCCCCCAGCTGAAAAATACTTCCGACGCCACTGCAAATAAATATACATACATGTAGTATGTTACGATTTTACATGATTATAAAATAAATAATAAACCTTGTGAAACATTTGTGTGTGTGTTGTGTATACTCATTTTTTATTTATTTTCAGTTTTACAAATCGACAAATTGTACACAAAATAAGAATCGTTCATTTTTCACTTTTGCTTCTGCAAATTCTTTTATCAGATCAGAGATGTTCAATTTATGAGCTCTTTTTTGCTCAATACTTAGCATGGCTACACCCGAAAGGCGTTCTTGTGTCATACTGTTCCTGAGATATGTCTTGATTAATTTTAATTTAGAGAATGATCGCTCAGCAGTTGTAACTGTAACAGAAAGAGTTACATGTAAACAAAGTGCAATAACCAGATTTGGAAGTGCTGAACTGAGGTCAGATTCGGTAATAAAATGAAGAATCTCTCCATGGGTTGAAAGATTTGAAAGACTGTCTTGAAAAGTGTTTCTGAAAGTCAACGCTTCTCGTGGAAAGCCATTGAATACATCGTCTGCATACAGAAGTGCAAAGTCATAAGACTGCTTGGCGACTTCCTCTTCAAGAGTGGTTCGTAACATTGATGGGCATAAGAACGAAAATCTTTCACAAAGTTTCCTCATTCCTTCGTAGTGTACCCTTATGTTTACTACTACGAAGTCGTTTGAACTCGAATTCTTTGACAGGGTCAGTAAATAGCGTATCTTGTACCAATTCATCAGAATATTTTCGGCACTGGCCTTCTTCTTTCTTCTGACTTATCTGAAACACCAACTTTACGCGCACTGGCTTCCTCGAATACTTGAGACACATAATTTCTAAGATCTTGCAACACTATAGAGCATTTTTTTTAATTCTCGTTGGCACTCTGACAACCTATACCAGGGCTCTGCAGCTTTTTTTGACACAACATTAAAGCTTCTTAGAACATTTTCCCACAACATAAACATAACCACGAAATTGAACCTTTCCATTTTTCGTTTATAACGAGCTGCTTCTGTCCGTTCTTCTTCTGTTCCGGTAAGTCACATGACATTAAGACATTTCATAATGTCTGGATGTCTCTTTCTTAGTGGAACACGACATTATGACTTGAATCCCAGGGTGTTTGAGAGAGTTTCTTTAGTGTCGTTTCATTTTCCGGAGATGTATCCTTGGGAATACAGTCTTGAAAAGCCTTCCAGCGTTTCCCGCTGCTACCAAATAAATTACATATATCTTGTAGAATGGCAAAGAAATCAACAGGTTCTGTATTAACTTTTGCAGCATTCAATAACACGAGGTTCAGATTGTGTGCTGCGTAGTGAACGTATATGGCATTCTTGGCATGCTTTTGAATCCGTGTTTGCAAGCCAGAAATAGCTTCTCATTACTGCTGCTCCATCGTAGCCTTGCCCTCTGCACTTCTTAATGTCAATCTCATTTTTAATAGGACTTTTAGTATCAAATATTCATACTTTTCTGGACAGTGTTCGTCCATATCATAAAATACAAGGAAGCTTTCTACCTATACAATGGCAAACTGTGAGAAATGATCACTAGATTTAGAAGACAACATAACTAACATTGATGCTTATTTTGCTCGATTTTTGTAATGTCTTGTGTTGAATCCAGGATAATGCTGAAAAAAAAAAGAGCCTCTTGAATCTCATTGCAGATATCTTTCTTAATTTTGTTTGCAGTGAGATCGATTATTTCATTCTGAATTTGTGGGCTTAGTTATTTCACCTTCTTCCTGTTGTCTTCTAAAAGGTCCTTCAAAACATCATCAAATTCTGCCATAAGATTGATGCTTCAAAGGAAATTACCTGAGTTGTAGCATTCTTTCACAGATTCTCCATGTCTACGAAGTGCCATGTTACCAGAATACAGGAAAATGATAACACGAAACACTCATTTTAATACTTCATGCTCGCTTGTGTTTCCAAATCGAATTTGCTTACCATTGTTTGGCTTTTGGCCCACGCAGATTTCGTCATTATTAACTGAATATTGCTTTCTGAGCTTTCATGCCTTGCTATTTTATTTGACAAGTTCTTCCATGTTTTTATACCATTAATACATTCTTCTCGGAAATTTCGTCTCCGCCTATCTTCAAACAGGCAGCAAGGCTCACAGCAGACCACATCAAACTTGGGAGAATAACATAACCATAGTCTTTCTAGGAGAACACAAACCTTATTTCGAAAAGTATCGTACTCACTGGAAAATTTGCAATTTCCATCAGTTTCATTTGTAGGATACACAGGTAATTGTGGCCTGCAAGAGCCATAGTTCAAAATCTGCTTTTTAGAACAATAAATTTTCACCCAGCCAAAATGTCTTTTGGCGTCTTCCACCTAGTCCTAGCCTGTATTTTACATTTTATTACAGTGATTTAAAAATATGTTCGAAAATTTATTTTGGGGTGCTCGTTTGGCCGCCCCCTGACGTTGGCGGCGCGCGCAGTTGTATGGTTTGTCCGGCCCTTGGTGCTTGTGCTTGGTTCTGTGTATCCGCGGTACTGGCAATGAACATTTCCACTAATTTTTTTTTATTGCTCTAAAAAACTACAGAGCCAGCTGATTCGGAACTTCCCTTCGCTCATGCGATGATTCTAAGTACTTGAAATTTGCGATTGAATTCCGGTCTGCTAGTCGTGCGCTTAAAACAACGACCACCATGTTTGTACGTCATACGTCGGTACAGGAAAAAATGGCTGCTCCGCTCACTAGGGAAACTTCTTAGTGAAAGATAGGGTGCATGTTTTTCAAATGTGTACGACATTGCTAATAACACAAAGAATAAGAAAAGTAAGAGAATTTAAGGCTTCATTTTTAAAAAAAGAAAGCTATTTGTCTATTTATTATCAATTATTTGAATATACTTGAATATCTTAGGACAAAATTTTAGTGTACTAATTTGCAATATTATTGATATTGTTTGCAGCCTGAAGTGATAAGCTAATTCTCATGTTTGGGTCACCGACCGACCTTACGAAGTAAATTTTATTCATTCTTAAGAAAAAATCAACAATATAAAAGCATAGTTATTTGACAGTCGAGTGTTCATTTCTTGTATGCAAGTTCATCGTGAATCCGATAGTTATGCGTTTAGGGGGAAATTATCGAACTACTTTACACATTAGCAATATTATTTCACCATTATATCTTCGCGATTACTGTCGGTTTCTTTATCCCATTGATCATACTTGTAAATTGTTTATATTAGTCCATGTGAACATTAACAGATCGACTGAAGTGTTTTGAACATATGAGTTAACATTTAAATCAATAAATAAAGAAATTCAAAACAGTTGGTTATCATTACTACCAACTAGTTACACTTGGCTTATTACTAAATAAAATAAAATGAAATTTCCACGTTTACGTTCCACGAATATGCCCTGTAGGCAAAGGGAGACGGATGATTAATGAGAGTTAATGATCATTTAAAAAAATCGGTGGAATGGTCATGTGGGAGGAAAAAGTTAGAATCGCAAGAAAATTCACAGACACAATGTTGTCCATCACCAACACTCACATGGCCTGGATTCGAACCAGGGAACCCTCACACTAGAGGTGAGCGCTTTGTCAATGGATAATGAATGTTTGTGATATGTCTTGACGAGTAATAAACACAACATTCTGTTCCAGTGAGCGAAGCAATATAAGAGAAATCAATCTACACGGACGAAACTTAAAAAAAAGGCTGAACTCTTCAATTTTATTTTATTTTATTTTATTTTACTTGTGGACCTCGAAACACAAAACGCAATACTTTCACGATATAATCTTTTAAAAATGTACCACCATATACCAAACATTAATCACTTCAGGACTGACGAAAGAAAGAATATACATAAACTAATGTTCGTATATTGAGTCACGTGAGATTATTGAAAAGGAAAAGTTAAAGTTTCAAAGTAACAACACAGTAGGCCTAATACACAACGATTTTTTTTGTCAATATTCCTCTTGTTCTTGCTCGAAAAATCCTAGGCGTCAGGTAGTTAAAGCAATTGGAAATACGAGTCTGGCTCGTAAATAATTTAAATCCAGAATAAAATTATGTAGGTCCATATATGAGATTGTACTATTATGGTGCCTAAGTTTGAGAACCAGCGCCTAGGTCAGAAGAAAAATTTTCGAGTATTCATCTTGTTTGTGATGCTATTTCGGCAGTCCAACCATCTGTCTGCCTCTGTTCGCTACAGCTTTCTTCAGCTTCAAACCACCACGATGACCACAAAAGCATTTCCCTTGTAGATATATAGTAAGAAAGTAAAACGCTATATAATCCGATTTTTTTTTTTTTTTGCATTAAGATAAGAATAGTTGTAGCAATGGCGTGGGGGTGACCAATTACTAATATGCACAGTGAATAGAAGAAAAATGAAAGGATGTAGGTAATAAGATACGAATTTTTTAAAGAAATTAAGAGCCTTTGGTGCAGAAAGTGGTTATTTGTAGCCGTAGTATAATAGCATAGAGATTCATAACAAATCTTCTAAATACAGGAAATCTATAATATCGTGGCCTACATATTCTCAATCTGCACGTGACTCAATTTGAACTAGTATAATATTTAAGACTTCTAATGTTTTTGGTGTAAAACAATAATAAAGTAATCCTGCTTAAGTGTACTAGTATCTCAAATATTTGTAATGTTAGAACATTACAAATGATCTTTACTGCATTTTAAACTAGGAAAATAGGCCTTACTAACACATTACGTTTATATACAGCAATTGTATTACTTATTTTACCACTTTTTCTTTCACTATTCCATTAAATTTATTTGTAGTTTGCAGTAAGAAACCATAATATGAAAATATTCCCTGAAGCTTCCAATACCGATTTGTGACGTCACGGCAAACGCCCTGTTTTCGTTACCGTGACGTAAGCAGCTAATTTTCGCATTGTTTGAAGCGTTGTATCTCCGTAACGAAGAAGAAATATTTTTCTGAGATATTTGGTTTGTGGTATATTGAAGACTAATTCTACACGGTGATGTCTTTAAATTACAATCTTTAGTCAAAAAGGAAATGTTCATTGTGCTGTGTCTCATAATCATGGCAACACTTTTTAACTCGTTTTAATCCAGATATTATGGGTCATAGAATTTGTCGTTATTCTTGAAAGCCTGTTATTCAGGGGAATTTTGTTTAAAGTTAGTAAGCTCAGTTCATGTAATATAGGACTGATATCGTATTAATACAGGAAGATTACTTTCTTAGTCATATAGTGCTATAATCTCGACGAGTTTACAGTAATACTAATAATTTGATACGCAAATGCAATAAACTGTGAGGGAACTGAGCAGGAATGTTTATGTTCGGAAATGAAGACCTCGAAAACTTGGAGCTCCATTTATATAATTTACTTCTTTTTAAAATTACTTATGTTATTAAAAAACCTGGCGCGCCCCCTAATAACACCCTGCTCCCGTAGGCAATGCCTACCGTGCCTACCCTATTGCTACGCCACTGACTAGATACAACCACCGGCAAATATGAGTATATTGTATGTCGGCAATAAATCCCTTTCCGTGGCTCAGTGTGTAATGGACGTGCTTACAACGTATGTGGTTCCTGGTTGGATTCCCGATGTGATACTCGACTTGAATACAAACCTGAGTAGTGGTTCCGAACCAGTTCCGAAAAATAGTAGGCCCTGTCTCCTCATATATGAATAGAAATTTAAAATTTACTCTCTCCAAAATGAAATCTTAGAAATGGTACTTTCCATATGAAAGTTAATGATTTCACCACCAACTATTTAGCTCCTATCTCGAATAGTTACAGATAATGATTTAAAAAAAAAAACCTTTTCCACAAGACAGATCAGAAATTAGTTAGTTAATAGCATGGTGATTTGATACTTGAAACACACACACACACATACATACATACATACATACACACACACACACACACACAGATAATAAAAACTGGCAGCGTGACATCTCTCAACAATGAATTTTTCAGGCATTCAGAGATTAAGTGTTATCAATATCTAAATATGTTAGCCATTATAAAGACAATAATAACTATAGCTGAAATCGAAAACTTGATGAGCTTCTAGGTCTGAGATTTGATACAGGGTGTTCGGAAAGAATACCAAAAGAATTTTGGGAAATGAATTCTTACACGAAAATAGAAAAAAAAAACTTATAAGTATTAGATTAACATAGATGCTAAAGTCTGTTATTTCGGAGTTATAGAACGCCGAAAATTGACTGGAACGATACAAAAAAGGGCATAACTATAGAACGAAAAATCAGTAGTGTCATTTTAGATTTTGCCAGGGAATGGGACAAGATCGTCCACTAACATAAGAGTTTCACGTTTCTATTAATATATCTAGTAATAATATACAATTTATTAAAATGCATGTCTTTTCAAACTCAAGGGGTAATAACCCCCTGCTCTTCTAAATAACGTTTCTTAACGAAATATCGAATGAAGGTCGATATAAGAGCATAGAAGTTATTTAGTACCAAAAATTCGATTAATGTTTCAGTTTATATGGAGTGTTTTCCAGTTTTCAGTTCCTGCTCGATATAATTTTTCGTTTCTACAAGACCTCAGAATCCCCTTTTACGCATCGAGGCTAAATCTGTAGCAGCCCCCTGTTCCATATCCATTGAAACAACAATGGAGTCTATGCTTGATATAAGCATTATGTTCTTTTGCCCGACTTTTATTCTCTTCATTTAATCGATTCAATCAGTTTTCTGTTTGCTATCTATAGTTCAGAAATAACGCATTTGTGTACTCATGGTCGTGTACATATTTTTCATGTTTTTGATTGAACATTCCTTTAAAGTAGCGTTTCAGATTTGCTTGTTCGAGGGGATGGGTGAATTCTCCGATATAAATAGTTTTCCGTTTTTCATTAATATATGATTATCCTGTTGATTAAAATGAATATAAATCTCAAACTCATGGAGTGAATTCCCTCTGGAACCCCAAATGACGCTCTTGATTCATTTCCCAATTTTTAAATGCTTTTTCTGAACACTTTGTGGAAGTGTCTTTTGTGAATTTGATCTCGGACTATATCTTTATTGCTAATAATCAAAGGTTTTCCCCTACTGGATGCGTACAATGAAATGCATTTTCATTATTAAAATGCAGAACATGTTTTTCACAACACGTTGCACAAAAAGAAAGTAATATATTTATAAATTTGCATAATAACTTCAATTCTCTGAAATTGTGTATGAATGCAGCTTGAGTCGTGACTTTACTTCAAGGAAGTAATAGTTACGTTTTTTCTTCTTTCTTCATTTTTATGGTGGTATTGTGTCTTCATCATCCTTATCACTAGAAACAATTAGGTTGTTTAAAAAAAAAAAAACAATACAAAATTATTGAAACTCAATTGTCAACTCAAGACGTATCATCATCAATACCGTGACAGTTTTTTAGTCTTTGATCCCAAATAGAAAGTCTTCGTTCACTGGCGTTACGAAATGATGCCAATACAACATGGTTGCTATCATTCGTGAGATTTTTGAAGCTATAAAATGTTTTCCTCTCTTTACAGTATATAGATATATATACACTTTTTTTTTTTTTCAGCCTGCAGTTGCAGAAAAACGAACTGTGAAGCTGTTACTAACTTTCTCTGAACATACAACTGAACTCGCGTGTGATTGACCTTGGGATTTTTGTTCCCTGTTCCTGGTGTTACTACACAACGACTATATACACACAAGAGTTTTAAATAAAATAGCGTCGTTACATAGAGAAAGCGCGATTGCGTTATGACAACTATAGCGCGACACTAACCTCATATGTAGTATGTACTACGTACATGAGTGACGAGTTGAGGGAAACAAACACAATATATTGTGAACAATACTACATATTCAACGAAACATTAAATTTGAGAAGAAGAAGAAGATAAATGTATTTCACGCGGTAAACTGTGCCTATATATATATATATATATATAAAGAGAGGATAAATGGTCTTATTTGTGGCTTGGGAAACATATTTCAAAATACAATAAACCATTCATATTTCCGGAAAAGATATTACCTTATTTCGAATATAAGATACTTGCAGGTCTATTATGAAAATAAATAAGAATTGTCACCAATTTCATGTTGATTTAAAATTGATTTTTGCGCTGTGAGCTCTACTTCAATAATTATGTGGTATTTCCAACAATTGATAATTTTCATAAGATCTCTCATTCTGTAAACAAATTTTTGTCCTCATTTAAAAGCTGTCTACACAAAAATTTAATTACGGGTTATGTAGTGTTACATTCTGTATAAGTATCATGAATAAAATATGAAAAAAGACATTTTTTTTTTTATGGTAATTTAGAGAACGTGTTACACATTAATGTCTCGAAAGAAATACGAGACTAAAGGAATGTTCCCACCAACTTCCAGAATGAAAATATTAACTTGTATCTATACATTTAAATGCTACATTTATATCTTTGTAGGCAATTTATTCGACAGTGAGATCTAGGGAACTACAACCTCTAGAAATGTGCTGTTTTCGCTAGTCGATTCCAAATTTTGTGTAAATTTGTTAATTCTCATTCATTTTTTTTTAAAAAAACTACTATTCCTTTTTTATTCAACGTTTTAAGGTTTGTTTTAAATCCGTAAGATTAACATAGTCGCTAGAGCGTTGCTAAGGCTATTCTTCTGTTAGGCAACCAGTACAAGAGCTATGCATAGCGGGTTGAAGGACATTTCAGGAACTTTTTCGGATAATAATCTATAAGAAAAAATGTATTTCACATCATTTATGAGTTCTCCAAATTTGCCAAGTTGCCCTATAGGATATGAAGCTTTACTTTTTTTTTTTAAATCAATATTTTCAGTGTCCCGAAAAATATAATAAAGAAATAACGGCCATGTTCTTTAAATATTCAATTAGAACTAGAAAATCTACACAAAATTTGGGATCGACCAGTGAAAACGGCACTTTTCTAGCACTTGCCGAAAGGATTGGAGACAAACATATAAACCTAGCATTTTAATATATAGATTATTATATTAAGGAATCGCATTCTTAAACTCATCACGGTTAAATATCAGTATAAGAACCCAGTTTCTGTTTGAAACTGTAAAATAGGAATAAATAGTCTAGGGTATACAATAATGTAACCAACAATCAATATTAAAATTAACTGACTATGGTTAGCTAAACCTTAAATAATGTGAGACGAGTATAAAATATGTATATGAAATGAAACAATTTTTCCAGAGGATTGTGCTGTAACAGATGAACTGTATTCTGAATAATTACGCCGATTGTATGCCATTCTGAACAAGAAATATTCGACATTAATGAGGAGGAAGCGAAGAGATAATTGCTGGAAATTGACAATGCTCCGAGTCATCGGTCTCGAAATGTGCCCAACATCCTGGCTGAACTTGACGGGTTTGAGTTGTTACCTCATCCTGTCTATAGTCCAGATGTTGCACCCTCAGATTATTGTTTGTTTTGTTCTCTCTCGCATTTTTTGTGTGGTTACCAATTCAATTCATATGATGAGATGCATGCTGCCTGTCGCGAGTTTTTCAATTCTAAACCTGTCATCTGGTATTGCAATCAAATTGAACTGTTGTCCCAAAGATGGATGAAGGTAATCGAACATGGTGGTTTGTACTTTGCTGAATAAAGGTTTGTTTTTGTTTCTGATATACGTTTGTTTTCTGTTTTGTATGGTGCAGAACTTTTGGGGGGTCAGTCTGGTATTTTATGTTCTTTATCTATTGATTCATGTATAACTTCATAGTGTTGAAAGCAATCAAATTTAGCTAACAGGTCTAGAAGGTATTAGTGCTATAAATAAATATTAAAATTCATATTCTTATTTATTTCATTTTTACTTCCCAGCGACGACAAGAGAAAAAGTAGGGTGATCCTGAAATATATATATATATATATATATATATATATATATATATATATATATATATATATATATATATATATATATATATATATATATATAATTTCAACGTATTCACTTTTTCATACATTGATACCATATTATTACTTTATGTTTTCATAGTCCTTAGAAAATGATTTTTGAATGTCTGTCCGCCTCTCCGTCTGTACGTTCCGATGTAAACGTTTCCAATACTGTTCAACGTATCGAGGCAAAATTTTAAACTTTAATTTTTATAAAATTCTCTAGAGTTTTTTTAAAAATAAAGTTTCTTCTTATTCCGAAAAATAAGCGTAGTTTACTAAAGAGTGAAAATCGAAATTTGCTATTCTCTCAAAAACTGTTCTAACTATTTTGTTTATATTACACAAATTAATGTTTCACTAACAATCCTATAATATGATATAAGTCGCTTTTCTTAAAAAGAGGGGGGAGGGGTAATTTACTCTCGGAGGTTGGTTCTTTCTGGACGTTTATCTCAAGAACTACTACGGAAATTTTGTTTATCTATATAATAATAAAAATAAAAGCCGCTATATGTGTGACTTAATAACTCTTAAACCCCGTGATCGATCTTGATTATATTTGCCACATAGATGAGGTTTGGGTCTCGGATGGGTTTTATCATTTCACTTTGACGGTGAAACTTAGGGGAGGGAGAGGGAGGAGATATATAAAAATAATCGAAAATGACTATAATGGTGTCCAATCCATAGTTTTCGTTGTCGCTAGGATGAACAGTAACGCTTCCGAAGCCGTTTAAATCAAATTCAGCTACGTAACGTGGGGAGGGGATATATATATATATATATATATATATATATATATATATATATATATATATATATATATATATATATATATATATATATATATATACATCAAATGGCAGATATAAATATCGAAAATGGCCGATATTAGTGTCGAATCCATAGGTTTCGGGGTTGCTGAGACTAGCATTGACTCTTCGGATGCCGTTTAAATTCAAATTCAGCCCCCATTAGTATTTTTATTCAAAATTAAACGTATTCTTCCCGTGCGAAGAACGTGTATTCTGCTAGTATTTTATAAATATATATGTTATTAATAACACTAAACTATGGTGTAGATAGTCTCTCTCTATTAAAAATCCGCAAGGGATAGTTTACTATTAGGCCTTTTTTCCATTTTAGATACTTTTCTCAAAAACGACTCAGTCAAATTAATTCGTGTTTCACAACTAAATGAATAGAAGGACACTGAAAAAAAAAAAAAAAGATGAAAGTCCACTGTTAATGAAAATTGGATGGAAGTGTTTTCTTGTTGGATATCAGGTAACAAATGTGCTGAAAACTGTAAAGAAAGAAGTAGGGAAATAGATTAGAAGCGTAAATATTGGCACTTGAAATAAGGTTTTTTATATAGAAGTATATACATCTTTCATCTTACAGAAAACTGTTTTTTCGAAATATGATTTTTTTGGACCCTTATTTTCCTCCCTCCTTCTGGACCCTTCAAAATTTTCAATAATAACCCGACAATATGGCATTATTTATTTGTCCTGAAAGAGTCCACAAGGGGAAGTTCGTTCTTGGAGATGAGTTTCTTTCTTTTTCTTTCTTTCTTTCTTTTTTTTCTGCACAACTTTCTCAGAAACGATTTAGGTGATTTTGTCCATATTTCATAAATAAATAACCAGAAAATATGGATTCTGTTCTGAAAAGATCTAGAACGGGTAGGCAATTAAGGTGTTTCTTGCGAATGATTTTCAAAAAAAACTCAAATGATTTTGTTCGTATTTCATAATTTCAAAAAGTTTCGTTAATAACCAGATAAAATGGAGTAACTCATTTGACGGGAAAAAATCCAGAAGGGATAATTTATATTCAGATCGATTTTCTTAAACACGACTGACAATTTTGTTCATATTTTATAAATACAAGGATAAGTCATAAATCTTGCTTATACCCAATATACGGTCTAGTACACTCATGTCCAAAATTATTGTCGCATATCTATAAATATGTTTTTCTAGGAATATAATTTGATAACAAATTCGCCCGGTATTTCTTGTACTGCTAGTATGTGTATAATCGGCAAAGACATGTATGTGGCAAATTTTATGTCAAAAGAGCAGTAAATAAGAACAATAATACAAAAATAAAATTTTCTTGTCCATTTAGCAACATTTTGTTTTACTCATTCTAATTTTCATACTTATAATTCTTTTCCTATGAAATTTACCACAAATATACATTTCCCGATTATATACATAACTAACTAACTAACTCTGGCTATGGAACCCGGAGGTTCAATGCCGCGTTCACAAAAGCTCTCCACTGACTTCTATCCTTAGCTAACTGCATCCAGTTTCTACTTTGTATTCCAATCTCTGCGAGATCCATCTTAATATTGTCCTCCCATCTGCGCCTAGGTCTTCCTAATGGCCGTTTTCCGATTGGTCTTCCAGTCAAGACTTTGAAAGCGTTTCTACTTCTTCCATTCTAGCTACATGACCCGCCCACCTAAGCCTCCTAGACTTGACGACCCTAACAATGTTGGGTAAACCGTATAAATTATGTAGTTTCTCGTTGTGAAGTTTCCGCCATTCCCCATTCCCCATTCCCGTTCCTCTTGGGTCTGAATATTCGTCTTAGGATCTTGTTCTCAAATACTTTCAGTTTATGTTCTTCCCCCAGAGTAAGCGATCATGTTTCGCAACCATACAGAAAAACAGGCATGATTATCGTTTTGTAGATTATATACATAGTGGTATTAAAAGTACCCTGCAAAATCATTATCAAATCATATTCTTACAAGAAGACAGTTATAGATATGCGACAATCATTTTGGACATGAGTGTACATTTTTATTAGTTACAATGAAAGTAGTCTAACATTCAAATATAGCCCCTCCTGTTGAACTGTCTGCAGCTGCCTTCCTGCTAATTTCGCGATTCCAGGTTTATACTATGCTGTTTCCTTAGAGGCAAAGAAGTCAGTCACTGCTGTTTTGACTTTCTAATGATGGATGAAGTATCGTGATTTCAGGAAGTGAACCATGGACTGAAACAAGTAATAATCCGAAGGACCAAGGTCAGAAATATATGCTGGGTATGGTATTGGTTCGATGTCATTAAGTTCCAGAATATTATGTTTCGCTGTTCGAGCCGAGTGCGGTTTTGAGCGACCATGTTCCAGTAGTGTGAGTTTTAGGTTTACCAATGCAAGATATTTTTGGCATAGTGCAGTATATTTCTCTTCCAAATGTTCGGAATAAAAGTAGGCATTAATAGTATGACAATTAGGAACGAATTAGGAGTGGATTATTCATTCATACTTTTACCACACACAGAGCATGACTTTATGCTTGAAACGGCTCTGTTTCACGATTGGTTCTGGAATTACGCACTTGCTGATCAATTGTTTTTGCACATTCCGATTTCGGTAAAACACTCACTTTTCGTCACATGTGACACTCTGTTTCAGAAAACGCACATCACGCTGATTATGCCGCAGTTGTTGTCACACATTCACACTTTTCTGATGCTGAGCTGGGGGCAACTCATGTGGCACAATGCGGCATTTCCTGGTTGTTTTTCCGAGTTCGTAAAGGTGGCCCACTACAATGGGACATGCCGAGTTAGTTTGACAATCGTCACGTGCAGGTGGATGGAGTTTTTCTCAATGGAGTAACTTAAGAATTTGTTACCTTGGAGCGGCCGGATATTTGCTTATCTTCGACATTTTTACAACCTAAAGAAAATTTCTGGAACCAACAAGTAGCCGTGTTATGGTTCCTGCACCTTACCCTTTTGTGTGACAGATGTTTTTGGTTGCTGGTGCAGAGTTATGCCCGAGGTGGAACTCATACAATGACAATTCACGTATCAGATATTGTTGAGCATAATGATATCTTTACATACCACGTTTATGCCCTTTAGTCTAAAGGAAATCGATGATAATAAAAGTGAATGATTGTGAAAGAATTGGAGAATAAGAATGTAGAAGGAAATGGGAGAATCCAAAGAAAACCCACGGACACGATGTTGTACACCACAAATTCTCATTGCTAGAGTTCGAATCATATATTTCTAACACTATAGATATGAGCTCTCTACCATTGAGCCACCATGTTGTCCCCATCTATTTGTTCGCATGCTGCTGGGAGAGCAATTTTCTTTGTTTTAACATTCAACTTTAAACACTACAAAGCTGCATAATATAAGCCAAATCGTGTGCCTAAAATACCAGATTTCATGCAATCTGATAAAAAAGTAAAACTCCAAAGTACTTTCGCCGCAAGAAAACATGTCATATGGCATCATATAGTATTTCCTAATTGGTTGAGTTTCTGGTCTTGTTTGTACAAGATTACAAATGAAGAAGAGTTAATTGCATTTAAATTATGTTCCGTTGTTGATCGAGAGACAAAGAAGGAATAATTTTGTATTTAACATTGTGTCTGCATTGTTTAGACAGTCTGTTCCATAACAGTCTAGCTTAAGCTATAACCTACAACGTAGTTAATGTAGGGATATAAGTAATAAAGTCTCAGATTTTCAAATTAAAAATTGGGACACCATATCGTCGCATGAGTACCAGAGGAACGTAACACCATTTTCGTAGATTGACAGCCAAGAGGACAAAAATATTATTTTCTTAGAAAGATGTGGTTTTAATAAGATGGTAATTGAGCTACATTACAACAGATGATTGAGAAGGAGAACAGATGACGTTACGTTCCATTTACACCAAGTGGGGCTTTCAAAATTATGTCCAAACATGAAGAAAACGAAAACAGCATTTTTGGAATTACGTTCCTCTTGTTCTCATGCGACGATATGAAAAGTACAGTATTCACAGTTATGCACTTGCTTTTTGTGGAAATATCTTAATTAATTGAATAATAGATAAACACTCACCAGAATGAGTGACAGAGAATAGGTTATTTCTATTAGCTGAGTATCGATGACTAACAAAAGCGGGATTTTTTTTTAAAATACCACAGGAGTGAAATTAAATTCTTCTTCTTCTTGTTCATCTTAACCATAGGTTGATGGGCAACATGGACATTTTAAAACTTTTCTCTCGCTTGGGAGAGCTATTTTATACTTTGATAAGGCCTCTTCTTCGTAACTGCATCTAGATATTCTATCCTTAGTCTTCCTCTTCCTTGTTTTCCTTCTGCCTTTCCCTCTATCACCGCAGTGATTCAATCGGAGTGTCGAATTGATGGCCAAGCATGCTGTTTCTTCTTTTTCCTATCTTCATGATCTGTCGTCCTTCATTAGCTTCCTTTAGTACGTCTTCATTCCTTTTCTTTTCGGTCCATGAAACGCGCAGCGTTCTGCGCCAACACCACATTTCAAATACTTCCAGCTTGGATATTTCAGTTTTTCTCAATGTCCACGTTTCTGATCCGTACAGCACCACGCTCCATATCAGTGTCTTAATAAATCGTTTACTAACATCCAGCGACACATTTCTTGATGTTAGTAGTCCTCTTTTCCTATTTTCCTTATGCTTGTTTAGCCTGTGTTATTCTGGAACTTACGTCTTTTTCACTTCTTCCGTCCGAGGATATTAGACTTCCTAAATAGGGAAACGTCTTAACATCTTCGATTTTCTCTCTATCTAGCCATACGTTTGCCACTTCCTGTCCTGCTCTTGTGAACTTTTTCACTTTCGTTTTCTTCTTATTTATCTTCATTTTGCACTTTTTTTCCAGTTGGTTGTTCAACTTTGAAAGTGCTTCCTGCATATCCTCATCGTTCTCCGCTATCAATGCTATGTCATCAGCAAACCTCATTGTGCTGAAAACCTGACCATTTACTTTTACGCTTTTTTTCGCTTTTATCCAAGAATTCTTTCATAGCCTTTTATATATAGATGTTGAACAGGAGAGGTGAAAGTTCACATCCTTGTCTCACTCCTTTACTTATTCTTGATTCCTTCTGGTTTCTTCCTATAACAGCTGTCTGGTTCGTATAAAGTTGGTATATTATTCTTCTGTCTCTGTACTCTACTCTCAGCTCCTTCAACGATCTGAACATGATATTCCAATCTACGTGGTCAAAAGCTTTCTCTAAATCTACAAATGCTATCACGGTTGGTTTGTTTATTCTGATGTGCTGTTCTATGATCAACCGTAGACTCAGCATTGCTTCCCTTTTTCCTCTTTACCTCCTGAATCCAAACTGGTCCTCCGATAACCGTTCTTCGATCTTCCCCTCTATTCGTTGTGCGATAATTTTGCACAGTATTTTTGATGCATGGCAAAGCAAACTTAACGTTCTGTGTTCTTCGCATTTCCATGCGCCTTTCCTCTGCGGGATAGGTACCAATATGCTTTTCTCGAAGTCTCTTGGTATTTTTCCCGAGATGTACATTTCATTAATAAGATTAAATAGTTTCTTCTTTGTTGCTATTCCGAGATTCTTAATCATTTCCGTTGGTATTTGATCTGTTCCTGGGGCTTTACCATGTTGCATTTTCTCTAAAGCATTGTCAAATTCGCACTGTAAAATTGATGGTCCTAATTCATTTTCATCCGCGTCCTCTTCCTTCTCTATCTCTTCTTCGTTCACTCTGTCTCCTTTGTAGAGTTCTTCAATGTATTCCTTCCATATGCTTGCATTTTTCTAAATTTCTTTGCATAAATTGTTTATCCAGTTTTCTATGGCCTTCTTTACTTCTCTGTTGATGTGATTTCTGCACCTTCTGTATTTCTCTTCTTTGTTTGTTATCTTGAACTGTCTTCTTTGCTCCATCATTTCCAATATTTCCGCTGTTATCCAAGGTTTTTATTGGGTTCTCATTTCTCTTCCTATGTGCTTGTCAGCAGCTTTTGTAATCCCTGCTTTCATGGCTTCCCATTTCAAGTGAATGTCATCACCTGATAAAGCTACCGTAGATGTTTCTTTGTCTGTCGCATTTGCAAATTCCCTTTTCATGTTTTCATCTCTTCTTAGCTTGATTGTGTTCCATCTTTTGTTTGGTGCTACCACTCGTTTCTTCTTTAGTCGGAGTTCGCTCTTCATCAAAACCAAATTATGATTTGAGTCAACGTCTGCTCCTGGGTAAATCTTACTGTTCCTCACTTGATTCCTAAATGCTTGTCGGACCAGTATATAGTCTATTTGATATCTTTCTTTGTCTACTGGTCTTATCCATGTGTATCTTTTTATTAGTGGTTGTTCGAAGAGAGTGTTTGTTACAGTCAGATTATGGCTTTTGCAGAACTCAATTAATCGTGTACATCTCGCATTCCTTTCTCCTAGACCGAAATTCCCAGTTACATTCTCTTTTTTGCCTTCGCCGACTACTGCGTTCCAGACACCCATGATAATTAAATTGTCCTGGTCTTCAACTTTCATCAATACTACTTCTATTTGCTCATAGATTTCTTCTACTACCTCATCTGTGTAGCTTGATGTAGGCGTATATACTTGGATTATCGTCATATTTCTCGGTTCGGTTGCTATCTTCAATATTGTTATCCTTTCATTGTATTTCCAACTGCCTATAACTTTCTGTCCTATCTTCTTATTCAAGACAAAACTGACTCCTGCAGTACAGTTTACAGCTCATAAGTAAATCATTCTGAAGTCTTCGCATGTCTCCTCCATCAGGCCATCTAACTTCACTGATTCCCAAGATATCTATCTTTATGCATTCCATTTCTTTCTTCAGGTTTTCCAGTTTTCCACACTGTAATAGCGATCGCACATTCCATGTTATTATCCTGCAGGGGTTTCGTTTGATGACAACCGAGGAGACCCTGCTGTGTTTCCCTCCTCTGTGAAACAGTAGTGTCGTATTCCCTAATATTACATTCTCTTATTTCTCTTTCCATGTTGTTTTCTAGGGTCTGAGTAAAGTGGTGGTGTCCCAGGTCCTTCCCCTCGCAGTGAAACAGCCATAGAGAACATCCTTTCCTTGTTTGATTTTGCCCACATCTGAGCCTTATCGATGTCAATCATCTTTAGCCTCAGTGTGGTAATGGTAGAGCTGCTGCCCACTGCCATAAAATCTCTGGGAGCCCTAGGCATCAAGAAATGATGAAGAAGTACTGCATTTAGTTTATATGGTCATAGTTTAGACACCACAATAAAGAAACGTTAATTTCCTAAAATCTGGGTTTTATTTCATTGAAATATCTTGCAATACTTTCTTCTTATTATTAATTATTATAATATAGTTCGAACCCATTCCGCTATAATGAACTGAGAATTATAATGAGTAAGGAAACGGGAGAATCCCGAAAACTACAGCTCAAATCTCTCTCTCTCTCTCTCTCTCTCTCTATATATATATATATATATATATATATATATATATATATATATATATATAGAAAGAGAGAGAGAGAGAGAGAGAAAGAAAGAAAGAGTCGCACTATCAAATGTATGTGAGTCCTTCAAACTCTAAATTTAGATTTACTGATTTAAGTTTGCAAGCTCTTAAAATGCTTAATTACATTTACTTCAAGTTGTTTTCGAAAACGTAGTTGTTTCCTAGTTATTAGTCCTGAAACACAAGAATTGTAGTTCAGAAATGACTTTTTTCCATTTTCAGGCGCCATATTTTAAAATGGCGGCCATATAAAAAAAGTTTTTACTATTGAGATTGAGATCTGGAGTATATTCTCGGAAATAAAGCAAGAAAGAAGTTTCTATCTTGAACGATAATGAAGTTATTATTTTTTGAATTATATGAGGTGAAATCTTACAATTGTAACACTTTTACTTCTTAAACACCCTGTAGCGCATATCATGACTGGTTTACAGTTGTAAGAGTTACATTTTCGAATTCCTGAGACTTTTTTACATTAGAATCGACTTTCAAACCTTTTGACCTCGTTGGGTTAAATAAATGTGTCTGGGCTCTTGCCCTATAATATCGATTTGATGTACGAGTATATTTCCTTTTATTTTAACAAAACGAACAATCACTGTCAACGTACTTTTATAAGTTATTTATATACAAAACCTCTATACTGATGTTGCTCTGCAATGTATTAATATTGGAGCCGAGGTGGCTCAGTAGTAGAGCACTCACCTTTGACGAATGGGATGCCTGATTCGTTTCCAGTTTCCGTCAAGTGGGCTTTGTGGTGGACAAATACCGTGTGCGTGGATTTTCTTGCGGTTCTCCCATTTTGTCTCACTTTTGGCACTCCCGAATGTCATCCAGCCCATTATCACCGTCTCCTGAGCCTCGGTGCATAATTTTAGGAAGTCAAAAAAAAAAAAAAAAAAAAAAAAAAAAAAAAAAAGAAAAGAAAAGAAATAGAATATATAACATATCTTGTAATCTATGAATGAGGACGTTACGAAAAAAGAGAACAAAAAATGCATACACGTATGCAGGAAGTTAAACAAAATTATTCGTCATTTAAAATATAAGTTTCTCCATTCTTTTCGAATTGAAAATTTTTCTGTTATCTTCTGATTTGAAATATGAATTGCTGTTCACCAAGTCTCTCTGAATAGGGAGCTTCACTATCACAGATAGTATTCCCTTTTACATGATGTTCCAGAGATCTTTATTTTCTTAGGATAGAGAAGCACCTTTCTCCTCTGACGATCATCATTTTATTAGCATTTTTAAAATTTGTAATATAGGGAACAAATTCAATTTTCAGTGATCATGTATCTTTACTGTAAATAAACACGAAATCTAAAGATTTTCGCCCCTTCGAGACACCATTTAATAAATATAATTATTTGAAACGATTTGTTGATTTTTCAGTTAATAGGAATAACCGTGAATTCGAAAGTTATTAAATGTGATTCTGAAATTACTTTTAATATACGAATTTCTCTTTAGTGAGTGGTTGAAGTATATTTCCAGGTCGAAAGGAAAACACGTATCGCGATTGCATGTATTAGATATTTCTGCTATTTACCAATCTTAATTTTCATTTAATTATTATTCATTCCGTGGAGCATATGACATGCACGTTTGCCTATTGAGTCTTCCTAATTTCAATTCTTGAGTGTAACGATGTTTCAAATCAAGGAATTTCATTAAATCAAAATTAAGTGAACGATTAAGCATAAAAATAATATGTAGGCTTCTGTTGTACACAGTAGGATTATTACTAAGACTTCCAGTATCATTCTTTCACTTTCACAAATTATTTCCTAAGTTAAGAATTATTCAGTCTGCAGTTCGATCCCACCTCTTGCCAACTGCGTTTTGTGGTGGACAAACATCGTAAACGGGTTTTCTCGAGGCTTTCTCGTTTCCTCCACTATCTTCATTTCACAATTTTATTCACTCTTATCCTCACAGTCTTCTTTAGCCTACAAGTCATAACTATGATATCTAAAAACTGAAAGACTTCATTTCATAAAAATTATGTATACAGCGATGATAAGTATTGATGAGAGATTAATGTTAAATTGTAATGGTTGGAAAGTGGTTGGAATGCAAAGAAGTATCATAAATATTAACTCTATTGCAGTTTTGTATATCGTTAACTGCATTTAACCTCAATTTTTCATTAGACATAACTGCTAGTTCTTTATGTTGGGATCTCCTGATTTCACGGTTGGTACTAAAAGAAAGGACATCATTTTGCATGAGAGAGAACCGATATTAGATAGTTTTTGAGGCAGTGAACCGAACTGAGCATAAAATTAAAATACGAAATTATTTTATTTGGAAATTATTATTATTAGGAGGCAGTGCTGATATCCAATTCCCTTAAATAATCTTAAGATAGTATTAATTTTCCCAAATTTCCCTCAATAACTTTCTTTTTAAAGACACCACTTGCACATGTTGCATACTATTCTAAAGGCCATACCATCACCTTTCAAATGCGCTATGTCTCATATATATATATATATATATATATATATATATATATATATATATATATATATATATATATATAACTACAGGGTGAGCAATAAGTAAAATAAATTAAAATGGTTCACAACCTGTAGCTCTCAAACAGTTGAGTTCATATAAAATCGTTTGCTTAGAACTCAAATCACCTCAATTCCTCGCGGGACACTCAGTATATCATACGCCATCATTGAAACTCACCTGACCTTGACCAAACTTGCCATGATAGCAAATCTTTATAAACTTGATACGCATATGAAATACATATTATGGTGTGTTGCCCTTTGGTTCCCAAGTTATAGGCCTAGGCCTCAGAGGTTAGACATTTGGACTTAGATTTAAAGAAAATCTAATTTCTACTTAGAAAAAATACAAAGAATAAAAATATTAAAGTTAATTTGTGGCATAAACAAATAAATGATGAGACAACTGATTAGCTAACAAATCAATGGTAAGATGGTTGATTAGCTAAGAAGAAAATGATGAGACAGTTAATTAGCTAACAAGTAAATGATGAGACAATTGATTAACTAACAAGAAAATGGTAAGATGGTTGATTGGGTGCAATGAAATTGCGCACACTTTTCCGGTTTTATCAGTTTTATACGTTAAGCCGTTGACAAGCTGTCATAATGTACAGGATTGTGCACAAAAAAAGTAATGTTATCAGATGGAAAATATTTTCCCTTTTGTTATGTTTGTATATGTGTATGACTTTATTAACAAGGCACAAGCTACGAGAAATTTGTAAGAAAAGAGAAGCGAAATTTCCCTAACGAAAGCCCGAATAAAATTATTAGGACTGAGCTATTTGATTTAGAAAATACAAGGAAATTAACACATAAGATTATGAAGAGGTGTAGAGAAGCTAAGTATATACTATATTCGGAAAAACTCACACCAGTTCTTCCGGGAAATATTACAGAGGCTGTGGAGCAAATGATTGAAAAAGAAGGTGAGTTCAGTCATGATGGAGAAAAGTTTCTATTTGTAAATGAAGAAGCCATGGTTATCGTCCCCTAACTTGTGCGAGTTACATTAGGTACGTACAATGATAACATTTACTATATCTAGTAGTAGTGCCGTAGTGTAGTGAAATTTAGTATTCAATATTATTGGCTCTTTTTTTTTCTATAAGCTTGACTATGATTAACAATTGAATAGTAGGAATTGTTACATTTGTACTCAGTGGCGTAACTAAAGGCTTGGAGGCCTCCCCGCAGACAGCGTGGAGTGGAGCCCCTTCTCTACCTCCTACTTCACGATTTGGGGCCCCTTGATGGCTTGGGCCTCCCGCAATGCGGGGTTTGCGGGACCCTTATTTATGCTCCTGTTTGTAGTATTAGTGTTAATAAATTTAATGCAATTGAAGTAACATTTCTCCTCGCTTCACTTTTCAGTTTTACGTGTTAGGCAAATGATGTTGAGGTTTACACCGATAGTACTTTTACAGCTCTCGTCATTTTCATCACCTGTATACTATTCACGCATACAAAAATGGATTTTATTTGCCTCTATGCTACGCGTTTTTGCCGAAGAAGGATAAGCAAATTTACTAAGTAATGTCGGAAATCATAAAAGTTTAGAACCTGGAATAAATTTGAAATTGATCCATGTAGACTTTGAAATTACAGCTCACGAAACTATCAGGGAGGTATTTCCAGAATAACATCATTGGATATCGATTTCACTTGGAGAAAGATCCTTATCAAAAATCTGTATTGAAAAAGGCCAATGAAGATTTGTGTGCAATTAGGGATCTAGAGTGTGCGTAATCCAGTTGCTCCTGGTTGATTAGCTAACAAGTAAATCACGAGACGATTATATACAGTGTGAATTAATTAATAAATAAATGCTTTAAAAGTTAAATTGTAATAATACCAGGGTGTTCTATAAGTTTCCCGCCACATATCATGTAGAAAATAAAATAGGAAGAGAACAATGTAGACGAGGGTTTACTCTGTGAAATACAAATATTTGTGCTTTATATTGTATACTCATATTTCTGCCAAATTGTGAATGTCTTGTGTATAACCCCACGACCCACATTATCCTTAGTGGCGAATATTTTTACCACGAAGGAATTGCCCCATTGCACGGAAAACGTTGTAGTCTCAAGGTGCAAGTCAGGGCTGCACGCTTGATGTGGTAACAATTCAACAACTTCAAAGTTACCAAATTTTTCTTGAGTGACACAAATCCTTGGCAGGCAGCATTGTCCTACTGCATCAAGAGATGTTTGTGGTTTTGTGGTATTTTTGTGATAAAGCTTGATACTTTCATTCCAATTGCTCACAGCACAGTTCAGTGTTCACAACGCGACCATGAGGAACAAGTTCCCAGTGCACAGGATCTTCAAAATTCCACCATACACTAAGTACGACTATATTCAAACAACCCCTGTTTCACAGCGGGTGCTGCGTCCTAGTCTGGGTCCAACCATTGATTACTGGTGTCTGGACTCCTATAGTAGACCGATTTTTCGTCACAATTTGTTTAATTAAATGCTGACCCACAGTACTGTTAAACAGTGCTTTGCGCACTTCCACTCTTCGTCGTGCTTGGTCAAGAGTGAGATCATTGGGGACAATTTGATATCGTGTCTTGTACATTTTGCCAACGGTGGAGCATATGCTTTGAATGATTGATTTTGAGGTACCCACCTCGGCAACCAACGTATAGGTACTGGGGCTCGGATTTGCCTCATCAGTAGACTTCGGAATTTTAGGCACCAAAAAGTTTAATTTTAGGCGCCTAAAATAGGTACTAAAAATAGGAAAATAGGCGCTAAAAATTAAAAATAGGCTCTAAAAATAATAGTATAAATTATTACATACCCCTTTTTATTAACATCTTTTGTTTTCAGTGAATCAGGTGATTCATTCAGTACACAACTTGCTCATTCGTAATTTTGGAAACAGTAAATTACCAACAGTTTCTCAAAGTTTTCGACTGTCAATCTCTCTCTTTTGTCTGTAAGGATCATCTTTGCTGCCGAAAACGATCTTTCCACTGAGACAGATGTTACAGGAGCATACTTAAATTTCGATACATTTTTCATTTCCACTTCGTCGGGGATGGTTTCATCCTCTCCCATCAAAACTTTCCCTATACGAGCCAACACAAGAAATCCCTCATTCTTCTTCACTACACTTTCCCACTTACACTGCACTTTTTCCCCAACTTTCCCCGTAGCACTTTGGATTTTCTTTTCGGCTTCGTTAACTACTGACACCTGTTCACTAAGTGGCTTTCCCGTAGCTTCCAACTTAGTGATCGTCGTAGGTAAGAATGAAAAATTTGACTTGATATATACAAGATCTCTTTTGAGAATGGGATCTTTGAAAAGTTCCTTCAAAACTGAAACACTTGCAATGTTTTCCACACCAGGAAGTTCGCCAACAACACCAGCAATAGCGTCCAAGTTCTCTGCGTAATACAAAGCTGCTTCAAGCCATGTTCCCCAGCGCGTTAGGACAGGTTGTGGAGGAAGAGAAATGCCAGGCAGTTTTTCTTTAAAGACAGCGATTCTCGATGGGGCTTTGCAAAAAGTTTTTTTCATGTTAGAAATGAGGGCATTGACTTGAGGAAATTCGTTCCTGATTGTTTCAGAAATTCTATGAAAAGCATGTGCTACACAGGTAACATGGATGAGGTTGGGGTAGAAAGGTTTTAGGTTCTTAAACGCAGCAATCATGTAAGAAGCTGCATCTGTGCAAAGAAGAAGAATTTTAGAATCATCCACACCACTAGGATACAGAAGTTGCAAACTTTTGTTCACGGTGTAAGCAATTGTCTGGGCACTCACTTTCTTAATTTCCTTGCTACTTAACAAGTGAGGAGTTGAAGGTCCATCTTCATCAAGTTTTCCTACAACAACATTCACTATGTATCTATTGCATGCATCAGTAGTCTCATCGACGCCTACCCAAATGCTGGAATCGCCAATATCCTTTCTGATTGTATCAAGTGTATTGTTGTATTCAGAATCCAAACACGTTTTCCTGAGTGTTGACTCACACGGTATCGATTGCTGGCACCACTTCTGTAAAAACTGTCGGAATGTTTCATTTTGAAGTGTGTTCCATGGGATGTTGGCAGCGACAAGGGCTCTAGCAAGATCCGCATTAAATGTGTTCGCAGTTCCAGATTCAGATCCAGATCCAGAAGGCTGAGTTAACTGTGTCTGTTTCTGTTGTTTCTTCGCTTTAGATTTGGCAAGATGTCCAGCACCATCAATGTGTTGCTTTAAGTGGCACTTCTTTTCCTGAGAAACCTTAAAAAAAAAAAAAAAACGCTTAGAAATATATTTTCAAATGCTTCTTACAAAACTAGTGAAGATGGTGGCGTTTTAACTTTAATTTCGGTTTCAAATTCTCTAATTTTCTTCGTGTACATTGCGACTAGTATTTTCAAACGGGTCAGTTCGGGTCAGCTTATTGTTGGACACCCTCAGTAACGGGTCGGGTCAGGTCAGCCTAACTCGGGTCACGAGTCTGGTATCGTTAGACCAACTCAGTTCACCAGTCGGGTCGGGTCAAACTATCTCGGGTGACCCGACTCGACCGGTGAACTGAGTTGGTCTAACGCTACCCGACCCGTGACCCGAGTTAGGCTGACCTGACCCGACCCGTTACTCGAGGGTGTCCAACCAAAAGTCGACCCGAACTGACCCGATTGAGAGCACTAATTGCGACAACTACCATCACTGTTTGCTTGCCTTTCTGGTCGTAATGTGCTTTTTTTTTTTTTTAATCGGTGAACGTTACATTATTGATTTAAAGTTGACAAAAAGGCAAACTTGTTGGTCTACCTCGTTAAAGACCAATATACCCCAGTCCCATTTCGAATCAGAACAGATCAAATAAAAGACTAATCGATGAGCATTTTACTTCAGAATAATCCCCAATTTACAGACAGAAGCAATAAAATTGTATATCAATATCTGAGAAATAATATTTAATTTTAAGCACTGTAACTAATTTAATTTTAAGCACTATATTTTATTTAATTTCGAATGCTGACACACTCCAACTTGGCAAAAATTAAAACATAATTTGGCAATATTTTGTTTGAGATTTGGATGCCAAAATAATTGCATGAAAAATTTCAAAATATCGTCCCTTTAAAATTTTCTTTAAAACTGTAATTTACAAAATTTTTAACTGATTTGAACCAAATTTTCCCCAAAATATGATTAAAATGTTTCAGTGTGAAAATCAGTGACCTGTCAAAAATTTAAAATAAGGGCCGTTTTAAAATTTCAAAAATTCAAAATTTTTGCAACTATCAACTGACAGAAACCAAAGTTAGAACGAAAATAAAGTATTAGCAATGCCTTAGTTGAGCGTGAACATCAGCATGATACAATAAATAAAATTGGCGTTTTTTAATTTTTTTTTTTTTGGAAATTAGTTGTCTCTTGCGGCCCTGCGACAAAAGGTGTATGGATATTCTTCATCAGGAGAGAGAGAGAGAGAGAGCAATCGATTAGAATTCCTTTTTTTTTTTTTTTTTGGCTTTGGGGAGAGAACATCAGAGACAAATTCTTCCTTTCTTAAGATCTGTCCTAAAATAAAATTATCCGCAATTGTAATTCTTGTTAGACGAGTGTCAGACTGTTCTTTTCTTGCCCCTGTGTGGAATTTATTTGTCTGTAACTATGGATGGAAATCAATAGCATCTTAAGACAATAGACAGTAGCACCTCGAGCAAAATTGATAAATAAAAAAACAAAGAGACAAACAAGTTTCTGCTTCGTAAAACAAGTTCTGAGACAATCTATGAACCTCAAACGCCGTTATTTAACTATTAACAGATCTTTTCTTTCTTTTTCGAGAAAAATAACAAAAAAAAAAAAAAAAAAATGGCCTTTAAACATTTTTCCTATCTTTTATGCTTTTCAAGATATTGACATTTCTAGTTTTTCTTTCAAACTGAAATCCTCGTTTTTAGATATTTTCGGGATGAAAGGATATATCCAGTTTCCTTAACTTTTTAAAGATAATCAATATTGGCATTGCACATTTCTTCTTTCAAACTTTTGGAACTGTTGGCATTTAAAAAAAATTGAATCCCGCCTTTCTTAACTTCTTTCGTATTTTTTTTTTCTTTTGAAAAACGAGATAGCAAAAATATGTTTTCTTAAGCTCCTGAAACTGTCGAGTAATTGCTGGCATTAAACATTTTTCTCCGAAAAGAGGACCCCTTTTGGAGTTACTGACAATATGTCAACTTTAACTTACATTGTTTTTAACCTTTACCGCTTTTTTTCGGGGGGGGGGGGAGTCCTTCGGAAAGAACCGAGAATGCCATGTCCGCTTTTCTCAAGATCCCCGAGAATCCCTAAAACTGTTGAATGTGTAAGTCTAGACACTTTCTTCCATTAGCACTTTCAAAACCATCGTTCATATATTTCATTTAAGCAGGCTGCTAGAAGTCTTTACATTTTAAAGATTTTCCTGTGTTACAGGATTATTTTTATGTTTTTTCTTAACTGATCTAAATTCCATGTAAATTAGATTTTCACGAGTTCAGCAGCTCAGTAACGTTGTCTCTTAAAATAGTTAACCTCCCATTGATAAAGGTTTTACTTTAGCTAGCTATACAGAAACAAGGAGGGGGGGGGTGTACAATTGATTTAATTAAATTTATAAATTCTGTAAATAAAAATAGCTTTTCTTACCTGCTTGCTGCACAATGGACAAAAGATTATTCTTCCATCGTATGTTAGATCTGGAAATTCTTGCAACCACTGGCGAATCAAGGTACTTTTTGAAGACTTCTCCTTTGGCATTGTTGCGTATGATACAAAACTTCTTTTTAAGAATCCTCAAGATCTGTGACTGGGCTGTAAGCCGTTGAGTCCAATTGTTCATGCGTTGTAGAGACGATGTATCGTTCTTGAACTACGTGTTTAAGATAAATCACTGCACTGACCCGAAAATGATACATGGATGGATACTCCAGTCAACTGAACCGCGTCACTTCATGAATCGTTTCTGTTCGTGGACTTTGGTTTTTCCCAAATATTGAAAGCGAAGACCCGAAGAGATTCTTGCTTCAATAGAGCTGTGTGTTGATTTGTGAATGTGTGTGTGTAAACTATTGTCCAAATTCCAGAGAGCTGAACGGATCACAGAAGAGCTGAAGTGAGCCGCTACAGAAGAGAAAAGGTGGAATAGTTCCAAGAATGCAGAACGGCAGGGAGGGGAATATTGGTTACTGCGATATGCACTTAGCAATAGCTTTGGTTTTGCCCCTGGGGAAAGAGAGACAGACAGAAAGAGATAGAGATCTTTCAGTACAGTGTCTGCAGGATGCAAAGGGATGGTTTGTCTTTGTCTTTCACAAATGGGCTTGACCTTGAGCAGAAATAGCTCAACTTTTAGAAACAATTTTTTACATACAACCACCCTCTGCGTTTCACTTCTTCATACGAGTTAGACTAAAATTAGCCTCGACAAACACACTCACTCTGCCTTCAGATTTGTCAATTAAATTTCACTCAACACTAAAAAAAAAGTTTATTTAAAAAATACAGGAATTTTGTATTTTTTGCAGTTTTAGGCATTTTTAGGCCAAAACGGCCAAAATAGGCGCTAAACTCCATTTTAGGCATTTTTAGGGCACTTATAAAGTGTTTTAATAGGCTTAATTCCTCATGATTCGTAAAGATCCGAAGTATTTTTTACTTCCTATAAAGGGAACAAAATAGGCATTTGCCTTAAAATCCGAAGTCTACTCATCAGGTTGGGGTACAGCCTCTATGTTGAAGGTTGTGAATCTTCCTACATGTTTTCTTTTTTTTTTCTGGCAAGTCATAATCACCCTATTTGAATATTTTGACCCACATCTTTACTGTAACTTTACTATATCGAACTCACTGTATGTTCTCTTTTATCGTACATATCATTCATACTGCTTCACTGGTTATGTATTGAAACTCATAAAACAGGAGCTCATTAAATAAGTGTTCTTCGCTGCTCCATACTTCAGATCAGAAGACCATCTGCCACGAAACTTTAAACGGCCATTAGTGGATACCAGGGGAAGGATTTTTCTGTAAATTGGTATGTTGGCTACTATGTTCCTATTAATCACTATGTTTCTAGAGGTGCCGAAATTCATATTCTGATAAACCAGGAAACTTATGGGACAACCTGGTAAATATAAATCAGTGAAGGACACTTTTTCGACTGTACGGAAACTTACTAGTATGCCATTAAAAAGAGAAAAAAAGTCATGTGGATGCAAACTCTTTTTGAACTTGAATTGTTTCTGGTTGACACATCACAAAACATTAGACTGCATATATTTCCAATGTTTTTTTTTTTTTTGTGATAATCTTTTGATATAATAACACTATCAATAATTCCATATATAAATCAGTTAGAACGAAGAAACTAGGAAATTAGTTTAATAAATACTCGTACATTTAGTTTGAATGATCAACTCTGTCTTCGCAAAGAACAGTCGACGCCGCATGAATGCATGCTAAGCAATTGACACTTCCGATTAGGATAATTCTGGTGATATCATACTATTGTAAGTGGTATTGAAGCTCACATTAGATGCTACATGTCACATCTTGTATTTTTGTCATCTTGCTTGAATGGACTGGCAAAGGACAAATATTGTACTTGACACATTTCAAACAAAGTATATACAGCGATACGAATTATTCTTTTCTTCGTATTTATTCTTTTGTTTAAAGCAGTGTTACTTGTACTTTGAATATTTACCAAACAAAATCAATGCTAAACAGTCTAAGCAATTAAACCGGACATATTGAATAAGATTTTTCATTTTAGGAATGTTTGATAGCACACTCAATAAAATGTAAAGATCTTTTAAAAGCAATGGAAAACCAGAGTTTTTTTATAACTTCAAAAATGCATTTTAAATTAGCAATATGAGGTATACTGGCAGTTGAAAGTCGCCATTTTAATGAAATTCTTTTATAATTTTATTTGAATAACCTCTTCTAAATACTGTATAATAACTCTCTGCTATAATGTTTTAGACTAGTGATGGTCAATTTATGTCCAATGCGGTCCACGACAAAATAAGAACCATACTTGGGGGCCATTTTCTACTTTCCTTTACCCTTCTACTGAGGCGACGGTTCACTGAATGTGGGTACCAGTAAGTCATATTTTCTGAATCTTTGTACTATTCAGCATATCTTGTTCCTTTTATATATGTGGAAACATTAGGACCAGAACTACAAACATTTGAAACTAATTATACTATAAAATTGCGTTTTTTAAAAAAGGCCCAGCATAAACGACATTACTTTACAGAATTGTCTTGGTATCCCAAAAGTTAAAGAAGATATTTTCATAGATATCTTAAATC
This sequence comes from Thermobia domestica, assembly GCF_964235325.1. Lineage (NCBI taxonomy): Eukaryota > Metazoa > Arthropoda > Insecta > Zygentoma > Lepismatidae > Thermobia > Thermobia domestica. The sequence goes on from NC_137468.1 coordinate 71,438,910, forward strand.
TTGATCCTGGTATATTATGATGGCAAACTAGTTATTTTTATTACACATGGGCTAGCCGTATGAAATATACTTGTAGGCAACCGCTTCACGCTTTTTTACACTAATAGGCAAGATATCCCTTAGTCCCACAGCTAGTGAGTCTTGCTTTAGATGCTCATGTTGACAGTTTCGAACTCTGTTGAGAGGATGACGCTTCAATGCAAAAACCAAGAAATGATTTAGATTCTACTTTAATATATTATAATTCTTAAGATCAGTCCTTCAAGATCAAGGATTCAACTACCCTATATATCTATTTCTTTCCTTTCTTTCCCATACTTGCTCACACGCTGCAAATAGAGAATCGGACGTTGCTTGCATTTCGGTGTTGAGTAGCCAAGTTACAATGTGATGCGTAGAGTACGAAAAGAGTGTTAAGGAGAGTGGCCTTCAGACGTTAATGTTAATGTAAACGACTATAGTAGATTTGGTTTTTCATATCTTTTGTGGTTTGTGTGTGTGTGTGTGTGTTTGTGTGAATTAAAGCAAAAATTGCCTTCGTCAATACACAAAATTATTTCAACCGCATGTGTCTCTTGTATTCATTCACTTACCACAAGTTTGCATCCATTGACTGTTCACTACTCACTCCATCGACTAAGCTTAGAAATCCCCTTTAGTGCACACCTAACTATAAGACTTCAAGGCCGAGGTTTAGTTTTCATAATTTTATAGCATAAAAGTAATAGTTGGACATATTGAAAAAAGGAAAAAATCTTCATTGTAATTTCTGCCTTTACAATAATCATACATCCATACGATTTCAAAGTTCTTACTTGAAGTTTAGGAAATTTGATTCCAGCGGAATATGGTACCATATTAGTGATTGTCCGTTCAACTTCCCCCTTTTGCTCATATATAGAACACTCTTCTTTATTATTATCTGATTTGGGTTCAAAACTTCCTTGAATTTTCCCATTACCATTTTGAAGCAGGTCTTGCGAGTATATATACTGGATCTTGTAATGAAAGATGGTCACTGTTGCTCGAAATTATGACTAAAAGTCATTCAATTTTGCCCAAAGTTTCAGAAGTGATTCTCATTTTTAATGAAGTAAAAATTTAATGACGATAACTGTAAGTCATATCCAAAAGAACTTCCGGCATCCGCCTCTCTTTCAGAAGCTTTATATGCTTATTCATAGGTCCTCTTACAATAATAATAATAGTCTAATAATAATAATAATAATAATAATAATAATAATAATAATAATAATAATAATAATAATAATAATAATAATAATAATAATAATAATAAAGGGAAAAGAAAGAACATGGATGTATAGCCTATTCTTTGCTCCTCGGTAGCCTTTTTTTGGTAGGTTAGTTGATTGGAATATAACCTTTAACACTGAAAATATTTGAGATATACTTACTACTTAATGCGGAATCCAAACTACCACTAGGGTTTGTATCCGGAGCAAACATCCTTTCAGTACTAACGGTAGACATTTGACAACAAGGAAGTCTAGTCCAGAATCATTTCTTGGAAGCCTACGTATAGTATCTACTTAATTTCCTATAGGGTAGATCGAAGAGGACGAAACAACTACTGGTTTCGTAATCAAATCGTATTTGACTAAATGCCACAACATATTTTATGCCGTAAAATCTTCGGAGTCCTGTGTAATGATTTGAAGACCATGAATGGTCGTAAAGTGTTTGTTATTCCAGGTGTGGACATTTTAATTACTCTTTTAAATGCTGTAACTCAAAGGAGCCAAAGAGTTGAATTATTTTGAACGTGGTCGAATAGTGGAAAGATGTGACTTCGGCGCGAGCCAAAGACGAATTTTCCTAACAAATTCTTCAGATTCCATTATCCATCGTCGATTGGGTTATTACTCAGTTTAAAAGTCATTAAAAGGAAAGCATAAGTACACGTTCTTGTCAACCAGATCCAATCCAATGCCAGTTGAGGGTTACCAAAATGTATGTAAAATAAAATCTCAAATTCAAAGTTGTAGTCTGTAGATAAGGCAGAGCATCTGAAAGTGAGTGTATTATCTTAGAGTGTATTATAATAGAATTGAGGTCATATTAGTATGTTATTATATATGTATTTTAAAGTGTATTAAATACACTTTACAATAAGGGAAAACTGTAATTAGGCATTTGCCGGTTGTTTTTCCGAAATAAATAAATAAATAAATAAATAAAGTGAGCCAGATTACAGCTGTGAAATAAACTGCATCAACTAAACTATCATGGATGAAATGTAAGACGTAAACACTTGCTTACCATAGCCAAAATTACTTCAGTTTCGAACCTTTTTCCATTGTGTACTTGAACAGTGCTGTAAAAAGTCTAAAGGATTTAACTTTTGCGTATCATTGAGTCCATAACCTCAATCTGTGCAACACGGTAGCTAATTTACTGCAAGAAACTGCACTACCTCAACTACACACTTAACATGGTACCTGTTTCTTGGTATCTGTTGCGCATCTAGAATTATATTAATATCTTTTCCCTTCCACAGTCTTAATTTAACTTCTTTCCAAATTTGAATTGCTTCTATGTGGCTATTAAAGGAAACATGCTTTTCAAATTCTTTCCCCTCTCCAATGTCAATTCAATTACAAAATCCCGTCACAGTAGAAGTCTGATCCAATAAACTGCTCCTTAAAAACTTCCTACAAGAATTTTGCAATTGGAAGTACAAGCATGAATAATGCTTGATCTCTTAAAAGAATATAATAACCAAGGCTTTCTGTAATACCACTGACTTCGGAAATTACGTTCTTTCTCACCGAACTTTGTTTTAAGATTCTCATGTAGATTGGGCTGAGCAGGTCTTTCGTCCACAAGATCTGTCGCTTGTGAGTGTAATTCAAAATTGTAGCTTTTGCACGTTGCGAACTTGCTTTGAATGTTGTCTTCTGAATCTTCTGCGCCAAGTATTTCATTGTGACTTTTCATATTAGTCACTTGTAAATCACTGGTTTGAACATTTAGTTCTCTTGATCGACGAATAACGAACTTATCCACAATATCTTGAAAAGATGTGTACAAAAGATGTGTGCCAACATAGGAAAATCATAATATTTTCTTTTCTCATGACACTCACACTTTAAATGAGCAATATAAACATCAACATAAAATAATATAATCTGAGAATTTGAAAGAATTATTCTTTAGCTAACGTTAGTTTGTTCTAAATTAAGAACTTCTTACATTGATTCAGTAGATTATTATAGCCTAATATATCGTAATTCAAAAATACGTTTTAAGTTTTATAATACACATACATTTGAATCCAAAGTTTAAATTGCTTGTGTCATCTAAGATTCTCGAATAAAATTATTTAACTGGAGCTATTTATAATATAGGCCTAATATTCATCACATTACCTTTATGGAACAAATGTGAAATATCGGTTTAAAAATGAAAGAATAAGTATTACTAGCTAAGCATGAATCCAAGTATAGTTTTAAGAATGGTTGTGTAAGGCAGTATTTTGTTTATTAGTATGATCGCTGTCACCGAAAAGATGGTTTACATGTTCAGTGTAATCTACTAAAATTGAAAAAGACAGCTGAACAAAATATACAAAATATATACTCAGTTCTGATGTAATACATCATCGAATTTATTCTAAAAACTTTTGTCAGTCAAACCACGAATAGTGTAAATATCAGTGACTAATGTTGAAATTATTTTGTCTTTCTTATTTAGGTTTCGGTCTTTTTTTGCTCTTCTCCCTGTTATTTCAACCTTTGCCCTATTTGAGCCCCCAAATGATGAAAACTAGGACAGATTGATTAACAATTTCAATATCAATTAACAATGATTGAGATAAAACATATCGAACAATTTCTGTTGATATTTCACTTGAGGGATCCGAACCTCGTGTGTTCCGTTGTTGCATGTTGTATTGTAATGTGCGCTAAATAATATACGCGTGTCGTTCCGAAATTAATGCCTCCTATTTTTTTTTTTGTGTTGACTTTGCATGTCCGTGCCAGATGTCGTTGGTGTAGTATTAATATAATGCTTGAACATTCCTTTTTTATTTGCACTGGTCTCGTTGTTCTGCAGTAGTTGGCGCCAGCATAGGAGTGTTCCAAAATGGAGCCTGATATGGACGTGCGTATAAAACAACGATGTGTGATTGGATTCTTCATTGCTGAAGGAATTGCGCCGATTGAAATGCATCGACGTTTGGTAAAGGTTTATGGAGACGATAGCAATATGAGGCGAAGGGTACGGCATTTTGAAGTTGGTGAAAAGGGTGTTCATGACAGGCCACGGCCCAGTCGACCCTGCATAGCTGTCATCCCTAGTAATGAAGAGCGTCTTGATCAACTCATCCGTGCTGATCACCGGATAACGACTAGAGAATTGTGTACAAAGCTGAATGTGGCTAACATTTTTAAGACTCGGAAGCTGTTTCAAAACTGTAAGGAAATTGTTAGCTTCAGCTGGTTCCGGTTTTTACAAGCGCAGCATGCACGCTCTGGTTCATCGTTGGCAGAAGTGTATAACAAATGGTAGGAACTATGTGGAAAAATACCAGTCTCTAGCTGAAATATTGCTCTGTTTAGCTGTGCTGTTGTTATTTATGTATCTCCATTAGTTTCCACGAAAAAGGAGGCATTATTTTCGGAACGACCCTCGTATAAACTGTATTTAAAGTAACTGACCCCAGAAAATGTCTCTGCCCTTCCGCTTGCCCTCAAGAAATTAAAGTTGCCATTATCACTGGTCATATTATGTACAATTTTTATACAATCAATGTACAGGGTGGCCCAAAAGTAGGTACACAGTCTCGTACTGATCAGCTCACTGTATTTCATATCATTTCTTATTGTTATCAAACTGGTAGACCTAGTTTCTTTATTATTTGTTCTTTTTACTTATACCTTAACCTCAGAACAGCAGAAGCAAATAAACCCATAAACTAGAACGTTATACTTGATCAATGCAGAGGTGTAGGCCTACATGTACTTTTGGGCTACCCTGTATTTATGTATAGTGGGTAACGTGTGTTGTATTAGATGCAGGCTTTATTTATGAATTTTCTGAATGGGGAGGGAATCTTGAATCTTGAGCTAATACCGTAATTAACAATCAAACAATTTCAGTCCTCCCCCAGCCAGCGTCAAATAGAAAATGAATATTTCCTGAGAAAACGAAACTATTTGACGGATATTATTACAATTGTCTTGATAAGCATATAGAATTTCATACACAGTACCTTCTATTTACTTGGTACTAGAATTCATAGAATTAGCAAGTAGTTATTTTTATATAGATACAATATGCATAAAAATAAGAACAAAAGCGTATATATGTTAAACAGAAAATGAGGAAGGACGACAGATAACAAACAATTCAATGTCTAGAATGTATGTTAACTCACAACCTTACATAATGAATATAAACTTACATAAGTATAGTTCTTACTTCAGAATAGTGAAGATATTGGAGACTGGTAATCATTTAATGTTGACTCTTTGCCAGAGGGTTTGTTAGGCGTAGAATGTTTACCATATTTAATCATTTAGCTGCATAATCTTTATCATTCAATGGCGAAATATGAGACACACTAATATTTTTTCTAAAAAAAAGTAGAAAATTTAGAGTTTAAATGGTTCCCAAGATGCACTGCGACGAAGATTCAAACTCGAAAAATGCCTTCTACATTTCACAAAGGAGATTGGAAGAATACCGTCTTAGGTAAGTTTCGACAGGTTTTGTCCTACGTATTCAAGATGCAACTTATGTTCTCGAAATTCCTGCAAAATTTTAGATGGCCCATCAAAAGAAAACTTATTATTTTTTTTCCCCCAAAGTTTCAAAGTACTTTTTGGTCATCATACGTTTTCTGAGCTGATTCCTGGGTCAGTTCGATTCTATCACCACTGAAACTTTTCTGAGAAAAATGAGACATGTCTAATAAACTTTAAAAGAAAAGAAAAAGAAAAGAAAAAGAAAAAGAAAAAGAAAAAGAAAAAGAAAAAAAAAGCTGTAGTCTTATCCGTTCATATCTATGGAAAGACTCTTCTGATGGTTCCATTACTGCAACACCAAGAAAGATACCATTCTTTTCAAACTGTCAACGAAAGCCCCCAGGGATCTACTATCTTCAGTTTTCAGGACTTGCAATATATGGACAGTTGTTTCAATCTTGGGCACAGCTATTATGATGAATCCTGCTCTTTCTTGGAAAATATAAACTTAGAGTTTGAAAAAGTTTCGAGGTTTCCCGAATCTTCGTTATTTCATAAACAATTATCCACTTTGATAGTTCCTCATACAATTCAAAAATATTGTACGATCCCAAGCACTTCGAGGGACATCTGTAGAGACACTTTCAAGTGTGTCATGGAAGCAAACACACATAAAGATTGCACTAAACATTATGAAGACGGAATCCACCTTATATCAAATATTTTTGCTTATACAGTACAACCCCTCAAATCCGAACTAATTGGGGCTGAAGCCTGTTCGGATTTCGGGGGGTTCGGATTACCCGGGAAATAATATTACGTACTTATTTCGTCACTGAATTTCTAATCTTCGACAGTTAAAGATAACTGAATTCAAGTGAAAAATCAGTTTTTGTTTAATCTGGTGTTGCAATTTTTCGTGTGAATCGTAATCCAGTTAACCTAAAATAATTTCATTGTTTTGGATGTTTTGAAATATGTAAGTAGACGTAAACTATTGCCTATTTTATCTAAACTTAACTGTATTTTATAACGTTTTGAATAAGCAGTAAGTCTAAACATGTTAAAACCTAAAAAAAAAAAAAACTAAATTTCTGTGATTAAATCATTTTTTTTTTCATTTTCTAGTTGTAGTTAATTTTTTTCACCCTGAGAATGTGTTCGGATTTGCCGGATTTTCGGATTTCTGGGGTTCGGATTTGAGGGGTTGTACTGTATTATAAAGTTTAACTCTCAGGTCCTCTGAGGCAGTTTCAGTTTTATGTCTACATTTTGGAGTACATGCTATATACCTTTTCTACAACTGGTGAAGAAATGAAGGCGTGAGATGTAGAGCTGAAATTGGGTTGAGATACAGCAGTATAATAATATAGAATTTAAGATTTAAGCTTATTTAAAAAAATCAGCTCAGAGAACCTTAACCTTTTCAAACCTGATTTTCTTTTAATCATTAACTAATCTTTCTACATTTGAGGGAGTTAAAAGGGACGTAAATAACTCGTTGTTCTATTGACAGTACCATCTGGTGTCCATCTATAAGTTACCAGATGTTCTCAACTGAAATAGGCTATTTCGTTATAAGAATAAAATATAACACCATAAACTATATAAACCATAAACATATATCGTTGCCTCTTCAGTGCTCTCTGTAGCTCTTTCGCATAAAAGCAAATCAGCAAAGTAGAATACGTCTGATTCACAAAAATAGCCACAGACGGTATCCCAACGTTAAATTAAGGTTCCCCAATATTACAGACCTTCACAAACATCTATGAGAATTGTTAAGATTTTTTAAAGGGGTGCAAAATATTTTTCCCAGCCTGGGAAAACAGACTGTCCAACAAAAATTCGAATGAGTCTAGGATCGAATCACGGACTATTCGACTCAAAAGCAGTGGCGGATAAAGGGAGGAGCGATCGGGGCGATCTCCCCCCCAGAATAGGAAACTTTTTTATATAAATAAAATAAAAATAATATATAAATAAATTATATATAAATAAAACCCATCTCAGAGTTTGGAGCTCTTAAAAGTAGCTCTAAAAATAAGTATTACAACCCACCGCCCTCCCAGAAGTCCGTCCTGGATCCACCCCTGCTCAAAAGTACAAATAAATCAATGATTAGAAGTACTGCTTTCATCAGCATCTGTAAAACGGTATTTTAAATGCTTAAATATTTCAAAATGTTTCTTTTTTCCTGTAATGTGTTTCTTTGTATGAATGTGAGTTCGTTCTTAGCAGACTAGAACCAGATGATAGCGCTTTTGTCTCTTCCACTATTCATGCAGAGAGACCTTGAAAACTATTGCGTCACCTACTTTGTATCGTGTCAAAGACAATAAATGCTTGGAGTGCCTAGTTGAGTGTAAACATTCTGCTGTTGCGACTTCGTGAACAACGTGAGACTGAGGTGGTTCAGTGGTCACATCTGGTGCATCGGATGCCTGATTCGATCACAGCTCTAGCCAAATGGGTTTTATAGTGGACAAACGTCGTGTGCGTGTATTTTCTCGGGATTCTCCCTTTTCCTTCCACTTTCTTCATTCCATAATTTCGTTTATTATTATCATCACCGTCTTCCTAAGCCTTGGATGCTAAACTATAAATAAATAAGTAAATAAATAAATAAGGAACATGTCAGGGTTGAGTGAAGACAGTCGCATTTTCCATTAATTGACCTTTAGCTGTTACCTGCATTCAGGAACGTACATAGAGGATGGGTTCAGGGAATCCGGGCTCCCCGAAATTTAATATTTTCTGTAAATTTAGTCTAATTTTAGGAGTGATTTTTACAAATTTTATTATAATTTATCCTCATATTGAATTAGGACCCCCTGCCAAAAGGCTTTGTACTCCCTGAAATGAATTCCTATGCAGGTGCCTGCCTCCATTACATATTAAGTTAGGGGTAATAAAGCCTCTTGTCAAAGCATTGGACAAAGATGGTTCTTGTTTCTAATATCTAGTTCAAACATTTCTTTTGTTGGCCAATGCAAAGATTAAGGAATGCATTTCGGTGCCCATCAGATTTGGAAACTCATGAAAGATTCTGCGTTCAGAAATATTATGCGTGAAGTTTGAGGCATGATACTCGTTTATCGATGTTGTCAACAACTTTTGGACAATGTCGAACATGACCTATACGAGAAGATTATAACAAAAATAAACAAATAAAAATAAAATGAAGTTAAATAATAATAAAAACACACTCTGAAAGAAATGTATGCACAGAAACATGATTATTGAGTTTGAAGCTACATTTTCTGTACTCTCATCTTGAGTACCTTCTATACAACATGTTTACTGAGCAAAGAACAGGGGGACAGACTCCACCAAGACATTAAAGAGACAAAAATGAGGCATCAGGATTGATGGAACATTTCTATGCTGATGATTGATGTTGGTGTCTAGTGCGAGATAGCCAGCGTGAAGACAGATAGCGAGATAGCCAGCCAATTTTGAAGTGTTTCATGAATGTTGTAGTTTCAGGAGGTACGAAAAGAAAAAAAGAAAAAATAACAGAAAAATATACTTCAGTAGTTAAAGTCTACGTACTACACGAAAATGTAGTTAGTCACATCTGAAACTTACAGATACATATATTTTTTTAATACTTAAAATTCTTACTAACAAACTTAAAATTGCGCTTTGTCTTGCATGGGATTAAGGGCGTAGCCCACAGGAGGTAATTGCAATATGTTTCTCCCTCCCTCCGAAATTCCAGTAACGATAAAAAAAAAAAAAAACGGATAGAGAGAAAAGGGAAGAACGTAGGAAAGAGAAGAGAAAACTCTTACAAATTAGAGAATAACGATTATGGTAGACGTAAATATTCTTCGATACCGTAGAATCTTGACACTGAACTCTTCCGACAGAAGGCAATGGCAAACCACTAATCGCCTAAACACTCATCACCGTCGCTTTAAAATCAATTGAATAAATAAAACTTTTATGGGACAATAAATAACCATTTTCGCAGTAGTTCAGAAGTGCCTGATACTGTCATTTGTGATGTTGCTAAAAGCTCTATTGATGCAGTTTCTTTGTTCGGTGTTTTAAACGAATATGCCGTGTTTATTAGAGAATCATATTTGCGAATGGATGCATGGAAAAGCAACTGAACATAATTGGGGCAAAAGATGCAGCACTGCGAAAGCTATTTGGCTATTTCTCGGATCACAGAAATGCATTGTATGTCCAGTTAATCTGCACATTGAAGGAAATAGCATCTGCCTATAATAGTAGACCTCAAGCTATATACATAAAGCAGAACAGCTCGCAGAAGGACTCTTAAAGTATAAAACAATATGTATTGCTCAAGTATTTCTTCGCGTCTTCTAAGAAACACCACCTCTGTCGAAGTACCTGCAGCGAAGTGACGCTGACATGTTAGAGTAGCGTTTCCCAACCTTTTTCAACTTGCGGCACACTACGGGTGTAACTTGAATTCTCGCGGCACACTCATAAATATTATTATTATTAGTAGTAGTAAATAGAAAATACCGTTGTATTTTTTTTCTGTGATTAATGATCTCCTTCTCACAGAGAAAAAAGCTCGATCACTGGTTTTCCCCATCGTAAATCATTATACGATCGTAAGTAACAAACGAACAAACAAATCTGTTGTACTTCTAAAACAGATGGAGGTAATTTGTATGAGTGTTTGCTTTGTGGAAAGGGTAGAATGAGATTTTAAAATTTCAAATTACGAAAAAACCTGTAACAATATATTACAATTACAGTATTTTTTCCATTGTAGAGGTTCATAGTAATGTGAAATACAAATACACATTTTTCCTGTCTTGTAATTTGGTTGCTATTTAATTAATAATTTTGTTTTCATTTCCTTGCGGGACACCAACGGCCCATTCGCGGCACATCAGTGTGTCGCGGCACACCGGTTGAGAAACACTGTGTTAGAGGCTTACAGAATGCCGCATACAATAATTTCCAAACTTGATGAGTGTCGCTTCAATTTTGAATTCATCGTAAATGCTGCTACTGTGTTTGCTGAATGGGCAAATAATGCATTCGACGCTATGGAAACTGATGTAGTGGTTTAGACTGATTTGGCACAGGTTTGTTCACGAAAACGCAAGGAGGTACTTCAGGGCGAGGGTGAAGATGAGGTCGTTGGTAATTCGGTTAAAACGTATGAGACTGAGGTGTACAATGTTAACCTGAACACAGTAACAACTAGCATAAAAAGCCGCTTCAAAGAACACAGTACATTATGAGCCGATATGGGCTTAGATCTCAAAAAAAAAAAAAAAAAAAAAAAAAAAAAATCCATCTTCTAAAAGAAGTTCCAAAAACCAGCGCTGGAGAATATTGTTCTTTTGTGCAGAAGTTTAGTCCGGAAGTAAGTCAAGAGTCTCTAAGAGCAGAGTTAGTGAACTTTTCGGTAAGCTGGAACTCTTTGGTTAAAATATTATTGATGAGTACCCAAAGTCAGACGAACAGTCTGAGGGAGAAAACTGTGTCAATGCTAACGATGGCGTAATTCAGAGCCAACAGAGACTGATAGGAAACAAACTTCCACGCATAATAAAACCAAAGCATATTGTAAAATCTGTCCTCATTGGTGCGTTTTTAGTACTCAATAAATATAATTTGTACACAAATGCCTTTTCTTGGCTCTTTCTTGCTTACAAAGTTATACTTACTTTATGTGTTACTTAGATTTCTTGCGAAAGAAGCTTCTCCATGTAGATGAAGAAGTACTTTGTCCCAAAAACACTTGAAAACATGCATGTTTATGGAAATTGAAAGAAACATTTTAGTAAACCTTGAAAATGATAACATTATAGATCATTTTGGAACCAAAAGCAAAATTTTCCAAAAAGATGTTACTTTTGTAAGTAAATCTCTGTTATGCTGTTATGTTTGTATTCTTCATTGTTCTCAGTTATTTACATTGTCTTCAAAGTTGTTGTATTTCTTTCAAATTGAAAAAAAAAAAAAAAATGTAATAAAGAAACGTCAGAAGCTGAAATTTGTGTTTCTTAAACGTGAACACAAGTTGAAGCTTGAAAGCTGTTCATAAATAATAAAGTTTTAATATTCTTAGGAATGAATTGTGGGGAATCGGAGGCCCCTTGTACTACAGTACTCCCGGGACTCTGTTGTAGTACCTATCCGCCCCTGAATGAGAGTTGGCTAATCTACACTAAATTTGGAATCGACTAGGCGAAAATGGCAAATTTCTATAGTTTGTGGTTTCCGAAATTTCCTTGTCGCAAGGAATTTCCTACAAAAATATAAGCGTACCATTTAGTATATAGATAATGAAACTGAATCAATTAGCTAAAAATAAAGATGGTGTATGTAAATACTCAACACCGTTAATAGGACTGCAAAATTACGTGTCAGGTAATTCACCAAAACTGGAGCAGCATTAGCATCAATTTGACTGAACCTCGTATGTACTGTATATTCATTAAATGTACGTCGCTTCTCATTTTCTCATTCTTTTTTAACTTTATGAATGAAGTGAAAATCTTTCTGACCTACCGTACTCATAGACGGAAACAAATCTTCTTGTAACTTCCTTTATATATATATATATATAATAAATTTTTAGAAAAGACACACAATAGTCCAGTAAATCGTGACAGTTGACCGTAACTGTAAAAATAAAAGTCAAACGGAAGAAGAAACTGCATGTATGTTTATTTTTGTGGCAAGCACCTACCTGCCTACCTATAACAACTTGCTATTGTCATCCAAGCGATGTGAAATTCCTGTCAGAAAAATTCACGCAAAGGGAACTTTTTGTTTTTTTCACATGTGTTACTCCCAACAAATGGTAGCATGGGATAATAACGCGAGAGAAAAGTTATTTGAACGTTTCCTTATCTATTATTGACCTTATTTGAGTTCTCTGTTCTTACGAAAGGTTATAGAACATATTAAATACCTATATGTCATATTAAAAAAAAAAAAAAAAAAAAAGAAAAGAAAAAGCTTGTATATCCAGATTTATTTTTGACGCTGTATACTACTGTACTGTGCTTGTTAGTTACAGTTTTCTTGCCGAACGTTACCCAATTACTTGCCTAAAGTAGCTTGTGGAACCACTATTCGAGAGCTAGTACATCCGCTGATAGATTTCATGGGCTTTCAAACAAACTTTGAAGTTTGTTTAGGTTTGAGTTTAAAGTCTCTTTCAGCAGCGAGGCTATATGAGACATGGATCTAGTAATTTATGTGAAATCCGAACTACATGAGCTCCCGCCGGGAATCAAACTCGGGTCTCCCTCGCCAACCAAACAAACTTTGTGTTTCCAGTGTTACCAACTACGTTTCTATGAAACTCGCCAAGCAATAATTCAAAAATCGCTAAATTCCTATATCATTAACAGACAACTTCATTCTTGTCAGCAAAGAGGATTTAAAAAGTAGTTAAATCCAAAATTTAAAATCAAGTTGACTCCAAGAAAATTTAATCCCTAGAAAAGTTATACTTAAATAGTTATTTTGTCGCTGTCGGAAATTTCGAACTTTCAAAACTGAATGAAGATTTTTTTTTCAGTTCTCAACATTTCTTCTGGGGTTTCTCCTTGTATGAAAGACTCATGAGTCAGAATCGTTCCGCTGATTTGAGAAATCTGGGGCGAAGTAAATTGATAACCCATTGATATAGGTAAAAAGTCCATATTGGCCAACTTGAATAGCGATATCACCTTATGAGTGCATTCCACAACATTATTATTAGTATACAGTCGTAAAAATGAGTTAGAAAATGATAGTTCGTCAGCTATAATTTCTTTGAACAAACTTGTTACTATTTCTGAAGCCGACCTCTTTCTTTCCATGATAGCGCTCTCTGAAGAACGGCCACCCGTTTACCTCACCTAGGTGCCTACCCCACAAGGGCTTCCGCATAACATCCCAAATTTACAATTTTGCCCCCAAATTTGAAATTCTTCAATTTGATTATATAATTTTCAATGATAAATTATGTCCCCCTAAACAATCTCATCGGCGCAACCTGCGACCTCGTACCCGTCTGTGGGCACTCCTGCATGTGGTGACTCTGAGTAGAGCGTCCTCGAATTCGCCTGTGGTCAATTTTGCATGTGACAGCCCTGAGTAGAGCTATATGAGGCAGTTCTTTTTCTTTATGGTTGAACAGTATCGTATGGAAGATTTATACTTACAAAATTGGAGTTAGATTATGTAAAAATTCATTTTAGGGATATGAAACATTCAAGATATGAGTAGTATTATGACACTATTACACTTAAATTACAGTCATTTGATGATGTCCGTTAATATTCCGTTGATATAAGGAAGTTGGATTTCTACAGCGGCAGGAAGTCTGGAAAGAGATAATCTGTATTTGGTATTGTGTGAGTGTTTTGACTAAAGGCAGGTTCTATCCCATTTCCTCTAACACAACTAGATAGAGCCAAGCTAAATATACAAACTTTAAGCGAATACATCATTTTATGAATAAGAACTGGGAAATTTGAATATTACAGAAAATTTTAGTCTTTTTACCTTTAGAAGCGGAATTTTGCTTCTATTTGAATCACATATTTGCTAATTTTTAAGGATAAGGAAGGACAAATTAATCTTTTGTATCTTTACCCTGCCTGTCCATGTATACCTAGGTATATGCCCGTTTGTCCGGGATACAAAAAAAAAAAAAATCTCAGAACTACTTGATGGATGGCCATAAAGTTTGATCAAGACGTAGAGAGTGAAAAGTAGGTATCAAGTACGCTGATGGAGATGTTCTATCCACTGGAAATAATAGTAATAAACCATTTCCGGTTTTAATGTTGATCACTATGAAGCAGAAACGGTAATAGATAGCGCGAAGCGATTTCCTGTAATCGATTAAGTCTCCATCCTTAAGTCTAATAAAACCGGAAATGATAGGAAAAGGAATTACAACTTTCGGTTTCAATATTGATCTACTTAGAGCGAAAAGAATAAAAGATAACGAGAACTGTTTTCTTGGAATGGATTTAACATTCCAAGAATAGTTAACATCTTTTCTCTTAACGCTCTATTCAAACCGGAAGTGGCATAAACAAGGGCGCCCATGTTGTGGTTTCCAAGGGGGGCAAGTATAAGCGACGTTTCAAATATAGTTTCAAATTTTGCTGTAACTAATGTAAAAATTATATTATGTTTTCAATATTCCCAAATACAATCTCCTCTTAGGGGGGGGGCGAGCGCCCCACCTTGTCCCCCTGATGGGTGCCCTTGGGCATAAATGAACAACGTCCAGTTTTATCGTTTACAGCTATAGAGTAAAATCGACAATAGAGAGTGACGTGCTATTTTCTACAAGCAATAAGGCTTCTCAAGAATGCATTCCATCTCCATTCTAATCTGTTCACTAAAACTGGAAGTGGTACATATCTAGGCTACTATCACTTCCGGTTTTAATATTAATTTAGTAAATATCCTACACAAACGAAACTTCTTCACGTAATGTACACGTGACACTGCTACATCCTTATAATAAGATAGATTACAGAAAGTCATTTGCATACGTCGACTAATATTCATCTGGTATAAAGACCCTCTTTCGTGTTATGTCAAGAAACTAAGCCATTCACAAAAGCCGTTCAATACTTGTGTTCTGCACTTTTGCGTCCATTTTGAGCACTGAGACAGTATGAGACATGGCCGCATCTACAGGTTAATGCGGATCTTCCTCATCGGAGGGGACAGTAACTCCCCTTTCCGTAATGTTACTCATTTAGCCACAAACGATTTCTAAGACTCTCTTCTAGCAGAACAAGCAGTAGGCTCTACACCGGGAAACTATAGCTGCTCAGCTGCCAACGTTGGGCCAATGTTGTAGTTAACCACTGTGCCGAGCGTTTGCCAACTAAGTCAGTTGTCAACGTAAGTCTAAGGAAAGATGTAAAATTGAGATTGGGAGAGGGAGGGGTCGAAACTGTTGGATAAATGATAGCAAACTGTTGGTTTGCTAACATACACTTTGAAACAACGTTTGCCCAACGTATTTGCAACTATATTTCTGGAAATTGTTGGATAAATTATGGTAAATTGTTGGTTGGCTAACATACATTTTAAAACTACGTTGGCCCAACGTAATTTCAACTTTATTTCTGAAAACTGTTGGATAAATGACGGCAAATTGTCAGTTGGTCAACACTTACTTTAAAACAACGTTACCCGACGTATTTTCAACTTCTTTTCTGGTAACTGTTGCTGCTCCTCCGTGGCTAAGCGGTTAGCGTACTCGCCTTTGGCGTGGAAGACCCGGATTCGATTCCCGGCGGAAGCTCACGTGGTCTGGATTCCACGTTAATCAGTAGGTCCACGACTTACATAGCCTCGCTGCTGAAAGGAACGTTAAACTCAAAATCAACTCAACTGGAAACTGGATAAATGACGCAGATTGTTTGCTTTCCAACATACTAGACCCAATTTTAAACTACGTTGGGCCAATATAGTTTTCAACTTAATTATTGCAATTGCCAATTTCTAAGCATGCTGAACATTGACCTACCTCGAATCTACCAAATATGCTGCTAAGCTCAATACTGGTGCTTTTAAAATCATTCAAATTTTAGTTACTCCAATGATTGCTCGAATAGCTTAGTCATTCAAATACAGTAATTATTCTATTATCTCAATAAACTAGCTGCATTCTCCCGCTTCAGTGAAAAAAAATTGAATGTAGACTTTCACATAGTCTTTGTTCAACCGATTACTTTTGTTGTACGTTGTGCCGTGCTAATTATAATTCCAAACGAAAGCCTAACAGGAAACTATAGTAGTTTCAAAGAAGTGGTAGACTCGCATCTGATATTCTTAACACGTGGACTCTCGCGCCTAGAAAATATCCTGTGATAATAGTTGCTTCAATGTCATTCGTCAAACTTTCGTTTTTTTAAAAGAAACAAATTAAAAATATATTACAGCAAAAATACGTGAAAATGCAAATATGAAAAGTTTCTGACTTTATGAGCGACCTTCACTGATGTTGTCCTCTCTAGCCCCTGAATATTATTTCATTCCTTTTACTCGTAGTACCCCATAAATATGAATTTCTGAAATTATAGTGTATAATTCGCAGACTAAATATTTGAGAAATGGCACGATAATTTAGTAATTTATAATATGAAGAATATCGTTCAAAAAATAGATTTATCCGAAATTATTCACCACTACACTTAGCAAAAGATACCGTAAAACGAATCATATTAACAACTGTAAGGAAGCCACACTGGAATACCATTTTGTAAAAGGATTTGCCTTTTACAAAAGTGATATGCAATAGCAATTTTATCTTAGCTCCAGGGGAGGGAGGTTGGCAAACTCCGGCGGTGTTAAGCTTCCCTGTAAGTATGCCTGGAACAAGCACTGGGAATAATGATATTGCTAGTTAATGTACTGAGCACACATCAAATTCCACGTGCTCCAATCACTTCATGGACTGTAGCGCCGGAGAGTTTGGCTTCTATCGAAACTTTGAAGTTGAAATTCTATCCTTAAGATAAATCACTCTTAGGCCTATATTTCTACTAGATAATGAAGTGCCTGGCATTATCGAACAAATTTTATAAGTTGTAGCCCTTTCACATAGACGTTTATATACCCCGTTGTCTCCCTTCTTCCTTTAGATGTGGAATTTTCGAAAACACTGGGTCACACATCACATTATTTTTAATGAGGAATTTACAAACGAATTTCAATTCCTTAAACTGAGGTGCTCTTAGGGAATTTTTCAGTGAAATTAAAATGTTAAGAAACACTCTCTTTCTCCTTTAGAAGTGGAAATTTCGAAAACGGAAGAAGAGTTTCTTCTTCCTAACGGGGGGGGGGGGGGTGTGTGTTCTGAGATGTTATGTTTTTGGCAAGTGTTTAACGATTTCGAAAATAGAGAGAAACAAATTAAAAATTTTAAAAAAGGCTAAAAGTGAAGAGAAACAAGCTAATCTTGAATGCTTATTGGTTAGTCCGAATTGTATTTCTAAGGTGACATGAGTTTATCTTCAATTATGTCTGGGCGTGTGCTTCTAAATGGTTGATCATTGCACTTGAGATAGAGTCATTTATACAGAACTTTAGTAATCTATGTCGAATGCAGATATGGCAATGAATGGACACTTTTGGGGAAGAATTCATGCTTGAACTTTTTGATGATAAATTCAATCTGTACTTGGCGTATCATGTGCTACAAGGAAGTATGCTGCACACGTCTCATAGAGCCTCGCTGCTGAAAGGGACGCTAAACTAAAAATCAATCAATTAATCAATCAAGGAAGTATGTTTATTCATTATACTTGTATTAAACATTTTAGTACCTTTTCCAGCATATAATGAGAATTGTACATATGTATTCACTCTTCCTAAGGATCGAGATTTGGTCTCATATGATAAAAGGTGAGAGCATTAGCGTCTTTTTTAACGAGGAAACTTACAGGAGATCACTTTTAAGCAAGTACACATTGGCAAGTGTTATCTGTTATCGCAAAATACTGATCCCATGGATCAACTGTGATTCGAGATACCTATAAAACTATGGATATGTCCATTCATCAGCACGCTGAATGTATTGCGGGAGAGTCTATTAAAAGTATAAGCAGTAGGGGCAACAGCGGGAAATGATATGTTAACCAATGCGGAAAATACCTGCTGGGCCACTCCCTGAAATCATCACTGCCATTATCGTATTTATCGTATGTAATACCTACAAAATGTGCTGCCAAGGTCCCGCAATTTACTTGAGTTGTAAAGTCGCAAAACATAATTTGTACTCTATATTGGAAGTAATAAGGTACCTTCAATAGGAATAGAATTCAGAACAATATATCAATGTACCAAGTACACTTCTTAATACAGGGTTTTCATAAAGTCTGGACGGATTTAATTTGCTTATAATTTTCATAAAAATGCTCATAATGAAATCAAATAAAGTGCAAACGGTAGCGGAAGGATTAAATTTTTAGTTGGCAACACTGTTAGATAAGCGGCAACTCTGAATACGTTGAGAGAGGGAGAGGGAGGGCAAGGGTCAGTTTCTTACCAATTTCCATCCATTGTTGTTTTCATTGTTGTTTCTATGTTGACTGTTAAAAGTAAGTTGTAAGCTGTATTGGTGTGTGTGTCTTTTAAAGAAATAAATAAATGAAAAACTCCTCTGAGAAGACTATTTTTTTTACCGTATCAAAGATGGCGTCCGTGAAAGAGAAAGCGCAATGTGTTCTGTGGTACGCAGAGCTAAAATCACCAATTCTGGTGTGTCGAAAGTTCGCCAAAGAGTTCAAAAAGCCGGCACCGACTGAGAGTGCAATCCGAAAGTGGCATGCTAAGTTCTTGGAGACAGGAAGCGTCCTGGACCGACCTCGAAGTGGGAGGCCGCCAACATCGCCTGCAACAGTGAGCAGGGTAAGGGAAAGCATCATCAACAGCCCACAGAAGTCGATTCCTAGACGGTCCATGGAACTCGGAATTCCATGTGTGGCGGTGAATGAACTGAGCTGGTGCAGATTACAGGTAAAAATTTAATCCTTCCGCTACCGTTTGCACTTTATTTGATTTCAATATGAGCATTGTTATGTAAATTATAAGCGAATTAAATCCGTCCATACTTTATGAAACCCCTGTATTTTAATGTATTGTCATTTGCCATGTTTTAGTATAATATAATTGTAAAACAGAAGCTAGAACACAGGCGCCAATGTTAATTTCTTTCTGCAGAGTCTCAAGTTTCGGTGCTTATAAGATAAATCACACACTCTTCCATCTCATATTCTAATATATATTAAAAAAAAAAAAAAAAAAAAACAGATTCAATAGACAAATTATTTCCAAACTTCAATGGATGCCTGAGACCCGGAGCACCCATGTAGCAGGTGTCTGTGAGTTAACATGTCACAAATGTCAAGTACTTGGTGTAATTAATGAAGCTTGAGTGTGTTTTGACGAGTGGTCCCCCGTAGCTCAGTTGCTAATGCTCTCGCCTTTGGTGCGAGTGATCCCAGGTTTCTATTCCCTGTTGAGACATTCAGTCGAAAGAGTGTAGAAGTTTTTTCAAACCAGTCATCCTGAGTGAGGTTTTCCTGAGTTTTTCTCATTCATACAAGACATATTTACCATGTCTGCTCTCGAGAAAAGAAATATGCAACCCTTTTGTAAAAGAATACATGTGACATATATATCTTCCATATTCCATATTTAATACTTCCAAAGTCTAGGCTCACATTTTACCAAGCAAAGAAGCTATTTTGCTTGAATTTCTGCTCAGCTATACATGCAATATGACAGGGACTAATTTATTTATTTATTTCCTTTTCGTCTATTCTTAAGTTTTCCGATGCTACTAACGAAACATACAAACAAAACATAGCATGAAAGATCGTTGTATAAAGTGCCCCCTCCCGCCGAAAACTTATTTTCTTCTTTAACCTTAAATGTTAAATCATGGTTTAATTTATATTTTTAACTGGGATCCGAATCATAGGAATGTGATCTAAACAAAGATCACAATGACTATCCCATACACTACCATCACCACCAACAGCAACACTGAAAGATAGATAAATATTAACAAAGAGCTCCCTCCACATCAACTGGGTATGAGAGAAAAGGGTGAAATTTAACAGTTTTCAATTGATATGTTTCCAAAAGAGTGACTTAATCTGAACTAATGTTGTAGGGTTATAAGTATCTCAATCGAACAACACATATTAGAGGATCCAAAATGATTTTGAAGTTGTGCATTGAACCATTTATTTATGTAGTTTCAAGATAAATAATGATTTCTGTGAGCAAGAGAAATTTCTGATAGATTCTACATCTGCTGCATGTTGGGGAAACGACTTCAGAAAATACTCTTTTGATTGATCTGCTACGTCTTTTACAATAAATACTGAAAAAAAAAAAAGACATCGTGTCTCATTAGTCGTGGTTGAAGTTCAACATTTCTTCTAGAAATGACACTGATTTACGTCTGAAGATTCAACACCAACTCCTGAAAATGCACCCCTCAAGGATCAGAAAGAAATTTTGAAAGAACATCCCTGATTCATTTGCAGAAAGTTTAATAACGATTCTTGGAAAATCCTCTGAGTCATCGTTAGATGCTGAAATGTGGTTCTGGAAAAAGTAGCGCTTAATCATAGGACAAGTTCTGTTACTTAAGAGTCTTCACTACAGCGAAATTAAACTACCGCTAATTTTAGAGTTTTTCTGTAATATCTTCAAAACAAATAAAAAATATCCGAAAAATAGAAACGTAGTAAACTAGACAATACGATTTTGGATGTGATACTGTTATCACAACTCATCTATCTGCTTTCGATTTGCAACTGTAGATAGATTTACCATTTGTTTTTGCTGGTTTTATAAATAGCGGCATACCAAATGCAGATAGGCGAATTGTGGTAAAGTTATCACATGCAAAATCGTATTGTCTAGTTCACTACGTTTGTTTTTCGAATATTTTTTTTTTATTTGGTTTGAAGATATTACAGAAAAACTCTAAACTTAGCGGTAGTTTAATTTCACTGTAGTGAAGACCCTTAACACTGTATATATAGCACATAAATACATTTAATTTAGCAGAATGAAAACTACCTAGGTGTCAAATCCGTAGGATTAGCAACGAATGAAATGTTTTTTAACGCTGTAAAAAATTTTTTTATTGATTTCTCGAAACCTATATATGAGAATTTACAGGTCGTTGTAATCTACAAATTGATACATATATATTTTACATTTGGACAATATTATAATTAACCACCACCAAACTACTTGGGTTAACAGCCCTTTTTGTGAGCCTGAGCCGCTACAACGCCACCTGTTAGTGATCGGCTTAACTACATCCGGCGTAGTTACGAAAACATGGTTAGCGCCGTGTTGCCGTGTCCCTGTCGCTGTCAGCATTGCCCTAGTGACCGTTACGTCTTTTATTCACATGACTCCCCAGTTTGCCTCACAACGCTGGGCGAACGCAGGAAATAAGGAAGCACCGATTTGGAATTGAACCCAGGACCACGCGGACGTGAGTCCAACTCTCTAACCACTAGTGTGTCTCCCCATATTATAGTTTTTTTTTAAAAAAAAATAAATGTAGAATGTTAATGATAATTTTGGGCCAATATCTCATTAACCACACTACTCATGCCACAATGAAAAGTTTGATGAGAATATACTTTGACCTAAACAGATGCCGTGTTTAACGTACAGCATCATTTTTTTGTAAATTGACAAAAAGAAGTTTGCTTTTATTTTCTCGAAAACTATTCATCAAGATTTATATTCATTCACATCATTGTATTGAGCTCAATGAGATGTTATCGATTGCATGTGTCTAATCTTTAGACACATTCCGCCTTATGCAGAGTCGTTTTGACGTGATTAGCATCATACTAAAAGTCTGACTACTGCAGGAAACAAATGTTAGTCAAATTCTTTAGTATGGCACTAATCACGCGTCAGAACGACTCTGCATAAGGCCCATTATTTTTTCGTTAAACAGTAATAATATTAAAAACAAAGTACTTATGGACTTGTTAAAGAAAGACTTCCAGTAGCATTCTTCTTACAGTACTTTTAACAAATTTCCGGAACACGAGGTACTCTCTTCACATTGGCGTACACAAGGGGGATTTCGAAAGTTTAACTCCCCCCGTTAGAGCAAGATATTATATACAAATAAACAATTATCATATTAAGTTACATGCACAAACACCTGAAATTATTCTTTTTACCTTGACGAACTTTTGTGTACGCCACTAGGTACTCTCTTAAACATGAGGTGTCCTCTACTTAAAATGAAGACATTTGTACTCTGAATAAAACTGAGCCATTGAGTCATACTCTAGTTCAGTTTCTAAGTGCTGTACATTTTAAAAAGAAATCCCACTGGTGGAAATAACGCACGCACATCTTTAATCGAGGCACTGAACTTTTACTTCTTTTTTTTTTTTAAAGAAAAAAGTGAAAAATGTTTATTAAGTGAGGTCATCGAACAGACGACCTTAGTTCATTCAAAGAAACTCTCAGTTGCTAAGTTGCAGCCTTGAGAAAGTAGTTTTAGCGGCAACTCTGCACCAATACCTCGGAAGCTCCGACACATCGGATCTTACATGTTAGTTACGTAGCTACTACAACTGTGGGAAAATCGTGGAAACAGAAAGTAATTTCACTCATTTCTTGGAATATAATTGCCTTAGCAATGAATGATAGGTTTCTTTTATATATATAAAATAAAATATAATAATAGTAATAATAGGTGAATACTCATACTGCAACTATTATAACGGTCAACTACATTAATTTTTAATGAGTTTGATATAACACAACTCTTTTCGTATTTACTTTATCCGTGTCCGTTTATCTGGAAGACATAGAATCTCAAGAATTACCTTACCTGATGGATCACCATCAATTTTGGTCAGAATCAGGCGCGCATCCAGAAAAAAAAAATGTTGAGGATGGGTTCAATACTACAAGGCACTAAGTCTATATGGTATTGAATAGGTATTATTCTGCATCAGAAAAGACGACAAGTAATTCTAAAATACTTCCACCTATATTTTCAGGAAAAAATGATAGACCTAGATTGTTTTTATACGAGAAACAAATGAAATCTTTGAGTTTTACGTCCCACGGTTATGCCGGTTAGGCTAAAGGAGACGGTGATTATGAGAAATGAATGAAATAAACGGGAGAACCCCGAGAAAACCTACGCACACGGTGTTTGTCCACCACAAAGTTCACTTGGCGGGAGCAGGATTTGAACCGGGAACCCCAAACACCAGAGGTGAACGTTCTAACACTGAGCCACCGCGGCGCGCTCTAGATATCAAGTAGAGGAAATTCCCAACCTTCAAGATTTCATACTTTAGGCCGATGCAACAACTATTTTCATTTAATATACCCTAATAATAATAATAATAATAATAATAATAATAATAATAATAATAATAATAATAATAATAATAATAATAATAATAATAATAATAATCAATGGCATATTTACGATTTTGTTTCGAGGGGGCTTTGCTAACTTTATTCCTGGAAATGTAAAAAATGTGCAAGACATATAATTTACTTTAAAATAGTAAATAAAATTTCAGGGGGCTTAAGCCCGGAAGACCCCTTAAATACGCCATTGATAATAATAACAGAGATCATTTCTATGTGACCGTAATAAGGCAGACTTGGTTTAGCAGATACATTTCTGATACGATTTTCACAATCCCGAGCTCTTGACTTGCCCTGATGTTGCTCTGTGTTGTCAGTGAAAAAA
Source organism: Thermobia domestica (assembly GCF_964235325.1). Classification (NCBI taxonomy): domain Eukaryota; kingdom Metazoa; phylum Arthropoda; class Insecta; order Zygentoma; family Lepismatidae; genus Thermobia; species Thermobia domestica. The sequence continues at coordinate 71,462,877 of NC_137468.1, forward strand.
CGTACGGAGTATCTAACGGTGTACTTCATGTAAATTAGTGTTCTTATCTGGATTCTGCTTTATGGAGAAGGAATATTGAAATAGTTGCAATTCCCACCTTCAGATGGCAGCAGGGAGAACTCACCATGTGTTACTGTAAAATGTAGCTCTGGGAGCTTGAGAGACATCTATTGAGAAAATTTAGAACTTGATGAAGAAACGACAAGTGTTTCAATATTTTTTCTTTTGATTCAAATCTGCTTTCGACGGCGAATTGAAGTCGACGAAGTTGACGACATTGTCATTACGTCTTTCATCTTCAGATTTGAATTAGAACTACAAGGAAATTTGTAATTAACTGACGACTATTCGAAATTTATACGAATCTACTACAGGCAAACACCCAGAATTTTTTGTTGGGAGGAAACCAAGCTTTTAGGGAGGTGGGGTTCAATACTGCATACAAGCCACTACGTGTATGTAGTATCGAACGGATATTATTCTGCGCCTGGAAAGGGGATAAGTAATTGTAGAGTACTTTCATCTTTATTTTCAGAAAAAATGATAGAACCAGAACGCTTTTATAAGAGAAAGAGTACGTTATCTTCTCTGAGAATTAGGATTAATTGCGCAACTTTTGCGAGTGTGTGACTGTCAGAAGTTTATTCTTCATTGTTAGGAATATATATTGTGAAAAGACGAATTACTTTTTAGCGTCATAAAACAACTTTTCCCGATTTTCTCGAAAACTTCGCATTAGAATTTATCCATAATAATTTAACTTTGTTTAACTCGATGTCCGCAACTGATTCATATAATATGTAACATCTTTCAACAAATATTATTGTTTGAGTTAACCCATTATTTTGGGTTGCATCCTACTAAGAACTGTCATCTTGGTATTTTCATAACGAAAGCATTGATTTGAGTATACATTTTAGCATCGATAATAATAATAATAATAATAATAATAATAATAATAATAATAATAATAATAATAATAATAATAATAATAATAATAATAATAATAATTTCATCTTAAGACCGCACCTCCATTGCTTCCGAATGCGATTGCGAATGCGAATGCGAATTTCGCAGCACGTGTAAATAAATAGGAGTGCCTCGACTAGTTCCGACCTGCGAATTGCGAAAACCAACGGAAAGATGCGAATGCGAAAGATTCCAACATGCTGGGATTGTTCATCCGAACTCGTGCGAACGGAGGGTCGTCTGGAGGGAAATTGAGCGCTACGTGAGAGAAGAAAGTTTGTTTTGCGTGAAAGCAGACGACGTTGCGAGGTGCGGAGATAAAAATAAAAATAAAAATGGAAATAGATATTGATGCTTTAATAAATTGTGTATTTGATAAAGTTCCATTGTGAACCAAGCTCATCAAGATTACCACAAACGACACGTCGTGAACAAATTATGGGCAGATGTAAGTAAAGAACTTGGTTTGGAAGATATATATATATTTGGTCTAGGAATTAATTCGTGCGGTTGGTACGCACACATTGAAGCTGTAGTACAAACACAAAATACATAAATACCTTAAGAAAAATATTGTCCATCGCTAGCCACCACTTTCGCCCATCTGTCAGGCAATGTACGGATTCCGTGGCGAAAGAAGTCCTCATCCTTGGAAGCGATCTAGTCAGAGACCCATGTTTCGATATCTTCTGAAGAAGTAAACCGCTGTCCAATCAAATCGTTGTTCATGCAATCGAACAAGTAGTAGTCCGAAGGAGCAACGTCTGGTGAATACGGCGGGTGGGGTAAAACTTCCCATCCGACATTTTCTAAATAGGTTTTGACCGGTTTTGCGACATGTGGGCGAGCGTTATCATGTTGAACAATAAGTTTATCATGTCTGTTCTCCCATTCTGGTCGTGTTCTGGCCAGAGCTTGCTTCAAACGCATTAATTGTCGTCGATAACGTTCTCCATTCATAGTTTCACCCGGTTGCAGCAGCTCATAGTACACCACACCTTTCATATCCCACCATATGCACAGCATAACCTTTGCACAGTGAATATCTCGTTTTGGTTGTGATGGACCTGGTTCACCTGGTTTCACCCAGGCCTTTTTCGTTTAGGGTTCTCGTAATGGATCCACTTCTCATCACCCGTATTAATTCGATGCAGAAACCCCTTTCTGCTCTGTCGTTGAAGCAGCAATTCGCAAATGGTTTTTCGTCTTTCAACGTCTCTGTCTTTCAATTCATGTGGAACCCAATGTGACATCTTTTGAATCATTCCCATGGCTTTCAAGCGTTTGGAGACTGTTGTTTGATCAACGCCTAATGCTGCTGCAAGTTGTTCCTGCGTTTGACACGAATCCTGCTCGAGCAATGCTGTCAATTCTTCGTCTTGAATTTTTTTTGGCTGTCCAGCTCGCTCTTGGTCTGCCAAGCCGAAATCACCACTTCTAAACCGTGCAAACCACTTCTGACACGTTCGCTCAGCTAGAGCATGGTCACCATACACTTCCACCAAAATACGATGACTTTCAGTCGCACTTTTCTGCATGTTAAAGTAATGCAGCAGGACAGCCCGCAAAAACACTTTATCAGGCACAAATTGCGCCATGTTCACTTAACTATATACAAACTGGTGTTGTTGACGCTTTAATCCAGTGCCCTATACTACGAACGATACGCGATGACAGGGGTTTGCAACACATGTGTGGATACACGGAACTGTGGAACGCTCCGTTCGTTGCGCCATCTCTTGTCCACCCGCACGAATTAATTCCTAGACCAATATATATATATATATATATATATATATATATATAATATTTTCTTTGTTTTCTCTTTAAAATATGAAGATTTAATTAATACACGAACCGCAACTTTTTATTCAATTTATATTTCCTCTTCGTTCCTCAAATAATGATTTTACGAATACATGTAATTATTCACTAATATGTGTGAAACAGCAAAAATGGGTTTTTTACTCCTTGAGAATATTTTCTTTGAAAGTTGGTTGATTTTGCATTCTCAAATTTTATTTAATTAATTTATTTTAAAGTGAAAATAGCGGTTACCACAGAAGCATAATAATAACAGGAGCGACATTATTTTGCACACAAAGGAAATTTATTACACAGGCCTACAGAAAAAAAAAAATTCTTGGTGCCTAAAATTTTAGAGCTGATTTTAACTATGTGTGGGGCGCTGAATCCAATAATGTAAGCAGTTTTTTTCTATCAGCTCTACTTTGGTAGATACAGGCTACTGTACCAGTAGTGTTATTTACGTTACAATGTATGTGGAAGAAATATTACAATCCAAAATAAATATGTAAATTATAAATGATGTAACCACTATTTCTGCATGCTTCTTGCAATAGTATACAAAATAAGCAAAAGAAATACAAATATTCTCGTAATAACAAGTTTGAATATGATCTTATAAACTCTGCAACTCAAATAAATCCTACTGTGCTCTATAGAGATTTCTATTTGGAAGAACGGCGCTCTTTTCTCATTAGTGCTGTTATCTGTCGGTACTAAACGGAAACTAGTCATATAGTAGTTCCAGGAACGTCCACTAGATTGCATTGGTATTCTACTTGGCTAGTGGATCGTAGTTGTTGTCTTGCAGGTGGAGTGACATGTTGGAACATGTGAGTTTTGTTCTGAAATCATAACTTGTATCGCGTATACTAAGGCTTTATATTTAACATCCGTGTTAGTGGCCTGAACATAAAATGAGTTCAAGTCGAAGAAGTTGTGTTAACCATCCTGATGTGTTTTGCTACATATGTGGTGAGTACACATTTAAAGACAATAGAAAACATATCAGTGACTTTGTAAAAAAAGCATATCATGCATATTTTGGTGTACGCCTAGGGGACCAAGATAAAACGTGGGCTCCACATATTGTGTGTAAAATGTGTACTGAACACTTGCGACAGTGGACAACTGGAAAAAGAAAAAGTCTTAAGTTTGGTGTTCCAATGGTTTGGAGGGAACCCACAAACCATGTTGATGACTGTTATTTCTGCCTGGTAAATGCTACGGGTATGAATAGAAATAACCGGAACAAGTGGACATATCCTGATCTGCCTTCAGCAAGACGTCCAGTTGTTCATTCCGATGAAATACCAATCCCAACGTTTCACCACTTGCCAGAGCTTTGTGAGACTGAAAACGAACGTAGTGAACATTCTTGTGACATGGATGATGGAAGTGACAGTGATTATGAGGGAATGTCAACAATTCCTCAACAGTTTAATCAAGATGAGCTAAATGATCTAGTTAGGGACCTTAATCTTTCAAAAGAATCGTCTGAATTACTTGCCTCCAGATTGAAGGAGAAAAACGTACTAGAACAAGGAACTAAAATCACATTCTACCGAACAAGGGAAAAGGAGTTTTTACCATTTTTCACTGAAGACACAAATCTCGTATTCTGTCACGATGTTAGAGGTCTCCTAGAACACATGAGTCTTCCAGAATACAATCCAGATGATTGGCGCCTGTTTATTGATAGCTCCAAGCGAAGTTTAAAATGCGTCCTTCTACACAATGGCAATAAATATGGCTCAATTCCAATCGCTCATTCAACACGACTGAAAGAAGAATATGAAGCAATTGCTTTCGTTATGGAAAAAATTAAATATCAGGACCATCAGTGGGTGATTTGTGTGGATTTAAAGATGGTGAACTTTCTTCTTGGACAGCAAAGTGGCTACACAAAATATCCTTGTTTTCTATGTCTGTGGGATAGCAGAGACAAAGCAAACCATTGGTCCAAAAAAGAGTGGCCGCAGAGAGACGACATGGTTGTTGGTAAGAAAAATATTATTAACATGCCTATTGTTGAGTGTGACAAAATCATTTTGCCACCTCTACATCTCAAGCTCGGTTTGATGAAGCAGTTTGTAAAGGCGCTAAATAAGGACGGGCCGTGCTTTGCTTACATGGGAAACAAGCTACCTCAGATCAGCACAGAAAAATTAAAAGCTGGAATATTTGATGGTCCCCAAATAAGACAACTCATGAAAGATCCGGCTTTCGTGGAGTCCATGAATGAGACTGAACGTAGAGCTTGGACCTCATTTGTAGAAGTTATCAAGAATTTCCTTGGCAATAATAAAGCTGATAACTATGTTGAGCTAGTGAACCAGATGCTTAATGCATTCCAAAAACTTGGATGTAGTATGAGTATCAAAATTCATTACCTGCACAGCCATTTGGACCGTTTCCCAGACAACGTAGGCAGTCTGAGTGAAGAACAAGGTGAAAGATTTCACCAAGATATTAAAACAATGGAGGACCGCTACCAAGGAAGATGGGATGCCCATATGATGGCAGATTACTGCTGGAACCTAAAAAGAGACTGTGCAAAGAAACATTCAAGGATGTCACGAAAACGAAGCTTCCGAAGTGTTGAATAGATCGTTTTGAACAAATTATTTGATTTTTTATTCATAAAAACTATTATAAAATGTAGTTACAGAGTTATTATGTACTTGATGTTTGTGTTTATATGGTTTTCATTATTTTTAAAGTGTTCCAAATAACAGATTTAAATGTCATAGTTTTCTTTTCACTTACAGTAAAACAGCACCTATGCAATTTTCAACGTTGTAGCAGGTCAGTCTTGCAATTCCTATATCTCAAAAACTAAAGCTGTTAGGGGAAAACTAACGCCATATTTGGATTCAGCGTCCCAATTCTACTTCAAATCAGCTAAGAAACACCCGGCACCAAAACCACTGTAAGCCAGTGTTATTATTATTATTATTATTATTATTATTATTATTATTATTATTATTATTATTATTATTATTATTATTGCTCTGAAAAGTTTAAGATATGGATTTTAAAGCAAAAATATATCACATTGAAGGTTTGAAAGAAACATTGCGACTTGATTCGCATTCACAAAACTTCGGATGTAGTAGAGGCACATGAATTCGCAGTTCGCATTCGCATTCGCGTTCGCAGTCGCATTCGGATGCAATGAAGGCGCGGCCTAACAGTTGGCTGGGTTATCGTAAAATATCAGTTTTTAGATTTTCAAAAAGAGAAAAGTTCTCGAATATTACGCATGAGCATTTACACTCACGCATATCACTTCTTCAGCTCAATAAGATCTTTCAATTATCATATGTCGTATCTCTGGACACATTTCTTAGTTAAACATTATTAATACATACTCCATATTTCTTTTAGAGCTTTTTTTTTTCTACGAGCTGTTAAGTTTGGGTCTATCAGATATTAGAAGAAATTAGTTTCTCTAGATCTTTTTACAGCGTTTTCTCTGAAGCTATTAGCGTCTCTGCTGTTTCTTTTAGAGCTCTTTTTTCTATGAGCTGGTAAGTTTAGACAAGTCCATAAGTGAAAATTTTTGGCTATTACGATCTAATTTGTACTATTTTGCTTTCCTGGCGCATTTTAATCAGCATAAACTTAAAATTAATGTTACCACTCGAAAGATGGGGGAGAGAGTGTCCGCCATCTTGAATTTAAAATGGTGCACAATAAAAAAATTGATAAAATTCTGAATGCTCAAAGGTATGATATGGGTATCAAATTAAAGGATTTTTTATTGGAAAACATAAATATGTGCATTATACTTCTCCAAAATTTCCTATGTGGCTGGCATTTTGAATCAAAGATGGTGGATTTAAAAAAAAAAAAAAACAATATTCGGAAAGTATTATGAAGATCGACAATATAATTGTCAAATTAAAGGAGATTTCACACATAAACACACATTTGTCCGTTAAAGTACTCTTTCTTTTTTTTCTTTTCAGATATTGAGGGTTAAAGTTTAATTATGCACGATTCTGCTTTAGCTCAGTTACAAACAGTGGTGCTATTCAGCCGGTTTGCAAGAACCGGTACTTAAAATATTTCCAGTTCGCAGAATCGTTTGTTACACTCAGACATAACAGTAAATTTTACCCAGTCATATCCAGAAGCAGTGAATTTCAGTTTAACTATCTTGTTTTTAGAAATCCTTACAGCTACAAAGTTAAACATATGATCTCTCAGAACAAGGTATAGTCTAAGCTTTATTTCTTAATCTCAAATGCTCAGACATCAAGATTGAGAACTAGGATCACACGAGTGTAGTAGTGAGGGTTATTTATATTTGAAACGCATATATATCATTATCAACAATTGTTTATCCATTCCAGAATTAAAGTCTTTCGAATACTTTTTGACAAGCATCTATCTTGGATAAGTTCTTTCCAAGACAGTGTTCGCAGTGGGGAAAAAAGCAGAGGCGGTATGTTTTATCTCGATTTTGACTCGATATACCATCTATCTAAATGTTACAATACAGTGAGGGCATGTTGCCAAAAAGATTGCATTTCTAATTACCTAATGACTTAAAACCATTGGAGAATTTCTCTATAGTTACGGGAGGAAGGGACATGAAGAGACTTTACATTGATTCTCCTGCAACAACTCAGAATTAAAAAAAAAAAATCCTTCAAGTTCTATTATAGAGAATTATACACGAAAATGCTCAAAAAATGCAAGTCTTTATATTAATAATTTCCTGAGGAAATCTGCCGGATTCTCCACTCTACTGAGGGGTAATCCAAATCCCCGAAGATCCGCCCCCACAGCAGACAACCCCTATCTCTGCCCATACTCAAGACACGATTGGCCGTATGCAGAGTTGTTTTGACGTAGGATTAGCGTCATCCTAATGACCTGACTACTGCAAGAAACATATGTTAGCCGAGCACTTTAGTATTGCACTAATCAAGCATCAGAGCGACTCTGCATATGGGCCGATATTTATATGCATTAAGGCAAGAAGACACACACATACTTAAGAAAGAAAGAATTCAATATGAACATCAAAATATAAACTAGATGAACTTCTTTGAAGACACCTCATTTTAAAAACAAAAAGTAGGAAAAAGATAAAGATAACAAAAATATTGATGTCAATTTAGAAATTATTTCTACATAAGAAATAAAATCTTTTTGCGTGCAAAGCTATTCGTCAAGTACTGCGTATAAAAATGGATTTATTAAAGATATTTAGCATCTACTTTCCAGTTACGGTATGTCTTGATCACTGGAAAACCAGAAGCGGCATACCTTCATCACGGAAATAACAGAGGCGATACGGTATACCATCGCATACCGTCTCACTTCGACCACTGTTTCAAGTTATTGGCAGTGCTACCTAATTTCGTCACACCACCTTGTATTCAGATGCTGTGTAGGTCTCTACTTATCACTTGTGGTATCCAGTAAATTTTTTTTGCTTTTCTCTACCTTCTATGTTTTACTAAGAGAGTTATATCCATCTACTCTCTTTCTCTTAATACATACATACATACATATATATGTATGTTAAAAAATTAGGATAGCACCACTGGTTACAAAGTGATGAGATCTGAATATTATGTGAAATTCCTCTTGGTGAGGACAAGGAAAATACAGTAGAAACGCAGTTCATGAAGCTTCTCTTCAAGGTTGGAAAACTCTACAAAAATATGCTGAAGAATGGTCTACGCTTCCGATTCCAGGTGATGACTTTCCTTGATATGCTTTTACTAAGAATAGACACGAAAGAATCATTTAGAAAATTTCATAGGGCATGTATACAAACTTAGAGAGAAAGAAGTCAAAATATATTCCAGAAACAAATTGTAATTGTCAAGAACAAGAAGCCTCAAATTTGTATGAAGAAGATTCTACGCAATCTGAAGAGTCCAATGTTGTAGTCCTCCAGCTAAGAGATGCAAACGTAATCCTTCCGAGGATTGCATCAAGAATGTTCACGGCAAACCATGTTTTGTGTGTCAAAAAATTCGTTTCAAGAAGAAACAACATGGATCTTGGATAGACTGGTCTGTCGTCCTTTCCGCGTTGGCTTGCAATACTTTGATTGAGATGATGGAATATCACTTTCAATACCAGAAAAGTACAATGAAGGACGCTGCTGAGAGACTGAGAAATAAAATAAATTCCACTGCCACAGGAAATGATGTTCCAGCTGCAGACATTATGGTACTCCTTCAATGTAACACAATGTTTATTCGACAAAGAAAAAACAAAGCCAATAATAAATGTGATGCTGTACAGGTATTAGATGAGCTCATCACTGCAGCTGGTGCTCAGTTTAGAGATTTAATTCATGAAAAAGTCATAGTTTTAAAGCAGGCATATTTTATGACAGATCCACTGAAAATACTATTGTGATCTTTATGACTCTTGAGGAGTAACAAAAGAAGTGGAATGTCTTTCAACGAAAAAAATTAAAAACAAGTTGCAAGATTGGTTCGGCGAACAAATACATTTCCATTTTGTCATTAGACGAGGAGGAAATTGTACATTCTAGCACCGTCACAGGTTGTGAATATGCCTCACCACGTTTAGCACGACATGGACTCAGAGATGATTTGAAATCAAGATCATTTGGGTACGTGATAAATAAAAAAGTTACATCTCTAACTGAAACCCAAATAAAATGCCGGAAAATCCTGACGACCGGTAAAAGGCATAAAATAGTTTGATCCAAATAAGAATATATTCAACGTCATTGCTTTTAGTATCAACCTAAAAGCAAGTATAGATAAGTGACAAAACTGGGTATGCTAGAGGTTTTACTGAATTCCTAGCGACAAAAATCTGGTCCATTTCTTCCGATTAGCAATCACTAATTTCACGTCAACCAACTCCGAAGTAAACAGTTCTGAGTTTACTAAGTCACTCTAGCACCGTCTTTGATATATACCTTACCGACTAGGTTAAAAGGTATATACCAAAGTTTTCTTTTTACTTCTAGCATCATCCTCGAGGATATTCAGGAGTGCAAGTTTTAGAATACTCTACGTTCATCTACAGAAGTGTAAATAACTAAAAGAGAACATTAGTAAAATTTAGAAGTAAAGCTCATTAAATCAGATATTGTTTATATTTAATTCGTGTTACAGAAAGATTTTCTTTTTACATTGATGCAGACTGCAGTCTATGGCAATATTTACAGTGTTCTTTTGTTTTATAATTTAAAAACATACACTTTAATGTTTAACAAAGCAAACATACATAGCCAGAAAATATATTACTAAAACTGTCAAAATTTTATTTTCAAATTCTTAAAAATTACAAATGCTGCATTTGTCTAAAAGAAAAACTGTCACAGCACCATCTTTCATCTCTTCGTCCTTACTGAAACATTCGTGACCTTGTACCAATTCCTGAAACTGACTTACCAGAAATGTCCCCTTTGCCAGTGGTGCTATTCAGCCGGTTCGCTAGTTCCGGTTGTTAAAATATTTCGAATTCGCAGAACCATTTGTTATATCCAGACATAACTGTAAGTTTCACCGTTATACCCACGAACAGTGAATTTTAGTTTAACTATCTTTGTTTTCAGAAATTCTTACTGCTACAGGGTTAAACGTATGATCTCTCAGAACAAGGTGTAAGGTTTTACTCCTTGGCTACTTGGCTTTTCTCTCTTAGTCTCAAATGCTCAGATATTAAGAATGAGAACTTGGCTCACGTGATTGTAGTAGTGACGAAAGGCGCTGATCCTTGAGGGCCAGGGGGACTCGGTGCCCCCAAAGCTCATGTGGCTCCCCGCATTGTATTTATGAATATACGATATTTGACATAATTTGAATTCAATTTGTCTTAAAATCCTCATATATGCCTTCTGCAACCAACATACATCTGAATGGGTCCCCCAAAGTTACAAAGAAATCGGCGCCCTTGGTAGTGAGGATTATTTATTTTTGAAACGAATACATATCATTATCAACAATTGTTGATCCATTCGGTGGAGAAAGTGCAGTTTAAACTAGTTGTGAGGGTGGATTAGTGTGTGAGAAGCATTGTTATGTTTTTCGTTGTGCTTACATTTCTGTTGATAATTCATCATCAGAAATCGAGAATTATTTAGAGGTGGATGATTTACTCATTACATACTTTTATTCCTTGAGTTATTAAGTTTGTAAATTACCGTGGTTATTGTGCCAACTGATACTCTTTGGTAGTAAAACACGTACAAACATGTAGGAGTAGGGTGTTCTAAAACCGACATATCCTTTCATTCAGGGGTGCCCATACCCCCCAAAGCTGATGGCGCACTCCCCCTCAAAACTAATAATCTCTTCCCTCCTCAAAACTCAAGTCCTCTAAAAACAATTGCCCAGTGTAGCAGTAGTTTTTATAGTACTAGTAATTGTTATTTTTGTTGTTGTTTTTGTTTCCTGTAGTAGTAGTAGGGGCAGTAATAATTATAAAAATGGCATTACTTTTATTAGTAGTCTTGGTAGTGTACTATGTGTGTGAATGTGTGATTACATTTTCCAGGATCTGCGAAAAACGAACAACTGCCTAGCTGGCTTCACTCTGTACAATACATGGAGCTGAATATATAGAATACTACTGGAGCAACCTCTCACGGAAAGTCTCTATTGTACACAGTGATGCCACTTTTGAGCTGGTTTTCAGTTTACCGCAGGCCCTGGAAAATGTAATCGCACAAACAGAAAACTATACAAAATATTAGAATTCATTTATTATACATCATGTAGCAATTGAACAGCATTACTTATTAAGTGTCGTACATGGTATAAATAACAAATAAATAAATGCTCCCAGCAGAAAATGGGTAAATTACCTACACAAAGCGATAAACCGACCAGCCCTTCCTTTCATATAGCAACTTGCGCGGTACTTCATTCATAGAGTTTCTAAGCAGGGGGTAGGGGGATTCATTCTCGAGATTTAAAAAAAATCGCATCGTGTTCCAATGTTAGTCTGACGACAGCAAAATTACTTATTCGACATTACAGTAAAATTCTTTCCCAATTTTTTTTATTCCCCCCATTTTTTTCTCGATGGCACAACTTGCGCCATTCATCCCTCCTGTGGGCGGCCCTTCTCTCTTAAAAAGAACCAACCTTTCCTTTCATACGGCTACTTGCGCGGTACTTCATTCATCGAGTATCGAAGCAGGGGGAACGGGGGTTCACCCCGAAAAATTTTTGAAAATTAGCTTCTCAAAATCGTGTTTTAATGCTATTCCGACAGTAAAATTGCTACTTCGAAAGTAGAGTAAAATCCCCCCCAAAATTTTTCTCAATGGCGCAGCTTGCGCCATACATCCCCCCTGTGGGCGGCCCTGCTTTCATTTACAAGTCTGCATCTGCCAACTAGAAGCCGTAAGGCTACTCAAGCGGCAGTGAAAATCTTGTCACCGTATATAAAAGAACTATTACCTACGATGGAGAGGAAGGTGCAGAGAGAAGCTAAACGGAATGCAGATAGACAAGAAGACTCAAAAGGAAATGCAAGTAGGGTCAAGTCCCAATCTTCGTCCAGGTCAAGGAAATCGATAAGGTATGAACAAGCGGACGACTTATCGTCAGATGAAGGTTTAGTGTCCATATACCAGAGAGTAATGATGCATTCTGTATTTTTTGCGAAAGACTCTTTTCGGAAAATACAAACGGAGAAGAATGGGTTCAGTGTGTATCGTGTGAGGTCTGGGCACACACAGAATGCGTCGATGTTGAAGGGGATCTCTACATCTGCTATTCTTGTCATTGATTTAGACTGAATGTGTAATTCCGTAGCGAAATTCCCTCTTAATGTTCACTTAAATTACAAAATACCCATAAATGTGTAGACTATTTAGAATTGTGAATTGGGCCTAGTACCATGATAAGACTATTTCTATCAGCACTTTTTTCCACTTTTAGAAAGTAAAGTACGGTGCAGATCTAATAATATCTTACAAGTAAACCTAGTATTGTGCGTAACATAACTTATACAATGGTATCAAAATACACATTTAAAAAGTTATCTTCTTTTTATTTGGCAACATAATAATTTTCTGAAGGTATGTCGGTTTTGGGACTTGGTTTCAAAAAATATGATTTCGGAGACAATTGTAATAAACCGTCATAATCGTGGCAATAAATTGCAATTTTAAAACTTGCTACGTAGTTTTACTGAGTAGTGTTGCTGGTTTAAAAGAAATATATTTACTTCATAATTCTGGTCCTTCAGTTCAGCTTTATGAGCCAAAAACAAAATGGTATGTCGGTTTTGGTGCTTTTCCTCTCTCTCTCTTAAGAAATTAGAATAACACCACTGCCCTTTGCTGTCTGTTTATATTTATGGTCGAAGACCAAATATCCCAACATACTCATAAAACTACTAAATGTACTAGGATATTCAAAATATTGAAGTTATGATATGGTGAAACAAGTACCAGAATGTGAGATAACACATTCCTTGGGGCTTTCGTTACCATATATTCTCCTTTGTCCCAGATCAATGAAAAAAAAAAACTCAATTTTTCCTTAACTTACAGGGCTACGAATGTACGTAGCTTTATTAATCAGCATCGAATCTATAAACGATCGTAGCTCAACAAAATTCTAAGAAACAAAAAAAGCCAAATACAGTTTTAGGAAACGCTATGTCTTTAAGTATGTATAGATTCTGCTCAGCTATTCATTTCGGTTTCATGGAGAAACGCAAAACGGAACTGGTGGAGAATGGACGAATACATATTAAAACATCCGCCCGAATATTGGATAAGAGAGTAAGTGTTCCAATTGTAAAGACAATCCGTGAATTTGAGAACCAAATCGAAATCAACAAATAAAATGAAGAATTAATGCACAACCCAGTGGTGGCTTTTGACAGTAGTCACATCCATAACAATTACGATTTTATCGTTACTAAGGGAAGAAAATTTACCTAATGTCCTGATACTTTTAAACAAGAACTAAAACTTAGGTAAGTTTTCTTCCCTTAGCCTGTAGATAAAATTACATTTTTATTGCTGTGACTGACCTCAGCATCGTCATTGGCATTCCCGTACAATGCACTAATGATTAAGATATAGAGTAGAGTCGGGTAGTATCGGACACTTAAGGATGTTTCAAAATATATTTCATAGGATTTGGAGTAGAAACTGAAAACAACTATTTAGTTGAATATCAAGTGTAAACTTTATTCTAGCAATGCATGCAATTTACATATGGAAAACGTTCATTTGCATAGCCGAGTAAGGAAAACGAAAATGAGCAAAATCGAAGTATTTCTGAACTTTTGTCGTGCAGTATGGGACACTATACTTACCTACAGTGAAGATCGTAAAACATAGAGCTATGTGTCTCTAAGCCATTGATTCACAGTTTCGCATATGTAAAGCTCTGGACAACGGTGTAGATTGATACAGTTTTCATGAGCCCACCCACTGCAAGAATAACATTGTATCCAATCTCTTGAAATGACTCGCCACAAATTGTACAACGCGTATCTTCGTCCTCTTGAGCTGATTCCTGTGGTTCTTCCTGGCATCAATTTCGGTTAATGCGTTGCTTATTTACATTGACTTGTATGGCTGAAATAGACCTGGATCTGCCGTTCTCCGTGTTTCGAGCCTTCGTAGTTGCAAGGACTCTTGCTTCTAGTTGACGTTTATAAGGACTAGATGTCAATATCTCGCTTTGCGCAACAGATCTGTTTCGTCGCTTCATCGAGTTCTTAGACGATGTTGAGAGGAGAAATATTTTGGTTATGATATGGTTGTACAACATGTACAACACAGGTGACCACAGCGGCTTTCATATTTCCTTCCTCCCTTTTTCCCTCATACAAGTTTTATCCACCTTTTTTCTCTTCATATTTTTCGTGCCTGTAAAACAGGTTCTCATAACGACAGCGCAATATGGGTAGGGATGCGCACGAGACAAGATTTGAGACTGTCTCGACTCGAAAATGTGCTGTAAAAGTGATGTCTCAACTCGAGAAATATATATTTTTCTATTGGAAGAGCTGTGTCTCGACTCGAATTTTGTCAGGAAAATTCTGTCTCGACTCGACTCAAACGCATCCCTAAATATGGGAATAAAGGACAGTTTATTTTCAATGAATTTCATAATTTTATTTTGTCCGATACTACACGCCAATAAAGTATCCGATAGTATCCGATTCACACGTATGCAATTATTCATGAATTTTGTCGCACATATTAATTTTGAACAAAATGTTAATATATGAACTTATTCCCACATAATGTGCGTTTTATATAATGGGTACAATACTCACCCCGCTCTTACCTGTTTTACCCTTATGTTCCCGACAATTTCTTGAATACACACAGAGAGTGTTCAGGAAATGCAGTCACGTTCGCTTCCATTTACCTGCTTCACGCGCCTCAAAACATATGACTGCCAGACTTCGACACGGTAACAGGTGTTTATTTCTTGCCCGCCAGCAGATTCTAATTATATTAATTTCAGAATTATATGTTCTGTCCCTTACTATACGCTGTCCGATACTATCCGACCCTACTATATGTATTAAACAGCAAAATTATCACCTCAAGTTCCATATCATTTTCAATGTGACTTTTAGAAGCAATCATATCAATTTTAAAATTCAACAAATATATGATGAGGAGTGAAAAAAGAAAAAAAACGAGCACATCAATATATGTGTCTAAATAAAGTAATAAAGGAAGTAAACATTGTACGAGTTAGAATTTGGGTAAAGAGCAGAGGAAAAGAAACCAACCAATAGAATTTGAGGTGCTTAAAAACAGTTATATAAAATGCGTCCTATTCTCAAAATCTTTCATTGAATCAGTGATGCCAACCTGAAACGTTATAAAATCCCATCTCGAAAGGCAAAAAAATTCCATTTTACTTTTGAATTTCCCACACCATACTAATAACATTTTTTTTTTACTTTGAAAACGTGAAAAAGATAAAACTATTGTATATCAGTCACTTCCTTCAAGGGGGCCGCGGTGGCTCAGTGGTAGAGCGTTCACCTCTGGTGCTTGGGGTCCCGGGTTCGATCTCAGCCACCGCCAAGTGAACTTTGCGGTGGACAAACACCGTGTGGGTGGGTTTTCTCGGGGTTCTCCAGTTTCTTCCCACTTTCTTCATTCCACCATTTCATTCATCACTCATCATCACCGTCTCCTTTAGCCTAACCGGCATAACCGTGGGACGTAAAACTTAAAGATTTCATTTCATTTCATTTTCATTTCCTTCAATATATGGGTGAAGCATCCAAAAATTTCACCTTATGAATACCTTATGAATACGTATTTTCCTAAACTGAAAAAAAAACAATTGAAAACATTGATGAAAATAAGTACATTTTTTTTGTAAGTTTAGAATTTCCATCGCGATTTTCTGCAATGATCTTCCACTGAACGTAATAAAGTAGATGAACTTCATTCTCCAGTCATTTCGTATGGAACGTTTTGGAAGTTGGACGTTTCTCGTTTTATTTTCTTCCCTTAATTCTGTTCTTTTTTTCATTTTTTCCCAAATACCAGAGCACAATTAACGTTTCTTTAGTGATTGTTTTCTGATATTTCCAAACCACTGCATAAATTACTGTAACATGCATTTTTATAGTAACAAAATTTGACAATTAGAATTACTTTCGTGTTTATTGAAAACTCATTTTCCTACTCGTCCTAGGAATAGATATACTTTATGAAAAATCCCACAAATACTACTAGTTATTACGAAAATTCCCTTTATCTCATTTCGAAAAGTCATTGTCAAAAATTCCACAATATGGGATTTTTCCCACGGGTTGGCATCACTGCATTGAATATAGACATCAGAGTTTCTTTCAATATTGTGGAACAACGGGAGGCATGGAAGTCTGAAACTAGGTTAATACACGCGCAACTAGTTTATTACTACACACTTTACTTGCAAGTGTTAAATATTATATATTTAAATTCTGGTGAATATCTTCTTTGGGAACAAATCGGAAGTGATCTATCCCTTATGGAAGATTATACAAATACTTTCGACTATCCTGCCAAGTAAAATTAATTTCCATAATAAACTGAGGAATGTTCTTTTGTGAAAATACGCAGGCTTTTAACGCCTTCATAAAAATGCAAAGTTATCATAGAGAAAGGAGTCACCTATCAAGTACTTTCTCAAAAACTAAAAGCTGTACATTTGGAGTGTTTCTTTTCTAAGGCCTTCATTTGCACTTTTGTCTAAGCATTTATCAACGAGCCAGACCTCAGTTTCAACTAAAAGAATGATTTCAACATTTCATACACCCTGTAAAGCAGTCGCGAAAATCTTTTGTGATTCTATCGATTTTAGATGGACACAAGGGCCAAACAGATTTATACGCGACAGACCTGGCCGTGAGATTTGAAACATTTCTACGAGGGAAGAGGGGCTGGAAAATTCATGAAATCACCAAGAAGAAATAAAAATTGAAATATATCATTGTAGTCATTAGAAAGGTTATATATTGTGAACCTCTTATTCCGCATATGATAATTTTATCATTGTTATTTCCTTTGTTACAGGTTGTGTAAGAAGATATGGCGGAGGATCTAAGGAAATTCGAGAAAAATGAGCTTCGCAGTGTCAAGTTTTTTGTGCTACAAGACAAATCCTCTATAGAAATTCATAAACCTTTGCAGGATACTTTTGGGGAATACGCTCCTGGATATACAACAGTAGCGAAGTGGGACGTTTTAAGACAGGTCACCGTGAGACTGAAGATGAACCTCGCTCAGGCAGGCTTTCAAGTACAGTGACCACAGAAAACATAGACAAAGTGCATGACATGATCATGGAGGATAGGCGCATATCGACTAGAAATACTACTGCGTGTATGGGAATATCGCATGAGCATGTGTGTGTCATAATAACAGAATATTTGGACATGCGGAAGGTCAGTGCCAAATGGATCCCAAAATGTTTGAATGCTGACCAAAAGAGGACACGGGTGCAGATGTCACAGGAAATTTCGCAAAAGTTTCAAACCCCTGGTGAGTTCTTGCGCAATCTGGTGACAGAAGATGAAACATGGCTACTATAATATGATCTAGAGACTAAACAGCAATCCATAAAGTGGCGCCACAGTGGATCTCCTCGACCGAAGAAGTTTCGAAGCCAAAGATTAATTGGGAGGTGCTTCCATTGGTGTTTTGGAATAAGGACGGTGTCATCCTAATCAAATATCTTAAAAAGGGTGAAACCATCAATGATGCGGTTTATTCAAAATATTTGATTGAGCTAAAGGAGTCTCTGAAGAAAAAAACGTCGGGGAAAAGTGAGCAGTGGTGTTCTCACCCACCCTACTCACCTGATCTGGTCCCCTCCGACTATCACATCTTCCCACATCTCAAAGACAAACATTTTCCATCCGATGAGGCACTCATTGCGGAGGTGGAGGGCTGGTTTGCACAGCAGTACAAGGCCTTCTATTTGCAAGGGTTAGAAATGTTGCAACATCGTTGTGAAAAGTGTATTGAGCTTCAAAGAGAATACGTTGAATAGGGTATTAAAATTGTTCTTCAGGTACATTTCTTCTTGGTGATTTCATGAATTTCCCAGCCTCCCCTCGTATTCTTCACAGCTCATTCAATACAATAGCTGGAAAATACATTTTTGGGCCACTTAAAGTCATTACAGTGAGAATGATCGTCAGTTTCATCAGTCAGTTCTTTTGATATTGCAGCCTGCCAGGAAAGGCATGTTTGGAATTTCGAAGAGCAGATTTTGCATCCCCTTGAACAAGGATTATTTTACCTCATGACAGCATTTAACCAAGATGCCTATGTAACAAATTTAGAGGAGGCAGCTGAACAACGTGGTGTTAACACTGGAGTTGCATTTAGATTTACAGTATACAGTGAAACACAGAGCCTCAGAACTACCACCAGTGCGGCAACATCAAGTATCGACATATCTGCTTCACATGTTGGCACATTTCACTTATTCCCACAGTTAAGCATTGAGTCACAGATCGAAAACGTACAGGTAATCTGTCATCACCGTAGAAATCAACCTTGTTGCCAACTCTCTGTACACTGTGTGCCCTACAACATACATCCGAAACGAAACGAAACGATAACGAAAAAAATAAGTCTACTAGCTCTCACCAGAAGTAAAAGTTACACACGAAGATCACTGGACAGATATAACTGTCTAATAACTCTTCTTAATACTCTCAAGATGAATTGTGGATCCAGTTTCGTAGCTATAATTTGTGGACTCATTTTAAGTGTGCAGCTACAAATAGTAAAGTATACGTATCTCACTATTGCAAAACATAATTATATCACTGAATATCTCTATGTATCTGTGTGAATTTGTGAAACAGTGATACGCATTCCGTATCTTTCATAATGGCACTGTCTTATGTTACTACCAAGCTTCAATATATTTAAATTTTCACTTGATTTCTAAGAAAAAGAAACATAATATATTCCGGCACTTCATTTTCAATTTGAACCAGAACTATTTTATTTCATCATTGACACTCGCTCTGTTGTGAATCATAAAAGTTACTGAATATTCTCATCCCTTCGCCTATAATAAGTAGGCTTCCAAGCTGTTTTTCAAGGAAGCTGATTATGAAATACTTCTTAGGAAAGCATTACTAGTAATTCGGATCACTTTGTTCAATAGTGTATGAGAACAAGATATACATAGAAATCCTCAATAATGGCCAAATATATCTGATTATGGACAGTATCAGGTTGTGTTACGATTCTTAACAGTAATCGGAATACCTGAAAAAAGCGAAAAGCATTCTGGGGCCCGACATTGTTTCTGATCCCAACATTGTTTTGCCAAGTGCATATTCAATTGAAAAATTTAGGTAGAAGAGAAGCAGGCAAGAAGATGTTAAATACTGAAAAGTTAAAAGAGAAACGAATAAGAAAACTTTTCGTTGAAAAAGTTCGAAGAAAAGTATTTAAAACAGGAAACGATAGGAGCAGGTAGTAACAGACGGTGAGAGCATATTAAACTTTCCATAGAACGATCTTCAGATACAGTTGTAGGTTACCGCAACACAAAACAGTTAAGAAAGCATAAGGTACAGAATAGATGTTGCAGAAAGTGAATAGATTGAAGACGTGGAAACAGATTGAGACAGAAGAGGCCAGAAGGATGTTTAGAAATTAAATGACGAGTTACAAAGAGAAACAAATAGAACAAGATAAGATCTTCACAAAAGAAAGTTGTGAAGACATAGACGAATAAGAAGAAATTGGGAAATATAGGAAATGTACAAGGAGGTGAAATCTATAAAACTTGGGAGCAAACAAGGGGATATTACGATGGCAATAGAAAATAAGAATAAAAAGAAAACGACACAACTGAAGACTTAGGAAACTGGAAACAATATGTTTAGGACTCATATTGAATAGAGATAGGAAGTGCGGCCAAGATATTGAAGTGGAAAATGAAGTAGGCGAGGATGGTAAAAGGTTTAGTATTCTTCGGGATGAGTTTGGAAAAGCTATTTCCGACAGTAGGAACAGGAAGGCAACCACGATAGATAATACTAATCGAATTCATTAATAATATAGGAGACAAGGGTAAGAAGAAAAATATTCTTACACTGTAATTGAAATATATGAAACAGGAGAGTGGCCAAAAGACTTCCTGAAGACGATCATAATATCTATTACTAAGAAATCGAACACAGAGAGAAGTGAGGATTATAGAGGTATTAGTTTCGTTTTACATGTAACAAACATTTTATAACGAATTCCGAATAAACGGTTGTATGGAAGAACAACTGAAAAAGTTCGGAATGAAAAGTTTGAATTCGGGTTCAATAGAGGTAAGGTCACAAGAGATGAAATTGGATTATTAACGATCATCGGTGAAAGGTTTAAAGAGGAAGAAAAGATGTAGTAATTGATCTAGGAAGCTTTCGACCGCGTGAACTGTGAATTGTATTTGGAAATTCTAAAGAAGATTGAGTTGAAATTGTAAGATAGAAGACCCGTAAGAAACGTAACAGAGGCTCTCATTTTGTTCGACAGAGAGTCGAATCTGTGACCAATCCTGCCACAACTTCGCGTCCTTGCCCACATACAGTCGGCAAAGGGTCAAACAGAGTCGGTGTCGCGGCTACCTGTTGGATCCGGGCAGGCAAAAAAGATGGTTTTTCTGAACATAGTTGTGTACAATTCTACCGGCGGCTCGTCACTGTCCGCGGTGGCCCTCTCGCTTTTTGACCGCGATTTCCCGTGACTGGGGTCTGATGCGTGAGGTCCGTGGTTCGATCCCCGGCCAAGTTAGATTGTGGTGGACAAAAACGTTTCCGTGGGTTTTTGCAAGGTACTCCCTATTCCTCCCATATTCTCCTTCCACTAATTATTCCATCATCATTCACTTGCCTTAATCATCGTCTCCCTTAACCTAATGGAGATAATCTTGGAACTTTAAACTGAAGGATGTTCGCGCTACTTGTATTTAAGATCAATCGCAAACGACATAGAGTATCGTTTCCTAGTTAAAAAAAAAGATACACTTTGATCACTTTCATAAATATTATTTAATTTTAACAAAATATGATCCAGGTGTTTATTAAGGTTTCACATAATCTCTACTACTTCAGTTTTAATCAGTCACGATCAGGGTTTACTTACACCTCTTTCTTCCGATCCAAAGATCTACTGGCGAACCTCTCATCTTTGATCCTTCCTTTTCCCACCCATTAAGTCAGTTAAGTAAGAGCGTGTTCGGGTTAATGCACAGAAATATTTATTCAAAATCTTTTTTTAAATACATGAGTACATTCTACAAGATTAGCACAAAGATGCAAACCTGTCAAAAGGTTGTCCAATCACCATCAGCGTCGATGATTGCTTGACATATGCGAAGCATGCCTTTCGACCAAGCTCAAGGCGTATTCATTTTTCAAGGACTTGCAAATGCGACGAATTTCTCGCATTAGTTGCTTCAAAGTAAATAATTAACTTCCCTGAAGCTTTTGCTTGATGTATGCCCACACATTTTCGATAGGATTTGCGTCCGGTGACTGCGAGGGCCAATCAAGTGTGCCAGACTGCTTCTTCTACTCAGAACAAAGCTTGCTGCGATGTTTCGGATCGTTGTCCTCCTGCAGGATCCAATCTGTTTTTTGAATGAACCAACGTTCAGCAGTGGGTAACAAAGCTTTCTTATAAATTTCAAGCAGTTTCGGAGCATTTAGGTTGTAGGTAAACAGATGCAACTTTCCAAAACCCAATTGTGAGAAGCAGCCCCAAAGATGAACTTTTATTGGGTGTTTAACGGTCCGCTGGACTAACCTGTTGGTGGAAGATGACCCCGTGACCCCAAATCGAAGCTTCGTCAGTAAAAATTACATTGCTCCAGTCTCGGTTGATATTGTCCTTTACCCAAGCGAGTCGCTTCTTCATGTGCTTTTCACCTAACAAAGTTTCTTTATCGAACTGCGCCATTTGATGCCATGCGCTTGCAGATGGGTCCATATAGCTACTTGAGATATATCAACACTCTTTTGTTTCAATTTAGTTGCTCCTTGACGCAACGTTAAGGTCGGATTCCGCGAAAACAAGTTCAGGATCTGTTTTTCGATTTTAGGTGTTACTTTGTCTGGCAAGTCATCATCATCAATACTTTTTGTCTTTTTATATCGCTCAACCCACTTATGGACAAATGATGTCGACTTCCTCATGTGCTTAGCAGCCGCTGCATAAGACAATTTTGGACCTTTTGGGTGATTACATAGGAACGCAACCTCGTAGCGCGACGCGTACGCGGCACTCATGGCGATTTACGTGTTCCTCTGGCAAAAATTGAAGGCCAACTGAATTTTTCGTAACAACGCATCAAAGACGAAGATTACCTCTATTGACTCATGAAAGAATTAGAGCGATATGTGATACCAACGGCTAATTATGCAGTACACGCTTTTACTTAACTGACTGTATATATATAGTGTTATATATATTTCCTTCATTTTTTTTACATTATATAAAAATACATTATTTATCACTGACAAACTACAATGCAAGTTTTTCTAATTATATAGCCAGTGAATCGCCAACCAAATTCATTATTTCTGATTTGCTAACTTCAAGATGACTTGATTTTCATAAAAATGTCACAACAATTGCACTAATTCCATACACAAATATAACAATGAATTATTAAACAAAACCGAAATGACTTAATTACATTGAGTTTGCATTCATATAAATTGCAATTTAAATATATAATTATAAGATCAAAGAAAAACTATTGTCCAGGGACTAATATATATAAAACTATTCTTATCAGAGTACAAACATCTCATCCAGTTCCTTTCCAGGAGGTAAAGTGCCAAGGACCGACGAGACGTTACCACGTTGGATAGAAACAGATATGCGCTGTATTAGATAAGATGTGAAGCGAATTTCGCCGGAAACACAAGAAATGCGTCTTCCTACCTCCCTAATGAATTTAAGACTTCTTGCATCCCAAGCACCACTGGTTTCAATAGCGATTGGAGTGAAAACAAAAGTTTCAAGAAGGTGGTTGTATTTTCTTTGCTTTTCAGCTTCCCTGCGATTAGCAACGGCTCCAGCGTTCGTAACTGACAAAGGGAGACTTACTTGAATGAGCGTATGTATCAGCGCATTTGAAGTCCCACAATAAACATTTACCTCTCATCCATGGAACCAGTGTCATCCGATCCGGTCGCTTTCCATCAGAACAACAGCAACCAGAAGGTTCCCGTATTGAAGGAATTCCAGTCGTGTTAAGGGCTCGTAGTATTACATCATTAACGGAGGAGAGGCTTGAAAGGCCATACAGGCCACGTTGGTTAACTTCATCTCCACAAGCTGGACAGCGATGAGGCTCACAAACATCTACACCTAAACGTAAGGCAACAGCAATTCGAAAGCTTTCATTTAACAAATGAAGGCTTAAAGGGTGTTCTATATGTATAACGGGTGTTCTAAAATGGCGCACGTAGACTATAGTGCACTATTTTACAAGTCAAAAATAAAGCGGAATATATATTTACCGAGCGAAGTGGCTCAAGTGGTAGATCGTTGGCTTCGAATTCGGGAGGTTGCGGGTTCGATTCTCGCTACCGATCATCCTGACTGGGATTTTCCTGACAAGTCAGTCCTATCAGGCAAATGGAGGGATGGTGCCTGATATATAAAAATAAATAAAGCTTAGTAACTCTTAAACCACCGGACCAATCTCTATCAAATTTTCAACCTAGATGAAGTTCGAACATGAGATGATTTTTGTCATATCAGTATGACGATATAACAGAAAGGAGGGGAAAGACATTACAAATGATCAAAAATGACCGATATTAATGTCGAATCTAAAAGTTGTGGGAGGGGAGGGATATATATAGTGTCGAATTCATACTTTTCGGGGTCGGTGGGATGAACAATGACAATTCCGATACCGTGGCCCGCAACATGGGGAGGAGAGGGGATACATAAAAATAATCGAAAATGAGCAATATCAAGGAGCGCTTTACTAATAGTAAAAAGTGACTAACGATACATATTACTATTTTTTCTTACTTTAACCCAGCGAAGCAGGTAATTGAAGCTAATATATATATATATATATATATATATATATATATATATATATATATATATATATATATATATAGGCTTCAAAATCAACATGTCAAGCAAAACTTAAAATAACACATTTGTTATTCAGTGTTGCAAACTAAGAATGTTATAACATCACAAACATCCTAAGTTTGGAAGCCTCTATCACATATACAGAACCACGGAGATGGACAAGACAATGCACATCGGAAGTATCTTAGTATTTGATACTATGGTCATGGTATGACTTGTTTTGAATGAATAATAACGGAGTTACAAGGGCTTGATAATTTGAATTTTTTGAAAGGCTTTTTTGAATAAGTATGATATCTAGTTACTTGTGTGGTTTGCAACGGATATGTAAATTAATTTGCTGTTTACAGCACTTCGATATCTTAAACCGTTTCGGAGATATGATAGACATTGCTGAAGTTTGCAACACTGCTTAAACCATATAATTGCGAGAACTAACTATAATTACAGCTACTAAAATTTATTCCTGCAATGCTATAAAACAGGAAAACAACAATCATTTCAAATATTTTCCAGAAATACGTCATTTTCAGCAGTGTTGCGTACTTTATCAATGTTTATCATATCTCCGGAACGGTTTCAGATATAGAAGTGCTGTAAACGGTAAAATGATTTGTTTGAGAATTACTAATCACACAAATAATTAGGTATGATACTTACCTAAGCATGTTTTCGAAATAAAACCTTTCGAAAAAAATTAAATTTTCAAACCCTTGACACTTCGTTGCTACTCATTCAAAACAAGCCACACCATGACTAGTGATGTGAGGTGGAAAATTTTCCATTTCAGAAAATTTTCCCCTATATATTTTTTCTAAATTTTCCCCTATATATTTCAGAAAAATTTTCTTTCTAAACAAATATCAGTGATCAGGTAACAATTCCTCATTAACCATAAAATTGATTAACTTCATGTATAGAAATGTTAAAAATGGAAGATTGTTTAAAGAGTCTGACAATTTTCATAGTTCAGAAAATTTCCAGTACTATGTAGGAACAAGTGAAATAATTTTTCATGAATAATAAAAAACAATCTGTCTTTATGGAAAAATTGAAAAAAAATATAAGTAGGAACATTTTCATCATTTTGAAGCAAAAATTAATCGGAATGTTTTATTTTTCTGTAGAAACAAGTGAAAGGAATTTTCATGGATCGGAAAATTTTCATTATGATGTAGAAACAAGTGGAAAAACTTTTCATAACCCGGGCAATTTTGAATATTATGTAATGATGTTAGGTGAAAAATTTTCCACTATATTTAACTGCAAATTGAGCTATAAAATTGAATTCGTATAGTGAAAGTTAGACAACAACAAATTAGAATTTTCCAATTAGCTTTCGAGAACCTTAAAATTTTCTAATATTTCAAGTTGTCAAGTTAAAACTTACATATTCTCTCTCTCTCTCTCTCTGTTTGTGTGTGTCTCTCTCTCTCTCTGTGTGTGTGTGTGTTTGTGTGTGTAAAGTACAGGGAACATAAATCGAGTTTGTAGAGTACAAATATCCCATTCCATTGTTTAAAATAGGGATGGCCACATTTTTTCGAAGAATGAATTTTTCGAAAACAAAAACGAAAATTTTTCGAAAAACGAAATTTTTTCGAAAAAACGAAAAACGAAAATTTTTTCGGAAAACGAAAAACGAAAAATTTTTCGATAAAGGAAAATTATTCGAGAAACGGAAAACGAAAACTGCCGAGAAACGGAAAACGGATAATTTTCGTTAAACAAACTGAATTCATTTCATTTGTTAGTACTTCCCAACTATAGTATACTATGCATACGTATAGGAAGTTTTATAGAACGGCTATGTTTATCTCTCTGTCTATCCATCCGTTCGTCTGTCGGCTGGCATCAGAGCAAGAGCAGTAAGAAATAGCGAGAAGCATAGGTTTGCAATACGAATATATTCATCTAATGCATTTGACTTTTATTTAGTCCAGAAGTGGTAGAGATCTATCGCTTTCTGCCAGATTTTTGATCACCACAGAACACAAACGGTAATATATAGAAAGACGCGGTTTTCCAGAACCAATTCAGTGTCCCAAGAATATATTCAATGTTCGCCCCTATTACAGTTGCAGATTAAGCTATGCGTAAGTGTCAGAAGTCTTTAGAATGGCTTTGTCCGTCTGTCTGTCGACAGGTGTCAGAGCAAAAACAGTAACAGATATTGAGAAGTCATTTCTTGCGGTCGATTTAGAGCCCCTAAAATAGGATCGATTTCCTCCATTAACCCTCCATTTAAACCGTAAGTGGTTCAAATACCCTTTTTTGGTTTAAATTTTATCGCTATAGAACGAAAAGAGTAATAGATAGGGAAAAGCGATTTATTGGAAACAATTTAGCGTCTTAAGACAACATATAACTATCCACAACATTCAATCAAAACCAGAAAATGTTTATATTTACTATTATTTCTGGTTTCAATACTGAATTACGAGATATTGAGATGTAGATTTTTGCAATCGATTCAGCTACCAAGAAATAGGTCTATCTTTTCCATTAATCCTCTATTCAGATCGGGAGTTGTTTAAAATAACCATTTTCGACATTCAACATTTATCGATATAGAACAAAAATTGTAATAGATAGTGACAAGTGTTTTTTTTTTCAATCGAATCGATACAGCGTCTCAAGAGTATATAAGATATATATCATCTCAACCTACAATACTATCGAAACCGAAAGTGGCTGAATTTACTAGTATATTGGTTTCAATATTAATTTTTATAAAGCAAAAACTTGGAGAAATCGTGATGCGGAATCGACTAAGCGTTCTAAGAATAGGCCCTACTTTCTCCCTTGATCTCTATTCACACCAGAAGTGGTTCAAATTAACAATTACAAGTTTCAACATTTATCGTCACGGAACAAAATTGGTAATAGATAGCGACAAGTGGTTTACCTACAGTCAATTCAAGGTCTCAGGAGGAAATACCATTACAATCCGCAACGTTCCACAAGGGCAGAAATGGTTGAAGTTTATTATTATTTTTGATTTTATAGGTAATACTAATTTTCATAGAGCAAAATCGGTGAGAGATATCGAGACCCATTTTTTAGAAAAATCAATCCAGCATCCCAAGAATAGATTCCACTTTTTTCGTTAACACTTTATTTGAACCGAAAGTGTTCAAATTAACCATTTCTGGTTTTAACATTTGTCGCAATAAAACAAAAATTGTAATAGATAGTAACAAGCAATTTTCTGGAATCAATTCAGGGTTTTAAGATAACATATCGTCATAACCTGCTTCACTCTTTTGTAACCGGAAATGCTTGAAATTTACTACTACTTTCGGTTCCAATACTTATATTCATAGAGCAAAAACTATAAAAGATATCAAGAAGAGGTTTTTCTGAAATCGATTTAGCGTCCTAATAATAGATTCTATCTCCTTCTTTAACCCTCTATTCAAGCCGGAAGTGGTTCAAATTAACCATTCCTGCTTTCAATCTTTATTGCCATAGAACAAAAACGATAAGTGATAGCTAATAATGGCTTTTTGATACGGATTCAGCATCCGAGGAACAGACTCTATCTTTGATCTTATTAATCTACTCGCTAAAGCTTGCTGGGGGCTCCGCCCCCAGACCCCCGGTCAGGCCTTTGCCATGAGGTGTCATGTTCTAGAAAACTATTCCTTCAGGAATTCACTTCCCTTTACAGCAGACACCTGTTACCAACACATACTTCAATTCAACCGGTATTATTCCTTCCATGTAACTGAAAAACAAGCACACAATTTATTAGAAAGAACTCTATTACTACTTCTACTCTGGCAATCATGTGCATGGCTTATTATGTACACTTTGCGTACACCTATACATGTTAGAGACAATAACAGAATTTATTTTCTCAAACATAAACTGCGGACACTGTCTTCCAATAGCCTCTATTAAACCTTGCATTTTGCGAAAACACTCACTGTTTACAAATGTGATTTTTGCAACCTTTCAAATATTTATTCATAGCATTTTTTAATATTATGTTTTGCAGTGTAATTTAGTACAATGTACTATAACAGTATCCTTGTAGCTAATTGTACATATTACCTGCAGGAAAAGTAATTCATATCTGTGATATAAGGGTGGGAAAATATTTCAGGCTTCCTGCACATTTATTCTTGTATTTACAATGAAGACTACAATTTACTAGATAATTTACAAATATGAATATTGTTGGAGAGTGTTTAAATTTTTTTCATAGCATTTGAGTGAACACTACTTTTGTACTATAATGTAGTACAGTGGATTATAATGGAAACCTTGGGCATAGTTGTACATGTTACCTTAGCAAGATTTCTTGAAAAGTTTCATATATACTGCACAAATTCTTGCAGTCTCCCTGTATATTTATTCATGTATTTTCAATGAAGACTACAATTTGTAGGTGATTTACAAATATGATTATTGTTGGAGGCTTTTTAAACATTTGTTGGTAACATTTGAGAGAACACTACCTTTGCACTGTAATATAGATAGTCCCTTATAATGGAATCCTTCGGCATAGTAGTACATATTACCTGCAGCAAGACTTTTTGAAATATTTCATATTTACTGGACAATTTTTTGCAGTCTACCTGTATCTCTCGTCTTGTATTTTTATGAAGACTAAATTTGTTCGTAATTTACAAATATGAATTTTGTTAAGGCTTTTTAAACATTAGTTCATAACATTTGATTGAACACCAGTTTTTGCACAGTAACGTAGTACACTGTATTAAAATGCTGTCCTTTGGTACAAAAGTAATTATTGGGCAGCAGGACTTGTTGAAATGTTTATTTATACTGGACAATTACATACAGTCTTCCTGTATCTTTACTCTTATATTTTCAATGAAGACGTTTATTTACTAGGTAATTTAGAATATGAATATTATTGGAGGCTTTTAAAAAAATTGCTTATAGCAACTTAAACAACACCACTTTCTACACTGTAGTAGAACATTGTACTAGAATCGTGTCTTTCTAATTTCTTATTACAATCAAATAACAAGACATCATTTCCTTAATAATCCTAAAAAACACATATATAACACGATTACTATTCCGATTTTAGAGGTGTAATTCCATAGACGCGGGCCCGCTACGTACCAGTACTATGTGAGCAGTAAGTAGGAAGTCCAAAATCTAAGGAATTGAATAGTGTAGGGGAACGACGTGAGCCTACTGGTCAGGATACCTGGGTTAGATTCCCAACAAGTTTTTCTGTCACTTTTTCTTTCTTTGAAAGTTTATTTTTATAGCATAGGTGATTGAAAATAAGCTTGACTCTATTATACACGGCATTTTATTGCAACCGGACCCGCAACTAAAACTATTAAATCGAAAGGGGCACTTTTCCACGTATCTTATATATTATAACTATGTACGCTGCCGACGAGACAATTTTCAAAAGGTGCTCATTTGTGTGTGTGTGTGTGTGTGTGTGTGTGTGTGTGTGTGTGTATGAGCGTGTGTGTGCAGTAGCGTACGCAGGAATTTATTTCGAGAGGGGTCCAAATTCAATATTAGGGTATTTTATATTGAAATTCCTAAGCTTGTCCCAAAACTTAGGCTAAATTTACACAAAAGTTGGAATTTCGGGGGAGGTCCGGACCCCAGGACCCACCCCCTGTGTACGTCCCTATGTGTGTGCGTATTTCCTTAAAATTGATATTTTATAATTTCCACTTGTGGTATTCACTTCAAATTTGGTATACGCATGTATCTTAACGAGGGACATAAAAGGGGAGAGAGATATTTTGCAATCATTTCCGGTTTGAAGCAGACACTGTTGTCGCGAGACAAAATGTATTGTTGTCTTGTATGGCCACTATATCGTGAAAATGATGCCCAATGTTTCTTTTAGAATATTTTTCGGGGACACTGCCTCCTCAGCTCAGAGCGGCCCTGGCGAGATCAAAATAATACGTTTATAATACAATAACAAATAGAATGTTATCAGCAGTGTCCCCGGGCTAATACTTCCCCCCCCGAACATTGCTTCAGAAAGAGACATGGTGATGCTCCATTTCCAAAGCTACATATGTTTGATTTTAAATACTTCAGTATCGTCTCGAAACTTTACACGAACATACTGCCTCGTTTCGGGACCATCTCAAAAGTTGCCGTGTAAATATATCTTTTTCCTCTACGTATGTAATAATGAAAATATTTTGTTCCCGCAAAACGAACAGAAAGTACTTTGCTAATACGAGGAAATGGAGATAAGAAAAAATAAAAAAACCGTTTAGTCAGGAATAGAACCCAGACCTGCCAATTAGAAAGCTCACACGTTACCTCCGAGCCATGCTCATACGTTGATTTATGTTTATTCTATTATGCTTAACATAGCTCTTAACAAGGCAGATCAAGCCAATTCAACAATATGGCAACTTTGCATTCAAGATGGCGACTTCTGCAATGATTTGTTTCTCCATTGAAACTGCCCTTCATCCTTAAGAGTATAGCAAAACATGACTGTCCTATCGTCAGAACAACTTACAATTTTCATGGTTACAAACTTTTGAACCGCCATCTTGAATCGAAGATGAGGACTTTTCCAACATGTCCGATTTTTCCCCTCACTTAGGCTGTAATCTACACACCTGAACGCAATTTCGTGATTCCACCATATGTACAAGTTGTCTAGAATTAGACGCCCCCTTATTACATTCCTAGCACTTTCTTACACCGAAAATGACTTTTTCAAGTTTAAGAGCAGATTCGTAAACTACGCATCAGAATAAACATCACCTCGGAATTTCAACGTCCTAGACACAGCCATTACAAATTTCACATTTTTTCGATTTGCGCCGCCAAACCAAAACGAATTTTAATGCCCTTTTTTCTAGCATAAACTATGTTCCTATCTTCACTGTCTGACAAAGTATAACGTTTCTTTGATGTGTGGAACTACTCTAAAAACCAGCATTTCGAAACGACGAAAATTTCCGACACTTCATTTGCATGGAAAATGTCGCCTTTTTCATGATATCGGAATTTTCCCATTACTCACATCACATGACGAACAAGTATGCAAAATTTGGTGTTTCTATGTTTTGCGGAAGTATGCAAACAATTAAGTGTGTTTCCGACTTTAGAGGTATATAATTCCAACCAGGAGTTTTAGTTGTGCTACTTGTTACTGAGGTTTGAGTATTCAATTATCACCTGTTACATTCCTTGGGCAATCAGCTTAGAGGACGCCAGTTCAAATTCCTAGTAGAGGTGCAAAATTCACTTGATCCCTTCTTCGCTTCAAGGCCCACCAAGTTCTACCGCGATGGAATACATGGCCTTCCAAAACGTTGGCAGAAGGTCGTCGATGCTGATGGAGACTACTTTTGATCTTCCAGGTATGTCCTAGGTTACATATCGATGTTTGAAGGTGTTGGGTGAAAAAACGACAGATCTTTCTTGGTTACCTTTATAGTTACTAAGCTCGTCAAGAGCTACCACCTTGAAAAGTTTGGTAAAAATTGGATGAGTTCCATCTTTCGCGCTTTAATGAAATTTCCTGATTTCACTGATTCCAAACCTAACACTGATAGCTAATAACTCAGGAACAAAAAGTCTGTACACCATAATATTTTATACTGAGCTTCCATGCATACCAAGCTTGTCAATATTTACGATCCGACCAACTTTCGTCAGGATCATTTGAGTTTAATCAAATGCGTCTTAGGGAAATTTTTGGATATCACCAACTTAAAACACAAATTTAATTAGCAATAACTCTAGAACCAAAGTCCCAAACACCATAATATTTAACGTGCGTACTAAATACATCGCAGTCCATAACCATGCTAATTTTGGTCGTGATTGGATGAATTTCGTCAGTAGTAGGCATTATAAACTATCTTTTCATTAAATCCAAATCCAAGGGGGCACGGTAGCTCAGAACGCTTACCTCTTGTGCATTTGATCCCAGGTCAAGTAAGTTCGTGGCAGACAACATCGTGTCCGTGTTTTCCCTGTGTACTCCCATTTCCTCCTACATTATCATTCCACGAATTCCGAAAGCTTTTCTAGAAACGAAAAATCATCGAAAAACGAAAAATGATTTTTTCGATAAAACGAGAAACGATTTTTTTCGAAAAACGAAAAATTTTCGAAAAAACGAAAAACGAAAAATTTTTCTAAAAAACGAAAATTTTTTCGGAAAACGAGAAACGAAAAATCTTCCGAAAAACGAAAAACGAAAAAATTTCGAAAAACGAAAAACGAAAATTTTTTCGAAGAAGCGAAAAACGAAAAAACGAAAAATGAAATTTCCGAAAATCGAAAAACAGATTTTTCGAAAAAGGCTATTCCTTGTTTAAAATGTAACGAGAAAGCGAAAATAAACCTTTATGAATTTATCAGTTATTTCAAAAACAGAAAATTCCACAATTTTTTTACATACACGCCTGCCTATGTAATGAAATAACTGCGTAAAATTTCCAGTTTCTTATAAAGATTATTTTTGTAACAGAAAATAAGAAGAAATTATTTATTTTTATTGTGTTTAAATCTATGAGAAAACGTCGACTTCGCGTATTAAACTGACGAAATATGATTTTGTGAGATCAAAGGTGAATTCTGACTAAAGAATACATTGAAGTTTTGAAATATTTTTGCAGAAATAAAGAATCGTTAGATTTTCACTTCATGAAACTTTTTTCAGACACTATTTATTACAAATAAATTTTACGACTAAATAACGACGTTGAAATAAGTGGAATATGTTTTTACCAATTGGAAAATTTACATCACTGACCATGACCATAGTATCGAACGCTAAGGTACTTCCGATGTGCATTATCTTGTTCATCTCTGTTGTGTTGTATGTGTGATAGAAGCTTCCAAACTTTGGATGTTTGTGATACTACAACATTCTTAGTTTGCAATACTGATTAATAAAAATGGTATTTTAAGTTTTCGTTTCACATGTTGATTTGAAATATGTAATAATTTGGCGTGTGGCATTTAAATATATATATATAAATTTATACTGGGATGGCAACACTGTTCACTAGGTGGTATTATTTAATACGTGAAACGATGTCCCCCTCCTTATAGTTGCTTCGTGCCAAGTTTCGCTTTTCTTCCTCTTTTGGTGTCTCTGTTGTCACGGATGTTCCAGATAAATTGTCCACCCTGTAAATTATATACCTTTTAGGTCCTCGTGTGGAGACGAGAATTGCATTATATGGCAACGTCGCAGATAAAGAACTACAGAGAAAATCTACCAGTCTACCAAATAGTTGCATCGATTATTTTCAGACAGAAGTTAAAGTCGATATACGTTGACACCACTTATTAGCATCACAATCGATGTAATTGCTTGATGGATTCGTAGGGTAATGTAAGGGTTACAAATTAATTTGCAACGTAGGTACATTCATGTCCAAAATGATTGTCGCATATTTATAACTGTCTTCTTGTAAGAATATAATTTGATAATGATTTTGCAGGTTATTTTTAATACTGATACTATTTGTATAATCAGGAAACGTATATTTGTGTTAAATTTCATAGGAAAAGAATTATAAATACGAAAATTAGAATGAGTAAAACAAAATGTTGCTAAATGGACAGGAAAGTTTTATTTTCGTTTTATTGTTCTTATTTACTGCTCTTTTGACATGAAATTTACCACATACATGTCTTTGCCGATAATACACATACTAACATTATAAGAAATACCGGGCGAATTCCTTATCAAATTATATTTCTACAATGACACATTCATACACATGCGACAATAATTTTGGACATGAGTGTACATAGTGAAATTTTGATTCCCGTTAGGGGTTGAAGGAGGCTCCGGAGGATATACCATTATATAGCATTTTCGTTTTATTTTGACTTGAAGAATAGCATTCTGTTGTCCGTGGGCCCCTTCCTTAATGATAGAATGTTTATCTTTTTACCTCAAACTGCTGTGATAAATTCCCCTTTGAAATCTCGACTAGTCTTGAGCTACCTCTTTGCTTCTCATTAATGCACACACATCCACTATGGACTAGACGCCATACTACTGAAAAGCTGGCCGTACAATTGACGACAAAAAAGTCAAGTGTACTTCGACATTTTACAGCATTTGGACTCTCAAAATGCTAGATCTCAGTTCAATATTCGGAAATTATATAACTAGTGAAAACACGGGAGTAGATCAACACTCACTTTTCTGTCTCTTTATTGATTCAAGTTTTGGGGTAAAAAGTTCATAAATGTCAGCTGATGTCTCATCCTTTCCTTTTATGGCGAAGACTTACGTTAAATCTTTCTCGTCTGCTATCTTGGAACATCTTTCATATTTTTCATTATCGATATATACATAACTATACTCAAACATAGAATCTGCAATATTTAACAGAATAATGCACAATCAATGAAGCAAATAAATGTTCTATGAATTAAAGTTTAGATGCGATATTTTATAAGTGAAGTATTAGAAACTGGAAGCATGGATACGACGAGTTCGTTCACGAATAGTGCTTCTAATTCAGTACAAGAATGCTTTCTCTGACACTAATACAATGACAATAAAAACTTATAGCGCTTTGGTTTTATTATCATTCCTCATCCTGCATATAGTTCAGATGTGGCTCCATCGGATTTTAATCTTTGTCTGAAGCTTAAGGACATCTAAGAAGACTTCATTTTGATGTTGACGATACAGTGAGGCAAGAAGTCAGGCTGTGGTTTCGTCACCAAAATTAATAATTTTACAATGAGTTAATGAAACTGGTCGGAAGTTGGCATATATATGTTGATTGCTAGGGTGGTGATGTAGAAAAATAATGACTGAGCTCTGTAGATTAAAGTAGATGTGCTACTAGTGTGTATCCATTGTTTTATACGGATACCTGTAACTGTTTTCACGTTACTTTTCAGCATGCGCTGGTATTGATACAAACTTAACGTGATCATAAATAGCCAAGTAAAAGCTGTCAGAACGCATGTTAGGTGGAGGTAAAATAGGATATGATGGTTTGTAATCAGAATATTTCAGCTCCTTTTATTTGTTTATTTTAGATGTGCTGGGATACAAATGAAAATGGGTTAACTGTTGTGGTTTTGCATATGGCGCTTAAGACTACAATTGATATATTCAACCTCCTGCAAGGAATCAAGTTTATCAATGTGTTTGTCACCTTTACTATAGAGTTGAAACTGCCGACATCCAGAGTCATAAATCATCTAAATTATGTACACGTGCTGAAAGGACTTCACTGGCCAATATATATGCACATTGGACTGCAATAATATCCGGCACGGAATCAAAAGTGTCATGGCGAAAGAAACGAGATTGCATTCATGGTGCATTGTCAGACACTGCGTGAGAATCTACGAGTCTTGATCTACAAGTACAAACACATGAAGGGCATTTCCCAACTCTGTAGCTATGCATGAACAAGGTTATGAAAGCATATTTTAGTTCATAGGTGATTCATACCACGGACGAAAATATATTTACCATTGAGGAATTCTTGAACGTCCAAAATGACAGTGTACATACGATATCATCTAAAGAAGCCGCTATGGTAGTTCCCAAAGTGCATCCCGGCATGGTGTTCTTGAAGATGTCATATCATGGACTCATGAACCTCAACTTCTGCAAAACTAGAGTGAAAATGCATGCTGTGAACCACCAGTCTGATGTTCTGATACTTGTTGTTTAACCTCTCAGTCACACTTGCTTTGCCAAATCCACTGAGTCTTACAACAAGATTCATCTCCGTTTCCTAAGTCGATCCATGCTGCCAACTTTTTAACGGTGGTCTAAGGACGGGATGGGAGCCCTCGTCTCAATCTCTTGGACTATGATCCGTGATCAAAATTGGAGGCCAAGATGTGCTCGAGGCAGGGGCGGATCCAGGGGGGGCGATCGGGGCGATCGCCCCCCCCAGAAGAGGAAACTTTCTTATTTTTTATATATAAACAAAACGCACCCCAAAGTTTGGAGCCTTTAAAAGTAGCAGTATGACAACCCACCGCCCGCCCCCTCAGAAGTCGATCCTGGATCCGCCCCTGGCTCGAGGTAATACATGATATTCCGTCCCTGAAACGCTCCCTTGTGCAAGCAGGAGCAGCGTTTCCTTTAGAAGCGTAACTGCTGCCATTAATAACTGGGGTTGTCTGTGTTTAGGAGTCTGTGTGAAGCTCACACTGTGAGCACTTGCGGCGCACTGTATCTGTCGATTGTGCACCATACTGTAGTCAATAAATCTTTGTAAAGAAGATAACTATTCTTGTGTATACCACTCACCGACATGTACAGTTAGTCCACGAGTTGTCAATTCGATATATGCAAATTCAGTTAAGTAAGAAGTTGCCAATATAAGTAAAGCTTACGAATGGCACTTAAATCTGAAATAGGAAATAAATTTCTAAATTCTATCTTGTGAGCAATCTAGTGAGTGAGACAGGAACAACTGCTAATTTGGCGTAATTTGTCGATTTTTCATACTTGTTTACGAAAATGGTTATGGTAAAAGAAATTAGATTTACGTAAATTTCGAATTGCGCAAAGCCCTTGAACGATCTATTTAAGTGAAGGCTGGCTGCCTATCAAAACCTTTATCCGCCATTCGTCATTAAAAATTTTATCAAATTTTACTGACATCTTGTTAACATCGTAAACACAGATTGAAATGAAAGCTTTGAATATTACGTTCAACGGGTATGCCGGTTAGGCTAAAGGAGACGGTGATGATGAGAAATGAATGAAATGGTGGAGTGAAGAAAGTGGGAGGAAACGGAAGAACCCCGAGGAAACCCACGCACACGGTGTTTGTGCACCTCAAAGTCCACTTGGTGCGAACTGGGATCGAACTAAGGACTCGATGCACCAGAAGTAAACGCTATACTACTGAGCCACCGCGGCTCCTAAACAAACATTGAGAAACCTCGGTTGGGAACCACTGTTATACAATGAATTGGTAAAATATTTCATAATTTCAAAAGCATTATAAATAATAAGTCAAGTTAATGCAACGTATGGTTTTTTAATACTTTTTAAAATCCAAAATATAAATGACAAATTTATCGCAGATTATTCCATCTAATATGGTTGCAGTTACGGAAAACAATTATTAATTTGTTGTCTTCGTTTTTTGTTTGAGTGTTTATCTAGACACACGAAAGAAAATATATGGTACTTCAATAAATCTTTTAAACTGTTTCTCAGCATGCTTCTCCAGCTTCATTCTTTTCAACGTTGTTACGATTTTCGTATTTTCAACCAGTTCTCATACTATTCTTGGCCCTCTTTGAGATTCTTCGAAATTCCGCTTTATTTTCCAAAACTAAAGAACTTTCTTCATTTCCTGGGCATCCACATGTGTTTACAATTCATTGAACCATCTGAATATGGATTTACAAAGTCTTCCTTAAATACATCAAACAATGACAGAAGTTGAACACTTCTTTACACAACAATATTATACAGGAAAGCTGCTATACAATTAAAACTTAACACAACACATATTATGGTCCACTTGTGGTAGCCTCATTAGTAAAGAAAGTAGTATTTCATATTAAGCACCGGATATTCGGTTGGTTCAATAATTTTTAAGAGAACTGTTGAATCCAATCTCATCAAGTTAACTTCACAGTCAAATTCTTATATTTATACATACTGAGCTGCATTATTGTTGTGCAAGTAGCCAAAAAGTTTTGTAAATATTTTCCATTTCACCTAAAGTCCTTTATGTGAGCCAAGGCACGGCAGCTATATTCATAATTTTCTTCTTTTTTTTTTTCATCTTCCAAAATGATTAACAGTGCAATCTGATCTTTTATATAGGGGTTCTATTATTACTGCTGTTGGCATAGTTAACAATTGCCAAAGATTCTCCCCTATTGGAGGCGTCTCTAGTTCTTCTGGACGGCTCTCATCGTATAACAAGCGTTTCCTTAACGACAACCACCACTACAGCAACACAACAGTCTTTTCCACCACGGTCTCTTCTGGTGTAAACTTAAGCTCTCTGTACTGGAGTTGAAGATTATTCCATCAAATTCAGATTCCGGGATGTCGCTCAAATCATCTTCCGATAGTTCGTTAATATGATCATCTGATCCAATGGTAGTAAGGGAATTGTGTGTATGAATCCCTGCAAATACAAGCTTCGTAAACTGAAATATGTCAAATTTCTGTTCTTCTCCATTATTTTCAATCTTCAAATGCCAAGAGGAGTCACTCTGTGTGTCGCTCAATGAGATGGAAGACAGATCGGAATCTATTCTTTGCATTGAGGGATCCTTATGTAGCTCACGGAATCTACGAAAATCGGTTCTCACACTAACGTACGGAAGGATTCCTTTAAACTTCATCTCTTCAAGCGAGAACCAGAACACAGCGAAACCAGTTACGGTATATATGAACGATGGTCTGACAACTTCTTCATCAAAGCGATAGGTATATATTAAGTTGCCATTGCTGTCGTAACTTTGGTATTCTCTACATCTTCGCTCGCAGCTGATCGTTAAGAGTGCGTCATCAATATAAGGAAACGATTGCTCGAATTTTGCAAGAAAAGAAGTTTTCTTCCAGTCAGTCATCGCTTCCTTTTTAGAGACAAGTGTCAACGTACGTCTGCTACAAAGATCAATGGCGCTGCACTGAATTTTCAAGCTCTTAGTAACGATAACAGTGAGCACAAGAATTGAAACTCTATCAACAATGCTTACAATATCCTATATCTATATATATAAAAGAGAACGTACAAATCCTTTGTCCGCTCATCACGCTAATACGGCTGAACCAATTTCTTTCATTTTTGGGGGGTTATTAGGATTTGGACCCTAGATAGTTTTTATCATATCACTTTAATTTTTAATTACCAGTGTCTTGAGATAATTGACCATTCAGGTGTCCACAAATCCTTTGTTAGTTCATCATAGGTAAAAATAAACGTATTTATATGCAACCCGCATGACCGTGTCACTCGGCGGGTTAACATAAATGACAGGCGATATAATGTTAACATTTACTGGAATCTACTATGATAGATCACTTGAAAGCGAAAAAGTAAAAATTATCTAAGTAACAAAGTTTATTGCGTTCCGGGGTGACCGCAGCGAAGCGGGGTGAACGCTGCTAGTTAGACATAACATAAAGAATAAACTAAAAATATTTACATATTGAAGACAGGTCAATATAACATTATGAATGTATATGTTTGTGTATGAGTGTTCTGGTCGAGGGAAAATTTTATAACTATTGCCGAGCGGCGTTAGGCGGAGTATTAGAGAAATACAGAATGGCTAACGTTGTCAGTTTGTTCCTCAGTAATTTGATTCTACGAGAAAGTAGAAGTTAGTGACTTCGAAGTCAAGAGATAACTTAGAAATTAGTATCAGGGATTCCACGTATATGGAAACTGAGAAATGAGTATTTTTACCTTTTTATAAATAAAAAAAATATGTGTGTGGAGGAGAGGGAAGCATGTTGGTACATTGGTAGAGGGCTAATATCTAGTGCAAGGGATCCGTGGTTCGATCCTTGGTGACACGAGATCTCCGGATTCTCCCGTTTCCCCACATTGGAATTCCATCAGTTATATCTTCATTCACTTCCCTTAATCACCCATCTCCTTTAGCCTAAAGGGTATAAACATGGAATACGAAACTGGAATGCTAATTTAATTCCATTCGAGTTTCTGTGTATGCATCGTTATGCAACACCGGGATTGTGAAGAACAGAACCCACTATTGCCATAAATTCAGAACAATGACTTGGGATTGAATCCGGTCCATCATCTAAGATCAACGCTTCGTATAAAGACCATTCCCCATTGCACTATATTTCCTCTAAGGTAGCTGGATTACAAGATCATGCAACTGGTCGTTCATTTGAGCACATTAATTCCTATTCCTGCGACACAAGGAGTCTTGTAGCAAGAAACCAAACGCTCAAGTCAGTATAAACCAATATAAGTCACGAAAGTATTGATGGAAACCAAAAGAGTCTGCATATGAAATGAAGAAACTTAAGTAATCTTCAGTCTAGGTAGGGCATAGTATAATTCCTTGGTAGAACTAAGGTATTAATAAACTTTCTATTATTAATTAAAAAGGTAAAGCCTTGTATTATTCATGCAACAATTTTTTAAACTGGCTCATCACTCGCGTATGTTGTGAGCAGAGATGACGTGGGTTAAATAAAACTTGTCCTACTGACCCACCACCCACCCACGACCCACCGTAATCCACGACGCAGCATGACCCACTCTGTCTGACCACCCACTAAAACTCATTATCATCAACTTTGGTCCATAATCCACACTCTTCTGTCCACTGATTAAGGAGTTCACTCTTGCAATAAAACAAGGCTGCGAAATATACTGAACTGCAGCTCCTTAAGTTGAACGGCTCCTGAGATGCTCAATTTTTCGGAAAAATTCGGACTCCCACTCTCTTAGGGTATGTATTATAATGAAAGCGATATGATAACATCACGGTTGGGATTAGGGTGTACCTACATACCAAAAGTCATTTCATTTGGCTTTGGCATTTGGCCGTGATGATCACGCACACATAGTAACATTCATTTTTCTATATAATAATTCATATATTACAGGTGATTCAAAAAAAAAAATTTTTCCCAGTAGTCAGCTCCTCTAAAAACGCATAGGCTGCTCCTGGAAAGCCAAGTAGTAATTCCTATTACTATTATTACAATTACGAGTACAAATATCAATATCCAAAAGTGCCTCTTCACTTAGATATATATCTTCTCACGTAAGCAAATAGAAACAAATGAAAAGGGAAGAAAAATGGAGGCCTTGAAAGTAAAACGTAAACAAATTGATCAGTTTCAGAAGGTGCTGTCTACAATACACTGAGTGGGTCGAGTGAGTCACGGTGGATCGCAGGGGGTCACGTTCTGTTAACCCATGACTCACTCACAAATCTTGACCTACGATCCACTGATCCACTCCATCTCTGGTTTTGAAGGGATATATATATATAAAATTCAAACAACTTAAGCGTTAGTTGGATTAGCTGTAGAAAGGAGGCGCTCAATTCGAGAAAGCTTGTTACGGAAGTAGCCTGGAAAACTGCAAACTAAAATAATGCAGTTTTCTTGCCATACACATAAAGCTAATACCTGTAGAGGGCAGTGGCGGCGATAATTGATCCACAGACCTAACGTGGCGCAAGGATGGAGAGGAGGACGTTTTCAGGGGCTCCCTCAAGTGTTTGGCTCGTACTATGCTCATTGGAGAATCTTTATACACCCACTGAAAGATAAGAATTTTTTTCAATGATATACACTCACGCACGCTAAATCTTGCACGCATATTGTAATACACAATTTTCCGCGTTTGTTACATTTAGGTAGGCCCAGTGAGGAGATTTAGTAAGATGCCAGAACTGTTACACAATTATTCTTTAATTAAAACTTGCTTTGGTCATAGATTACTATTTTTGTTCTTTTGTGAAGATATTAACGTAAAGCAAAGTTATAATGCCTCCTAACCACAGATTTTTCAAAAATGCATTAATTCTACTAATACAAATTGAATTAGAATTAAAATTAGATCAAAACGCAAATACTTTAGAATTGCTTGAAAACCGTTCCTAACTATACGAAATCTAGTTACATGTTATAAAATTTAGATAATGGCAGAAAGGAAAATTTATATTTCTGATAAGAAAGCAGATAAAAAATTCAGTAGTTGAAACAGTTTTCTCTTAACTTTTAATTGCTAAAACTAATAAACAAAATATTCTAGAAACAAATGAATATACAACTAGTAACATGAAGCTTAATCATTTGTCTTGTAGGCTAGTATAATTGTCAACTTGTTCCTAGAAATTGGCCCCAAATTGGAAGTTCTATGTGTTTCAGTTCAAAGTCGTTTATTTCGGCGAATCCTGTCGAATAATTTGAAGCCTAAAATAAAAGAAATGATAATTATGCCAGTAGTGGTGTATAATTGCTAAATATAGTTATTTATTTGAGGGAAGAATATAAACTGAATGTATTTGAGAATATCATTCTGAGACAAATGTTCATACCCGATCAGTGTTTCTTACAGACATATTTTTTTTTGGTGGGGGGGCACTGCCCCCCCGGAGCTCTGAGAGTGCCCCCCGGACGAGACCAAAATAATAGTCTTTATAATAATAAATAAAATAGTACCAGCAGTGCCCCCCGGAATACTACGTGCGCCCCCGGAACACTTTTTCTGAAAGAACGACTGTACCCGATAGGGTCGGGGATGTGGGATGGTGGGATATTCATAATAAACAACTTTATAATTTATACAATTTACGCTTATTAAGTCTAACAGACTCGGTACCCAGATAATACAGGGTGATTTTTTTAAAACTCTCAGATTTCATTTGGATCCAGAATTTCTAACTGAAGTTCGATTTTCATGCGATTTGTGGCAAATGATCAAGGGAGGATGGGAGATTTATGGGACTATGTTTACTGGTTTGAATTCATCGGGGTAATGTCGACCATGCCTCAAGAGAAACAGCAAATGTACGTTACAATTGGAATGAGGTTTTGTTTTGAAGAGAAATTGCAGAATACGAATTAAGTACTAGTGGTAACACCCATAAATCACATGTTGAATAGCTACAGCCGATTTCTTGCGACAAATGACGGAGAGATTTCTTGGGCGACCTAATGACTCGATAACTGACATCTTCCACTGCGTCCGATGCTCCCCTGTCTCAGAAGCGATCCTATTTCTTCCAATTTATTCACTAGTTACTATATTATGTTTTTGTCTGGGGCAAAACGTGAGGCAAATTTATTTCTAATTGCCATTTGCGTAGCAACAACATATTCCTTTCTGCAGAAACTTTTAATTATAAACTCATGTTCCTCTAAAGCGTACACTGTTCTCACTGTGTTGTGATCAAACTTACACAGTAGCACAGAACTGTATATCACAATTCTCAATACAACGTCCCAGTTTCCTGATTTTTATTTACCTTGGTGAGGTTGACATCTAACGAAGAAAACTCATGTCTCCATAACGCACCGCACCTTATTTAAATTGTAAGGTACTTTGGCGAATATTTGCTGTTTGGGTACTTGAGGCGTGGCCCAGTGTCGTATTTAAGGGAAGGCTTCCGGGCTTAAGTCCGCCCGAAATTTTATTTACTATTTTAAAATAAATGAAATATCTTTCAGAATTTTCTCATTTTCAGAAATAAAGGTAGAAAATATCCCCAAAACATAATCGTGTATACGCCACTGGCATGTCCGATATTACCCCGGACAAATTTAAACCAGTAAACAAGTTTCATAAATCTCCTAACTGTCCTTGATAATTTGCCACAAACCGCATGAAAATCGGACTTCAGTTAGAAATTGTAGAACCGTGAGTTTGAAAAAGATCACACTGTATAACCAGAATGGAGGGTAGTAGGAACCATTTCAAAATTTTGACTTGAAACCCAGTCGTAAGAAAGGTATTTAGGAAGACCCAGACCTAAATACGAGGATAACATTAAAATGGATCTCTTAATGTTATAGAGACATAGGAACAGAAAGTTGGATCGGGATCCAGTTGAACACAAGTCAGTTGAGAGCTTTTGTGAATGCACCATTGAACCATCACGTTCCATATACCATATATTTGGTTAGTTTCTGTGATATGAGTGCTAAGGTTGGAAAATTACTTTAGGTGCTCGAGAGTTATACTGGAGCATATACACATGCATACCTGCATTTTTATAAACACACTTATATACCGCCTTCCTTCCCTCTTCAGAACAAACAATTAAAATGAAATGTAGCGAAATGTATCAGTTTATTTTTAATTAGGAGTTTATATACTGATTTTCATGTTCCCAGCTCAATAGGCTCGTGATATACTAAACTATTGGCCTAAATTATGACGCCCTACTCCCCCTAAGGATATGAGCTTTAATCTAATATGATAAAATCCAGTTTAAGTTAGGTGATAATTATATAAAAAAAATAATTCCAATCGTTCAGCGGTTTTCCTGATTCCATTATAACCAAAAAATATCATTTCTATATAATAGATTAAATATTCTAATATTCTAATAGCATCTGATAAGTGGTTTGCTATATCATGAATGTATAAAGAGTGACTCCAATCAAAGAAATTAGAATCTGGGCTAAGACTTTTTCCTTATATGCGTTCAAGTAGCTCACTAGAATGCACTAGATACCACTTCTGTTGTATTCCTTAAATATGTAAAAAAAAAAAAAGGAAAATAATGTTGGAACCTTAAGACATTCCTCAAAATGTGAAAAAAAAATATAAGGAAAACCTGGAAAATAAGGAAAATATAAGTGATTTCTGTTTCCAGAAGTGGAGATTGCATCTTAACTCAGCATATCGTAAATTAAGGATTCCTTCTTTCTCCCAAACAATGTTCGGGGCTGCGATGATTTTAATTCATATCTTTTGGCGATCCAACTCCGATTCCTTTAAGAATTTAGCTTTATCAAAGAATTGATATCTGGGCGAACTCTCGTTACTTATACACGTTCTGTAATTCTAGATGTG
Organism: Thermobia domestica; assembly: GCF_964235325.1. Lineage (NCBI taxonomy): Eukaryota > Metazoa > Arthropoda > Insecta > Zygentoma > Lepismatidae > Thermobia > Thermobia domestica. Next base: position 71,507,742 of record NC_137468.1, read on the forward strand.
AAGAGTTAATGGAATTGAGTTTGCATTTTATACAGAAAAAGTAAGAAGTAATATCTAACATAAATTAGCAATAAAGCAAGGCAATGATACGGAGTTTATTCATGTATAGTTTTTACCAGTCTACTTATTTATTAAGTAAACGAAGTAACTTAGAAAAAAGATGTGTAACAACACATTCTATTCCGAATTTCGAAATAATTCACCATAAACATTTTGTTTTACACAGAACATATATTAGGGCAGTGGTTCCCAACCTTTCTAGACTAATAACAAGCTTAATAAACGCGTACAAAATCGCGATATATTTATCGGATTCTTTTATTAATAGTGTTAGGAGTATAAATAATCGGACAAAGTGATTGCCATGTTTGTGGATGACAAAATGATGCCCTGTAGCGTATAAGGTGTAGTGAATGTTTCTTGTATCGCTTTATGCGAAGTTATTGAATTAAGTTTGCAAATTGGTTGTTGATGGGTAATCTTCATGTGTTCACGTAGAAGTTAAATATATATTATATTAGAGGAAATAGCTTATTAATTTTAATATTTAAGACATGAAGTCCTGTTCCCATCGGGCAAGGGGTTGCTGGACCCCTATCAGGCGCCTCCCCAGGTGGCGGATAGGGGAATGTCTACTAGATATAGTAGGCACCGGAGTCAACCGGGGTGGACCAAAACCAGCACTGCTGCCTTGCAGTTCGTGGAGGGATCCATAAAGGGTAAGGGAAGACAACCCTGACAAAAAATCACCCGGTCCTCCAGGTTGGGGGTTGGGCGTGAGGCTAACAACTTCACACCGGAAAAAATCAACCGTTCAGAAACCCGAAAATGTGCCTCGGAAGGACGGGACAATAGGAAATGGATCGGCGAAACGGAATAAGGACATCATTCTGGCAACCTGGAATGTGAAAAGTATGTTAGGACCAGGCAAGATGCATGAAGTAGCACAGGAAGTACTGAAGTATGGAATACAAGTGGTGGCCTTACAAGAAATAATATGGCAAGGCACAGGAAAAATGGAGGAGAAAGACTTCACAATGTTCTACTCTGGAACGGAGCAAAGAACTGGCCAATACGGAACGGGATTCATCGTTTCAAACGAAGTGAGAGGAAGCGTCCTACAATATAAACCAATCAACGAAAGAATCAGTTCACTCAGATTAAAAGGTAAATGGAGAAACATAACTATTTTAACAGTCCACGCCCCGACAGAAGAGAAGGAAGACTACGAAAAGGAAAAGTTCTACGACAAGTTAGAAGAAGCTCTGGACAGAACACCTAAGTATGACATACAGATAATCATGGGAGATTTCAATGCCCAGATAGGTGAGAACGATAGCATAAAAGGGGTAAGTGGAAAACATACAATACACGAAGAAAGTAACAGTAATGGTGATCTGTTATGCCAGCTGGCAATCAGACGGAAATTTATAATAAAAAGTACATGCTTTCCACATAAACGTATACACCTAGGAACCTGGAAGAATCCAAGTGGGAACTCAGTCAGCCAAATTGACCATGCACTGATCGGTCAAAAGCACGCATCAGCAATAATAGACACCAAAAGCTCCAGAGGACCAAACTGTGATTCCGATCACTTTCTATTGAAAGTAAAGCTACGAGAAAAGATAAGAAAAACACATTCAGGAAATACACTTAGTAGAACAAAGTGGAACACAAAAGAACTGGAAAAAACAGAAAATAGACAACGATATCAAGAAAGTATAAAGCAAGAAATAGAAGGATGGACGGAAACGGAAAGAGAAACAATACATACACATTGGGGAAAAATTAAAGAAACTCTGAAGAAATCGGCTAAAGAAATAATAGGAGAACAGATACAGACCATAAAGAGAAACAGGTGGTACGATGAAGAGTGCGAGAGAGCGATAAAAGAGAAAAATGAGGCAAGGATGAAAATGCTACAAAAGGAAACAAGAGGAAACGTTGATAACTATAAAGAGAAGAGAAGAATAGCCAACAACACATGCAGGAAAAAGAAGAAGGAGATGATTATGGAGCAGATAACGGAGATAAATAATCTGAGCGAACAAAAGAACGAGATAAGTAAAATGTACGCAGCCATCAAGAAGATAAATAAAGGCTATGAACCCAAAGAAATTGGCTACAAAGACAAAAATGGAGAAATGTTAGGAGATACACACAGCATACTAGAAAGGTGGGCTGAATATTACCAGGAACAATTAGGAAAGGAAGAGACGCAAGAGCTGGAACGCACAACCTCTGCAAACAGAGGGAAGAATACAAGGGACGTCACAGAAAAGCAGCCAACATATGAAGAAGTGGAAACAATCCTAAACCAAATGAAGAACAATAAGGCTCCAGGCGAAGATGAGGTAACAATAGAATTAATAAAAATGGCAGGCGTTACAATGAAGAGAGAAATTCATGAACTCCTTAAGCGCATCTGGGAAGAAGAACGAATGCCTCAGGATTGGCAAGGAGGAATTATCTGCCCAATACACAAGAAAGGAGACCGCACAGAATGCAGCAATTACAGGCCGATAATGTTACTGAGCACGGCGTACAAAATATTAACGAACATTATTAACAAAAGAATGAAAAAGTACACAGAAACTATAATCGGAGAATACCAGTGTGGATTTAGACCTGGAAGAGGCACGACTGATCAGCTATTTGTTCTACAGCAAATTATAGAAAAACATTACGAATACGGACTTGACCTTATAATTCTATTTGTTGACTATCGCAGAGCCTTTGACAGTGTAAATAGAAACCAAATCATTAAGGTGATGCAGCAAATGGGCATTCCCAATAAGCTGATTAATTTAACACAAATGATAATGCGCCAAACAAGCGCTAAAGTAAGAATAGGAAATACTGTAAGTCGAGAATTTCAGTATTACAAAGGAGTCAAGCAAGGAGACGGGCTATCCACCACGCTCTTTATTATAGCACTGCACGCAGCTGTACAGGAAGTAGACAAAAGAGGCTCAATTTTCACCAAAAGCACCCAGATATGCGCCTACGCAGATGATATTGCAATAGTGGCTGAAACAGAAAAAAATCTGATGGAAACATACCAAAGATTAGAAGAAGGAGCAAATAAACTTGGATTAGAAACAAACGTCAACAAAACAAAATACATAATTGTCACTAGGAAACCAGAGAAATTTAAGAAGAAAAGCATGGTTATACATGGGAAAGAATTCGGAAGAGTGAGCTCGTTTAAATATTTAGGTATTTCAATCAACGAACAAAACAAAAAGGAAGGAACGATAAGAGAAAGGATACACATGGGAAACAAGGCTTACTACGCAAATATGCAACTAATCAGAAGCAAACTCATAAACAGGAAAACCAAGGTTACCATCTACAAAACATTAATCAGGCCAATCGTAACGTACGGAGCAGAAATATTTGTCATGAACAAGGCAGAAGAAGAAGCTCTACGAAGGTTCGAAAGAAGAATAATTCGCAAGATATACGGCCCAGTGAAAGAAGACGATATATGGAAAATAAGGACCAATGAAGAAGTAAACAGCATATTAAAAAGTGAAGACATTGTAAAGTTTATTAAATCTCAGAGAATAAGATGGCTAGGCCACGTACAGAGAATGCCAGAATCGAGAATACAAAGGAAAATAATGAAGGAGCAAATATACTCTGTAAGAAGGAAAGGAAGACCAATGACAAGGTGGATAGACGACGCAACGGAAGACCTAAAACGATTAAAAGTGAAGAGATGGTGGGAGATCGCCAAGGATAGAAAAGCATGGAGGCACATTGTTAGGGAGGCCAAGGCTCACAAAGAGCTGTAGCGCCAGTTGGTAAGGTAAGACATGAAGTAATATAAGGTGCAAAAATAACATTCAGCGAAGTCTCTGACAAGAATTTACGTTCCTAACATCTACAAAGGTTTCAGTATAAACTTCATACATATAATAAACACAGCCTAGTAACGCGATTCACTTGTTTTTGATATTGCTCTACTAACTCGCTCAACACTTTCTCCGACTAAACTTGGCAAACGCTTTGTCCCGTAATGTAAGTATCTATAATGTAGTGAATCATTGAAGAGCTAAGAAGTGTTTCTTCCTCTGGGAACATTGACTAGTAGAGTCTGCCTCAAAATTGATTTTAAATAATTACTCACTGTTCCACTTTTAAATTCCAAAATTTCGTTACATATAGGAACCACAACAATATAGCACCGGCATTTCTACATCTTTATACTAAACCCTGTTCGGCCTAAGCTCTAAACTGCGATAAACAAAGTCATGTGAAACTAAACCTCGCTGATTTGCTGTTGGCCTACCGAAGCTTGTACTCCTCCGCAATATAGCTCATATGATTTGATTATTACTTTTACTATGAAGTTCCATATAAAACTGCTACATTATTATAAACGACAAAAATATAATACGGATTATCTAATAAAACTGCAATCGAGTGTGGTTAATGAAACAATAGAAATAAACACTAAGCAGGCGCAGTTATTATGGCGCCAATTCAACTGTGGACGTGTGTTCTGCTTTCAAGCCTGAAAGACTGCTGGCATGAATCCCGATTCCGCGAGTGTTGTGATGAAACACCAACAAGGTAAACCTTTACTCACTAAGCAACAATTGTTTAGCAGCAAACTTCAAACATTTTTTTTTAATCTTTCGAGTTTTTTCTTCTTTTCTGTTACTGCTGTAAGTATCTGTACAACACGAGACAGTATTGTCAAAATTCACGTGTATGATTTGCTCCTCTCCATGAGAAGCAGGAGTGATACATCACTAGCCAATCGTATTTGTGACAAGCGGAAGGATACAATTATTTTGTTTATCGGAGTATAGAGCTTACGCTGAACCCGGAGTAGTAATATTCATCACTGATTTTTGGTGTGACTTGAGCAAAACCATTTTCACGAGTTCTTTCCTCTAACATCGAAAAAAGACAGAAAAAATATTGCCATTATATTGTGATTTAATCTCCCATGAGGGGCAGTAAATTTACTTCATACCAGATTTATTACACTTGGTGCAAACAGTTCCTCATTCGACAATATGGTTTCCGCATTGTAATTGATAATGATTGCATAGTCTTCTGAAACATTTATGTACGGAAAGTATATATGAATCTGCACGCAATATTTAAGAAATTGTTTTTTAAAAGGAATTTGTAATGAAGAATGAGCACTTTAGGGCGAGTAATATTGTCAGAGTTAAGCCCACGAGAAGGAGAAAAATAAGGGGAAAATGTACGGAGAGAAACATTACGAACCAAAGAGAAATATTGTAGAAAAAGATGGAAAATTAAACCTGGGCATTAGGGGATCTATTACGAGGATGGTATGGACAAACACTTTAAGCATAACGATCGTTTACTATTAAACAAAATAAACTCCAAATATCCCTTATGACATCACATCTCCTTGAAGTTTGTGACGTCACAAGAAAACAAAACTATAAAACAGAGAGATGTGTTCTGCTCTAAGACAGGTGCAAATATGAGAGCACATTTTGGTATAAAAAAATGCTACAGTCAGTCCACACATAAAGACCATATTGATCGTTTGATGAAAAAACAAGAAAAGATGAATACAAGAAAGGCGGAAGTAGAGAATCCAGATGATAGGCTTCCAGCTACAGGTGAAGAGATTTTTCAGCCTGCGAAAGCTTCTATGCGATCATTAGTCCCTAAAGTCAATTGGCAGCTTTCTATTTTGTGTCAGTAAAGAGAAGATGGCAAAAGACTATCTGGAATTTTATCATTTGAATGTGCTTCTACTATTTGTACACTTGAAGACTCCAATGAACCACTTCGATGTTGAATAGGCACAGAATAACTGACTCCAGTGGAGTCACCTATCATCCAAGCTGTCGAAGGAATGAAGAGAGGGCAATTAAATTTTTTTTAAAAATTTGGAAACCACTGTTACTTCACAGATGGTACTCACTGATACTCATGCAAACCCTATATTCTTTGAGGTAGCTACTGAGTTGGAACGAGGATTTCATGTTGGAAACATTTACACAATAAAAGAAGTAGCATAAAAGTATAGCAAAATCACCAAAGAAAAAAAAACTGGAGTTTCTGTGACAGTTAGTAACAAAGATACGAAGAAAATGCTATCAGTATACTATGGAAACAATACACAATTTCAGAAACAGATATGCAGAAACCTCCTCTGCTTGTCTTTTGAAGTAAATTAAGTATAATGGAAGCTGTAAGATCGCTCAAGGATGAATTTTCAGCAATTATTTCTGATACTAAAAACATATTCTATACTGCAAACAAAATCCAATCAGACCTTCAATTTATTCTTGGAATTGAAAATTTCTATGCTATCAATTAACTATGCCGAATGTTAATGTTTACCTGAAAGTCTGTATATATTTCTCCGGATTCTTCTATCTGATGGAGATGATATTGATGACAATAAAGTTTTTTTTTTAAGGGGAACCTCCTACAACCAAAATTGACATACAAATTGTTTTGCTAGGTCAAGATTATGCAGATTTGAATGGAAAAAATAACTCCATATATTAGCACAGGCCTACATGTTTAGCAAACAAGCAGATCAAAGCATCTAATTAACACATTGCGTTCTGCTGAAAGTTGTGTTTCTTATAATGTAATTCGGCGCATTGACACTACTATTGCAGAAAAAAATTCCGGGATGCTCATGTTTTCGAACAAAGTCCTTACATCAATTTAAGGAATACAATGACGAAACAAGTGATGAAGAAGGCTTTTTAAATTGCTTCCGATATGTGCCTTTCATTATACTTGAGTGTCTTAATACTATATTGGTTTATATCCAAGTTTGTATATAAAATTGTTTGTGTTTTTGAATGAATGTGCACCCTGTGCGGAGTAGGTTTAAGCTGAGGCTTTTTAATATTGTTTAGTTCATGGTTCAAATATTATTTATATTGTAGATCTACTTGCAATGTCTTTTTAATATGGTGGTGCAGTGACTTTTAAGATACATCATTTGCTAATCATACATAGTATTGAAGATTGTTTGGTGCTCTTTGAATTCAATGTGAAATTGAAAAAAAAAATACCGTTTTAGAGTATATTCGTTAAGATTGTATTCAGATGATTTGAATACAATTATTGTAAAAGTAACTGAAGTGAAGTAAACCTTTCGTTTCTTTAAATAAGTGAAGTTATATTATTAAGTTCGTTATGATACAGGAATATTATGATACAGGAATACCGGTACTTGGTGGTCTAATTATATAGAAACATTGTGGTATCGTATTAAATAAATATTGTTGTGGATACGTATTCTTATGTTTAATGTGGCGAACCTTAGGGTTAATGATTTCCTTAATTACATAACTATACATGTGATTGAGATTCAGAAGTTGGTATGAACTCAACACCTCACGCTTACATCAGTTCGTATGTAATATATATGAAATTTAAAACTTGAAACATTGTTCGGATTAAACAAAATAGTTACAGTATTTCTTTTATTAAAGACAACTTGTTATACTGTGTTTGGAATGCATGGTATTGATGAGGTTTACATTCAGTTTCCTTTACTGAAATGTAATCACATTTTCGCTAGTATATAAGTTAATTGCTTTGATGACCTTTCCAATCATGTAAATATATTTTATTGTGTATGCCTGATAACATTTTCAACATAATATTTTACAGCAGCAAAAGCATAAAAGATAACACCATGTTTGATGCCGTATGCCAATTTGCACTTACTTCCCTTTTGAGTGGCCATCTTATCCGTCGTCTTTGATTTCTGGTGACTCCAAGGAATTGACAGGTGGAAAATGCGATTTTCTGTTTAAACCAGTTTTAAGAATCATAAAAACAATGATTGCTACTTATAGCAAAGAAAAGCCTACTTCCCTTTAGGGCGGTCGTGTTGTCCACCATCTTTGATTTCTGTTGACTCCAAGGAGTTGACGTGTGGCAAACGCGATTTTCTGTTTAAACCAGTTTTAAGGTTCATAAGAACAAAGATTGCCACTTGTAGCAAAGAAGTGCCTACAGGTTGCAATTTTACACTTATTCATTCCCCTACTATATTGTTACCCAGCTTAGCGGGTAATTGACGCTAGTTGTTTATAAGTATTAAATAAGTCAACCACATAATACACAAGTTAACATGAGGGTTGCCATAAGTTTTTGATTTAAAATACAGACAAACATTAAAATGACGACCGATCAAGCATAAGGTCCCCAGAATAAATTTAGGTTTCTACGTGTTTACTTAAATCCCGACGACCACCAAATGCAATTGAAAACTCAGAATTACAAAAATCGTGCAATACACTTAATCGTCATGTTCACTGTCCTACCGAGTCACGGTGGCTCAGTGGTAGAGTGTCCACCTCCGGTGCATGCGGTCTTGGTTTGATCCCAGTTCGCGCCAAGTGAGCTTTGTGGTAGACAAACACTGTGTGCGTGGATTTTCTCGTTGTTCTCCCACTTTCTTCATTCCGCCATTTCATTTATTTCTCATCATCACCGTCTCCTTTAGCCTACCCGGCATAATCGTGGAACGTAAAAATTACAGATTTCATTATTTTTTTTTTCATTTTCGCTGTCCTGCCGAGCCTTTTAAATAAACTCCTTCAAATCTTCATTCAGACTACACTTCCTCTTCTGCTTACTTATCATGATTTATATAAAACAAATGCAACTAACTTGATGTAAAAAGTAAAACTATGTAGGCCTACACAAACCACAAAATAATGGTCAAGCGGTGGTACGGCGCTACGACGGTTCTGACCTGTCACGGTAATGGTGTTGCCACAACGTCAATAGTAAAAAACTAAATTTCTCCCGAGATATTAGAGATTCCCGACTTCAGAATTTTCGGGCAGCTCCAAAAACTGTCAAATACGGACATTTTCCTATTTCATGCTTTGTACGATACAGACACGGACACGAAACCAAAAATACAAACAGTCCGTACAAAATACGGACATATGGCAACCCTATTTAACATGAAATTGAGGATTAAGAATAGCTCGCAATCTTGTTGCCCAGCAAAATTGTCTTGAATTTTATTATTAACTATTACAGCACAGATGCTATGTATTAAGTACAATATAAATTAGCTCAATTTAAACAGAAAGTAATTTGTTAGTATCAGGATGGTTTTCTAAAAATGTACCAGCCAATTTGGCATAAACACTTTTGGTGCTCTTCTGACGTTTTGTATAGAAAAAATGGGTGTGAGTAAGGATTCCTCTCGATTTTCTGAAATAAATTTACTCCTTCATCCCTCAATTTATTGATTTGAGTTTGAGTTTAACATCTAGTTGAGCAGAGAGGCTATATGAGATATGGACCTCTTGATTAACGTGGAAACCGAACCACATGAGATTCTGCCGGAAATCGAACCTGTGTCTCCCACACGAACCCAATTTATCGTAAAAATTACTGTTTCGTATGAAAATGCAGGGAAGGTATCATTCTTTATAGTTAGTAGCTGCTTGCAGTAATTTGACAATGTTATGGAGGAACGTTTGCAAGTAAGAATATCTCAGGACGTTCTTAAATAAGGTTACCCGCCAATCTGTTGCAAACAGATGGTAACTTGGTAATACAAATCATATATGTTGTCATGTGCCAGTAGCTAGTAACCTTTGGTGTTCTTAATTTAGGCAAAGAGAAACGCGTGGGGTTACACAGAGAAAAATCCGTTCTCTGGACAGCGGTATATTGTTCAAATATACGGTATCCTCTTGCCTACTAGAGAAATCAGTACGGAGAATACGTTATCCGTATGCTACATAGGCACTGCCCTTAGATGTTACATCATGTCGTTGCAGGATGTCTGACATCTAACAGTTTTCCATATATCACATGCATATACTTATTTTACCTTCGTCAGTTATATGTTATATACGTCCATTTGTATGTGAGATCCTGACCGCCTACATTGTTTCATACGGAAAGTACGTATAGATGGAACACTTATACAGAAAGTATTATAAAACATGCGTTTTCAGTTATATGTCTGCTGTACATTAAGTCCAAATGTTACAGGAATTACGCATGTAACCATCTTTTTAAGTACGCCACCTACATTTTTCTCAGTGTACGATATTTCAGGATTTTCTCAAGTAAGCTTACGCTGCAAAGAGACAGGACAAATAAAATACGTTGACAGATATTAATTGTTAGTAACGTTTGATATACATGTGACGTTTGGTATAGGAAAAATTTATGGAGGGTAAAACTATTTCAGAATGTTATGAAATATTTTCACCCTGGTTAAATATTATGGAAAGAAACCGTGACATCGGGACAATTAAAAAAAAAAAAAAAAAAAAAAAAAAAAAAAAAAAAAAACATCCCGACTTCATGCAACTGATTTCACTTAGTGGTAAGTGAGGACCTACTTGACCAAGGTTTTTTAAAACAGGAAACAGGATACGTAGATTAAAGCTACAATCAAGAACATGTATCAATTTGATCACATTTTATAAACAGTATCGTCATAGGAATGGAAGATTAAAGTAAGAAATGAAATGAAATGAATCTTTGAGCTTTACGTCCCACGCTTATGCCGGCTAGGCTAAAGGAGACGGTGATGATGAGAAATGAATGAAATGGTGGAACGAAGAATATGGGAGGAAACGGGAGAACCCCGATGAATCCCACGCACATGGTGTTTGTCCACCATAAGGTTTACTTGGAGGGAGCTGGGATCGAACCCGGGACCCCATGCACCAGATGTGAAGATTAGACTAAGAATCACCCTCAAGCATGATATTCATGCATTCTGTATAATGCTATAAAAATGGCATTTTCTAGAAAAGAAGATTAAAAATATAATGTGTAATTATTTAACTATTATCGAAGAAAAATGTGAAGAATGCTGAATATTACCTACTTTTTTCGGTTTGCAAAGGGAGCAACATTAAATCGAGGAATAAATTGAACAAAATACTTACAAATAAGAATTATTTAATATACCTATATATCTAGACCTGAGAGCATGAGAGCATACGTAAGTCCAATTTTGGCGAAAATTAGTTAAAGCCAGTTTTGTATACCTATCGAAGGTCTGCAACGCATGGTTGGTTGTATTTTTTCCATACGAGTTGATGGCGTAATTAACCAGGTATATAATGTAGTATGTCCAATATGTATTTAGTGCATAAGTAAGTGTTTTTGCTGTTTTCTGGAAAACAAGGATTTGTGACTTTCGCATTTCATGCTCTCAGGTACAGATCTAATGAACTAAGTATGGCAAAATATTGTACGTTGTATTCCTAACCTGTTCTAGTTTTGACAAAACACATGTCATCTGTTACTGTATGTCTCATGATATCAACTAATAAAGATAGAAAGGTTAATTGTATAATTACATGTTCAAGGGAAATGAGATATTTTATATTAATGTGTGAAGAAAATTTAGAAACTTTACTTAGAACATAACAGATCACAATATGACCTAACTCAGCGTAATGAAATTTGTTGACAGCTTTTTACTTTGTAAAATGAATTCAACTTTTTGTCCAGGAATACTTAAAAAATAGGCACAGACAGTTTCTTCGATCAAATTTGTTTTCTGCTCTGAATCTAAAATTTCCTCTCTAAACTACTGAAATACATTCTCCACCATAGGCTATGTTACAAAATAATCACATACTTCTCTGGGACATGATGTGTTCACTTCTTTTTAACTAGAGGTGTTAAATTCAGTAAACGAGAGGTGTTAAATTCTACATACTGAACGAGGTGTGTCTCCCTTTCATTTACGCTAGTAAACGTATTTTGATCGGAGATGCAAGAATTAGGAGTGTAAAGTAAATTATAAGTATTAAAGGATTCCCATAGAAACAATTTTCGTAGAGCACACGATTATGTTTTTCATTTATATACAAAGATCAAGAGTGCAAGTGGATGTTAAGTAGATCTCAAAAAATTATCATTCATACATCACATAGCGCTACCTACTAGCCTCTTTGAAAGCACTTAAATGTTTGCTAGTATTCAGAATAATAATAGAATCAAACAAATTTAATTTCAATAATTTTGAAAGCAATATAACAGTAATTAAAGATTCAATAAAGCATTTTTGCGAAAAAAAATTAAATATAACTTTCTCACAAGGAATCCGAATAAAACCTAGTCCATTCGATACACATAACAAAAATATGTTCATGTTCGAAAAATTAGGTGCCATGGACAACGGAGTAAGTCCCTGGGGCCCATTAACCCTGTTAGTGTAAAGAAAATCGTAGACTTGCAGTGAAATAACTATTGCATTAACACTGTTCATTGGAAAGTCATGGTTTATAGTTCATTCTCTTCAGCATGGAACAAGGTTTCCAGAGGTGCTATGTATTGGGGCCCATAACTTACTTAGACAGGGAAAATTGGGAGAATGTTGCGAAAATTCCCTCGAGAAATCCCTCGCATCAACTTTGGCCCCCTCTGGAATGGCCCTGGGTAAAAGCACACGATCCAAATGTATCTCGAAAAATACTATAGGGGATAAGAAATGTGTGACGAAGTTGTGTATTGATAGACAGAATAGGTGTGAGGGGAAAGCGTGTATTAGTATACAAGCTTTTCCTTCATCTGTTTGCTCTTAGGAAAAAAGCATGTTCACCAAGGAATACATAAGGCACTAATGTAATTGTCGTGTGCTCTTAACGGCTTTCTAGTTGTATTGTTGTTAATACTCATAGTATAATCTTGATTTATTAGATGGTACTTTTCTATTATAACAGTATTTATATATGATTAATATTTGCTGGACTAGACTTTCTGATTTCATGGTATTTCAGTATTAATTATACCTCATGGTGTTCATACAGAACCAATTTCTAGCATTAAAAATAATTTGTTTCTCTTATGTTTTTGAAAAATGCATGAGATTTTATACTCATTAATATAATTTCATCGATCTCTGTAGTATCTATTAACTAGTATACTCGTAATAATCTTGAAACACATAAACTTTAACAATATTGTAAAATCTTACTGTACTATTTTGATTAAATTATCCCTAAGGAACGCTCCTGATTGTGGGCTATTTTAACGTAATAAACTGTTGCTACATTTAACATTACTGATTTTACACGTTTGCATTCAAATAACGTATTTCAAATGATGGTAAACGTACTAGATACTCAAAATAATTTTATAGTTACAACTATTCTATTTCTTTCACACATAAATCAAAATGGATTCATAGGTAATTCAATGTGAATAGCTGCTTTTATTTCTTTCATTGCTAGCCCTTGAGATAGCTACCCTGTAGAGGGCTACACCCCCTTTTAGGAAAGTGTTGTAACGGAAATGAAGGAATTAATGGTTACAGGCGTTGGGTTGTGAGATTTTTCTGTATTTATTACTTTATAAGTTTTGGGTCATTAAGGTCCTTGTGACTATAATCATTTTACAGGTGAGGTAATTGACAAAACATACCGTATACAGTTGTAAGTAATATAATTATGACCTTTTAACATTTATGCAAAATAATACGGCGGGGGAGAATTCAAGTCTTTATAAATGAGTATGAAGGATGAAATGTGGTGCGATTCACGTCACAAGACATAGGTAGTGTTAATAAAGACAAATGCGGGTTCTGCCTTTAACGACACTAGGCCAATGTAAACAGAGAGGCCCCGTCAGATGACAGAAGAGTTACTGTGCTTGATATGACGGGTAGATACGTGAGAGATGGACATGAAAGCGATGATCTTGCTCTGCTTTCATGTTTTTACATGCTAACCAGAAGGGCTAGCCACCTTTAAGAGGGTTATGCCCTCTGTTAGGAATGAGGTGCAAGGATATGATAGGCTAAGGTTCCTGTGGTTGGGCTAAGTGTTTTATTAAATATTTATTAACTTTAGATTTGTCAAAAAAGAAAGAAACGTGGTGACTTAAGGAACTTTGATCCTTAACATTGTGTGAGGTGAAAAGACAAAGCTAAATATACGAAATAACATAATGATTAGAAATATAAGAAACCGTGCATTGAAAAACAAAGTGCATGAAATATAAAAATAGAAATAATAATACAAAATATTTCAATGGGCGTGAAAGATGAGGCAAAGTGCGATACACAATACAAAACTTTAGGTGATATTTGTGGGATATATGAGCTTATTTTTCAGCCTAGGGACTACTCTAGGTACTGATGAGAACATGGGGAGCCCAAGTTAATAAACAAAGGTAATCACTGTGCGGGGAATGATGACTGGATGAGAGGAAGATGGTCGTTAACAACACATTCTGATATGAATGGTATAGTTGGGTCTGATGGTTGTAGTTTGTAGTGATACAATGTAAACAGTAGAGAAAATGGTTGATAATAGTAGGTGTAAGGCTTGGGATGAAGTGCTATATAATGCATGATACCTTGGAGTAATGGGTAGCGCGTTTGAAAGCGTTTGGAGATGTATGTTAGCCTCAGTTTATCAAGGTAAAATTTCAGAGTTGGAAATATAATATGGAGGTAAAGTTTCTGCGTAGGGCTAGGGAGCTTAATGCGATAAGCTGTACGGAAAGCGTGACGTTCAAAGATGAAAAACGATTGTGATAATACTGAGGTCGGGGAGCTATCCAGGCAGTGAAACCATATGTCAAAACAGGTCGGAGCAAAACTTTGTAGGTGTTGAGGATTGTGTTTGGCTTGAGACCTCAGGTAGCACCAGTAAGACGTTTCAAGAGATTGATGCGATTATAAGCTTTAGTTGTGACTGTTTTCAGAAGTTGCGACCAAGTAAGATGGCGACCAAAGGTAATTCGCAGATACGTTACTGTATTTTTGGGTTGAAGGGATACTTGATTAACATATAGAGATAAACGACGCGGGTTTCTGCGAACTCTGGAAGTATGTCGTGGAGGTAAGAAGACCATGGACTGTGTTTTTGTTGTGTTAATAGTAAGTCTCCAGCGATTACACCAGTACTGAATCTGTCGATAGCAAGCTGGAGAGCTGTCTTGATCTGTTGAATAGAGTTTCCGAGTTCAAGAAAAGCCGTTTCATCGGCATATTGGAAAAGATGGACGTCATTAGGCAGTCTTTGTATGTCAGCGACGTACAGGAGGTAGAAGAGAGGAGATAATACAGACCCTTGCGGTACTCCTGTAAGTAGAAAGATCGGATGCGATAAACAGTAATGAATGGAAATGTATGCGAGACGGTTTGTGATGAAATTGTAAATTAGGCTGATGTAGCACATGGGGAGTCGAAACCGAAGAAGTTTGTATATTAGCCCTTTGTGCCAGACTTTATCAAACACATTCTCTACGTCAAATAGGACTAAACAGGGTGATTTTGCAGAACTGCAGTGTTTAGTAATAAGTGATGTGAGTCTTAGAAGCTGATCGTTGATAGAGTATGAGGGTCAGAAGCCGTCTTGTGTGATGGGAATTAAGCTGCGATCGTTTAGGTACATATGGAGTCGCTTTACCAGGATGCGCTCCAGTATCTTACTGAAAGTCGAAGTTAGCCGAATAGGTCGATATGATGAAACGTTCTGAGGTGGTTTATTTGGTTTCAGAAACACGAGTGTTTTTGATGTTTTCCATGTTAAAGGAAAGTAACCTGTGTGCAAGATGAAGGTATAAGTATTAGCGAGGAGTATCAATAACAAAGCAGGACATTCTTTGATGTGGTGGTATTGCGTTTATTGTCTAGACCAGGTGCAGTATTGCGTTTATTGTAGAGAACCTGAGAGATCTCGGGAACACTAATAGGGTTAGATATGGCTGTGTCTGGCGGTAAGAGATAGGCAGCGTTTGGTTGAAGATGTGGTGAGGATGTTAAGCCTATCTGCAGCGACTGACTCATGGTCGGATGATGGTGTAAAAATTTCTTGTAAATGATCTGCGAATGCGTTTGCCTTATCACTATCGGTGGAAACGGGTGTGTCGCCTTGGAGAATCGGATATGCTGTGCTAGTAAATTTGCCACATAATGTATTGAAACAGTTCCAAAATTTGGTGGGATGAGAAGTCTCGGATAAATTATTGCATGTCTTTACCCAACGACGAAGTTTATACGCTTTAATGTAATTGTGAACTGTGCGTTGTAGTTGGTGATGATGACGGTGTGCTTCAGGGCTGTGGGTGCGAAGATATCTTTATAAAACTGCCGTGAGCATTGGATCAGTGTGAGAAATTGCGGTGGAAGTTTAGCTGATATGAAAGAGATTTGGTAGTTGAACAGGGTGTCCAGAATGGGACTGATGGTTTATAAAAGTGTATAGTTTTAATATAGTCAGAGAGAGAGAGAGAAAAAAAACATGCATTTTAATGGAGAACTCAAAAGTTTATTTGGTCTTACTTACAAGTCATTCTAACTCAGTGTAACTCCACGTGAGCTTCATTTTTAACTCTTACAATATCTAGTCTGAACTCAATCTCTCTCCACGTATTCTGTAACATCAGAGGTGTTACTGAAGCAATCGCATTCCTAACACGGTTCTACAGTTCATCAAGGTTATGCACCTTTTCACCAGAATACACAGGTCTTTCACATACCCCCAAAGGAAGAAGTCCAGGGGGTAACATCAGAAGAGCGTAGAGGCCACCTATTTGGCCCATCACGGCCTATCCAACGGCCAGGAAATTCAGTATAAAGGTACTTCCTCACTTGTAGGCTCCAATGTAGCGGAGCAACATCCGATTGGAATATCACTTGAGGTTGCAAGTGTCGTAACTGGGGAGCAGCAAAGTGTTGAAGCATGTCTAAGAACACATTTCCTGTTATGGTTTCTCTATGAAAAAGAAGTGAACTGCATTATGTGTTAAATCACACCAAATATTCAATTTGAGACTGTCTCTAGAATGTTTTATGTATGCATGCGGATTCTCAGATCCCCATATTCTAACATTGTGTCTTGTAACACAGCCAGACAAGTGAAAAGTTGCTTCATCAGAGAAAACAACGTTCAGTAGGAAATTATGATCATAGTCAATCCTGTCCAGAATTTCAGTAGCAAATGCTGCTCTCTCTGGCTTATCGTTGGGCTTAATTTCTTGCAATAATTACACCTTATACGCGCGCAAATGTAATCGTTTGTGTACCACATTGTGCACTGTTGACTTTGGAATTGCCAATTGCCTGCTCGCTGCGCGAATTGACTTCCTCGGACTACGTGAGAAACACTCTCTTATTGCGTCCACATTTCCTTGTGACACACGCGATTTACCACCGCTGTGTTGTTTCACTACACTTCCCGTTGATAAAAATTGATCCTTCCACGCTTGGATACTGTTGCGTGATGGAGGATCCTTGTGGCAAACACGTTGAAAGTTTCGTTGAATTTGAACAACACTTTTTGTCTCTGCAAACCAGCCCACGCATTGCGCCTTTTCGACTGCCGACACCATTTCTGTTTATCGGCGATAGCGCCTTCATCGGTAGTTGTTCAAGTATGAAAACTTGGTGAACAAAACATTTTGAGTTTTCCCTCAATATGAATGATCTTTTTCTTGTGTATCTCTGATCATATTAAAACTATACACTTTTAAGAAACCGTCAGTCCCATTCCGGACACCCTGTACATAAATAACTGGACTTTTCTATAGCTGAGGTGTCAATGACAGCAGTTAATTCTTCACCCGTATTTGGTTCAGTAAGATGATCTGTAAGGTGAGAGATGTGCGTGCGGTATTAATTCCAGTTGGCCTTATCGTAACGGGCACTTAGGCGGAGTAGTGGGGATGAACTATGCCTAGTGGCGGTGTTTGGCTGATAGATGAGTTTAATTGGGGCATGGTCACTTCCCAGAAGATCAAGAAAATCTAGCGTGCAATGCGATACGGGGTTTGCGGTGGTGATGCATATTAAAATCAACCATGATAATGTATGTATTGTATGTATGAGATGTATTGTACGAACTACTCTCGTAGACAATGGTATGGTCTGAAATAGACTGTTGCAGTGTGATGACTTTTTTTAATTAGACAGGGGCGAGAA
Organism: Thermobia domestica; assembly: GCF_964235325.1. NCBI lineage: Eukaryota > Metazoa > Arthropoda > Insecta > Zygentoma > Lepismatidae > Thermobia > Thermobia domestica. The sequence continues at coordinate 71,525,653 of NC_137468.1, forward strand.
GATATTCTGGAAGAGGCGTCGCCTGTAATGATGTTGACGAAACAGCATATGAGGAGAAATTCCGATGGCCACTCCCTCATTGGCTCGGAGTGCAGGTGTAGGATTTTCAGCGTGCAACAGGGTGTATCGTGGTAAACGACATGTTCGAGATTTTGTGAGGAAAGTTTCATTGAGCAAGAACACTGTGACATGTTAATCAAGAAGGAGCTGTTAAATAAGATTTTGTTTTTGGGTAAAGACCGCATATTTAGAAACAGAAAATGACAGTCATGTTATAGAGGAAACTAGTCGAGAGTAATTGTACAAGATTTATGAGAATGAACGATATTTTCAGAATAAGTGACTGTGAAATTGACATGAAAAGTTGTTTTTGCCCGCAAGATTGATTTGTTGAAGTATGAGAGCCCTTATGAAGGGATGGATGTTCTGTAAAGCTAATGTGAGGAACGTCAAGAGTTGATCTAATGAGACAGGTGCTTCAATCGGATGTGGAGTATTATGTACATGTGCTAGTGGTCGTAGTAGAACTACGAGTTCTAGATGGTCCTGAATAGGTTCCGGCTTTGCTTTACACTTGTAGCTATATGCCGGGTGCTGATTGTTACAAGTGGCACATTTAGGTGGTAACTGTTAGTTGTTACAAATTCGGATGGTATGCTTGTCCGCACGATATTCGCATTTACTTGTATTTTTGCAATCTGATGTATGATGAGCATTATAGACTTGACACCGTTCACACCTAAGTGGAATAGGAACAGATGTCCTCGATGGTTCAACACAGTGCTTATGATTGTAAATGTAAGCGCCTGATGCTAGTAGCTCATAGACTGTGTCTTGATGTGCGGTTAGGACGCGAACCATATATGTAGATCCTTGGTCATTTCGAATTCGCAAGACTCTGGTGGTATGACCCTCCATCTTGAGCTCGTCTTGTATTTCGTCATCTGTATAAGGTGATTCAACCCCACGGATGTCTACAGATAGTAATGGTGAGCGTTTATGAGGCAGAGGCAACCTGCGAGTGGATGATGTGTGCTTGAATCTTGGCGTCCCGACCAAAGGTATCAATAGGCACCTTGTTTCTAATGGTAGTAAGGAGAGTTGGATCAGATGTTTTAAGAATGATGCCATTTCTGGTATGCAAGATTTGTGTAATTGCAGCTTGAGGAAGATATTTAAGTAATTGGATTGCAACGAACTTCAGAATGCTGAACTTTGTATTGAAAATTGTGAGCAGCATGGAATAAACAGGAGACAAAAAAGACCCGTTGTTATCGCTTGTAGATGTAGGTGTGTGCATTGGAATCTGATCTGGATACAGTATAGATGCAAGCTGTTGTTTGTTTGGTGGTATAGATTGCTAAAGTCGTTCGGAGTAGCTATCTGTCGGCGCTACTGGTTGTGGTGATCTGCTGCGGACGGAATCAGACGATACAATGGAAGATGCATAGGCAATAGAAGCTTGGGATCTTAGCTGTTGCTGTGATTTAGTAGTGGATGAATGACATTACTTGGGATCCTTCAGATTCTGAGTCTTCGCATTACTCTCAGATGGTCCAACAAAATCCCTGATGTTTGCCTTTCGTCGTTTTGCCTGTGCCTAATCATGAGTCCGCCATCGAAATATCTGTCCCTGGGCTAACGCCCAGATAAAGAAATGTGTTATGCCTCGAGATGAGAGGTTTAAATTTTGACTACCCGTTTGTATAGTTGTCAAGGTGCAGCTAACCTTTAGTCAGACCTGTGGCACCGTTACGAACGAAAGCACTAAAAAGTCGTCAGCGTTCTAGAAAGGTGATACTTTAAAACAAGATTCTGAAAAACTGTCTGCTTTCTTTTTTTTTAACTGCAATTTCATTCCCAGTCGAAACTGGGCGGGCCACAGAAGGTAACGCCTTCTCCGGGGCCAGAGAAAAACTGAAGTGTTAGAGGTGCCTGTTTATAGATGGGATACAGGAAGTTATTGACGGTGGTGATGTATGATCATGATTATATCTTTAGATGCAGTACAAGAAGTGCAGGGTAGAAGAGATTATGGACGATAGATATGCTGATGGGTTTGATAGATGCGACGACGTGGGTTATAGGTTGGCGTGGCCTGGTCAAGCTCATGCAGTGCAAGTAGATGGTCAACTGGTGAATAGGCATGTAGTGGTCGTGCAGGAGTCTGATCGAGCAGTGCACCAAGAATTGGATGGGCCTCAGCGATACGGCTCTGTATATAGCGAGTGCGGAGACGATAGAGATGTTTTAAGAGCGTGGGTATGGTGGTGTGCTGATAGACCTCCCTAGTAGGAGTATTTGCCGGTAAGAAATAAGCGGTGCGCAGAGCATGACGTTCCAGGACTTGTAATTTGGTGTAGAAGTGCTGAGGAGCAGACAACCAAGCAATATGACCATGGGTAAGAGCTGGGCGGACAAATACCTTATACGTATGAAGAAGAAGCCTGGTGTTGAGACCCCAGTTGGTACCGCAGAGGCTTCGCAACAAATTTATGCGGCGTCGAATTTTAGTTTGTAACTGAGAAAGGTGGGCTCTCCAGGTGAGATGTTTATCGAAAATGACGCCTAGATATTTCACACTGTTCGATAAGGTCAACGGTGAACCGAGAAGCGTAAGATGGAGACGCTCAGGATTTCGTGTTAGACAAAATTTGTTGCGGTTGCGGGCAAATAAGGCCATTTGGGTTTTGGCGGGGTTTAGTTTAAGTTTCCACTTCAGACACCAGGTGACCAACTGATCGATTGCTGGTTGGAGAGTAGTGTTAATACGATCCACAGAAGAACATGCTTTCAAACTTTTCACTTTAATGTATAGTAAAAGGAATAAAATATTTTGCGAAAAATTTTGAATTATTTACAAAAATGTAGTCAGAAATGTCTCAATACACGTTACAGCTTAAAAATGTAGAATCACATGTTACCTGCTAATAATATTGCATCAGAAAAAGATTTATATGTAGAACCATATGGAATAAATTTGCAAGTAACTAAATTAAAATAATATCTTGCCATCTATGAGAAAAATATCTCCTTTATACTATTGACAATTATACGGTACAAAATGATGATATGCTGTAATGTGACGGGTTCTACCACTACCATCTTATACAATACATTAAAATTATACATATGTAGAAGTTAAGTAAAAGTATTTAACATATATATTACCAAAAGTACTAAAATGATAATACGACAAACACAATAAAGGATTGAAAGCCTATCATTATTTAAAACATGGACAAAATGTAAACCGGCGCAATACATAGAGAAAAACCTGTAAGCCGAGACACCTCGCTGAAAACAAATTCTCTGATAATTCTCCTAATATATGTTAACTTATTTTTATCATCGTCGTTATCATAGCTATTCTGCCATTATTGCAGGTCACTAGCCGCAACTGAAAAGCTTCCATGCTCCACGGCCTTCCGCTAAGTTCTAGGTCTTCACATATGATTTTTTGTTTTCATATCATCTAACAATTGTAGCCTCCTCCGCCCCCTCCTTCTCTTCTCTGTCACTACATCGACTAGCAGGTCTCTCATGATACAGTTCCTTCTTAGCCAATGTCCTACCCAGTTTCTCTTCCTCTTCCTCTTCCTCATAATATCTAAAATTGTTCTTTCCCCCGCCATTTCTAACATTCTCTCCTTCAATTTCCGTTTAACCAAGTCAATTCTCTCCATTATTCTCCACACAAACATTTTGTAAACTCGTTTTCCATTATTTTTGCGAAATCATATTTCTACCCCATAGAATATAATACTCCACACGAACAAAGAGTATTTTTCTCAAAACTTTGTTCAAGGTCCCTCAAAAATTACTTTCCTTCCTCCTAAAGGCTAGTTTCACCATTTCTATGTTTGCTTTTATTTCACATTTCAAGTTCGTATCATTACTAATAATATTACCCGGACACCGCCAACTAGTCACCTGTTCTATTTTTCTTCCCTCCCACTTCTATATTCAAACCGATCACTTCGTTCCAATCCATTGACTTTTGTCTTTCTAACATTTATTTTCATCCCATACTCTTCACAGCCCTTCTTCAAGTTTTCTATCATCTTATTGATTTTATATTCAGCTTCCGCAACAAATACCATATCATCTGCAAACCGTAATCAACTTATCATTCTACCTCCTAGCGAAATGTCGTCTTCATTATGTAGGCTATTTTTATATCTCTTCTAGATAGATACTTTTGGGTAACAGACAGCATCCTTGAACCCCTTTTCTACTAGCAATATCCTCGGTCATTTCCTTCCCTATTGTAACACTTACTTGTTGGCACATATATGAGCTTGTATCTTATGAATCCTTATGAGTCTTGGATCTTCATATCCTAACCCGACCTTCTCCAGAGCTCCCAAGAGTTCCCCTGTGATTAAGCTTTTAGCGTACACCCTTTTCGTGTGGGAGATCCGGGTTATTTTCCGCCGAAAACTAACGTGGTAGGAACCCACGTTAAGTTTTAGATCTACGTTTCATATATCGTCGCTGTTGAAAGGGATGCAAAACTCAAAAATTAAATCGAAACCAAAGAACTCCCGACGATAATTCCCCATTCACGCCTTAAAAAGTTATTTCCAATCAATATATATATATATATATATATATATATATATCTTTCCCTTTCTGTATAAACCTTTCACCGATCACGCTTAATAATTCATTTGCATCTGTTGTGCCCTTACACGCTTGTTCCTCCTCAACTTTTTGATTTGTTCTTCAATATACCATTGTGTACAGAATTGGAAGCAATTTTTGCTGTATGGCATTTGAAACTAATAGCCCTTTAATCCTCACATCTCTCTGGATTCGATTATTTAGGTATTGGTTTCATGATCGTCTTCAGGCCTCCTCTTGGCCACTCTCCTGTTTCATATATCCTGTTACAGATTCACAATAATTCTTTCTTGCTCTTGTTTCCAATATTCTTAAGGAATTTGATTAAATCCGGTTGTCTTTCCAATCCCAACTCGGATATAGGTTTTTCAAACTTATCCCGAAGATTACAAAGACCTTTATCATCCTCATGTACAGCATATCTACTGTCTATCGGTCTATCATTATTTTCTGTAAGTCTCAACATATTCTTCCCATTCTTAGTTTCTGCTGCTATCGTAATACACCCTTATTTCCTTCGAAGCTATATAGATTTCACCACATTGTAAGTTTCCTCATATTTCCCCACTCTTACTTATTCTTCTGTGTTCTTGCATTTCCTCTTGCAAAATTCTTCCCTTGCTCTGTCTGTTTCCCTTCGTTACTCATTGTTTAACTTCTTGTACATCTTTCTGCCCTCTTATGTATCAACCTGATCCCACATCTTTCTTTCAGTAATTTTTGCAATATTTGTTCTGTATACCATGGTTTCTTAGCCGTTTTGTTTTCGTGGAAACCGACTAGTTCTTTTGCAGCGTGATGTATGCAAAGTTTAATTTGCTCCCACCGCTTGTTACTAACTTCACCTATGCTTTCTTCGTTTTAGTATTTATCTTCGAATTTGTTAACGAGAACAGTCTTACTTCCTGTTTTTCCAATTTTTCAGTATTTAACATCTTGTTTCACTTTCTCTTCTGAATCGAATATCCATTTTGAGTCGAATATCCACTTTGGGTAGCACGAAGTTATGTTAAAGCTCGAGATTCTTTCTTAAGCGCTTACAAAGAATTATTCTTACCCCATTATGACCTCTTTTTCATTATGTGTAAAACATTCTATATTCTTTGTTGCTCAGCATCTCATTACCTCTTCATGTAACTTCCCAAATCCTGCAAAATCTACATTATTTTGTTTCATTTCTTGTTTACAATTTTCTAATATTCCTCCGTGTAACGTGATGCGTACATTTCATATATCAATCGTAAGCCTTTTGTTCTTGCATGTCTTTCTTTTCCTATCTATCTTCCTCACTTCGTTGCTACCAATCACTATGATAGTCATCAGCTTGGTTACCGAAGACCCGCTGCCTTCCCTTAGAACTCTCTTTGTTCGGCTACTACATATAGACCGATTTGATAGGGGTAGCTCTTCTGGTAGAGAACTACCGCCGAGATAGCTCCAAATTTAACTGCAGTACGCAATCCTTCTCATCCAGTGCATAAGTGTCTTCTTAAAAGTAGTGTTAATAGGGGAGGGTGTTTTATCGTGCAGAATTGGTAAAAAATGTTTACAATTGTTTAGTATGGTTCAATGAGGAAGAAAAGACAGACATCCTTAGGTATTCTACAGCATATTTCCATCAATTCTTCAAGAGCAAGGCAGATTCATTTTCTTATGAAATGGCAATGATATGTATTTATATATTAGCAGAAAAATGATAACCTTCCTTAAATTCGTAAATACCTTTATACAGTACATACCCATTTTTAGTGTTGACTTCAATATCTATGTCTTGAGCTTTCAAAAATCTTTGCTTCTTTATTCTAAAATTTTTGAAATTTTCCCATCTGTTGTCAATGAAGTTCTTATAGTTGGCATATTTTAGCCAACACACTTATGCCGTTTTCGTTTTCTCTATTAATATACTTTATGTCGACCCCTGATATGCTTCTCGTACGAAAATTTCAGCGTGATATTCTTTGTGGCAGCTGTAATATTAATGGGATCCCTAATTTTAACACAAACATCTCCAACAATACATATTAGGAATTTCTTTGAATGAATTTCTCCTTTATGAGATACTGATTATTTCCTTCTTTTTAGTGACAGCATCAATCGAATAATCTATACTACCGGGTATTGGATAGTATTAGACTTAAATCTTCTAAATAACCAAATATCAATTTTGCTAGGCTGTCTTCTTCTATATATTAGAACATAATTAACTATACTATGTGTTGTGGGTGGCACGGTGGCTTAATAGTATAACGCTTACCTTTGATACGTGGGGTCCCTTGTCGGTCCCCGGCCACGTAAGCTTGTGTTTTATACCATTGTGTCTGTCGGTTATCTTGGGGTATTTCCGTTTCCCTTCCATATTGTTATTACACCAATTCCTCCATCACCTTTTACTAGTTTTATTCATCGACTTCAATAGCCTAAAAGGCATATACGTGGGACGTTAAACTGAAAGATTCCATTTCAGTATTATGTGTTTTCCCATCTGGTGAGGTCTAAGCATATTTATTGATATTGTGATGTTGGAATTTGGAAATCTCCACGATAAGGATGTAGGCTATTGAAACTTTCACGTGTCTATTATTACCTTCCTCATGTACACTTTCGTTTCATATAATGGGTTTTAAATTATTCTCTCATCCATATTCACTTTGAAGTAACCTAAAGACATTTAAAACGATATCGCTTAGTTGGTCAAACACACTTCTACTTATTTGCACAGAACGTTGTTTTTACAGCCATTTATTTATTCTGTTAGGTCATATCCAATTATAGCAATAATATTCCACCACAAAGTCTTAGAGTAATAAAAGAAAGTATATTATAAAAGAAAATAAATTTATGTTGTACTAAGAAGGTACATTCACGAAGTGTTCCCCTCGAATTTGTGTAAAATTTATTCAAATACAAAGTGATCCACGGCCCAAAGTGTACTGTACTAATTTTAGCCTCCCATACCGGTAATTTATACATTTATGGGCGTTTGTATATCGGGAATTCAACCGTTCACTACTTTAACGCTCGGATACAAAATTGCTTTTATTTTCTAGAGATGTAACTGGATATGAGTCTGGGCATATACAAAACAAATTGGATCAAGTACTGCTTGTCTGACACATGTTACCCATCCCGGCCGCCATCAACTTTCAGTTTTTCAACTTTATGTGCATTCAACTTTCGGTTTTACAAATGAGAATTAGGTGCAAGTGATGCATCAAATGAATGTACAACTTTCTTGGGAATTCATTGGTGTAGTGAGTTTTACCGTAGCTTGTACCATTTGCAAGGTATTCCATGTTAAATGTTAGGCACTTCATGAATATTGAAGCAAATAGGAAGTTGCGCAGGACCCCGTGTGTATATGTAATATTTTACGTGATTCATCGTTGACGAAATATTCTCTGAACTTACGTCGTACAGTCACACAGACGTCAATACGGAAATAGTAGATCTTCATCCAAATCTGGTAGTATCTAGATTTGCAATAAGCATTTTGATCGTAATACTATTATTACTTGTTATAGTATAACATGGAACCAATAATAATTACTCACAGAAATGTAATAAGATTATGACACAAATCTTGTAAAGAGTTTGTTTGTACCTACAGTATTTTTCCAGTTAGAAATTGTTTTGATTTGTCAACATCAAAAACGTAACTGTAACTGATCTTATTCTGCAATGTCTATTGGCGAAGTGCCTGGAGGGATTTAACATGCAATACCTTCCAAACGGTACAAGCTACGGTAAAATTCACTATAACAGTGAATTTCCGAGAAAATTGTACATGAATTAGATGTATCACTTGCACCTATTCTCCTTTGAAATTTGAATCCAATATGGGGGATCCAAGATGGCGGAGGGGGTAGGTAACTTGTGTCCAATTTGTGCTTGATCCAATTTGTTTTCCACATGCCCACATTCATGTCCAGTTACATCTAAAGAAACTGAAAGCAATTTTGTGTCCGAGTGTTATAGTAGTGTATGATTGAATTCCGGATGTATGAAGGCCCATAAATATGCAAATTACCCGTATGGGCCGCTAAAATTAGTACAATACACATTGGGCCGCAGAAAACTTTGCATTTAAATAAATTAAATGCCCGGGCGAGTGGTTATTTCAATCCCTGATTTATAGTTTGCGGACTTCACATTGACCCTAATATCTTTACATAAAAAATGATCTTTCCATAAATGTATTCTTCAAGGCATTTTATATTTCAATATTTTAATCAGTAGCTAATTCAATAAATATTGTATATCTTACTGTTAGACCTGAAGAAAATATCCCAACATGCGTAATATAATATATTAATATTATTAAAAATATTTCCTCCAGCTATCAGTTACTTATATATACACACACCACCGTACTTTCATAGAAGAAAAACGTTTATCTCCATATTCTTAGGTATTCTTTTCGATTTTAAGACCACAAAATGTTCATTGATGTCTCTAAAACTTTACATCTTACAACTGACACAACTGAAATCACCAATAGAATCACTCATACTAGGGGCGGATCCAGGACTGACTTCCGGGGGGGGGGGCGATGGGTTGTCATACTGCTACTTTTAAGGGCTCCAAACTTTAAGATGGGTTTTATTTATATATATAAAATAAGAAAGTTTCCTCTTCTGGGGGAGGCGATGGCCCCGATCGCTCCCCTGGATCCGCCCCTGACTCATACGGATCATATCATGTTAAAATTCTATGCAACTAATCAACAATAAGCCACAACATACAAAATCTACTTTTCTATCTGATATTTGATGGGAGTTAAAGGTTAATAGAACTAAAATACAGTACTAGCTTTATTTACTAAATGATCACAGACATCTAGTGACATAGAACGTAACTCAACGCTGCATGCCAATAGGAACTATTCAGTTAATATACATCCATACCCTAATTAAATATTTCGGGGAAATATTTGATTCCAAGACTAATACTGCTAAATATCTGCGCCATTTTGTCTTTTAGCCTATTCGTTTCTAAAGGAAATTATAATTATGTTTTTCTTACATTAACTGGAATTTTAATTACATGATTTTCTTTTACTTAAATCTATTTAAATGTCCAATCCTTCAATAAATCTAAACTTTTGTTATTTATATTCTTAAGAATAAATAACCAAATATAATGGACGTGATTAACTGTATATATAACGGATAATAATTTTCAAAAGGCAAGGCGCAAAAAAGCAACACTTTACAAAATCATCATAATTATGCCATTACATTTACAATTGAAAGAAAATGAAATAATTTCTCATATAAACGAATGGACTACAAATCAAAGATGCCTTATGTATTCAACACTCTTAACTAACAGCCAAATTATCGCAATATTACACTAAAACTAATCAACATCTATAGGGAACGATGAAACTATTTCTAAAATATCCATGTAATCACTTTCAGTAAACAGTTATTCGAGAGGAATAAGACTAAACCTAATGAACCTTCTTATTTATATCACAAAAACGTTAATAGATTAAATATTCAATTCCCAATTTAATCTTTATTGCTATTCTCCAATGGACCACACTCACAGAATCGTTATTTCTGAATCAGTCGAAGTCATACCAAACAGAAAAGTCCAGATGTAGGACAAAGTAATACCCAGGTGTTTACTATGCTTATTGAGTAAATATAATTTTGTTAGTTGTGCTTGCCAAAAAGGTAAGATATTTCTTATGTAGGGCTGCCAAGATTGATGATGCATAATGAGAATAATCCAAGTGGGGATGATCTCTTTTCTCACATAGCAACGGCAGATGTATATTGTACGGTACTCGCAAGTGGAAGCAGCACTCAATTCAATGGCGGCGGTTCTCCTAAAGCTAAGAAATTCTAAAAATACTATCAGTTCACAAAATCATGCAACGATGTTTTGGGACCCAAAGAATTTTATTCGATAGCTGAATGGTATTCACAAGGATATGGCGTATGCTGATGATGTGAGTTTAATAGGGGATGATAGGAGAACAATAAAAAGAAATACAAAGGTCTTAATAAATGTTTGCAGGGACTTGCGTTTAGAAGTAAATGCAGAGAAAACTAAATACGTGGAAGTCCGTCAGGATAGTAATACTGCAAATTATGGATACGTTAAAATATCGAACAACACTTTCGATAAAGTGGGTAGTTTCAAATATCTAAGATCAATATTAACAGACTAAAACCATATTCATGAAGAAACTAAATGCAGACTAAAAGCAGGGAATTCAGTTCAAAACCTTTTGTCATTGCGAATTGTGTCGCGGAATTTGAAGCTTAAAATATATAAATCGTTAATCATGCCAATTGTTCTGTATGGTTGCGAAACATGGTCGCCTACTCTGAGGGAAGAGCATAGACTGAAAGTATCTGAGAACAGGATCTTGAGACGAATATTCGTACCGAAGAGGAACGGGAATGGGGAATGGCAGAAACTTCATAACGAAGAACTATATAATTATACGGTTTATAAAATATTGTTAGGATCACCAAATCTAGGAGGCTTAGGTAGGCAGGTTATAGTCAGAAGGGAAGAAAGTAGGAACGCTTTCAAAGTTTTAACTTGAAGTCCAATCGGAAAATGACCATTAGGAAGACCTAGGCGTATATGGGAGGACAATATTAACATGGATTACGTAGAAATAGGAATACAAAGTAGAAACTGGATCCAGTTGGCTAAGGACAGAAGTCAGTGAAAAGCTTTTGTGAACGCGGCATTGAACCTCTGGGTTCCATAGACCATAAAGGTAGTTAGTTAGCTTTTTTTCAATTATCGGCCCCTTATTATGTCGAAATTAAGTCTGTAATATTACCCTCTGGTCAAGCTCATATTGACCACGAGAAATAGGCAACCAGATATTTCGTTTATCAGTATTTTTTGTTTTTCTGACACATTTTATGCTATCTGCTACTTTTATTTCTCCTAAAACTATTATGTTTTAAAACATATATAAGAAGTAGTAGTCCTAGACATGTTTAAAATCCGCTTGTAAGTAACTCTGAAACGGAAAATAATTATATTAACTGATTTCTCACATACGCAATCCTACTATGGTAATTTCGCAACCCTACTATGAAACTTAATATTTAGAGGAAAACGCAGCAGCTTGTTTTGTTTTTATCTCCTAATTAACTGGTGCTTCAAACATAAAATTAAGGATAACGTTAGTTTAAAATCTTAATCTTCGTCTGTGTATCATAAGGTTTCGAGCAATTGTAACATGTTTATGGCAGGAACAGAATCTGCTGTTAACTAATAAAAGCGGAATTTCAAGTGATTGTGATATTCGAAATGTTTTGTAAGAATTTTTGAGCTATAACTTCGAGGCAACAAACATCTATGAAATGTATTTGATAAGGTTAGTGTTTCTTTTAGCATAGAGGCTATATAAGACTACAGCTTGAAGTGGGATCTAAACCACATTAGCTTGCATTGGCATTGTAATTGGGATATATTATCAATGTACGGTCGGTCTTAGAAATGTATTGTCAAGCTCCATACAAAAGCGTATGTTACACCCGCTTCTTGCACATAGATTATCCTTTATTGTTGACAGTCCAACGCTTCTTTATTAGAGGCTTACACAGAAGTATAATCTTTATCTTGCACTCCTAATAACATAGTTCTGAGACTACATTACAACAATTCTTAATGGAAAAATATCATCCTAGGTGGCAACTTTTGTTATAACTATTAATTCTTGGACTTTTAGTTTTATTGGTGATATTATTATCTCATTATTTTACTATTTATATCAAAGGGTTATTTAGTCAAGGAAAAAAATATATATTTGAATTCATTTAGAACTAATTTTTAGGAGTAAATAAATAAATAAGTAACTTCCATTACTTGAGAATCTGATTTGAGTACTGAAAATAAACTACTGAAATTGTACTGCCCGTAAGGAAATGCATGGTTGTATAGTGGAAAACTAAAAAAAAAAAAAAAAAAAAAAAAAAACTCAATGAACAAACATTTCAAGATGCCTCGTTTTTAACAAGTAATATATTTTAACCCTTTGGGGATCCTGTGGTACAATTTCTACCATACGGGTGTTTCATGGTACATTGCGTTATAACTCTTCTACTTGAGCTTTTTCGTCCGTTTTTTTTTTTCAAGTCCAGAGGCATTGTAGAAGACATTACATATGGTTTCACACCTTCCTGCGTCCAGACATAGGAGGTGATGACGTCATAATTTTAAAATATATATTTCCTTTTATGAAGCCTATGTTCATGATTTTTTGGCGGGCTTATTTTTGCACGTAGAAGATTGAAATTTTGCACAAACATCCAGTCCACCGAGTAGTATTTACCAGATTTTTTCTCAGATTTCTTCGTTAAAACATGGGGGATCCAGAGGGGCAAAGGGTTGAAAAAAGGGATATTTTTACCAAAAAATCCAGTTTTTCGTCATTTTCCCGCCTTAGATACATGATGGGGACGCGTGAGTCATACCGTCTGAAAGGCAGTTCTATTCTGAAGAGAATGATGTGCAAACCACGATTCTAGGTTAATTAGGGATGTGTCAGGGAATTTTTATCAAAATATACTTCTGTATAGGGTAATATGGGACATTTTCTGATTTTTTTGGCGGGCTTATTTTTGCACGTAGAAGATTGAAATTGTGCACAAACATTCAGTCCACCGAGTAGTATTTACCAGATTTTTTCAGACTTCTGCGTTAAAACAGGGGGGTCAAGAGGGGCTAAAAGTTGAAAAAAAAGATATTTTTACCCCAAAAATCCGTTTTTCGTCATTTTCCCGCCTTAGATACAAGATGGAGACACGTGAGTCATACCGTCTAAAAGGCGGTTCTAATCTGAAGAAACTGATGTGCAAACCATGATCCTACGGTAATTAGGGATCCTACGGTAATTTGAGGCATTGTGGAGATTCTTGATAAAAATTTCTCCTACCCTTACTATTCAAGATAGAAGCTTGAAATTTGGCACATACATTCAGTCTACCAAGTACTATTTATCAGATTTTTCTCGAGATCTCTACGTTCACACAGGGCTGCTCCAGAGGAACCCAAAGTTTAAAAAAAAATCCCTCCGAAATTTTATTTTGACATCGATTTTCCCTCTTTTGGTATATGAAATGGGCATGCAATTGGTATCATTTGAAATTCAGCTTCATTCTAAAGAGAATGAGGTATGAACCATGATCCTAGGATAAATAGTGACGATGCAGTAGCTGCTTGACTGAAAGTCTAAAAAATACCCCAAAAACCCAGGTACCCGAAACGGTTAAATAACAAATAACCATAACGTAATGAGAATAAGAACATTATTGCCAGTGACAGACGACTAAACTTAGCCTTAAACGACATCCAGAGTGTCCCTATTCGCCGCAGGGATCTCTGTCAATTTTTATTCGACACTAATATCAGCTGTTTTCTAGGATTATTGCATCACTTTCTTCTGATTCTATTCTAGAAGTTATAACCAATAAACTGATGACTCATAAGATAATCCATTTATTACACGAATTCTTTATCACTTTTTTCTCTTTAAAACCCATTATTCTCATTCAAATAATCTATCAAAAAATCCATGTAGTCTACAGTATATTTCAGACTTTAGAACAAATAATCTATCAAAAAGTCCATGTAGTCTACAGTATATTTCAGACTTTAGAACAAATAATCTATCAAAACGTCCATGTAGTCTGCAGTTTATTTCAGACTTTAAAACAAATAATCTATCAAAACGTCCATGTAGTCTGCAGTTTATTTCAGACTTTAAAACAAATAATCTATCAAAAAATCTATGTAGGCTACAGTTTATTTTAGACTTCAGAACAAATAATCTATCAAAAAATCTATGTAGTCTACAGTTTATTTTAGACTTTAGAACAAATAATCTATCAAAAAGTCCATGTAGTCTACAGTTTATTTCAGATTTTAGAACAAATAATCTATCAAAAAGTCCATCTAGTCTACAGTTTATTTCAGATTTTAGAACAAATAATCTATTAAAAAATCCATGTAGTCTACAGTTTATTTCATTCAGACTTTAGAACAAATGATCTATCAAAAAGTCCATGTAGTCTACAGTTTATTTCATTCAGACTTTAGAACAAATGATCTATCAAAAAGTCCATGTAGTCTACAGTTTATTTCAGACTTTAGAACAAATAATCTATCAAAAAGTCCATGTAGTCTACAGTTTATTTCAGACTTTAGAACAAATAATCTATCAAAAAGTCCATGTAGTCTACAGTTTATTTCAGATTTTAGATCAAATAATCTATTAAAAAGTCCATGTAGTCTACAGTTTATTTCAGATTTTAGAACAAATAATCTATCAAAAAATCCATGTAGTCTATAGTTTTTTTCAGATTTTAGAACAAATAATCTATCAAAAAATCCATCTAGTCTACAGTTTATTTCAGACTTTAGAACAAATAATCTATCAAAATATCTATGTAGTCTACAGTTTATTTCAGATTTTAGAACAAATAATCTATCAAAAAATCCATGTAGTCCACAGTTTATTTCCGATTTTAGAACAAATAATCTATCAAAAAATCCATGTAGTCTATGGTTTCTTTCAGACTTTAGAACAATGCCAAGCAAAACGGACATACACACGAAGAAACATTTATTTTTATATGTAATATTACATTTTGCTGATATGAAAATGGTCTCCTCAAACATGCATGGTTTTCGAAATTAAAGTAATTTTGCTGGACTATGTTTGCTTCATGCATACGCAAATCAATGTTTAGATTCAAATATTAGGGGGCTGCAGCTAACATTTATAGTAACTTCGTAGCACAATAAGACTGAATAAGATTTATAAGAAAATGTTTCGTACGTGGGTCTAAATTAAGTGTAGCTCTACTCTTCGGAATATAGTTACAAAATTCAACGTTAAAAATTCCTCCTACATTTACGGTATAGAAAATGAAGTGTCAGTACTGTTTCATTCTATTCAAACATTCGAACACTTAGAATATGTAAAAAAATGGAAGTATTCTTGATACAAACAATACTTATAAGGTACGCAGACGTATTGCACTTGATACTGTTTTGATATAATTTTGCTGACAGCAAAAAGAGAACATATGTACAATGGTCTTTCGCAAGTCAAAATATAGTTCCGGAGGTAAAATATCCCCCATTCGGATCTCCGGGAGGAGAATGGCTTGGGAAGAACTATTGGATGAGAAAGTAATAATGGGGAGAGGACAAACAAAGAAAGAGAGGGAAGAACAAAAGGTTTAGGATATGAACATGGAACGTACGTACTATGTTACAGGGAGGAAAAATTAAAAAAAAAAATAGTGAAGAAATGAAACAAAATAAGCTAATTTGGTAGGAGTTTGTGAATTTAGATGGGAAGGTAATGGTATGTTGAACAGCGAAGGATATAGAATGTTTTAGTCAGCTAATGAAAAGGACTGTCATAATGGCGTAGGAAGAATTCTTGAAAAGCGCTTAAAGAAGAAGGTAGTGAAAGTACAATTTATTGATGATAGAGTTATGGTGTTAAGACTTAAAGTGAAAACGAAGGCTCTAGTGGTGATACAGACATATACGCAGACGACTTCGAATGCAACAGAAGAAGTAGAGGAAAATTATGAGAAGATAGAAGAAATTATAGATAGGGAGAAGAGGGGTGTATGCGTAATTGCAAAGGGAGATTTCAATGCAGTTGTGCGAGAAAAAAAGGAAGGTAGTATCGTAGGCAAATATAGTTTAGACGAAAGAAATGAAAGGGGAGAGGGACTAGTGAATTTCTGTAGACATAATTCACTAGTAATTGGGAATATTTGGTTCAATCAACACAAGAGAAGAAGATATACATGTAAATCACCAATAGACGGTGAAAGATATCATATAGGTCAGCGGCGGTTGGTACTATATGTTGCATGGTTGTGCAACCGGATAGTTTTTTAATACTAAAGATATTTTTTTTAGTATTAAAGTAGTGTGTCAGTAAAAAATAAACCCTTGCTCTTGAGCGCAAAACAGTATTGATGCATTTCTAAGAAAACAAATTAAAAAAACTGAAAGAAAGAGGGTGATATACAAATCCAGTGACAGCGAGCGTTCCCACTGGAAGCAGTAACATTGAGCATATGGCAGCGAGCTCCTATCTCTTAACATGAGGAAGTGGATTTATTCTTGCATCGCTGCTATCCTCCCGTATTACGCTCTTCCAGTTGTTACTTCGTTCGCAACTGGTATATAGTCAGCTTCTGTAGTAGTTACGAATTCCTCCCTTGGCAGCGCTTGACACAATTGATAGGTTAAGTGAGATATAGACGCTCGGAAGAAAGAAGTTATTCACGAAACAGAAACTCACAAAGAACAAATGTGCATCTGGTGGTAGAAGGGGCGGATCCAGGCTGAATGTTTGCGGAAAGGCGGTCGTTCGAAGTCAACAGATTTTATTTTACATTTATAATACAAAGGTGAAAATTATTGGGATAGATTATATTTTTAAAATAAAAAATATCCTATTCTTGGGGGAGGGGGGACGATCGAGACTCGATGATCTAATTCCTAGCTGTATGTCGCCCATGCACATGATCCCGTGTTCGATTTCGGCAGAGAGCATAAAAAATTAATCTCAAATCATTCACTTTCAATACTCATCTGTCTTCTTTACAGTTAGCCTAAATTGCTGGAATGTTAAACTATTATTATTTTTTTTTATTTTCGAAGGAAAAAATCTTATATTTCATGCTTCTTTATAATAGAACAACAGACAAAAATACGTAGTTACTGAAAATGAACTTTTTGTCCCTTATATTCATTCAAAGAAATGCTAAAAAAAATGCATATTGTCGGGGGAGAGAGGTGTTCTGTACCTTAAAGAAAATAAACAGAAAAAAAATATTTGCAGTAGCAATGCTTTCTATTCAGAAAAACTTGGCGAGCAGCATTTCAGATTTCAATGAAGTCATAGAAGAATTTGAAGCTCGAAAAGAACGAAGAAAGACCTTCCATTTTAAAATAATGCATAGTTTACTTAATTAAATAATTTTGTTTAATTGTGTGCATGATGTATATGCAATTTCTTGCTTTTTTCTTCTTTTTGGGTCAACGATATTATTCATGTCTTACAGCACATGCTATATATTCGATTTATCTCTTGTTGAATAACATGAACGTAGAAGTTTTGTATATAAATAGTGTATAAACGTACAGTACATTGATAGTTGTTGTTTGAAAAAAGGAAATAACTTATATATTAAATCAATATTAGAGAATACACTTTAATCAATAAATATACAAATGGAGCTTATAAGGACTTTCTTTTTTCATATTTCCTGAGTATTTTTTGGATAAGACTCAACAATGCTGGGGGAGGGGAACACTTGCGCGTAACTACATACCTTTGATATTGCAACTTTGCAACTGGTGCAACTGGTGATATTGCAGAAAATGAGGGAAAGGAAGATGTGAAAACAGGTTGAAACAGAAGAGGGTAGAAAGATGTACAGAAAGTAAAAGAATGAGTTAAGGAGAGAAACAGACCGAACGAAGGAAGAGTTTTACAAAAGAAAATGCGAGGACATAGAAGAAATAGAAGGAGTTGAGAAATATGAGGAAATGTATAACCCATATCTTCCCATTGCCACCCAAAATGGGGCGGTCTTCTTTTTCTCTTTTTTCTTTTACCTGCAATGTTATTTAAAAGTAATTATTTTATGAATAGATGGCTTTGGTATTTAGGAACACTAAACCCGCAATTTCAGCTTGTCATTTGTTTATTAAGTGCTTATGGAAAGAAGAGAATTTGGCGGAAATTCAACAAAATGCGGAGTCGGAAAGGTGAGTTTTTTTTTTCTTTTTTACCTTTTAGTATTTTAACTTTGATCAATTTCATTTATTTAATATATTAGATCCTTTCATATTCAAAAACAATATATAACATGTACAAATATTATAGCTTTATATTGTTAATTAACATAAAACTTAGGCACCCCAATAATGGGGCAATGGGAACTGTAGGTATGGTGGAAGTGTAATCTGCAGAAGTTGCAGAAGCTGTTGGTTTACATAACTTGACTTGATACTTGCGATTTGGATGTAAATAGAAAACGATATTTACAATCTTTGCATCTTGTATCTGCATTACCCACGTTCAGGATAACTTTAGACTCGCACACACAAACGAAATAATGGACAATATACCATATCACCCAACTCAAATGTTGTGTATCGCAATGTAACGCAAAATCAGCGAAAAGGAATTATAATATCTAGGCCTATGTCAATTATCGGAAACTAAAACAAAAACTACTATTGAATGCCCCATAATTTATTTAATAGTGTGTTATTTCGTTACAAACCTTATTATTTCAACTTCTAATTAATGTTTCGACTTCTTGTAAACAATATTCATTCTAAGGGCGTCATTCACTATTTCGATACTTAGATATTATATTACAATGTACGTTTTACATATTCTATGACAGACCCGTATCCAGGGGGCGTCTAGGGGGCCCCGTCGCCCGTAAATTTTTGCTGGTACCCCTAAAATTTTCACCTTAGGCTTTCAAATGAATTATCATATGGTTGGATCGGGCACCCTAAGTTCAGCCGAGCTCCCTCTATATTTTTGAGCTTGCTACCGGCCTGTTTTGTGAGTCTCACTGACTAGCGTTTGCAACTCAACTCAAATTTTGTGTTTTTGATTCATATGTGCATGTGTTTAAAGTTATCCTAAACGTGGGTAATGCAGATACAAAAATCAAATATTGTAGATATGGTTGTCTATATATACCTACATCCACATAGCAAGTATTAGGTAAAGTTACGCAAACCAACAACTTATACAAATTATACTGCCACCATGACTAGAGTTCCTACTGCTCCATTATTGAGGTGTCTGAGTTTTATGTCAGTTAACGATATACAGCTATAACATTTTTACAAGGTATATATTGATTTTGAATAAGAAAGGACCTAACATAATGAGAAAATGAAATTGATCAAAGTGCTAAATGGTACAAAAACAGCTCATTTATAAGTATGTTTTTTTTTCTCAATTATATATTCTTAATGTATCTTTACTCCAGTTTATAAAATATAAAACATAACGTGCTAAATAGAACAAAACGTTCAAATTCACTCTGTTTCTTTGCTTGTAAGTATACTAAAAGTGCCGCTAGCCTTTACTGGTACTTTTCATGTCACCTACCTTACAGTTCCCATTGTCTCATTTTCCGGGCGGTCTACTGCGCACAGGTAAACAGTCAGAAAAATAAATTGTCACTTTTTTTGACGTTACTCGGACTCTAAATAGACCAAGTAAAATAAGAAACTACAAAAAATCAAGAAAAAAATTGGGAAGATATGGGATAAGGAGGTGAAATCTATGGAATTTCGGAGGAAACAAGGGGGTATTACAATGGCAGTAGAAAATAAGAATGGGAAGGTAGTCAGCATGAGAAATGAGATCATAAGAAGATGGAAAGAATACGTTGGAGACTTATACGAGAGTAGGGATAGACTGTGTTGCCTAAATGTTGAAGTAGAAAATGAAGTAGGCGAGGATGATAAAGGATTTAGTATTCTTCGGGATGAGTTTGAAAAAGCTATATCCGAGATTAGGAATGGAAAGGCAACCGGGATAGATAATATACCAATCGAATTCATTAAAAATATGGGAGACAAGGGAAAGAAAGAATTGTTCCGACTATGCAATGAAATACATGAAACAGGAGAGTGGCCAAAAGACTTCCTGAATACGATCATGATACCGATGGCTAAGAAATCGAACCCAAAGAGATATGAGGATTATAGAACTATTAGTCTTATATCTCATGCAGCTAAAATTCTGCTCCGAATATTGAACAGAAGGTTATATGGAATAACAAATAAAGATGTTGAGGAGGAGCAGTTCGGGTTCAGAAGAGGCAAGGGCACAAGAGATGCTATTGGATTATTAAGGGCGATCGGTGAAAGATTTATAGAAAAAGGGAAAGAGGTGTATGTTGTATTTATTGATCTAAAAAAAAGCTTTTGACTCCGTGGATTGAGAATTGTTGAGAGTTCTAAAGAAGATAGGGTTGGAATGGAAAGATCGAAGACTCATAAGGAACTTATACATCAAGCAACAAGTAAGTGTTGGGATAGGGAAGAACTGACGAAGAGAGTGCAATTGGAAGGGGAGTTCGACAAGGATGCTGCCTCTCGCCAACACTATTTAATGTCTATCTAGAAGAGATAGTGAAAAAGAGTTTACATGATGATGATGGCATTTCGGTAGGAGGTAGAATGATTAGATGCATAAGATTTGCAGACGATATGGAGCTTGTTGTAGACTCTGAAAAGGAAATCCATAAAATGTTAGACAAGCTGAGCATGGGCTTTGAAGAATATGGAATGACAATAAATGTTAGAAAGACAAAAGCTATGGTGATTGGAACGAAGAGGAGTATTGGAGTGTTGTACTGTATGGAGCGGAAATGTAGACTTTACGTAAAAGTGATGAAAAACGATGTGAAGCCTTCGGAATGTGGGTGTGGAGAAGAATGGAAAGAATTAGTTGGTTCGAGCGGAAAACGAATGAGTGGGCGTTAAAAATGGTGGGGAAGAAAAGAACACTTCTAGATATTGTTAAGAAGAGGAAGAGAAACTGGTTGGGATATTACCTAAGAAGAAATTGTATCATGAGGGACGTCCTAGAGGGTATGTTGGCGGGAAAGAGAGGGAGGGGGCGAAGGAGACTAAAATTAATGGATTATATAAAAACAGAAAGATCATATGTGAAGACGAAGAGGTTTGCGGAGGACCGTGGAGCATGGAAGATTGTCAGCTGCTGCAAGTGACCTGCCAGTAAGGGCAGAATACCTATGATGATGATGATGATATAATTTTTGAATATTGTTAGTAGCTAACTTGGGCCATGCATTAATTATATCAATTAGAATAAAATGTATATCCTATGCGGATAAAATGTAAAGCTAAATGTGAAATAAAATGTTTCATCATGAGGCTCTCATATTACATATAAAACTCCACATTGAAAAGAAGTGAGAGCGTGCCCAGGAGTTTCTGAAAATTCTGCTTTTAAAGAGGACTCTGGGACAATTTCTAAATATTTCAATTTTTTTATGTGTTTATAAAGTGGTAAATGTATATAAAATTTCCAACGATTAAGATGAATTTTGAACATCAATTGAGTCAACGTGGAATTTGATCGTTCACTTTGATTTACAAGCTTTTTGCTAATGGGAGAGCTTAATTATTTGTCGTAAAAATAATTATAGCATTTCATGAAATACAATTCAGGAAATAAGTACACTGGCGCAAATCTCTGAGGGATGAGGAGGACATGTCCCCTCCAATCTTGGAACTGGTGGGACTGTCCCCCCAATAATCCGATTTGAAATGTGTTTTTTGGGAAAAAATGTGATGATTTGTGTCCGATTGCTACAAAGGAAAGTGAGATGAAATTGATGTTCCCCAGAATAAGCCTCCCAATGTTGAAGACAACTCTGCCCCCTGTCCTCCACAGGATTGCTTTTCAACTTTACAAATATTTTCAGCATCGCTTAAAAAAAGAAAAAAATGGTCTTACTTGTCCCCCCCTCCAATGTTGAAGACAGATTTGCGCCGCTGAATTATATACCTCTATAATCGGAAACACACTTAATTGTTTGCATACTTCCACAAAACATACAAACACCAAATTTTGCATACTTGTTCGTCATGGGATGTGAGTAATGGGAAAATTCCGATATCACGAAAAAGGCCACATTTTCCATGTAAATGAAGTGTCAAAATTTTTCGTCGTTTCGAAATGCTGGTTTTTAGAGTAGTTCCGCACGCCATAGAAACGTCATATTTTGTCAGGCAGTGAAGCTAGGAACATAGTTTATGATAGAAAAAAGAGCATTAAAATTCGTTTTCGTTTCGCGGCGCAAATCGAAAAAATGTGAAATTTGTAATGGCTGTATCTAGGACGTTGAAATTTCGAGGTGATGTTTATTCTGATGCGTAGTTTGCGAATCCGCCCTTAAACTTGAAAGAAATAGTCATGTTCGGTGTAAGAACTGCTAGGAATGTTATAAGGGGGCGTCTAATTCTACACAACTTGTAGATATGGTGGAATGACGAAATTGCGTTCAAGTGTGTAAATTACTGCGCATGTGAGGGAAAAAATCCGACATGTTGGAAAAGTCGCCATCTTCGATTCAAAATGTCGGCTCAAAAATTTGTAACCATGAAAATTGTAAGTTGTGCTCTTGGTAGGTAAGCCAGGTTTCGCTATGTTATTAAGGACGTAGTTCAGTGTAAGCGAAGAAACAAATCATTGGAGAAGTCGCCATCTTGAATTCAAAATTGCCATATTTTTGAATTGCCTTCATTTGGACTCTTATGTGGTATATTGAGGAGAATAAAACAAACAAAATTCAACATAGTTAGTTAGCTCCGCGGTAAAGTGTCTGCTTTCAGAGTAGCAGGTCTAGGTTCGATTCCCCGCCAAACCTTGTTTTATCTTACGTTTTTTTTTCTTATCACGTTGCTTCGTTTTATCAAAATAGTTTCTGTTTTCATTGCGTGAACAAAATATTTTCGTTATTACAGACATAGAGGAAAAGAATATATTTATACACTAACTGTTGATATCGTCTCGAAACTAGGCAGTATGTTCGTGTGAAGCTTCGAGACGATACTCAACTATTTAGAAAGAAACATATGTAGCTTTAGAGATGGGGCAACACCAGTGTTTCTTTCAGAAACAATGTTCCTGAGGATCACAGTTAGTATTCCCAGGGGCACTGCTCATAGTATTCTATTTATTATTCTATTATACACGTATTATTTGGTCTCCTGCGAGGACACTCTAAGAGCCCCAAGGAGGCAGTGTAGCCCCCAAAAACATTTTGGAAAAAAACATTGAGCATCATTTGCACGATATAGTATGATAGCGGTTCAAAAGTTTGTAACCATGAAAATTGTAAGTTGTTCTGACGATAGGACAGTCATGTTTTGGTATGCTCTTAAGGATGAAGGACAGTTTCAATGAAGAAACAAATCATTGGAGAAGTCGCCATCTTGAATGCAAAGTTGCCATGTTGTTGAATTGGCTTGATCTGCCTTGTTATGAGCTATGTTAAGCATAATAGAAAAAACATAAATCAACATACGAGCATGGCTCAGAGGTAACGTGTAACGTTTCTAATTAGCAGGTCCGGGTTCCATTCCCGACTAAGCGGTTTTTGTATTTTTTTCTTATCTCTATTTCTTTGTATTAGCAAAGTACTTTCTGTTCGTATTGCGGGAACAAAATATTTTCATTATTACATACGTAGAGGCAACTTTTGAGATGGTCCCGAAACGAGGCAGTATGTTCGTGTAAATTTTTGGTGACGATACTCAAGCATTCAAAATCAAACATATGTAGCTTTGGAAATGGAACATCACCAGTGTCCCTTTCGGAAGCAATGTTCGGGGGGAGTATTAGCCCGGGGGCACTGTTAATAACATTCTATTTGTTATTGTATTATAAACGTATTATTTTGATCTTGTCACGGGCGCTCTGAGGAGGCAGTGTCCCCCAAAAAGAGTCTGAAAGAAACATTGGCATTTTCACGATATAGTGTCCATATAAGACAGCAATACATTTTGTCTCGCGACAACAGTTTCTGCTTCAAACCGAAATGATTGCAAAATATCTCTCTCCCCTTTTATGTCCCTCGTTAAGATAGATGCGTATACCAAATCTGAAGTGAATACCACAAGTGAAAAGTATAAAATATTAATTTTAAGAAAATACACAAACACACAGGGACGTACGGAGGGGGTGAGTCCTGGGGGTCCAGACCACCCCCGAAATTCCAACTTTTGAGTAAATTTAGCCTAATTTTTGGGACAAGTTTAGGAATTTCAATATAAAATACACTGATATTGAGTTTGGCCCCTCCCGAAATAAATTCCTGCGTACGCTACTGCGCACACACGCTCATACACGCACACACACACACAAATGGGCACCTTTTGAAAATTGTCTCGTCGGCAGCGTACATAATTTTAATATATAAGATACGTGGGAAAGTGCCGCTTTCGGTTTAATAGTTTTAGTTGCGGGTCCGGTTGGAATGAAATGCCGTATATAATAAAGGCAAGCTTATTTTCAATCACCTATGCTATAAAAATAAACTTTCAAAGAAAGAAAAAGTGAGAGAAAAACTCGTTGGGATTCGAACCCAGGTCTTTTGCACAGTAGGCTCACGTCGCTCCCCTACACTACTCAATTCCTTAGATTCTGGACTTCCTACTTACTGTTCACATAGTACTGTTACGTAGCGGGCCCGCGTCCGTGGAATTATATACCTCTATAATCGGAAACACACTTAATTGTTTGCGTACTTCCACAAAACATACAAACACCAAATTTTGCATACTTTTTCGTCATGGGATGTGAGTAATGGGAAAATTCCGATATCACGAAAAAGGCGACATTTTCCATGTAAATGAAGTGTCGAAATTTTTCGTCGGTTTGAAATGCTGGTTTTTAGAGTAGTTCCGCACACCATAGAAACGTCATATTTTGTCAGGCATTGAAGCTAGGAACATAGTTTATGATAGAAAAAAGAGCATTAAAATTCGTTTTCGTTTCGCGGCGCAAATCGAAAAAATGTGAAATTTGTAATGGCTGTATCTAGGAGGTAGAAATTTCGAGGTGATGTTTATTCTGATGCGTAGTTTGCGAATCCGCCCTTAAACTTGAAAAAAATAGTCATGTTCGGTGTAAGAAAGTGCTAGGAATATTATAAGGGGGCGTCTAATTCTACACAATTTGTAGATATGGTGGAATCACGAAATTGCGTTCAAGTGTGTAGAGTACAGCGCATGTGAGGGGAAAATTCCGACATGTTGGAAAAGTCGTCATCTTCGATTCAAAATGGCGGCTCAAAAATTTGTAACCATGAAAATTGTAAGTTGTGCTCTTGGTAGGTAAGCCAGGTTTCGCTATGTTATTAAGAACGTAGTTCAGTTTAAATGTAGAAACAAATCATTGGAGAAGTCGCCATCTTGAATTCAAAATTGCCATATTTTTGAATTGCCTTCATTTGGCCTCTTATGTGGTATATTGAGTAGAATAGAACAAAAAGAATTCAACGTACTAAATTAGCTCCGCGGTAAAGTGTCTGGTTTCTGAGTAGCAGGTCTGGGTTCGAATCCCCGCCGACCTTGTTTTATCTTGCGTTTTTTTTCTTATCACGTTGCTTTGTTTTATCAAAATAATTTCTGTTGGCATTGCGTGAACAAAATATTTTCGTTATTACAGACATAGACGGAAAGGATATATTTATACGCTAACTGTTGAGATGGTCTCGAAACTAGGCAGTATGTTCGTGTAAAGTTTCGAGACGATACTGAAGTATTTAAAATCAAACATATGTAGCATTGGAAATGGAGCATCACCAGTGTCTCTATCGGAAGCAATGTTCGGGGGGGGGGGGGGGGGAGTATTACCCTGGGGGCACTGCTGATAGCATTCTATTTGTTATTGTATTATATACGTATTATTTGGATCTCGCCAGGGGCGCTCTGAGGAGGCGGTGTTCCCCAAAAAGAGTCTGAAAGAAACAACGGGCATCTTTTTCACGATATAGTGTCCATACAAGACAACAATACATTTTGTCTCGCGACAACAGTGTCTACTTCAAACCGGAAACGATTGCAAAATATCTCTCTCTCCTTTTATGTCCCTCGTTAAGATACCTGCGTATACCAAATTTGGAGTGAATACCACAAATGGAAAGTATAAAATATTAATTTTAAGGAAATACACACACATACAGGGACGTACGCAGGGGGTGGTTCCTGGGGATCCGGACCACCCCCGAAATTCCAACTTTTGTGTAAATGTAGCCTAATTTTTGGGACAAGTTTAGGAATTTCAATATAAAATACACAGATATTGAGTTTGGACCCCTCCCGAAATAAATTCCTGCGTACGCCACTGCACACACACGCTCATACACACACACAAATGGGCCCCTCTTGAAAATTGTCTCGTCGACAGCGTACATATTTATAATATATAAGATACGTGGGAAAGTGCCTTTTTCGATTTAATAGTTTTAGTTGCGGGTCCGGTTGGAATGAAATGCCGTATATGATAGAGTCAAGCTTATTTTCAATCACCTATGCTATAAAAATAAACTTTCAAAGAAAGAAAAAGTGACAGAAAAACTTGTTGGGAATCGAACCCAGGTCTCCCGCCTAGTAGGCTCACGTCGTTCCCCTACACTACTCAATTCCTTAGATTCTGGATTTCCTACCTACTGCTCACATAGTGCTGGTACGTAGCGGGCCCGCGTCTGTGGAATTATATACCTCTATAATCGGAAACACACTTAATTGTTTGCGTACTTCCACAAAACATACAAACACCAAATTTTGCATACTTTTTCGTCATGGGATGTGAGTAATGGGAAAATTCCGATATCACGAAAAAGGCGACATTTTCCATGTAAACGAAGTATCGAAATTTTTCGTCGGTTTGAAATGCTGGTTTTTAGAGTAGTTCCGCACACCATAGAAACGTCATATTTTGTCAGGCAGTGAAGCTAGGAACATAGTTTATGATAGAAAAAAGAGCATTAAAATTCGTTTTCGTTTCGCGGCGCAAATCAAAAAAATGTGAAATTTGTAATGGCTGGATCTAGGAGGTAGAAATTTCGAGGTGATGTTTATTCTGATGCGTAGTTTGCGAATCCGCCCTTAAACTTGAAAAAAATAGTCATGTTCGGTGTAAGAAAGTGCTAGGAATATTATAAGGGAGCGTATAATTCTACACAATTTGTAGATATGGTGGAATCACGAAATTGCGTTCAAGTGTGTAGAGTACAGCGCATGTGAGGGGAAAATTCCGACATGTTGGAAAAGTCGTCATCTTCGATTCAAAATGGCGGCTCAAAAATTTGTAACCATGAAAATTGTAAGTTGTGCTCTTGGTAGGTAAGCCAGGTTTCGCTATGTTATTAAGGACGTAGTTCAGTTTAAATGTAGAAACAAATCATTGGAGAAGTCGCCATCTTGAATTCAAAATTGCCATATTTTTGAATTGCCTTCATTTGGCCTCTTATGTGGTATATTGAGGAGAATAGAACAAGCAGAATTCAACGTAGTAAATTAGCTCCGCGGTAAAGTGTCTGGTTTCTGAGTAGCAGGTCTGGGTTCGAATCCCCGCCGACCTTGTTTTATCTTGCGTTTTTTTTCTTATCACGTTGCTTTGTTTTATCAAAATAATTTCTGTTGGCATTGCGTGAACAAAATATTTTCGTTATTACATAGACGGAAAGGATATATTTATACGCTAACTGTTGAGATGGTCTCGAAACTATGCAGTATGTTCGTGTAAAGTTTCGAGACGATACTGAAGTATTTAAAATCAAACATATGTAGCATTGGAAATGGAGCATCACCAGTGTCTCTATCGGAAGCAATGTTCGGGGGGGGGAGTATTACCATGGGGGCACTGCTGATAGCATTCTATTTGTTATTGTATTATATACGTATTATTTGGATCTCGCCAGGGGCGCTCTGAGGAGGCGGTGTTCCCAAAAAAGAGTCTGAAAGAAACAACGGGCATCTTTTTCACGATATAGTGTCCATACAAGACAACAATACATTTTGTCTCGCGACAACAGTGTCTACTTCAAACCGGAAACGATTGCAAAATATCTCTCTCTCCTTTTATGTCCCTCGTTAAGATACCTGCGTATACCAAATTTGGAGTGAATACCACAAATGGAAAGTATAAAATATTAATTTTAAGGAAATATACACACATACAGGGACGTACGCAGGGGGTGGTTCCTGGGGTCCGGACCACCCCCGAAATTCCAACTTTTGTGTAAATGTAGCCTAATTTTTGGGACAAGTTTAGGAATTTCAATATAAAATACACAGATATTGAGTTTGGACCCCTCCCGAAATAAATTCCTGCGTACGCCACTGCACACACACGCTCATACACACACACAAATGGGCCCCTCTTGAAAATTGTCTCGTCGACAGCGTACATATTTATAATATATAAGATACGTGGGAAAGTGCCTTTTTCGATTTAATAGTTTTAGTTGCGGGTCCGGTTGGAATGAAATGCCGTATATGATAGAGTCAAGCTTATTTTCAATCACCTATGCTATAAAAGTAAACTTTCAAAGAAAGAAAAAGTGACAGAAAAACTTGTTGGGAATCGAACCCAGGTTTCCCGCCTAGTAGGCTCACGTCGTTCCCCTACACTACTTAATTCCTTAGATTCTGGACTTCCTACCTACTGCTCACATAGTACTGGTACGTAGCGGGCCCGCGTCTGTGGAATTATATACCTCTATAATCGGAAACACACTTAATTGTTTGCGTACTTCCACAAAACATACAAACACCAAATTTTGCATACTTGTTCGTCATGGGATGTGAGTAATGGGAAAATTCCGATATCACGAAAAAGGCGACATTTTCCATTAAATGAAGTGTCGAAATTTTTCGTCGGTTTGAAATGCTGGTTTTTAGAGTAGTTCCGCACACCATAGAAACGTCATATTTTGTCAGGCAGTGAAGCTAGGAACATAGTTTATGATAGAAAAAAGAGCATTAAAATTCGTTTTCGTTTCGCGGCGCAAATCGAAAAAATGTGAAATTTGTAATGGCTGTATCTAGGAGGTAGAAATTTCGAGGTGATGTTTATTCTGATGCGTAGTTTGCGAATCCGCCCTTAAACTTGAAAAAAATAGTCATGTTCGGTGTAAGAAAGTGCTAGGAATATTATAAGGGAGCGTCTAATTCTACACAATTTGTAGATATGGTGGAATCACGAAATTGCGTTCAAGTGTGTAGAGTACAGCGCATGTGAGGGGAAAATTCCGACATGTTGGAAAAGTCGTCATCTTCGATTCAAAATGTCGGCTCAAAAATTTGTAACCATGAAAATTGTAAGTTGTGCTCTTGGTAGGTAAGCCAGGTTTCGCTATGTTATTAAGAACGTAGTTCAGTTTAAATGTAGAAACAAATCATTGGAGAAGTCGCCATCTTGAATTCAAAATTGCCATATTTTTGAATTGCCTTCATTTGGCCTCTTATGTGGTATATTGAGGAGAATAGAACAAGCAGAATTCAACGTAGTAAATTAGCTCCGCGGTAAAGTGTCTGGTTTCTGAGTAGCAGGTCTGGGTTCGAATCCCCGCCGACCTTGTTTTATCTTGCCTTTTTTTCTTATCACTTTGCTTTGTTTTATCAAAATAATTTCTGTTGGCATTGCGTGAACAAAATATTTTCGTTATTACAGACATAGACGGAAAGGATATATTTATACGCTAACTGTTGAGATGGTCTCGAAACTAGGCAGTATGTTCGTGTAAAGTTTCGAGACGATACTGAAGTATTTAAAATCAAACATATGTAGCATTGGAAATGGAGCATCACCAGTGTCTCTATCGGAAGCAATGTTCGGGGGGGGGGGGGGGGGAGTATTACCCTGGGGGCACTGCTGATAGCATTCTATTTGTTATTGTATTATATACGTATTATTTGGATCTCGCCAGGGGCGCTCTGAGGAGGCGGTGTTCCCCAAAAAGAGTCTGAAAGAAACAACGGGCATCTTTTTCACGATATAGTGTCCATACAAGACAACAATACATTTTGTCTCGCAACAACAGTGTCTGCCTCACACCGGAAACGATTGCAAAATATCTCTCTCCCCTTTGATGTTCCTAGTTAAGTTACATGCGTATACCAAATTTGAAGTGAATACCACAAATGGAAAGTATAAAATATTAATTTTAAGGAAATACACACCCACACAGGGACGTACGCCGGGGGTGGGTCCTGGGGGTCCGGACCACCCCCGAAATTCCAACTTTTGAGTAAATTTAGCCTAATTTTTGGGACAAGTTTAGCAATTTCAATATAAAATACACTGATGTTGTGTTTGGCCCCTCCCGAAATAAATTCCTGCGTATGCTACTGCACGCTCATACACACACACGCTCATACACATACAAATAGGCACCTTTTGAAAATTGTCTCGTCGGCAGCGTACATAATTTTAATATATAAGATACGTGGAAAAGTGCCCTTTCGATTTAATAGTTTTAGTTGCGGGTCCGGTTGGAATGAAATGCCGTATATAATAAAGTCAAGCTTATTTTCAATCACCTATGCTATAAAAATAAACTTTCAAAGAAAGAAAAAGTGAGAGAAAAACTTGCTGGGAATCGAACCCAGGCCTTTTCCAGAGTAGGCTCACGTCGTTCCCCTACACTACTCAATTCCTTAGATTTTGGACTTCCGACGTAGTGCTCACATAGTACTGGTACGTAGCGGGCCCGCGTCTGTTGAATTATATACCTCTATAATCGGAAACACACTTAATTGTTTGCATACTTCCACAAAACATACAAACACCAAATTTTGCATACTTGTTCGTCATGGGATGTGAGTAATGGGAAAATTCCGATATCACGAAAAAGGCGACATTTTCCATGTAAATGAAGTGTCGAAATTTTTCGTCGTTTCGAAATACTGGTTTTTAGAGTAGTTCCGCACTCCATAGAAACGTCATATTTTGTCAGGCAGTGAAGCTACGAACATAGTTTATGATAGAAAAAAGAGCTTTAAAATTCGTTTTCGTTTCGCGGCGCAAATCGAAAAAATGTGAAATTTGTAATGGCTGTATGTAGGACGTTGAAATTTCGAGGTGATGTTTATTCTGATGCGTAGTTTGTGAATCCGCCCTTAAACTTGAAAAAATAGTCATGTTCGGTGCAAGAAAGTGCTAGGAATGTTATAAGGGGGCGTCTAATTCTACACAACTTGTAGATATGGTGGAATCACGAAATTGCGTTCAAGTGTGTAGATTACAAGGCATGTGAGGGGAAAAATCCGACATGTTGGGAAAGTCGCCATCTTCGATTCAAAATGGCGGCTCAAAAATTTGTAACCATGAAAATTGTAAGTTGTGCTCTTGGTAGGTAAGCCAGGTTTCGCTATGTTATTAAGGACGTAGTTCAGTTTAAGTGAAGAAACAAATCATTGGAGAAGTCGCCATCTTGAATTCAAAATTGCCATATTTTTGAATTGCCTTCATTTGGACTCTTATGTGGTATATTGAGGAGAATAAAACAAACAGAATTCAACGTAGTAAGTTGGCTCCGCGGTAAAGTGTCTGCTTTCTGAGTAGCAGGTCTGGGTTCGATTCCCCGTCAAACCCTCTTTTTTTCTTATCACGTTGCTTCGTTTTATCAAAATAGTTTCTGTTGGCATTGCGTGAACAAAATATATTCGTTATTACAGACACAGACGAAAAGAATATATTTATACGCTAACTGTTGAGATGGTCTCGAAACTAGCAGTATGTTCGTGTAAAGTTTCGAGACGATAGTGAAGTATTTAAAATCAAACATATGTAGCTATGGAAAT
This sequence comes from Thermobia domestica, assembly GCF_964235325.1. NCBI lineage: Eukaryota > Metazoa > Arthropoda > Insecta > Zygentoma > Lepismatidae > Thermobia > Thermobia domestica. The sequence continues at coordinate 71,557,687 of NC_137468.1, forward strand.
AGACCATCACCGGTATCTCTATCGGAAGCAATGTTCGCGGGGTGGGGGGAGTGTTACCCCGAGGGCACTGCTGATAACATTCTATTTGTTATTGTATTATAAACGTATTATTTTGATCTTGCCACGGGCGCTCTGATGAGGCAGTGTCCCCCAAAAAGAGTCTGAAAGAAACAGTGGGCATCATTTTTACGATATAGTGTCCATACAAGACAACAATACATTTTGTCTCGGAACAACAGTGTCTGCTTCAAACCGGAAACGATTACAAAATATCTCTCTCCCCTTTCATGGTCCTAGGTAAGATATATGCGTATGCCATATTTGAAGTGAATACCACAAATGGAAAATATAAAATATTAATTTTAAGGAAATACACACCCACACAGGGACGTACGCCGGGGGTGGGTCCTGGGGGTCCGGACCACCCCCGAAATTCCAACTTTTGAGTAAATTTAGCCTAATTTTTGGGACAAGTTTAGCAATTTCAATATAAAATACACTGATGTTGTGTTTGGCCCCTCCCGAAATAAATTCCTGCGTATGCTACTGCACGCTCATACACACACACGCTCATACACACATACAAATAGGCACCTTTTGAAAATTGTCTCGTCGGCAGCGTACATAATTTTAATATATAAGATACGTGGAAAAGTGCCCTTTCGATTTAATAGTTTTAGTTGCGGGTCCGGTTGGAATGAAATGCCGTATATAATAAAGTCAAGCTTATTTTCAATCACCTATGCTATAAAAATAAACTTTCAAAGAAAGAAAAAGTGAGAGAAAAACTTGCTGGGAATCGAACCCAGGCCTTTTCCACAGTAGGCTCACGTCGTTCCCCTACACTACTCAATTCCTTAGATTTTGGACTTCCGACGTAGTGCTCACATAGTACTGGTACGTAGCGGGCCCGCGTCTGTTGAATTATATACCTCTATAATCGGAAACACACTTAATTGTTTGCATACTTCCACAAAACATACAAACACCAAATTTTGCATACTTGTTCGTCATGAGATGTGAGTAATGGGAAAATTCCGATATCACGAAAAAGGCGACATTTTCCATGTAAATGAAGTGTCGAAATTTTTCGTCGTTTCGAAATACTGGTTTTTAGAGTAGTTCCGCACTCCATAGAAACGTCATATTTTGTCAGGCAGTGAAGCTAGGAACATAGTTTATGATAGAAAAAAGAGCTTTAAAATTCGTTTTCGTTTCGCGGCGCAAATCGAAAAAATGTGAAATTTGTAATGGCTGTATGTAGGACGTCGAAATTTCGAGGTGATGTTTATTCTGATGCGTAGTTTGCGAATCCGCCCTTAAACTTGAAAAAATAGTCATGTTCGGTGCAAGAAAGTGCTAGGAATGTTATAAGGGGGCGTCTAATTCTACACAACTTGTAGATATGGTGGAATCACGAAATTGCGTTCAAGTGTGTAGATTACAGGGCATGTGAGGGAAAAAATCCGACATGTTGGAAAAGTCGTCATCTTCGATTCAAAATGGCGGCTCAAAAATTTGTAACCATGAAAATTGTAAGTTGTGCTCTTGGTAGATAAGCCAGGTTTCGCTATGTTATTAAGGACGCAATTCAGTTTAAGTGAAGAAACAAATCATTGGAGAAGTCGCCATCTTGAATGCAAAATTGCCATATTTTTGAATTGCCTTCATTTGGACTCTTATGTGGTATATTGAGGAGAATAAAACTAACAGAATTTAACGTAGTAAGTTAGCTCCGCGGTAAAGTGTCTGCTTTCTGAGTAGCAGGTCTGGGTTCGGTTCCCCGTCAAACCCTCTTTTTTTCTTACGTTTTTTTTATCACGTTGCTTCGTTTTATCAAAATAGTTTCTGTTGGCATTGCGTGAACAAAATATTTTCGTTATTACAGACACAGACGAAAAGAATATATTTATACGCTAACTGTTGAGATGGTCTCGAAACTAGCAGTATGTTCGTGTAAAGTTTCGAGGCGATAGTGAAGTATTTAAAATCAAACATATGTAGCTATGGAAATAGACCATCACCGGTATCTCTATCGGAAGCAATGTTCGCGGGGTGGGGGGAGTGTTACCCCGAGGGCACTGCTGATAACATTCTATTTGTTATTGTATTATAAACGTATTATTTTGATCTTGCCACGGGCGCTCTGATGAGGCAGTGTCCCCCAAAAAGAGTCTGAAAGAAACAGTGGGCATCATTTTTACGATATAGTGTCCATACAAGACAACAATACATTTTGTCTCGGAACAACAGTGTCTGCTTCAAACCGGAAACGATTACAAAATATCTCTCTCCCCTTTTATGGTCCTAGTTAAGATATATGCGTATGCCATATTTGAAGTGAATACCACAAATGGAAAATATAAAATATTAATTTTAAGGAAATACACACCCACACAGGGACGTACGCCGGGGGTGGGTCCTGGGGGTCCGGACCACCCCCGAAATTCCAACTTTTGAGTAAATTTAGCCTAATTTTTGGGACAAGTTTAGCAATTTCAATATAAAATACACTGATGTTGTGTTTGGCCCCTCCCGAAATAAATTCCTGCGTATGCTACTGCACGCTCATACACACACACGCTCATACACACATACAAATAGGCACCTTTTGAAAATTGTCTCGTCGGCAGCGTACATAATTTTAATATATAAGATACGTGGAAAAGTGCCCTTTCGATTTAATAGTTTTAGTTGCGGGTCCGGTTGGAATGAAATGCCGTATATAATAAAGTCAAGTTTATTTTCAATCACCTATGCTATAAAAATAAACTTTCAAAGAAAGAAAAAGTGAGAGAAAAACTTGCTGGGAATCGTACCCAGGCCTTTTCCACAGTAGGCTCACGTCGTTCCCCTACACTACTCAATTCCTTAGATTTCGGACTTCCGACGTAGTGCTCACATAGTACTGGTACGTAGCGGGCCCGCGTCTGTTGAATTATATACCTCTATAATCGGAAACACACTTAATTGTTTGCATACTTCCACAAAACATACAAACACCAAATTTTGCATACTTGTTCGTCATGGGATGTGAGTAATGGGAAAATTCCGATATCACGAAAAAGGCAACATTTTCCATGTAAATGAAGTGTCGAAATTTTTCGTCGTTTCGAAATACTGGTTTTTAGAGTAGTTCCGCACTCCATAGAAACGTCATATTTTGTCAGGCAGTGAAGCTACGAACATAGTTTATGATAGAAAAAAGAGCTTTAAAATTCGTTTTCGTTTCGCGGCGCAAATCGAAAAAATGTGAAATTTGTAATGGCTGTATGTAGGACGTTGAAATTTCGAGGTGATGTTTATTCTGATGCGTAGTTTGCGAATCCGCCCTTAAACTTGAAAAAATAGTCATGTTCGGTGCAAGAAAGTGCTAGGAATGTTATAAGGGGGCGTCTAATTCTACACAACTTGTAGATATGGTGGAATCACGAAATTGCGTTCAAGTGTGTAGATTACAAGGCATGTGAGGGGAAAAATCCGACATGTTGGGAAAGTCGCCATCTTCGATTCAAAATGGCGGCTCAAAAATTTGTAACCATGAAAATTGTAAGTTGTGCTCTTGGTAGGTAAGCCAGGTTTCGCTATGTTATTAAGGACGTAGTTCAGTTTAAGTGAAGAAACAAATCATTGGAGAAGTCGCCATCTTGAATTCAAAATTGCCATATTTTTGAATTGCCTTCATTTGGACTCTTATGTGGTATATTGAGGAGAATAAAACAAACAGAATTCAACGTAGTAAGTTGGCTCCGCGGTAAAGTGTCTGCTTTCTGAGTAGCAGGTCTGGGTTCGATTCCCCGTCAAACCCTCTTTTTTTCTTATCACGTTGCTTCGTTTTATCAAAATAGTTTCTGTTGGCATTGCGTGAACAAAATATATTCGTTATTACAGACACAGACGAAAAGAATATATTTATACGCTAACTGTTGAGATGGTCTCGAAACTAGCAGTATGTTCGTGTAAAGTTTCGAGACGATAGTGAAGTATTTAAAATCAAACATATGTAGCTATGGAAATAGACCATCACCGGTATCTCTATCGGAAGCAATGTTCGCGGGGTGGGGGGAGTGTTACCCCGAGGGCACTGCTGATAACATTCTATTTGTTATTGTATTATAAACGTATTATTTTGATCTTGCCACGGGCGCTCTGATGAGGCAGTGTCCCCCAAAAAGAGTCTGAAAGAAACAGTGGGCATCATTTTTACGATATAGTGTCCATACAAGACAACAATACATTTTGTCTCGCAACAACAGTGTCTGCTTCAAACCGGAAACGATTACAAAATATCTCTCTCCCCTTTCATGGTCCTAGGTAAGATATATGCGTATGCCATATTTGAAGTGAATACCACAAATGGAAAATATAAAATATTAATTTTAAGGAAATACACACCCACACAGGGACGTACGCCGGGGGTGGGTCCTGGGGGTCCGGACCACCCCCGAAATTCCAACTTTTGAGTAAATTTAGCCTAATTTTTGGGACAAGTTTAGCAATTTCAATATAAAATACACTGATATTGTGTTTGGCCCCTCCCGAAATAAATTCCTGCGTATGCTACTGCACGCTCATACACACACACGCTCATACACACATACAAATAGGCACCTTTTGAAAATTGTCTCGTCGGCAGCGTACATAATTTCAATATATAAGATACGTGGAAAAGTGCCCTTTCAATTTAATAGTTTTAGTTGCGGGTCCGGTTGGAATGAAATGCCGTATATAATAAAGTCAAGCTTATTTTCAATCACCTATGCTATAAAAATAAACTTTCAAAGAAAGAAAAAGTGAGAGAAAAACTTGCTGGGAATCGAACCCAGGCCTTTTCCACAGTAGGCTCACGTCGTTCCCCTACACTACTCAATTCCTTAGATTTTGGACTTCCGACGTAGTGCTCACATAGTACTGGTACGTAGCGGGCCCGCGTCTGTTGAATTATATACCTCTATAATCGGAAACACACTTAATTGTTTGCATACTTCCACAAAACATACAAACACCAAATTTTGCATACTTGTTCGTCATGAGATGTGAGTAATGGGAAAATTCCGATATCACGAAAAAGGCAACATTTTCCATGTAAATGAAGTGTCGAAATTTTTCGTCGTTTCGAAATACTGCTATTAGAGTAGTTCCGCACTCCATAGAAACGTCATATTTTGTCAGGCAGTGAAGCTAGGAACATAGTTTATGATAGAAAAAAGAGCTTTAAAATTCGTTTTCGTTTCGCGGCGCAAATCGAAAAAATGTGAAATTTGTAATGGCTGTATGTAGGACGTCGAAGTTTCGAGGTGATGTTTATTCTGATGCGTAGTTTGCGAATCCGCCCTTAAACTTGAAAAAATAGTCATGTTCGGTGCAAGAAAGTGCTAGGAATGTTATAAGGGTGCGTCTAATTCTACACAACTTGTAGATATGGTGGAATCACGAAATTGCGTTCAAGTGTGTAGATTACAAGGCATGTGAGGGAAAAAATCCGACATGTTGGAAAAGTCGCCATCTTCGATTCAAAATGGCGGCTCAAAAATTTGTAACCATGAAAATTGTAAGTTGTGCTCTTGGTAGATAAGCCAGTTTTCGCTATGTTATTAAGGACGTAGTTCAGTTTAAGTGAAGAAACAAATCATTGGAGAAGTCGCCATCTTGAATGCAAAATTGCCATATTTTTGAATTGCCTTCATTTGGACTCTTATGTGGTATATTGAGGAGAATAAAACTAACAGAATTCAACGTAGTAAGTTAGCTCCGCGGTAAAGTGTCTGCTTTCTGAGTAGCAGGTCTGGGTTCGGTTCCCCGTCAAACCCTCTTTTTTTCTTACGTTTTTTTTTCTTATCACGTTGCTTCGTTTTATCAAAATAGTTTCTGTTGGCATTGCGTGAACAAAATATTTTCGTTATTACAGACACAGACGAAAAGAATATATTTATACGCTAACTGTTGAGATGGTCTCGAAACTAGCAGTATGTTCGTGTAAAGTTTCGAGGCGATAGTGAAGTATTTAAAATCAAACATATGTAGCTATGGAAATAGACCATCACCGGTATCTCTATCGGAAGCAATGTTCGCGGGGTGGGGGGAGTGTTACCCCGAGGGCACTGCTGATAACATTCTATTTGTTATTGTATTATAAACGTATTATTTTGATCTTGCCACGGGCGCTCTGATGAGGCAGTGTCCCCCAAAAAGAGTCTGAAAGAAACAGTGGGCATCATTTTTACGATATAGTGTCCATACAAGACAACAATACATTTTGTCTCGGAACAACAGTGTCTGCTTCAAACCGGAAACGATTACAAAATATCTCTCTCCCCTTTCATGGTCCTAGTTAAGATATATGCGTATGCCATATTTGAAGTGAATACCACAAATGGAAAATATAAAATATTAATTTTAAGGAAATACACACCCACACAGGGACGTACGCCGGGGGTGGGTCCTGGGGGTCCGGACCACCCCCGAAATTCCAACTTTTGAGTAAATTTAGCCTAATTTTTGGGACAAGTTTAGCAATTTCAATATAAAATACACTGATGTTGTGTTTGGCCCCTCCCGAAATAAATTCCTGCGTATGCTACTGCACGCTCATACACACACACGCTCATACACACATACAAATAGGCACCTTTTGAAAATTGTCTCGTCGGCAGCGTACATAATTTTAATATATAAGATACGTGGAAAAGTGCCCTTTCGATTTAATAGTTTTAGTTGCGGGTCCGGTTGGAATGAAATGCCGTATATAATAAAGTCAAGTTTATTTTCAATCACCTATGCTATAAAAATAAACTTTCAAAGAAAGAAAAAGTGAGAGAAAAACTTGCTGGGAATCGTACCCAGGCCTTTTCCACAGTAGGCTCACGTCGTTCCCCTACACTACTCAATTCCTTAGATTTCGGACTTCCGACGTAGTGCTCACATAGTACTGGTACGTAGCGGGCCCGCGTCTGTTGAATTATATACCTCTATAATCGGAAACACACTTAATTGTTTGCATACTTCCACAAAACATACAAACACCAAATTTTGCATACTTGTTCGTCATGGGATGTGAGTAATGGGAAAATTCCGATATCACGAAAAAGGCAACATTTTCCATGTAAATGAAGTGTCGAAATTTTTCGTCGTTTCGAAATACTGGTTTTTAGAGTAGTTCCGCACTCCATAGAAACGTCATATTTTGTCAGGCAGTGAAGCTACGAACATAGTTTATGATAGAAAAAAGAGCTTTAAAATTCGTTTTCGTTTCGCGGCGCAAATCGAAAAAATGTGAAATTTGTAATGGCTGTATGTAGGACGTTGAAATTTCGAGGTGATGTTTATTCTGATGCGTAGTTTCGAATCCGCCCTTAAACTTGAAAAAATAGTCATGTTCGGTGCAAGAAAGTGCTAGGAATGTTATAAGGGGGCGTCTAATTCTACACAACTTGTAGATATGGTGGAATCACGAAATTGCGTTCAAGTGTGTAGATTACAAGGCATGTGAGGGGAAAAATCCGACATGTTGGTAAAGTCGCCATCTTCGATTCAAAATGGCGGCTCAAAAATTTGTAACCATGAAAATTGTAAGTTGTGCTCTTGGTAGGTAAGCCAGGTTTCGCTATGTTATTAAGGACGTAGTTCAGTTTAAGTGAAGAAACAAATCATTGGAGAAGTCGCCATCTTGAATTCAAAATTGCCATATTTTTGAATTGCCTTCATTTGGACTCTTATGTGGTATATTGAGGAGAATAAAACAAACAGAATTCAACGTAGTAAGTTGGCTCCGCGGTAAAGTGTCTGCTTTCTGAGTAGCAGGTCTGGGTTCGATTCCCCGTCAAACCCTCTTTTTTTCTTATCACGTTGCTTCGTTTTATCAAAATAGTTTCTGTTGGCATTGCGTGAACAAAATATATTCGTTATTACAGACACAGACGAAAAGAATATATTTATACGCTAACTGTTGAGATGGTCTCGAAACTAGCAGTATGTTCGTGTAAAGTTTCGAGACGATAGTGAAGTATTTAAAATCAAACATATGTAGCTATGGAAATAGACCATCACCGGTATCTCTATCGGAAGCAATGTTCGCGGGGTGGGGGGAGTGTTACCCCGAGGGCACTGCTGATAACATTCTATTTGTTATTGTATTATAAACGTATTATTTTGATCTTGCCACGGGCGCTCTGATGAGGCAGTGTCCCCCAAAAAGAGTCTGAAAGAAACAGTGGGCATCATTTTTACGATATAGTGTCCATACAAGACAACAATACATTTTGTCTCGGAACAACAGTGTCTGCTTCAAACCGGAAACGATTACAAAATATCTCTCTCCCCTTTCATGGTCCTAGGTAAGATATATGCGTATGCCATATTTGAAGTGAATACCACAAATGGAAAATATAAAATATTAATTTTAAGGAAATACACACCCACACAGGGACGTACGCCGGGGGTGGGTCCTGGGGGTCCGGACCACCCCCGAAATTCCAACTTTTGAGTAAATTTAGCCTAATTTTTGGGACAAGTTTAGCAATTTCAATATAAAATACACTGATGTTGTGTTTGGCCCCTCCCGAAATAAATTCCTGCGTATGCTACTGCACGCTCATACACACACACGCTCATACACACATACAAATAGGCACCTTTTGAAAATTGTCTCGTCGGCAGCGTACATAATTTTAATATATAAGATACGTGGAAAAGTGCCCTTTCGATTTAATAGTTTTAGTTGCGGGTCCGGTTGGAATGAAATGCCGTATATAATAAAGTCAAGCTTATTTTCAATCACCTATGCTATAAAAATAAACTTTCAAAGAAAGAAAAAGTGAGAGAAAAACTTGCTGGGAATCGAACCCAGGCCTTTTCCAGAGTAGGCTCACGTCGTTCCCCTACACTACTCAATTCCTTAGATTTTGGACTTCCGACGTAGTGCTCACATAGTACTGGTACGTAGCGGGCCCGCGTCTGTTGAATTATATACCTCTATAATCGGAAACACACTTAATTGTTTGCATACTTCCACAAAACATACAAACACCAAATTTTGCATACTTGTTCGTCATGAGATGTGAGTAATGGGAAAATTCCGATATCACGAAAAAGGCGACATTTTCCATGTAAATGAAGTGTCGAAATTTTTCGTCGTTTCGAAATACTGGTTTTTAGAGTAGTTCCGCACTCCATAGAAACGTCATATTTTGTCAGGCAGTGAAGCTAGGAACATAGTTTATGATAGAAAAAAGAGCTTTAAAATTCGTTTTCGTTTCGCGGCGCAAATCGAAAAAATGTGAAATTTGTAATGGCTGTATGTAGGACGTCGAAATTTCGAGGTGATGTTTATTCTGATGCGTAGTTTGCGAATCCGCCCTTAAACTTGAAAAAATAGTCATGTTCGGTGCAAGAAAGTGCTAGGAATGTTATAAGGGGGCGTCTAATTCTACACAACTTGTAGATATGGTGGAATCACGAAATTGCGTTCAAGTGTGTAGATTACAGGGCATGTGAGGGAAAAAATCCGACATGTTGGAAAAGTCGTCATATTCGATTGAAAATGGCGGCTCAAAAATTTGTAACCATGAAAATTGTAAGTTGTGCTCTTGGTAGATAAGCCAGGTTTCGCTATGTTATTAAGGACGCAATTCAGTTTAAGTGAAGAAACAAATCATTGGAGAAGTCGCCATCTTGAATGCAAAATTGCCATATTTTTGAATTGCCTTCATTTGGACTCTTATGTGGTATATTGAGGAGAATAAAACTAACAGAATTTAACGTAGTAAGTTAGCTCCGCGGTAAAGTGTCTGCTTTCTGAGTAGCAGGTCTGGGTTCGGTTCCCCGTCAAACCCTCTTTTTTTCTTACGTTTTTTTTATCACGTTGCTTCGTTTTATCAAAATAGTTTCTGTTGGCATTGCGTGAACAAAATATTTTCGTTATTACAGACACAGACGAAAAGAATATATTTATACGCTAACTGTTGAGATGGTCTCGAAACTAGCAGTATGTTCGTGTAAAGTTTCGAGGCGATAGTGAAGTATTTAAAATCAAACATATGTAGCTATGGAAATAGACCATCACCGGTATCTCTATCGGAAGCAATGTTCGCGGGGTGGGGGGAGTGTTACCCCGAGGGCACTGCTGATAACATTCTATTTGTTATTGTATTATAAACGTATTATTTTGATCTTGCCACGGGCGCTCTGATGAGGCAGTGTCCCCCAAAAAGAGTCTGAAAGAAACAGTGGGCATCATTTTTACGATATAGTGTCCATACAAGACAACAATACATTTTGTCTCGGAACAACAGTGTCTGCTTCAAACCGGAAACGATTACAAAATATCTCTCTCCCCTTTTATGGTCCTAGTTAAGATATATGCGTATGCCATATTTGAAGTGAATACCACAAATGGAAAATATAAAATATTAATTTTAAGGAAATACACACCCACACAGGGACGTACGCCGGGGGTGGGTCCTGGGGGTCCGGACCACCCCCGAAATTCCAACTTTTGAGTAAATTTAGCCTAATTTTTGGGACAAGTTTAGCAATTTCAATATAAAATACACTGATGTTGTGTTTGGCCCCTCCCGAAATAAATTCCTGCGTATGCTACTGCACGCTCATACACACACACGCTCATACACACATACAAATAGGCACCTTTTGAAAATTGTCTCGTCGGCAGCGTACATAATTTTAATATATAAGATACGTGGAAAAGTGCCCTTTCGATTTAATAGTTTTAGTTGCGGGTCCGGTTGGAATGAAATGCCGTATATAATAAAGTCAAGTTTATTTTCAATCACCTATGCTATAAAAATAAACTTTCAAAGAAAGAAAAAGTGAGAGAAAAACTTGCTGGGAATCGTACCCAGGCCTTTTCCACAGTAGGCTCACGTCGTTCCCCTACACTACTCAATTCCTTAGATTTCGGACTTCCGACGTAGTGCTCACATAGTACTGGTACGTAGCGGGCCCGCGTCTGTTGAATTATATACCTCTATAATCGGAAACACACTTAATTGTTTGCATACTTCCACAAAACATACAAACACCAAATTTTGCATACTTGTTCGTCATGGGATGTGAGTAATGGGAAAATTCCGATATCACGAAAAAGGCAACATTTTCCATGTAAATGAAGTGTCGAAATTTTTCGTCGTTTCGAAATACTGGTTTTTAGAGTAGTTCCGCACTCCATAGAAACGTCATATTTTGTCAGGCAGTGAAGCTACGAACATAGTTTATGATAGAAAAAAGAGCTTTAAAATTCGTTTTCGTTTCGCGGCGCAAATCGAAAAAATGTGAAATTTGTAATGGCTGTATGTAGGACGTTGAAATTTCGAGGTGATGTTTATTCTGATGCGTAGTTTGCGAATCCGCCCTTAAACTTGAAAAAATAGTCATGTTCGGTGCAAGAAAGTGCTAGGAATGTTATAAGGGGGCGTCTAATTCTACACAACTTGTAGATATGGTGGAATCACGAAATTGCGTTCAAGTGTGTAGATTACAAGGCATGTGAGGGGAAAAATCCGACATGTTGGGAAAGTCGCCATCTTCGATTCAAAATGGCGGCTCAAAAATTTGTAACCATGAAAATTGTAAGTTGTGCTCTTGGTAGGTAAGCCAGGTTTCGCTATGTTATTAAGGACGTAGTTCAGTTTAAGTGAAGAAACAAATCATTGGAGAAGTCGCCATCTTGAATTCAAAATTGCCATATTTTTGAATTGCCTTCATTTGGACTCTTATGTGGTATATTGAGGAGAATAAAACAAATAGAATTCAACGTAGTAAGTTGGCTCCGCGGTAAAGTGTCTGCTTTCTGAGTAGCAGGTCTGGGTTCGATTCCCCGTCAAACCCTCTTTTTTTCTTATCACGTTGCTTCGTTTTATCAAAATAGTTTCTGTTGGCATTGCGTGAACAAAATATATTCGTTATTACAGACACAGACGAAAAGAATATATTTATACGCTAACTGTTGAGATGGTCTCGAAACTAGCAGTATGTTCGTGTAAAGTTTCGAGACGATAGTGAAGTATTTAAAATCAAACATATGTAGCTATGGAAATAGACCATCACCGGTATCTCTATCGGAAGCAATGTTCGCGGGGTGGGGGGAGTGTTACCCCGAGGGCACTGCTGATAACATTCTATTTGTTATTGTATTATAAACGTATTATTTTGATCTTGCCACGGGCGCTCTGATGAGGCAGTGTCCCCCAAAAAGAGTCTGAAAGAAACAGTGGGCATCATTTTTACGATATAGTGTCCATACAAGACAACAATACATTTTGTCTCGGAACAACAGTGTCTGCTTCAAACCGGAAACGATTACAAAATATCTCTCTCCCCTTTTATGGTCCTAGTTAAGATATATGCGTATGCCATATTTGAAGTGAATACCACAAATGGAAAATATAAAATATTAATTTTAAGGAAATACACACCCACACAGGGACGTACGCCGGGGGTGGGTCCTGGGGGTCCGGACCACCCCCGAAATTCCAACTTTTGAGTAAATTTAGCCTAATTTTTGGGACAAGTTTAGCAATTTCAATATAAAATACACTGATGTTGTGTTTGGCCCCTCCCGAAATAAATTCCTGCGTATGCTACTGCACGCTCATACACACACACGCTCATACACACATACAAATAGGCACCTTTTGAAAATTGTCTCGTCGGCAGCGTACATAATTTTAATATATAAGATACGTGGAAAAGTGCCCTTTCGATTTAATAGTTTTAGTTGCGGGTCCGGTTGGAATGAAATGCCGTATATAATAAAGTCAAGTTTATTTTCAATCACCTATGCTATAAAAATAAACTTTCAAAGAAAGAAAAAGTGAGAGAAAAACTTGCTGGGAATCGTACCCAGGCCTTTTCCACAGTAGGCTCACGTCGTTCCCCTACACTACTCAATTCCTTAGATTTCGGACTTCCGACGTAGTGCTCACATAGTACTGGTACGTAGCGGGCCCGCGTCTGTTGAATTATATACCTCTATAATCGGAAACACACTTAATTGTTTGCATACTTCCACAAAACATACAAACACCAAATTTTGCATACTTGTTCGTCATGGGATGTGAGTAATGGGAAAATTCCGATATCACGAAAAAGGCAACATTTTCCATGTAAATGAAGTGTCGAAATTTTTCGTCGTTTCGAAATACTGGTTTTTAGAGTAGTTCCGCACTCCATAGAAACGTCATATTTTGTCAGGCAGTGAAGCTACGAACATAGTTTATGATAGAAAAAAGAGCTTTAAAATTCGTTTTCGTTTCGCGGCGCAAATCGAAAAAATGTGAAATTTGTAATGGCTGTATGTAGGACGTTGAAATTTCGAGGTGATGTTTATTCTGATGCGTAGTTTCGAATCCGCCCTTAAACTTGAAAAAATAGTCATGTTCGGTGCAAGAAAGTGCTAGGAATGTTATAAGGGGGCGTCTAATTCTACACAACTTGTAGATATGGTGGAATCACGAAATTGCGTTCAAGTGTGTAGATTACAAGGCATGTGAGGGGAAAAATCCGACATGTTGGTAAAGTCGCCATCTTCGATTCAAAATGGCGGCTCAAAAATTTGTAACCATGAAAATTGTAAGTTGTGCTCTTGGTAGGTAAGCCAGGTTTCGCTATGTTATTAAGGACGTAGTTCAGTTTAAGTGAAGAAACAAATCATTGGAGAAGTCGCCATCTTGAATTCAAAATTGCCATATTTTTGAATTGCCTTCATTTGGACTCTTATGTGGTATATTGAGGAGAATAAAACAAACAGAATTCAACGTAGTAAGTTGGCTCCGCGGTAAAGTGTCTGCTTTCTGAGTAGCAGGTCTGGGTTCGATTCCCCGTCAAACCCTCTTTTTTTCTTATCACGTTGCTTCGTTTTATCAAAATAGTTTCTGTTGGCATTGCGTGAACAAAATATATTCGTTATTACAGACACAGACGAAAAGAATATATTTATACGCTAACTGTTGAGATGGTCTCGAAACTAGCAGTATGTTCGTGTAAAGTTTCGAGACGATAGTGAAGTATTTAAAATCAAACATATGTAGCTATGGAAATAGACCATCACCGGTATCTCTATCGGAAGCAATGTTCGCGGGGTGGGGGGAGTGTTACCCCGAGGGCACTGCTGATAACATTCTATTTGTTATTGTATTATAAACGTATTATTTTGATCTTGCCACGGGCGCTCTGATGAGGCAGTGTCCCCCAAAAAGAGTCTGAAAGAAACAGTGGGCATCATTTTTACGATATAGTGTCCATACAAGACAACAATACATTTTGTCTCGGAACAACAGTGTCTGCTTCAAACCGGAAACGATTACAAAATATCTCTCTCCCCTTTCATGGTCCTAGGTAAGATATATGCGTATGCCATATTTGAAGTGAATACCACAAATGGAAAATATAAAATATTAATTTTAAGGAAATACACACCCACACAGGGACGTACGCCGGGGGTGGGTCCTGGGGGTCCGGACCACCCCCGAAATTCCAACTTTTGAGTAAATTTAGCCTAATTTTTGGGACAAGTTTAGCAATTTCAATATAAAATACACTGATGTTGTGTTTGGCCCCTCCCGAAATAAATTCCTGCGTATGCTACTGCACGCTCATACACACACACGCTCATACACACATACAAATAGGCACCTTTTGAAAATTGTCTCGTCGGCAGCGTACATAATTTTAATATATAAGATACGTGGAAAAGTGCCCTTTCGATTTAATAGTTTTAGTTGCGGGTCCGGTTGGAATGAAATGCCGTATATAATAAAGTCAAGCTTATTTTCAATCACCTATGCTATAAAAATAAACTTTCAAAGAAAGAAAAAGTGAGAGAAAAACTTGCTGGGAATCGAACCCAGGCCTTTTCCAGAGTAGGCTCACGTCGTTCCCCTACACTACTCAATTCCTTAGATTTTGGACTTCCGACGTAGTGCTCACATAGTACTGGTACGTAGCGGGCCCGCGTCTGTTGAATTATATACCTCTATAATCGGAAACACACTTAATTGTTTGCATACTTCCACAAAACATACAAACACCAAATTTTGCATACTTGTTCGTCATGAGATGTGAGTAATGGGAAAATTCCGATATCACGAAAAAGGCGACATTTTCCATGTAAATGAAGTGTCGAAATTTTTCGTCGTTTCGAAATACTGGTTTTTAGAGTAGTTCCGCACTCCATAGAAACGTCATATTTTGTCAGGCAGTGAAGCTAGGAACATAGTTTATGATAGAAAAAAGAGCTTTAAAATTCGTTTTCGTTTCGCGGCGCAAATCGAAAAAATGTGAAATTTGTAATGGCTGTATGTAGGACGTCGAAATTTCGAGGTGATGTTTATTCTGATGCGTAGTTTGCGAATCCGCCCTTAAACTTGAAAAAATAGTCATGTTCGGTGCAAGAAAGTGCTAGGAATGTTATAAGGGGGCGTCTAATTCTACACAACTTGTAGATATGGTGGAATCACGAAATTGCGTTCAAGTGTGTAGATTACAGGGCATGTGAGGGAAAAAATCCGACATGTTGGAAAAGTCGTCATATTCGATTGAAAATGGCGGCTCAAAAATTTGTAACCATGAAAATTGTAAGTTGTGCTCTTGGTAGATAAGCCAGGTTTCGCTATGTTATTAAGGACGCAATTCAGTTTAAGTGAAGAAACAAATCATTGGAGAAGTCGCCATCTTGAATGCAAAATTGCCATATTTTTGAATTGCCTTCATTTGGACTCTTATGTGGTATATTGAGGAGAATAAAACTAACAGAATTTAACGTAGTAAGTTAGCTCCGCGGTAAAGTGTCTGCTTTCTGAGTAGCAGGTCTGGGTTCGGTTCCCCGTCAAACCCTCTTTTTTTCTTACGTTTTTTTTATCACGTTGCTTCGTTTTATCAAAATAGTTTCTGTTGGCATTGCGTGAACAAAATATTTTCGTTATTACAGACACAGACGAAAAGAATATATTTATACGCTAACTGTTGAGATGGTCTCGAAACTAGCAGTATGTTCGTGTAAAGTTTCGAGGCGATAGTGAAGTATTTAAAATCAAACATATGTAGCTATGGAAATAGACCATCACCGGTATCTCTATCGGAAGCAATGTTCGCGGGGTGGGGGGAGTGTTACCCCGAGGGCACTGCTGATAACATTCTATTTGTTATTGTATTATAAACGTATTATTTTGATCTTGCCACGGGCGCTCTGATGAGGCAGTGTCCCCCAAAAAGAGTCTGAAAGAAACAGTGGGCATCATTTTTACGATATAGTGTCCATACAAGACAACAATACATTTTGTCTCGGAACAACAGTGTCTGCTTCAAACCGGAAACGATTACAAAATATCTCTCTCCCCTTTTATGGTCCTAGTTAAGATATATGCGTATGCCATATTTGAAGTGAATACCACAAATGGAAAATATAAAATATTAATTTTAAGGAAATACACACCCACACAGGGACGTACGCCGGGGGTGGGTCCTGGGGGTCCGGACCACCCCCGAAATTCCAACTTTTGAGTAAATTTAGCCTAATTTTTGGGACAAGTTTAGCAATTTCAATATAAAATACACTGATGTTGTGTTTGGCCCCTCCCGAAATAAATTCCTGCGTATGCTACTGCACGCTCATACACACACACGCTCATACACACATACAAATAGGCACCTTTTGAAAATTGTCTCGTCGGCAGCGTACATAATTTTAATATATAAGATACGTGGAAAAGTGCCCTTTCGATTTAATAGTTTTAGTTGCGGGTCCGGTTGGAATGAAATGCCGTATATAATAAAGTCAAGTTTATTTTCAATCACCTATGCTATAAAAATAAACTTTCAAAGAAAGAAAAAGTGAGAGAAAAACTTGCTGGGAATCGTACCCAGGCCTTTTCCACAGTAGGCTCACGTCGTTCCCCTACACTACTCAATTCCTTAGATTTCGGACTTCCGACGTAGTGCTCACATAGTACTGGTACGTAGCGGGCCCGCGTCTGTTGAATTATATACCTCTATAATCGGAAACACACTTAATTGTTTGCATACTTCCACAAAACATACAAACACCAAATTTTGCATACTTGTTCGTCATGGGATGTGAGTAATGGGAAAATTCCGATATCACGAAAAAGGCAACATTTTCCATGTAAATGAAGTGTCGAAATTTTTCGTCGTTTCGAAATACTGGTTTTTAGAGTAGTTCCGCACTCCATAGAAACGTCATATTTTGTCAGGCAGTGAAGCTACGAACATAGTTTATGATAGAAAAAAGAGCTTTAAAATTCGTTTTCGTTTCGCGGCGCAAATCGAAAAAATGTGAAATTTGTAATGGCTGTATGTAGGACGTTGAAATTTCGAGGTGATGTTTATTCTGATGCGTAGTTTGCGAATCCGCCCTTAAACTTGAAAAAATAGTCATGTTCGGTGCAAGAAAGTGCTAGGAATGTTATAAGGGGGCGTCTAATTCTACACAACTTGTAGATATGGTGGAATCACGAAATTGCGTTCAAGTGTGTAGATTACAAGGCATGTGAGGGGAAAAATCCGACATGTTGGGAAAGTCGCCATCTTCGATTCAAAATGGCGGCTCAAAAATTTGTAACCATGAAAATTGTAAGTTGTGCTCTTGGTAGGTAAGCCAGGTTTCGCTATGTTATTAAGGACGTAGTTCAGTTTAAGTGAAGAAACAAATCATTGGAGAAGTCGCCATCTTGAATTCAAAATTGCCATATTTTTGAATTGCCTTCATTTGGACTCTTATGTGGTATATTGAGGAGAATAAAACAAATAGAATTCAACGTAGTAAGTTGGCTCCGCGGTAAAGTGTCTGCTTTCTGAGTAGCAGGTCTGGGTTCGATTCCCCGTCAAACCCTCTTTTTTTCTTATCACGTTGCTTCGTTTTATCAAAATAGTTTCTGTTGGCATTGCGTGAACAAAATATATTCGTTATTACAGACACAGACGAAAAGAATATATTTATACGCTAACTGTTGAGATGGTCTCGAAACTAGCAGTATGTTCGTGTAAAGTTTCGAGACGATAGTGAAGTATTTAAAATCAAACATATGTAGCTATGGAAATAGACCATCACCGGTATCTCTATCGGAAGCAATGTTCGCGGGGTGGGGGGAGTGTTACCCCGAGGGCACTGCTGATAACATTCTATTTGTTATTGTATTATAAACGTATTATTTTGATCTTGCCACGGGCGCTCTGATGAGGCAGTGTCCCCCAAAAAGAGTCTGAAAGAAACAGTGGGCATCATTTTTACGATATAGTGTCCATACAAGACAACAATACATTTTGTCTCGGAACAACAGTGTCTGCTTCAAACCGGAAACGATTACAAAATATCTCTCTCCCCTTTTATGGTCCTAGTTAAGATATATGCGTATGCCATATTTGAAGTGAATACCACAAATGGAAAATATAAAATATTAATTTTAAGGAAATACACACCCACACAGGGACGTACGCCGGGGGTGGGTCCTGGGGGTCCGGACCACCCCCGAAATTCCAACTTTTGAGTAAATTTAGCCTAATTTTTGGGACAAGTTTAGCAATTTCAATATAAAATACACTGATGTTGTGTTTGGCCCCTCCCGAAATAAATTCCTGCGTATGCTACTGCACGCTCATACACACACACGCTCATACACACATACAAATAGGCACCTTTTGAAAATTGTCTCGTCGGCAGCGTACATAATTTTAATATATAAGATACGTGGAAAAGTGCCCTTTCGATTTAATAGTTTTAGTTGCGGGTCCGGTTGGAATGAAATGCCGTATATAATAAAGTCAAGTTTATTTTCAATCACCTATGCTATAAAAATAAACTTTCAAAGAAAGAAAAAGTGAGAGAAAAACTTGCTGGGAATCGTACCCAGGCCTTTTCCACAGTAGGCTCACGTCGTTCCCCTACACTACTCAATTCCTTAGATTTCGGACTTCCGACGTAGTGCTCACATAGTACTGGTACGTAGCGGGCCCGCGTCTGTTGAATTATATACCTCTATAATCGGAAACACACTTAATTGTTTGCATACTTCCACAAAACATACAAACACCAAATTTTGCATACTTGTTCGTCATGGGATGTGAGTAATGGGAAAATTCCGATATCACGAAAAAGGCAACATTTTCCATGTAAATGAAGTGTCGAAATTTTTCGTCGTTTCGAAATACTGGTTTTTAGAGTAGTTCCGCACTCCATAGAAACGTCATATTTTGTCAGGCAGTGAAGCTACGAACATAGTTTATGATAGAAAAAAGAGCTTTAAAATTCGTTTTCGTTTCGCGGCGCAAATCGAAAAAATGTGAAATTTGTAATGGCTGTATGTAGGACGTTGAAATTTCGAGGTGATGTTTATTCTGATGCGTAGTTTGCGAATCCGCCCTTAAACTTGAAAAAATAGTCATGTTCGGTGCAAGAAAGTGCTAGGAATGTTATAAGGGGGCGTCTAATTCTACACAACTTGTAGATATGGTGGAATCACGAAATTGCGTTCAAGTGTGTAGATTACAAGGCATGTGAGGGGAAAAATCCGACATGTTGGGAAAGTCGCCATCTTCGATTCAAAATGGCGGCTCAAAAATTTGTAACCATGAAAATTGTAAGTTGTGCTCTTGGTAGGTAAGCCAGGTTTCGCTATGTTATTAAGGACGTAGTTCAGTTTAAGTGAAGAAACAAATCATTGGAGAAGTCGCCATCTTGAATTCAAAATTGCCATATTTTTGAATTGCCTTCATTTGGACTCTTATGTGGTATATTGAGGAGAATAAAACAAATAGAATTCAACGTAGTAAGTTGGCTCCGCGGTAAAGTGTCTGCTTTCTGAGTAGCAGGTCTGGGTTCGATTCCCCGTCAAACCCTCTTTTTTTCTTATCACGTTGCTTCGTTTTATCAAAATAGTTTCTGTTGGCATTGCGTGAACAAAATATATTCGTTATTACAGACACAGACGAAAAGAATATATTTATACGCTAACTGTTGAGATGGTCTCGAAACTAGCAGTATGTTCGTGTAAAGTTTCGAGACGATAGTGAAGTATTTAAAATCAAACATATGTAGCTATGGAAATAGACCATCACCGGTATCTCTATCGGAAGCAATGTTCGCGGGGTGGGGGGAGTGTTACCCCGAGGGCACTGCTGATAACATTCTATTTGTTATTGTATTATAAACGTATTATTTTGATCTTGCCACGGGCGCTCTGATGAGGCAGTGTCCCCCAAAAAGAGTCTGAAAGAAACAGTGGGCATCATTTTTACGATATAGTGTCCATACAAGACAACAATACATTTTGTCTCGGAACAACAGTGTCTGCTTCAAACCGGAAACGATTACAAAATATCTCTCTCCCCTTTCATGGTCCTAGGTAAGATATATGCGTATGCCATATTTGAAGTGAATACCACAAATGGAAAATATAAAATATTAATTTTAAGGAAATACACACCCACACAGGGACGTACGCCGGGGGTGGGTCCTGGGGGTCCGGACCACCCCCGAAATTCCAACTTTTGAGTAAATTTAGCCTAATTTTTGGGACAAGTTTAGCAATTTCAATATAAAATACACTGATGTTGTGTTTGGCCCCTCCCGAAATAAATTCCTGCGTATGCTACTGCACGCTCATACACACACACGCTCATACACACATACAAATAGGCACCTTTTGAAAATTGTCTCGTCGGCAGCGTACATAATTTTAATATATAAGATACGTGGAAAAGTGCCCTTTCGATTTAATAGTTTTAGTTGCGGGTCCGGTTGGAATGAAATGCCGTATATAATAAAGTCAAGCTTATTTTCAATCACCTATGCTATAAAAATAAACTTTCAAAGAAAGAAAAAGTGAGAGAAAAACTTGCTGGGAATCGAACCCAGGCCTTTTCCAGAGTAGGCTCACGTCGTTCCCCTACACTACTCAATTCCTTAGATTTTGGACTTCCGACGTAGTGCTCACATAGTACTGGTACGTAGCGGGCCCGCGTCTGTTGAATTATATACCTCTATAATCGGAAACACACTTAATTGTTTGCATACTTCCACAAAACATACAAACACCAAATTTTGCATACTTGTTCGTCATGAGATGTGAGTAATGGGAAAATTCCGATATCACGAAAAAGGCGACATTTTCCATGTAAATGAAGTGTCGAAATTTTTCGTCGTTTCGAAATACTGGTTTTTAGAGTAGTTCCGCACTCCATAGAAACGTCATATTTTGTCAGGCAGTGAAGCTAGGAACATAGTTTATGATAGAAAAAAGAGCTTTAAAATTCGTTTTCGTTTCGCGGCGCAAATCGAAAAAATGTGAAATTTGTAATGGCTGTATGTAGGACGTCGAAATTTCGAGGTGATGTTTATTCTGATGCGTAGTTTGCGAATCCGCCCTTAAACTTGAAAAAATAGTCATGTTCGGTGCAAGAAAGTGCTAGGAATGTTATAAGGGGGCGTCTAATTCTACACAACTTGTAGATATGGTGGAATCACGAAATTGCGTTCAAGTGTGTAGATTACAGGGCATGTGAGGGAAAAAATCCGACATGTTGGAAAAGTCGTCATCTTCGATTCAAAATGGCGGCTCAAAAATTTGTAACCATGAAAATTGTAAGTTGTGCTCTTGGTAGATAAGCCAGGTTTCGCTATGTTATTAAGGACGCAATTCAGTTTAAGTGAAGAAACAAATCATTGGAGAAGTCGCCATCTTGAATGCAAAATTGCCATATTTTTGAATTGCCTTCATTTGGACTCTTATGTGGTATATTGAGGAGAATAAAACTAACAGAATTTAACGTAGTAAGTTAGCTCCGCGGTAAAGTGTCTGCTTTCTGAGTAGCAGGTCTGGGTTCGGTTCCCCGTCAAACCCTCTTTTTTTCTTACGTTTTTTTTATCACGTTGCTTCGTTTTATCAAAATAGTTTCTGTTGGCATTGCGTGAACAAAATATTTTCGTTATTACAGACACAGACGAAAAGAATATATTTATACGCTAACTGTTGAGATGGTTTCCTGGGGTCCGGACCACCCCCGAAATTCCAACTTTTGTGTAAATGTAGCCTAATTTTTGGGACAAGTTTAGGAATTTCAATATAAAATACACAGATATTGAGTTTGGACCCCTCCCGAAATAAATTCCTGCGTACGCCACTGCACACACACGCTCATACACACACACACAAATAGGCACCTTTTGAAAATTGTCTCGTCGACAGCGTAGATATTTATAATATATAAGATACGTGGGAAAGTGCCTTTTTCGATTTAATAGTTTTAGTTGCGGGTCCGGTTGGAATGAAATGCCGTATATGATAGAGTCAAGCTTATTTTCAATCACCTATGCTATAAAAGTAAACTTTCAAAGAAAGAAAAAGTGAGAGAAAAACTTGCTGGGAATCGAACCCAGGCCTTTTCCACAGTAGGCTCACGTCGTTCCCCTACACTACTCAATTCCTTAGATTTTGGACTTCCGACGTAGTGCTCACATAGTACTGGTACGTAGCGGGCCCGCGTCTGTTGAATTATATACCTCTATAATCGGAAACACACTTAATTGTTTGCATACTTCCACAAAACATACAAACACCAAATTTTGCATACTTGTTCGTCATGGGATGTGAGTAATGGGAAAATTCCGATATCACGAAAAAGGCGACATTTTCCATGTAAATGAAGTGTCGAAATTTTTCGTCGTTTCGAAATACTGGTTTTTAGAGTAGTTCCGCACTCCATAGAAACGTCATATTTTGTCAGGCAGTGAAGCTAGGAACATAGTTTATGATAGAATAAAGAGCTTTAAAATTCGTTTTCGTTTCGCGGCGCAAATCGAAAAAATGTGAAATTTGTAATGGCTGTATGTAGGACGTTGAAATTTCGAGGTGATGTTTATTCTGATGCGTAGTTTGCGAATCCGCCCTTAAACTTGAAAAAATAGTCATGTTCGGTGCAAGAAAGTGCTAGGAATGTTATAAGGGGGCGTCTAATTCTACACAACTTGTAGATATGGTGGAATCACGAAATTGCGTTCAAGTGTGTAGATTACAAGGCATGTGAGGGGAAAAATCCGACATGTTGGGAAAGTCGCCATCTTCGATTCAAAATGGCGGCTCAAAAATTTGTAACCATGAAAATTGTAAGTTGTGCTCTTGGTAGGTAAGCCAGGTTTCGCTATGTTATTAAGGACGTAGTTCAGTTTAAGTGAAGAAACAAATCATTGGAGAAGTCGCCATCTTGAATTCAAAATTGCCATATTTTTGAATTGCCTTCATTTGGACACTTATGTGGTATATTGAGGAGAATAAAACAAACAGAATTCAACGTAGTAAGTTGGCTCCGCGGTAAAGTGTCTGCTTTCTGAGTAGCAGGTCTGGGTTCGATTCCCCGTCAAACCCTCTTTTTTTCTTATCACGTTGCTTCGTTTTATCAAAATAGTTTCTGTTGGCATTGCGTGAACAAAATATATTCGTTATTACAGACACAGACGAAAAGAATATATTTATACGCTAACTGTTGAGATGGTCTCGAAACTAGCAGTATGTTCGTGTAAAGTTTCGAGACGATAGTGAAGTATTTAAAATCAAACATATGTAGCTATGGAAATAGACCATCACCGGTATCTCTATCGGAAGCAATGTTCGCGGGGTGGGGGGAGTGTTACCCCGAGGGCACTGCTGATAACATTCTATTTGTTATTGTATTATAAACGTATTATTTTGATCTTGCCACGGGCGCTCTGATGAGGCAGTGTCCCCCAAAAAGAGTCTGAAAGAAACAGTGGGCATCATTTTTACGATATAGTGTCCATACAAGACAACAATACATTTTGTCTCGCAACAACAGTGTCTGCTTCAAACCGGAAACGATTACAAAATATCTCTCTCCCCTTTCATGGTCCTAGGTAAGATATATGCGTATGCCATATTTGAAGTGAATACCACAAATGGAAAATATAAAATATTAATTTTAAGGAAATACACACCCACACAGGGACGTACGCCGGGGGTGGGTCCTGGGGGTCCGGACCACCCCCGAAATTCCAACTTTTGAGTAAATTTAGCCTAATTTTTGGGACAAGTTTAGCAATTTCAATATAAAATACACTGATATTGTGTTTGGCCCCTCCCGAAATAAATTCCTGCGTATGCTACTGCACGCTCATACACACACACGCTCATACACACATACAAATAGGCACCTTTTGAAAATTGTCTCGTCGGCAGCGTACATAATTTCAATATATAAGATACGTGGAAAAGTGCCCTTTCGATTTAATAGTTTTAGTTGCGGGTCCGGTTGGAATGAAATGCCGTATATAATAAAGTCAAGCTTATTTTCAATCACCTATGCTATAAAAATAAACTTTCAAAGAAAGAAAAAGTGAGAGAAAAACTTGCTGGGAATCGAACCCAGGCCTTTTCCACAGTAGGCTCACATCGTTCCCCTACACTACTCAATTCCTTAGATTTTGGACTTCCTACGTAGTGCTCACATAGTACTGGTACTTAGCGGGCCCGCGTCTGTTGAATTATATACCTCTATAATCGGAAACACACTTAATTGTTTGCATACTTCCACAAAACATACAAACACCAAATTTTGCATACTTGTTCGTCATGAGATGTGAGTAATGGAAAAATTCCGATATCACGAAAAAGGCAACATTTTCCATGTAAATGAAGTGTCGAAATTTTTCGTCGTTTCGAAATACTGGTTTTTAGAGTAGTTCCGCACTCCATAGAAACGTCATATTTTGTCAGGCAGTGAAGCTAGGAACATAGTTTATGATAGAAAAAAGAGCTTTAAAATTCGTTTTCGTTTCGCGGCGCAAATCGAAAAAATGTGAAATTTGTAATGGCTGTATGTAGGACGTCGAAATTTCGAGGTGATGTTTATTCTGATGCGTAGTTTGCGAATCCGCCCTTAAACTTGAAAAAATAGTCATGTTCGGTGCAAGAAAGTGCTAGGAATGTTATAAGGGGGCGTCTAATTCTACACAACTTGTAGATATGGTGGAATCACGAAATTGCGTTCAAGTGTGTAGATTACAGGGCATGTGAGGGAAAAAATCCGACATGTTGGAAAAGTCGCCATCTTCGATTCAAAATGGCGGCTCAAAAATTTGTAACCATGAAAATTGTAAGTTGTGCTCTTGGTAGATAAGCCAGGTTTCGCTATGTTATTAAGGACCTAGTTCAGTTTAAGTGAAGAAACAAATCATTGGAGAAGTCGCCATCTTGAATGCAAAATTGCCATATTTTTGAATTGCCTTCATTTGGACTCTTATGTGGTATATTGAGGAGAATAAAACTAACAGAATTCAACGTAGTAAGTTAGCTCCGCGGTAAAGTGTCTGCTTTCTGAGTAGCAGGTCTGGGTTCGGTTCCCCGTCAAACCCTCTTTTTTTCTTACGTTTTTTTCTTATCACGTTGCTTCGTTTTATCAAAATAGTTTCTGTTGGCATTGCGTGAACAAAATATTTTCGTTATTACAGACACAGACGAAAAGAATATATTATACGCTAACTGTTGAGATGGTCTCGAAACTAGCAGTATGTTCGTGTAAAGTTTCGAGGCGATAGTGAAGTATTTAAAATCAAACATATGTAGCTATGGAAATAGACCATCACCGGTATCTCTATCGGAAGCAATGTTCGCGGGGTGGGGGGAGTGTTACCCCGAGGGCACTGCTGATAACATTCTATTTGTTATTGTATTATAAACGTATTATTTTGATCTTGCCACGGGCGCTCTGATGAGGCAGTGTCCCCCAAAAAGAGTCTGAAAGAAACAGTGGGCATCATTTTTACGATATAGTGTCCATACAAGACAACAATACATTTTGTCTCGGAACAACAGTGTCTGCTTCAAACCGGAAACGATTACAAAATATCTCTCTCCTCTTTTATGGTCCTAGTTAAGATATATGCGTATGCCATATTTGAAGTGAATACCACAAATGGAAAATATAAAATATTAATTTTAAGGAAATACACACCCACACAGGGACGTACGCCGGGGGTGGGTCCCGGGGGTCCGGACCACCCCCGAAATTCCAACTTTTGAGTAAATTTAGCCTAATTTTTGGGACAAGTTTAGCAATTTCAATATAAAATACACTGATGTTGTGTTTGGCCCCTCCCGAAATAAATTCCTGCGTATGCTACTGCACGCTCATACACACACACGCTCATACACACATACAAATAGGCACCTTTTGAAAATTGTCTCGTCGGCAGCGTACATAATTTTAATATATAAGATACGTGGAAAAGTGCCCTTTCGATTTAATAGTTTTAGTTGCGGATCCGGTTGGAATGAAATGCCGTATATAATAAAGTCAAGCTTATTTTCAATCACCTATGCTATAAAAATAAACTTTCAAAGAAAGAAAAAGTGAGAGAAAAACTTGCTGGGAATCGAACCCAGGCCTTTTCCAGAGTAGGCTCACGTCGTTCCCCTACGCTACTCAATTCCTTAGATTTTGGACTTCCGACGTAGTGCTCACATAGTACTGGTACGTAGCGGGCCCGCGTCTGTTGAATTATTATATACCTCTATAATCGGAAACACACTTAATTGTTTGCATACTTCCACAAAACATACAAACACCAAATTTTGCATACTTGTTCGTCATGAGATGTGAGTAATGGGAAAATTCCGATATCACGAAAAAGGCGACATTTTCCATGTAAATGAAGTGTCGAAATTTTTCGTCGTTTCGAAATACTGGTTTTTAGAGTAGTTCCGCACTCCATAGAAACGTCATATTTTGTCAGGCAGTGAAGCTACGAACATAGTTTATGATAGAATAAAGAGCTTTAAAATTCGTTTTCGTTTCGCGGCGCAAATCGAAAAAATGTGAAATTTGTAATGGCTGTATGTAGGACGTTGAAATTTCGAGGTGATGTTTATTCTGATGCGTAGTTTGCGAATCCGCCCTTAAACTTGAAAAAATAGTCATGTTCGGTGCAAGAAAGTGCTAGGAATGTTATAAGGGGGCGTCTAATTCTACACAACTTGTAGATATGGTGGAATCACGAAATTGCGTTCAAGTGTGTAGATTACAAGGCATGTGAGGGGAAAAATCCGACATGTTGGGAAAGTCGCCATCTTCGATTCAAAATGGCGGCTCAAAAATTTGTAACCATGAAAATTGTAAGTTGTGCTCTTGGTAGGTAAGCCAGGTTTCGCTATGTTATTAAGGACGTAGTTCAGTTTAAGTGAAGAAACAAATCATTGGAGAAGTCGCCATCTTGAATTCAAAATTGCCATATTTTTGAATTGCCTTCATTTGGACACTTATGTGGTATATTGAGGAGAATAAAACAAACAGAATTCAACGTAGTAAGTTGGCTCCGCGGTAAAGTGTCTGGTTTCTGAGTAGCAGGTCTGGGTTCGATTCCCCGTCAAACCCTCTTTTTTTCTTATCACGTTGCTTCGTTTTATCAAAATAGTTTCTGTTGGCATTGCGTGAACAAAATATATTCGTTATTACAGACACAGACGAAAAGAATATATTTATACGCTAACTGTTGAGATGGTCTCGAAACTAGCAGTATGTTCGTGTAAAGTTTCGAGACGATAGTGAAGTATTTAAAATCAAACATATGTAGCTATGGAAATAGACCATCACCGGTATCTCTATCGGAAGCAATGTTCGCGGGGTGGGGGGAGTGTTACCCCGAGGGCACTGCTGATAACATTCTATTTGTTATTGTATTATAAACGTATTATTTTGATCTTGCCACGGGCGCTCTGATGAGGCAGTGTCCCCCAAAAAGAGTCTGAAAGAAACAGTGGGCATCATTTTTACGATATAGTGTCCATACAAGACAACAATACATTTTGTCTCGGAACAACAGTGTCTGCTTCAAACCGGAAACGATTACAAAATATCTCTCTCCCCTTTCATGGTCCTAGGTAAGATATATGCGTATGCCATATTTGAAGTGAATACCACAAATGGAAAATATAAAATATTAATTTTAAGGAAATACACACCCACACAGGGACGTACGCCGGGGGTGGGTCCTGGGGGTCCGGACCACCCCCGAAATTCCAACTTTTGAGTAAATTTAGCCTAATTTTTGGGACAAGTTTAGCAATTTCAATATAAAATACACTGATGTTGTGTTTGGCCCCTCCCGAAATAAATTCCTGCGTATGCTACTGCACGCTCATACACACACACGCTCATACACACATACAAATAGGCACCTTTTGAAAATTGTCTCGTCGGCAGCGTACATAATTTTAATATATAAGATACGTGGAAAAGTGCCCTTTCGATTTAATAGTTTTAGTTGCGGGTCCGGTTGGAATGAAATGCCGTATATAATAAAGTCAAGTTTATTTTCAATCACCTATGCTATAAAAATAAACTTTCAAAGAAAGAAAAAGTGAGAGAAAAACTTGCTGGGAATCGAACCCAGGCCTTTTCCACAGTAGGCTCACGTCGTTCCCCTACACTACTCAATTCCTTAGATTTCGGACTTCCGACGTAGTGCTCACATAGTACTGGTACGTAGCGGGCCCGCGTCTGTTGAATTATATACCTCTATAATCGGAAACACACTTAATTGTTTGCATACTTCCACAAAACATACAAACACCAAATTTTGCATACTTGTTCGTCATGGGATGTGAGTAATGGGAAAATTCCGATATCACGAAAAAGGCAACATTTTCCATGTAAATGAAGTGTCGAAATTTTTCGTCGTTTCGAAATACTGGTTTTTAGAGTAGTTCCGCACTCCATAGAAACGTCATATTTTGTCAGGCAGTGAAGCTACGAACATAGTTTATGATAGAAAAAAGAGCTTTAAAATTCGTTTTCGTTTCGCGGCGCAAATCGAAAAAATGTGAAATTTGTAATGGCTGTATGTAGGACGTTGAAATTTCGAGGTGATGTTTATTCTGATGCGTAGTTTGCGAATCCGCCCTTAAACTTGAAAAAATAGTCATGTTCGGTGCAAGAAAGTGCTAGGAATGTTATAAGGGGGCGTCTAATTCTACACAACTTGTAGATATGGTGGAATCACGAAATTGCGTTCAAGTGTGTAGATTACAAGGCATGTGAGGGGAAAAATCCGACATGTTGGGAAAGTCGCCATCTTCGATTCAAAATGGCGGCTCAAAAATTTGTAACCATGAAAATTGTAAGTTGTGCTCTTGGTAGGTAAGCCAGGTTTCGCTATGTTATTAAGGACGTAGTTCAGTTTAAGTGAAGAAACAAATCATTGGAGAAGTCGCCATCTTGAATTCAAAATTGCCATATTTTTGAATTGCCTTCATTTGGACTCTTATGTGGTATATTGAGGAGAATAAAACAAATAGAATTCAACGTAGTAAGTTGGCTCCGCGGTAAAGTGTCTGCTTTCTGAGTAGCAGGTCTGGGTTCGATTCCCCGTCAAACCCTCTTTTTTTCTTATCACGTTGCTTCGTTTTATCAAAATAGTTTCTGTTGGCATTGCGTGAACAAAATATATTCGTTATTACAGACACAGACGAAAAGAATATATTTATACGCTAACTGTTGAGATGGTCTCGAAACTAGCAGTATGTTCGTGTAAAGTTTCGAGACGATAGTGAAGTATTTAAAATCAAACATATGTAGCTATGGAAATAGACCATCACCGGTATCTCTATCGGAAGCAATGTTCGCGGGGTGGGGGGAGTGTTACCCCGAGGGCACTGCTGATAACATTCTATTTGTTATTGTATTATAAACGTATTATTTTGATCTTGCCACGGGCGCTCTGATGAGGCAGTGTCCCCCAAAAAGAGTCTGAAAGAAACAGTGGGCATCATTTTTACGATATAGTGTCCATACAAGACAACAATACATTTTGTCTCGGAACAACAGTGTCTGCTTCAAACCGGAAACGATTACAAAATATCTCTCTCCCCTTTCATGGTCCTAGGTAAGATATATGCGTATGCCATATTTGAAGTGAATACCACAAATGGAAAATATAAAATATTAATTTTAAGGAAATACACACCCACACAGGGACGTACGCCGGGGGTGGGTCCTGGGGGTCCGGACCACCCCCGAAATTCCAACTTTTGAGTAAATTTAGCCTAATTTTTGGGACAAGTTTAGCAATTTCAATATAAAATACACTGATGTTGTGTTTGGCCCCTCCCGAAATAAATTCCTGCGTATGCTACTGCACGCTCATACACACACACGCTCATACACACATACAAATAGGCACCTTTTGAAAATTGTCTCGTCGGCAGCGTACATAATTTTAATATATAAGATACGTGGAAAAGTGCCCTTTCGATTTAATAGTTTTAGTTGCGGGTCCGGTTGGAATGAAATGCCGTATATAATAAAGTCAAGCTTATTTTCAATCACCTATGCTATAAAAATAAACTTTCAAAGAAAGAAAAAGTGAGAGAAAAACTTGCTGGGAATCGAACCCAGGCCTTTTCCAGAGTAGGCTCACGTCGTTCCCCTACACTACTCAATTCCTTAGATTTTGGACTTCCGACGTAGTGCTCACATAGTACTGGTACGTAGCGGGCCCGCGTCTGTTGAATTATATACCTCTATAATCGGAAACACACTTAATTGTTTGCATACTTCCACAAAACATACAAACACCAAATTTTGCATACTTGTTCGTCATGAGATGTGAGTAATGGGAAAATTCCGATATCACGAAAAAGGCGACATTTTCCATGTAAATGAAGTGTCGAAATTTTTCGTCGTTTCGAAATACTGGTTTTTAGAGTAGTTCCGCACTCCATAGAAACGTCATATTTTGTCAGGCAGTGAAGCTAGGAACATAGTTTATGATAGAAAAAAGAGCTTTAAAATTCGTTTTCGTTTCGCGGCGCAAATCGAAAAAATGTGAAATTTGTAATGGCTGTATGTAGGACGTCGAAATTTCGAGGTGATGTTTATTCTGATGCGTAGTTTGCGAATCCGCCCTTAAACTTGAAAAAATAGTCATGTTCGGTGCAAGAAAGTGCTAGGAATGTTATAAGGGGGCGTCTAATTCTACACAACTTGTAGATATGGTGGAATCACGAAATTGCGTTCAAGTGTGTAGATTACAGGGCATGTGAGGGAAAAAATCCGACATGTTGGAAAAGTCGTCATCTTCGATTCAAAATGGCGGCTCAAAAATTTGTAACCATGAAAATTGTAAGTTGTGCTCTTGGTAGATAAGCCAGGTTTCGCTATGTTATTAAGGACGCAATTCAGTTTAAGTGAAGAAACAAATCATTGGAGAAGTCGCCATCTTGAATGCAAAATTGCCATATTTTTGAATTGCCTTCATTTGGACTCTTATGTGGTATATTGAGGAGAATAAAACTAACAGAATTTAACGTAGTAAGTTAGCTCCGCGGTAAAGTGTCTGCTTTCTGAGTAGCAGGTCTGGGTTCGGTTCCCCGTCAAACCCTCTTTTTTTCTTACGTTTTTTTTATCACGTTGCTTCGTTTTATCAAAATAGTTTCTGTTGGCATTGCGTGAACAAAATATTTTCGTTATTACAGACACAGACGAAAAGAATATATTTATACGCTAACTGTTGAGATGGTTTCCTGGGGTCCGGACCACCCCCGAAATTCCAACTTTTGTGTAAATGTAGCCTAATTTTTGGGACAAGTTTAGGAATTTCAATATAAAATACACAGATATTGAGTTTGGACCCCTCCCGAAATAAATTCCTGCGTACGCCACTGCACACACACGCTCATACACACACACACAAATAGGCACCTTTTGAAAATTGTCTCGTCGACAGCGTAGATATTTATAATATATAAGATACGTGGGAAAGTGCCTTTTTCGATTTAATAGTTTTAGTTGCGGGTCCGGTTGGAATGAAATGCCGTATATGATAGAGTCAAGCTTATTTTCAATCACCTATGCTATAAAAGTAAACTTTCAAAGAAAGAAAAAGTGAGAGAAAAACTTGCTGGGAATCGAACCCAGGCCTTTTCCACAGTAGGCTCACGTCGTTCCCCTACACTACTCAATTCCTTAGATTTTGGACTTCCGACGTAGTGCTCACATAGTACTGGTACGTAGCGGGCCCGCGTCTGTTGAATTATATACCTCTATAATCGGAAACACACTTAATTGTTTGCATACTTCCACAAAACATACAAACACCAAATTTTGCATACTTGTTCGTCATGGGATGTGAGTAATGGGAAAATTCCGATATCACGAAAAAGGCGACATTTTCCATGTAAATGAAGTGTCGAAATTTTTCGTCGTTTCGAAATACTGGTTTTTAGAGTAGTTCCGCACTCCATAGAAACGTCATATTTTGTCAGGCAGTGAAGCTAGGAACATAGTTTATGATAGAATAAAGAGCTTTAAAATTCGTTTTCGTTTCGCGGCGCAAATCGAAAAAATGTGAAATTTGTAATGGCTGTATGTAGGACGTTGAAATTTCGAGGTGATGTTTATTCTGATGCGTAGTTTGCGAATCCGCCCTTAAACTTGAAAAAATAGTCATGTTCGGTGCAAGAAAGTGCTAGGAATGTTATAAGGGGGCGTCTAATTCTACACAATTTGTAGATATGGTGGAATCACGAAATTGCGTTCAAGTGTGTAGATTACAAGGCATGTGAGGGGAAAAATCCGACATGTTGGGAAAGTCGCCATCTTCGATTCAAAATGGCGGCTCAAAAATTTGTAACCATGAAAATTGTAAGTTGTGCTCTTGGTAGGTAAGCCAGGTTTCGCTATGTTATTAAGGACGTAGTTCAGTTTAAGTGAAGAAACAAATCATTGGAGAAGTCGCCATCTTGAATTCAAAATTGCCATATTTTTGAATTGCCTTCATTTGGACTCTTATGTGGTATATTGAGGAGAATAAAACAAACCGAATTCAACGTAGTAAGTTGGCTCCGCGGTAAAGTGTCTGCTTTCTGAGTAGCAGGTCTGGGTTCGATTCCCCGTCAAACCCTCTTTTTTTCTTATCACGTTGCTTCGTTTTATCAAAATAGTTTCTGTTGGCATTGCGTGAACAAAATATATTCGTTATTACAGACACAGACGAAAAGAATATATTTATACGCTAACTGTTGAGATGGTCTCGAAACTAGCAGTATGTTCGTGTAAAGTTTCGAGACGATAGTGAAGTATTTAAAATCAAACATATGTAGCTATGGAAATAGACCATCACCGGTATCTCTATCGGAAGCAATGTTCGCGGGGTGGGGGGAGTGTTACCCCGAGGGCACTGCTGATAACATTCTATTTGTTATTGTATTATAAACGTATTATTTTGATCTTGCCACGGGCGCTCTGATGAGGCAGTGTCCCCCAAAAAGAGTCTGAAAGAAACAGTGGGCATCATTTTTACGATATAGTGTCCATACAAGACAACAATACATTTTGTCTCGCAACAACAGTGTCTGCTTCAAACCGGAAACGATTACAAAATATCTCTCTCCCCTTTCATGGTCCTAGGTAAGATATATGCGTATGCCATATTTGAAGTGAATACCACAAATGGAAAATATAAAATATTAATTTTAAGGAAATACACACCCACACAGGGACGTACGCCGGGGGTGGGTCCTGGGGGTCCGGACCACCCCCGAAATTCCAACTTTTGAGTAAATTTAGCCTAATTTTTGGGACAAGTTTAGCAATTTCAATATAAAATACACTGATATTGTGTTTGGCCCCTCCCGAAATAAATTCCTGCGTATGCTACTGCACGCTCATACACACACACGCTCATACACACATACAAATAGGCACCTTTTGAAAATTGTCTCGTCGGCAGCGTACATAATTTCAATATATAAGATACGTGGAAAAGTGCCCTTTCGATTTAATAGTTTTAGTTGCGGGTCCGGTTGGAATGAAATGCCGTATATAATAAAGTCAAGCTTATTTTCAATCACCTATGCTATAAAAATAAACTTTCAAAGAAAGAAAAAGTGAGAGAAAAACTTGCTGGGAATCGAACCCAGGCCTTTTCCACAGTAGGCTCACATCGTTCCCCTACACTACTCAATTCCTTAGATTTTGGACTTCCTACGTAGTGCTCACATAGTACTGGTACTTAGCGGGCCCGCGTCTGTTGAATTATATACCTCTATAATCGGAAACACACTTAATTGTTTGCATACTTCCACAAAACATACAAACACCAAATTTTGCATACTTGTTCGTCATGAGATGTGAGTAATGGAAAAATTCCGATATCACGAAAAAGGCAACATTTTCCATGTAAATGAAGTGTCGAAATTTTTCGTCGTTTCGAAATACTGGTTTTTAGAGTAGTTCCGCACTCCATAGAAACGTCATATTTTGTCAGGCAGTGAAGCTAGGAACATAGTTTATGATAGAAAAAAGAGCTTTAAAATTCGTTTTCGTTTCGCGGCGCAAATCGAAAAAATGTGAAATTTGTAATGGCTGTATGTAGGACGTCGAAATTTCGAGGTGATGTTTATTCTGATGCGTAGTTTGCGAATCCGCCCTTAAACTTGAAAAAATAGTCATGTTCGGTGCAAGAAAGTGCTAGGAATGTTATAAGGGGGCGTCTAATTCTACACAACTTGTAGATATGGTGGAATCACGAAATTGCGTTCAAGTGTGTAGATTACAGGGCATGTGAGGGAAAAAATCCGACATGTTGGAAAAGTCGCCATCTTCGATTCAAAATGGCGGCTCAAAAATTTGTAACCATGAAAATTGTAAGTTGTGCTCTTGGTAGATAAGCCAGGTTTCGCTATGTTATTAAGGACCTAGTTCAGTTTAAGTGAAGAAACAAATCATTGGAGAAGTCGCCATCTTGAATGCAAAATTGCCATATTTTTGAATTGCCTTCATTTGGACTCTTATGTGGTATATTGAGGAGAATAAAACTAACAGAATTCAACGTAGTAAGTTAGCTCCGCGGTAAAGTGTCTGCTTTCTGAGTAGCAGGTCTGGGTTCGGTTCCCCGTCAAACCCTCTTTTTTTCTTACGTTTTTTTCTTATCACGTTGCTTCGTTTTATCAAAATAGTTTCTGTTGGCATTGCGTGAACAAAATATTTTCGTTATTACAGACACAGACGAAAAGAATATATTATACGCTAACTGTTGAGATGGTCTCGAAACTAGCAGTATGTTCGTGTAAAGTTTCGAGGCGATAGTGAAGTATTTAAAATCAAACATATGTAGCTATGGAAATAGACCATCACCGGTATCTCTATCGGAAGCAATGTTCGCGGGGTGGGGGGAGTGTTACCCCGAGGGCACTGCTGATAACATTCTATTTGTTATTGTATTATAAACGTATTATTTTGATCTTGCCACGGGCGCTCTGATGAGGCAGTGTCCCCCAAAAAGAGTCTGAAAGAAACAGTGGGCATCATTTTTACGATATAGTGTCCATACAAGACAACAATACATTTTGTCTCGGAACAACAGTGTCTGCTTCAAACCGGAAACGATTACAAAATATCTCTCTCCTCTTTTATGGTCCTAGTTAAGATATATGCGTATGCCATATTTGAAGTGAATACCACAAATGGAAAATATAAAATATTAATTTTAAGGAAATACACACCCACACAGGGACGTACGCCGGGGGTGGGTCCCGGGGGTCCGGACCACCCCCGAAATTCCAACTTTTGAGTAAATTTAGCCTAATTTTTGGGACAAGTTTAGCAATTTCAATATAAAATACACTGATGTTGTGTTTGGCCCCTCCCGAAATAAATTCCTGCGTATGCTACTGCACGCTCATACACACACACGCTCATACACACATACAAATAGGCACCTTTTGAAAATTGTCTCGTCGGCAGCGTACATAATTTTAATATATAAGATACGTGGAAAAGTGCCCTTTCGATTTAATAGTTTTAGTTGCGGATCCGGTTGGAATGAAATGCCGTATATAATAAAGTCAAGCTTATTTTCAATCACCTATGCTATAAAAATAAACTTTCAAAGAAAGAAAAAGTGAGAGAAAAACTTGCTGGGAATCGAACCCAGGCCTTTTCCAGAGTAGGCTCACGTCGTTCCCCTACGCTACTCAATTCCTTAGATTTTGGACTTCCGACGTAGTGCTCACATAGTACTGGTACGTAGCGGGCCCGCGTCTGTTGAATTATTATATACCTCTATAATCGGAAACACACTTAATTGTTTGCATACTTCCACAAAACATACAAACACCAAATTTTGCATACTTGTTCGTCATGAGATGTGAGTAATGGGAAAATTCCGATATCACGAAAAAGGCGACATTTTCCATGTAAATGAAGTGTCGAAATTTTTCGTCGTTTCGAAATACTGGTTTTTAGAGTAGTTCCGCACTCCATAGAAACGTCATATTTTGTCAGGCAGTGAAGCTACGAACATAGTTTATGATAGAATAAAGAGCTTTAAAATTCGTTTTCGTTTCGCGGCGCAAATCGAAAAAATGTGAAATTTGTAATGGCTGTATGTAGGACGTTGAAATTTCGAGGTGATGTTTATTCTGATGCGTAGTTTGCGAATCCGCCCTTAAACTTGAAAAAATAGTCATGTTCGGTGCAAGAAAGTGCTAGGAATGTTATAAGGGGGCGTCTAATTCTACACAACTTGTAGATATGGTGGAATCACGAAATTGCGTTCAAGTGTGTAGATTACAAGGCATGTGAGGGGAAAAATCCGACATGTTGGGAAAGTCGCCATCTTCGATTCAAAATGGCGGCTCAAAAATTTGTAACCATGAAAATTGTAAGTTGTGCTCTTGGTAGGTAAGCCAGGTTTCGCTATGTTATTAAGGACGTAGTTCAGTTTAAGTGAAGAAACAAATCATTGGAGAAGTCGCCATCTTGAATTCAAAATTGCCATATTTTTGAATTGCCTTCATTTGGACACTTATGTGGTATATTGAGGAGAATAAAACAAACAGAATTCAACGTAGTAAGTTGGCTCCGCGGTAAAGTGTCTGCTTTCTGAGTAGCAGGTCTGGGTTCGATTCCCCGTCAAACCCTCTTTTTTTCTTATCACGTTGCTTCGTTTTATCAAAATAGTTTCTGTTGGCATTGCGTGAACAAAATATATTCGTTATTACAGACACAGACGAAAAGAATATATTTATACGCTAACTGTTGAGATGGTCTCGAAACTAGCAGTATGTTCGTGTAAAGTTTCGAGACGATAGTGAAGTATTTAAAATCAAACATATGTAGCTATGGAAATAGACCATCACCGGTATCTCTATCGGAAGCAATGTTCGCGGGGTGGGGGGAGTGTTACCCCGAGGGCACTGCTGATAACATTCTATTTGTTATTGTATTATAAACGTATTATTTTGATCTTGCCACGGGCGCTCTGATGAGGCAGTGTCCCCCAAAAAGAGTCTGAAAGAAACAGTGGGCATCATTTTTACGATATAGTGTCCATACAAGACAACAATACATTTTGTCTCGGAACAACAGTGTCTGCTTCAAACCGGAAACGATTACAAAATATCTCTCTCCCCTTTCATGGTCCTAGGTAAGATATATGCGTATGCCATATTTGAAGTGAATACCACAAATGGAAAATATAAAATATTAATTTTAAGGAAATACACACCCACACAGGGACGTACGCCGGGGGTGGGTCCTGGGGGTCCGGACCACCCCCGAAATTCCAACTTTTGAGTAAATTTAGCCTAATTTTTGGGACAAGTTTAGCAATTTCAATATAAAATACACTGATGTTGTGTTTGGCCCCTCCCGAAATAAATTCCTGCGTATGCTACTGCACGCTCATACACACACACGCTCATACATACATACAAATAGGCACCTTTTGAAAATTGTCTCGTCGGCAGCGTACATAATTTTAATATATAAGATACGTGGAAAAGTGCCCTTTCGATTTAATAGTTTTAGTTGCGGGTCCGGTTGGAATGAAATGCCGTATATAATAAAGTCAAGCTTATTTTCAATCACCTATGCTATAAAAATAAACTTTCAAAGAAAGAAAAAGTGAGAGAAAAACTTGCTGGGAATCGAACCCAGGCCTTTTCCACAGTAGGCTCACGTCGTTCCCCTACACTACTCAATTCCTTAGATTTTGGACTTCCTACGTAGTGCTCACATAGTACTGGTACGTAGCGGGCCCGCGTCTGTTGAATTATATACCTCTATAATCGGAAACACACTTAATTGTTTGCATACTTCCACAAAACATACAAACACCAAATTTTGCATACTTGTTCGTCATGAGATGTGAGTAATGGGAAAATTCCGATATCACGAAAAAGGCAACATTTTCCATGTAAATGAAGTGTCGAAATTTCTCGTCGTTTCGAAATACTGGTTTTTAGAGTAGTTCCGCACTCCATAGAAACGTCATATTTTGTCAGGCAGTGAAGCTAGGAACATAGTTTATGATAGAAAAAAGAGCTTTAAAATTCGTTTTCGTTTCGCGGCGCAAATCGAAAAAATGTGAAATTTGTAATGGCTGTATGTAGGACGTCGAAATTTCGAGGTGATGTTTATTCTGATGCGTAGTTTGCGAATCCGCCCTTAAACTTGAAAAAATAGTCATGTTCGGTGCAAGAAAGTGCTAGGAATGTTATAAGGGGGCGTCTAATTCTACACAACTTGTAGATATGGTGGAATCACGAAATTGCGTTCAAGTGTGTAGATTACAGGGCATGTGAGGGAGAAAATCCGACATGTTGGAAAAGTCGCCATCTTCGATTCAAAATGGCGGCTCAAAAATTTGTAACCATGAAAATTGTAAGTTGTGCTCTTGGTAGATAAGCCAGGTTTCGCTATGTTATTAAGGACGTAGTTCAGTTTATGTGAAGAAACAAATCATTGGAGAAGTCGCCATCTTGAATGCAAAATTGCCATATTTTTGAATTGCCTTCATTTGGACTCTTATGTGGTATATTGAGGAGAATAAAACTAACAGAATTCAACGTAGTAAGTTAGCTCCGCGGTAAAGTGTCTGCTTTCTGAGTAGCAGGTCTGGGTTCGGTTCCCCGTCAAACCCTCTTTTTTTCTTACGTTTTTTTTCTTATCACGTTGCTTCGTTTTATCAAAATAGTTTCTGTTGGCATTGCGTGAACAAAATATTTTCGTTATTACAGACACAGACGAAAAGAATATATTTATACGCTAACTGTTGAGATGGTCTCGAAACTAGCAGTATGTTCGTGTAAAGTTTCGAGGCGATAGTGAAGTATTTAAAATCAAACATATGTAGCTATGGAAATAGACCATCACCGGTATCTCTATCGGAAGCAATGTTCGCGGGGTGGGGGGAGTGTTACCCCGAGGGCACTGCTGATAACATTCTATTTGTTATTGTATTATAAACGTATTATTTTGATCTTGCCACGGGCGCTCTGATGAGGCAGTGTCCCCCAAAAAGAGTCTGAAAGAAACAGTGGGCATCATTTTTACGATATAGTGTCCATACAAGACAACAATACATTTTGTCTCGGAACAACAGTGTCTGCTTCAAACCGGAAACGATTACAAAATATCTCTCTCCCCTTTTATGGTCCTAGTTAAGATATATGCGTATGCCA
Source organism: Thermobia domestica (assembly GCF_964235325.1). NCBI lineage: Eukaryota > Metazoa > Arthropoda > Insecta > Zygentoma > Lepismatidae > Thermobia > Thermobia domestica. The sequence continues at coordinate 71,597,190 of NC_137468.1, forward strand.
TATTTGAAGTGAATACCACAAATGGAAAATATAAAATATTAATTTTAAGGAAATACACACCCACACAGGGACGTACGCCGGGGGTGGGTCCTGGGGGTCCGGACCACCCCCGAAATTCCAACTTTTGAGTAAATTTAGCCTAATTTTTGGGACAAGTTTAGCAATTTCAATATAAAATACACTGATATTGTGTTTGGCCCCTCCCGAAATAAATTCCTGCGTATGCTACTGCACGCTCATACACACACACGCTCATACACACATACAAATAGGCACCTTTTGAAAATTGTCTCGTCGGCAGCGTACATAATTTTAATATATAAGATACGTGGAAAAGTGCCCTTTCGATTTAATAGTTTTAGTTGCGGGTCCGGTTGGAATGAAATGCCGTATATAATAAAGTCAAGCTTATTTTCAATCACCTATGCTATAAAAATAAACTTTCAAAGAAAGAAAAAGTGAGAGAAAAACTTGCTGGGAATCGAACCCAGGCCTTTTCCAGAGTAGGCTCACGTCGTTCCCCTACACTACTCAATTCCTTAGATTTTGGACTTCCGACGTAGTGCTCACATAGTACTGGTACGTAGCGGGCCCGCGTCTGTTGAATTATATACCTCTATAATCGGAAACACACTTAATTGTTTGCATACTTCCACAAAACATTCAAACACCAAATTTTGCATACTTGTTCGTCATGGGATGTGAGTAATGGGAAAATTCCGATATCACGAAAAAGGCGACATTTTCCATGTAAATGAAGTGTCGAAATTTTTCGTCGTTTCGAAATACTGGTTTTTAGAGTAGTTCCGCACTCCATAGAAACGTCATATTTTGTCAGGCAGTGAAGCTAGGAACATAGTTTATGATAGAATAAAGAGCTTTAAAATTCGTTTTCGTTTCGCGGCGCAAATCGAAAAAATGTGAAATTTGTAATGGCTGTATGTAGGACGCCGAAATTTCGAGGTGATGTTTATTCTGATGCGTAGTTTGCGAATCCGCCCTTAAACTTGAAAAAATAGTCATGTTCGGTGCAAGAAAGTGCTAGGAATGTTATAAGGGGGCGTCTAATTCTACACAACTTGTAGATATGGTGGAATCACGAAATTGCGTTCAAGTGTGTAGATTACAAGGCATGTGAGGGGAAAAATCCGACATGTTGGGAAAGTCGCCATCTTCGATTCAAAATGGCGGCTCAAAAATTTGTAACCATGAAAATTGTAAGTTGTGCTCTTGGTAGGTAAGCCAGGTTTCGCTATGTTATTAAGGACGTAGTTCAGTTTAAGTGAAGAAACAAATCATTGGAGAAGTCGCCATCTTGAATTCAAAATTGCCATATTTTTGAATTGCCTTCATTTGGCCTCTTATGTGGTATATTGAGAAGAATAGAACAATCAGAATTCAACGTAGTAATTTAGCTCCGCAGTAAAGTGTCTGGTTTCTGAGTAGCAGGTCTGGGTTCGAATCCCCGCCGACCTGGTTTTATCTCTCGTTTTTTTTTCTTATCACGTTGCTTTGTTTTATCAAAATAATTTCTGTTGGCATTGCGTGAACAAAACGTTTTCTTTATTACAGACATAGACGGAAAGAATATATTTATACGCTAACTGTTGAGATGGTCTCGAAACTAGGCAGTATGTTCGTGTAAAGTTTCGAGACGATACTGAAGTATTTAAAATCAAACATATGTAGCATTGGAAATGGAGCATCACCAGTGTCTCTATCGGAAGCAATGTTCGGGGGGGGGGAGTATTACCCCGGGGGCACTGCTGATAACATTCTATTTGTTATTGTATTATATACGTATTATTTTGATCTCGCCAGGGGCGCTCTGAGGAGGCAGTGTTCCCCAAAAAGAGTCTGAAAGAAACAATGGGCATCCTTTTCACGATGTAGTGTCCATACAAGACAACAATACATTTTGTCTCGCGACAACAGTGTCTACTTCAAACCGGAAACGATTGCAAAATATCTCTCTCCCCTTTTATGTCCCTCGTTAAGATACCTGCGTATACCAAATTTGGAGTGAATACCACAAATGGAAAGTATAAAATATTAATTTTAAGAAAATACACACACATACAGAGACGTACACAGGGGGTGGTTCCTGGGGGTCCGGACCACCCCCGAAATTCCAACTTTTGTGTAAATGTAGCCTAATTTTTGGGACAAGTTTAGGAATTTCAATATGAAATACACAGATATTGAGTTTGGACCCCTCCCGAAATAAATTCCTGCGTACGCCACTGCACACACACGCTCATACACACACACAAATGGGCCCCTCTTGAAAATTGTCTCGTCGGCAGCGTACATATTTATAATATATAAGATACGTGGGAAAGTGGCTCTTTCGATTTAATAGTTTTAGTTGCGGGTCCGGTTGGAATGAAATGCCATATATGATAGAGTGAAGCTTATTTTCAATCACCTATGCTATAAAAATAAACTTTGAAAGAAAGAAAAAGTGACAGAAAAACTTGTTGGGATTCGAACGCAGGTCTCCCGCCTAGTAGGCTCATGTCGTTCCCCTACACTACTCAATTCCTTAGATTCTGGACTTCCTACCTACTGCTCACATAGTACTGGTACGTAGCGGCCCGCTTCTGTGGAATTACACCTCTAAAATCGGAATAGTAATCGTGTTATATATGTGTTCTTTTAGGATGATTAAGGAAATGATGTCTTGTTATTTGATTGTAATAAGAAATTAGAATGACAGGATTCTAGTACAATGTTCTACTAGAGTGTAGAAAGTGGTGTTGTTTAAGTTGCTACAAACAAATTTTTTAAAAGCCTCCAATAATTCTCATATTCTAAATTACCTAGTAAATAAACGTCTTCATTGAAAATATAAGAGTAAAGATACAGGAAGACTGTATGTAATTGTCCAGTATAAATAAACATTTCAAGAAGGCTGGCTGCCCAATAATTACTTGTGTACCAAAGGACAGCATTATAATACAGTGTACTACGTTACTGTGCAAAAACTGGTGTTCAATCAAATGTTATGAACTAATGTTTAAAAAGCCTTAAGAAAATTCATATTTGTAAATTACGAACAAATTTATTCTTCATAAAAATACAAGACGAGAGATACAGGTAGACTGCCAGAAATTGTCCAGTAAGTATGAAATATTTCAAAAAGTCTTGCTGCAGGTAATATGTACTACTATGCCGAAGGATTCCATTATAAGGGACTTTTCTATATTACAGTGCAAAAGTAGTGTTCTCTCAAATGTTACAAACAAATGTTTAAGAAGCCTCCAACAATAATCATATTTGTAAATCACCTACAAATTGTAGTCTTAATTGAAAATACAAGAATAAATATACAGGGAGACTTTAAGAATTTGAGCAGTATATATGAAACTTTTCAAGAAATCTTGCTGAGGTAATATGTACAACTATGCCCAAGGTTTCCATTATAATCCACTGTACTACATTATAGTACAAAAGTAGTTTTCACTCAAATGCTATGAAAAGAATGTAAACAATCTCCAACAATATTCATATTTGTAAATTATCTAGTAAATTGTAGTCTTCATTGTAAATACAAGAATAAATGTGCAGGAAGACTGAAATATTTCCCCACCCTTATATCACAGATATGAATTACTTTTCCTGCAGGTAATATGTACAATTAACTACAATGATACTATTATAATACATTGTACTAAATTACACTGCAAAACATAATATTAAAAAATGTTACGAATAAATATTTGAAAGGTTGCAAAAATTACATTTGTAAACAGTGAGTGTTTTCGCAAAATGCAAGGTTTAATAGGTAGGCTATTGGAAGACAGTGTTCGCTGTTTATGTTTGAGAAAATAAATTCTGTTATTGTCTCTAACATGTATAGGTGTGCGCAAAGTGTACATAATAAGCCACGCACATGATTGCCAGAGTAGAAGTAGTAATAGAGTTATTTCTAATAAATTGTGGGCTTGTTTTTCAAAGTTACATGGAAGGAATAATACCGGTTGAATTGAAGTATGTATTGGTAAACGGTGTCTACTGTAAAGGGAAGTGAATTCCTAAAGGACTAGTTTTCTAGAAGATGACACCTCATGGCAAAGGCCTGACCGGGGGTCTGGGGGCGGAGCCCCCAGCGAGCTTTAGCGAGTTACACCTCTAAAATCGGAATTGTAATCGTGTTATATATGTGTTTTTTAGGATGATTAAGGAAATGGTTTCTTGTTATTTGATTGTAATAAGAAATTAGAAGGAAACGATTCTAATAGAATGTTCTACTAAAGTGTAGAAAGTGGTGTTGTTTAAGTTGCTATAAACAAATTTTTTAAAAGCCTCCAATAATATTCATATTCTAAATTACCTAGTAAATAATCGTCTTCATTGAAAATATAAGAGTAAAAATACTGGAAGACTGTATGTAATTGTCCAGTATAAATAATCGTTTCAACAAGTCCTGCTGCCCAATAATTACTTTTGAACCAAAGGACAGCATTGTAATAAGATGTACTACGTTACTTTGCAAAAACTGGTGTTCAATCAAATGTTATGAACTAATGTTTAAAAAGCCTTAACAAAATTTATATTTGTAAATTAGGAACAAATTTAGTCTTCATAAAAATACATGACGAGAGATACAGGTAGACTGCAAGAAATTGTCCCGTAAATATGAAATATTTCAAAAAGTCTTGCTGCAGGTAATATGTACTACTATGCCGAAGGGTTCCATTATAAGGGACTTTTCTATATTACAGTGCAAAAGCAATGTTCTCTCAAATGTTAGCAACAAATGTTTAAAAAGCCTCCAACGATAATCATATTTGTAAATCACCTACAAATTGTATCTTCATTGAAAATACATGAATAAATATACAGGGAGACTGCAGGAATTTGTGCAGTATATATGAAACTTTTCAAGAAATCTTGCTGAGGTAATATGTACAACTATGCCCAAGGTTTCCATTATAATCCACTGTACTACATTATAGTACAAAAGTAGTGTTCACTCAAATGCTATGAAAAAAATTTAAACAATCTCCAACAATATTCATATTTGTAAATTATCTAGTAAATTGTAGTCTTTATTGTAAATAGAAGACTAAATGTGCAGGAAGACTGAAATATTTTCCCACCCTTATATCACAGATATGAATTACTTTTCCTGCAGGTAATATGTACAATTAACTACAAGGACACTATTATAATACATTGTACTAAATTACACTGCAAAACATAATATTAAAAAATGTTACGAATAAATATTTGAAAGGTTGCAAAAATCACATTTGTAAACAGTGAGTGTTTTCGCAAAATGCAAGGTTTAATAGGTAGGCTATTGGAAGACAGTGTCCGCTGTTTATGTTTGAGAAAATAAATTCTGTTATTGTCTCTAACATGTATAGGTGTGCGCAAAGTGTACATAATAAGCCATGCACATGATTGCCAGAGTAGTAGTAGTAATAGAGTTCTTTCTAATAAATTGTGTGTTTGCTTTTCAAAGTTACATGGAAGGAATAATACCGGTTGAATTGAAGTATGTGTTGGTAACAGGTGTCTGCTGTAAAGGGAAGTGAATTCCTGAAGGAATAGTTTTCTAGAACATGACACCTCACGGCAAAGGCCTGACCGGGGGCCTGGGGGCGGAGCCCCCAGCGAGCTTCAGCGAGTTACACCTCTAAAATCGGAATTGTAATCGTGTTATATATGTGTTTTTTAGGATGATTAAGGAAATGGTTTCTTGTTATTTGATTGTAATAAGAAATTAGAAGGAAACGATTCTAATAGAATGTTCTACTAAAGTGTAGAAAGTGGTGTTGTTTAAGTTGCTATAAACAAATTTTTTAAAAGCCTCCAATAATATTCATATTCTAAATTACCTAGTAAATAATCGTCTTCATTGAAAATATAAGAGTAAAAATACTGGAAGACTGTATGTAATTGTCCAGTATAAATAATCGTTTCAACAAGTCCTGCTGCCCAATAATTACTTTTGAACCAAAGGACAGCATTGTAATAAGATGTACTACGTTACTTTGCAAAAACTGGTGTTCAATCAAATGTTATGAACTAATGTTTAAAAAGCCTTAACAAAATTTATATTTGTAAATTAGGAACAAATTTAGTCTTCATAAAAATACATGACGAGAGATACAGGTAGACTGCAAGAAATTGTCCCGTAAATATGAAATATTTCAAAAAGTCTTGCTGCAGGTAATATGTACTACTATGCCGAAGGGTTCCATTATAAGGGACTTTTCTATATTACAGTGCAAAAGCAATGTTCTCTCAAATGTTAGCAACAAATGTTTAAAAAGCCTCCAACGATAATCATATTTGTAAATCACCTACAAATTGTATCTTCATTGAAAATACATGAATAAATATACAGGGAGACTGCAGGAATTTGTGCAGTATATATGAAACTTTTCAAGAAATCTTGCTGAGGTAATATGTACAACTATGCCCAAGGTTTCCATTATAATCCACTGTACTACATTATAGTACAAAAGTAGTGTTCACTCAAATGCTATGAAAAAAATTTAAACAATCTCCAACAATATTCATATTTGTAAATTATCTAGTAAATTGTAGTCTTTATTGTAAATAGAAGACTAAATGTGCAGGAAGACTGAAATATTTTCCCACCCTTATATCACAGATATGAATTACTTTTCCTGCAGGTAATATGTACAATTAACTACAAGGACACTATTATAATACATTGTACTAAATTACACTGCAAAACATAATATTAAAAAATGTTACGAATAAATATTTGAAAGGTTGCAAAAATCACATTTGTAAACAGTGAGTGTTTTCGCAAAATGCAAGGTTTAATAGGTAGGCTATTGGAAGACAGTGTCCGCTGTTTATGTTTGAGAAAATAAATTCTGTTATTGTCTCTAACATGTATAGGTGTGCGCAAAGTGTACATAATAAGCCATGCACATGATTGCCAGAGTAGTAGTAGTAATAGAGTTCTTTCTAATAAATTGTGTGTTTGCTTTTCAAAGTTACATGGAAGGAATAATACCGGTTGAATTGAAGTATGTGTTGGTAACAGGTGTCTGCTGTAAAGGGAAGTGAATTCCTGAAGGAATAGTTTTCTAGAACATGACACCTCACGGCAAAGGCCTGACCGGGGGCCTGGGGGCGGAGCCCCCAGCGAGCTTCAGCGAGTAAGTAATACTAAAGTCGAAATGACATTTTGTTGAAGTTTATTTCTATGAACAATATAGCTCTTTAGTGGTAACTTTTTTTTATTTTTCTTTATATTTTATTATCTCCAAAGCATTTTAATTTCAATGAACATAATGTTTCTTCTTGAAGATTTGGGTCACATAATTCACGAATCGTTATATTACGTGTGTTCTCATGTTTCCAAACTGTATGTAGCCATAGATTCGATTTTCAGAGGTGGTATACATTTTTTTCAGTTTCTTAGTGCTGTTAGTCAATTCAATAGTTTCTTGAAACAGAACAAAATTGTTTATATAAATACAGGGTGTTTCAAAACAACATCGACAACGTTTCGGAAGTCATTCCTCACATCAAGATAAGACAAAAAGTATACACGAACCTGGGTGCACAAATGCTTCCTTTCGGAGTTATAGGCTACCGGAAACATGAAAAAAATGAACTTTAAAGATCCATAGGTGCAAAACTATGGGACCTATCGTAGTCAGGTTAAGACTTTACTTAGAAACTAGTATGTGCCCTTTCGAAATATCCATGTTTCAGAATCCTGTGGTACTTTCGTAACAATTTTTATAGAGGTAGTTGGTGACTACTTCAAATTATCTGCCTGTAGCCAAACTGCCTCTAGAAAAATTGTTTTGTGAGTACCTTAGGATTTTGAAACATGTACTTTAGGATAGCGCGTATATTAGTTCCTAAGTTAAGTCTTGAGCCGACTACGGTAGTTTTGGAGTTATGGACCTTTAAATTTCATTTTCTCATGTTTTCGGCAGCCTATAACTTCGAATGGAAGCATTTGTGCACCCAGGTTGGTCTATACTTTTCGTCTTATCTTGGTGTCAGGAATCACCTCCCAATCGTTGTCTGTATTGTTTTGAAACACCTTGTATAAAATGTTACAGATAAAACACGCTGTGCATATAAGTAACAAATGGTTGAATCTAGAAGAGTGAAACAAAAAGTAAGATTCTAAATCTCGTAATTAACATCGGACACAATGATCTATTTTACCCACAATGTCCCTGAACGCTGAGCCTCAAAGAATCACTCGGTAATATTCAAAAGCCACACATGCATTTTTTTTACCATACTGAAAATACCGTTAAAAAGTAGTAAACATTCTTTATTGGTATATTGTGTTTGGGTCACTGTTTCGGAATTTTACAACCATTTAATTGTAAGCTGTTGCATATTCAGATACAAATTACATTTTTTATGTTACTAGCAGATAGTAATTAAAGGGTGAAACAAAAATGGAGATAGGAAAATGTCATATACCGCATTTTATGAGGCGCTCTGCTTAGCCCGCAGAGCATCTATTGTGGGGCCCCAATGGAATCCTCAAAAACTTTTAATAGGAAGGTATACTTTTACAGATCATAGAAAACATACTAAAAATGACTATTTCAATAGGAAGATGGTATTGTTGTGTAATGCACCATTTAGGATACGGCCACATTTAAATTGTAAGTTTTAACTGAATGTACACGAAATAATAGGTAATTCATAGTGGTGCCCCCCCAAAAATTTATTTTCTTACAAAAAATTGTTCGCTTTTTTCATGTTTTATAAGTGTTGTAAAACAAATACATATCTTGAGTTATCTTTGGGTCCTATAACAGGGAACTTCGCGGAGCAAACTGGTCATTTCATTCATTATGCCATACGACATATTCATTCCACTCTTTGCTTGATCTTTTTTAATAGTTTCTGATCTAACAAAATATCAGAGTATTATCTGGTACATCAGACATTTAATAATAATAATAATAATAATAATAATAATAATAATAATAATAATAATAATAATAATAATAATAATAATAATAATAATAATAATAATAATAATGTTTGAAATATGTTTATTGGAAGCAAACAGCATTACAAACACAAGTGCGCCAAAGGAAAAAAAGTATTTTTACAAGCATAGGGCGCATGCAAATAGAATTAACAACATACAACTGATGATAGGTGAAATGGATAAAATATTAATTCAGAAAAAAAATAGCATAAACACATGAAGTATCTGTTACAAACTGGGAAATACAAAAATAACAATAGTAAAAAAAAAATTAGCAAAATTAACATGCATATAGAGAAGGTATGCCATATAGAATAAGTATACAGTATAAAATACAAAAATAGATTATTTACCGTGTAGTTGAAACAGTTTACAAAATATTGAAAGAAAAAAGTTGAGAAAGACACTATATAGCTGCTATTACAGGTTGTGAACAAATATTTCTGAGTTTAACACATCAAGTAAAATACACTGATTCATAAGGCTAGTAATAATAATGACGAAAATCAAATGAGTATACAAAAAAAAAAAAAAAAAAGATTAGATATGACAAATAAAAAAAATCAAAACCAAGGTAAAAAAATGTGCAGTATCCATAGAAGAAGGGAAAAGATCATAGAAAAATAAAAGACGAGAGAATAAAAAAAATTACAAAACATAAAAGGATCTTTCAAATGGCACTTACAAGTCGACTAATAATAATATATAAAAGTTTATTCGGCAGCAAACAGCATACAATCACAAGTGCTCCAAAAGAAAGAAAAAAAAGCGCATGCAATATTAATACATCATAAGATTATACATAGGGTTATACATTGTAATATAGAGATACAGATGAAGCACAAATATTAGAAAAACAAAACAAAGAATAACAATATATAAATAAAAAAGCAGATAATTACTGTATATGAAAATGAAGGTTATAATATAAAAGGACCAGGCCCGTAGCCAGGGAGGGGTTAGAGCGGGCAATGCCAGCTCTAAAATATTTTTTGCCCGCTCTAAATTTTTTTTCCGCTCTAAAAAGGACGTTGTGCAGAAGTTTCAAATTGTTTCAGGAAATCCCAAATAGGAAAATCTTGTGATTTTATTTACTAAATAAAATGGAACTTAGCGCGCATTTACTACTACTAACAAATGAAATTGAACGTGGCGTATATTTCTACGAAAAACAACAGTTATTCTTATTGCTAGATATACTCAATAATCTCCCATGTATTACTTTTCCTCATTCCAAGAGTTTGAAGAATCACAACCGCGACGAGCATTTAAGACGTTTGACAAGATGCAATTCCAAAGAATACTCATATGAAAATTGACCCGAAAACAGGCTATGTTACATGAATGTGAGGGTCGGGCTTGTGCATGTGTGACGTTGTAGGTAAAAAAACATTTGTTTTGCCGACTTGACAGTACATGTCCCACGTGTGCCTATAATTAACGTGTAAAACATGCAACATGTCCATGTTCCTTACAGTGCAAGGAAAACGCATGTCTCATACACGAAACTGGTACCAAAACTGTGATGTCTGGAGAAAACGTACATGCACCTCTAGAATAGTCAGATACAAAAAAAAAAAAAAAAAAAAAAAAAAAATCAGTGGGGAATTCGGAAGTTTTGTTTATTGTAAAAGCGACAACAATGCTATTTTTCACGAGATTTGAGTCTTTGCGGGGAGCACCCACGAAAATAAATCAACGATTGTAAAATGTTTCTAAATAGCAGTTTGCATCGGCTCATTTTGTGTTTTCTGAGTGGCCCCGAACCATTTGTTTCACGATTTGTTTACAAATATACGGAGTGAAGAGAACGTTAATTCCTTATATGCACTCAAAGAAAAAAAAATCAAGACGGCAGCAGAACACCGAACCTATTATTTTAAAAAGATTTTGTCACACACAGTGGCGTAGGGAAGGGGGGGGGCGGAGGGCCCCCCCCCAAAGAGGTCCGACAATGTACTTTCGTACTTTGATGTTTGTAATTTTTTATATATTTTTATGTTTATATATTTTTTGTTTGTAATTTTTCTATATGTACCTATAACAGCACTTGCCCCCCCCCCCAAACACACATCCTGGCTACGCTACTGGCTCACACACCATTATAATTGTGCGCAATAATAAGTAGCGGAGTGCTTAGCTAATTTTCAGAAGGAAACAAAAACAGTAGAAAATGAACTACAGGCAAATGTACCTCGCCAGACGTTTCCAATTACTCTACTGACTATTATTATAACGCCATAAATACGAAGCAGGCATTCATCAAGTCATTTTTTGGTGCAAAAGTTATCGAAAATGAAACTAATTCAGAAGCAGGGTCATCTGTATCAACATGTGTAGAAGGTCAAGAAGAAACTAAACGTCAAACATCTGATTTCCACCATGTATCAGACCTTGGCGATACAAAACCCGCTCAGCCCCGGGGGGCGCGGTGGCACAGTGGTAGAGCGTTCACAGATTGGTCGAAAGGTTGTTCAGAGGTTGTTCAGAGACACCTTCATTACACAGATTGGTCGAAAATCATTAATAGACTTTCCATTGGTTTTAGGTATGGATGTTATAGAAACTATTTTCAATACATCAGGATAATTACAAGTGGATAAACTCCAATTAAGCAAAGAAGACAATATTGGTGCAATTATTTCACCTATTCCCTTAATAATGAAAGCCGGAATACCACCTATCCCACTTGACGATTTAATCTTTAAAGTTAAAATACATATTGATACATACAGATAGCTTAAAATACATATTGAGTAGTAATTTCTGGGGGTTTACCTTGACCAAATTCTACAGATGAAAATTGATTTTTAGTAGCACTGACCGAGAAGGTCTGAAAGACTGATGAAAAATAGTTAGCAAACTTTTCAACCAACATACTAGTAGTAGGCCCCGGCGTATGTCCAGCCGAGTCAGCAAAAATTTTTGTGACGTCATAGGTCAAAGGTCAATGACCTTGGCCCGGGGTCAATGACCTAGGGGTACCTAGGGCCACCCCCTCTAAATTTTGGCAGGGGTACCTTGGCCCACCCCCTAAATTTTGGCAGGGGTACATAGGACCACCCCCCTTAAATTTTGGAAATTGCCAAATCTAAAAATTGGGTATGGTAGCCTAGGACCATAGTATGTACCTCTATCAGTATTGGGTGTCTATGTCGTTCCCTTTCATGGGTAAAAAATTGCCAAAAATTGAAATTTCGGGGGTTTTTGACCTAATTTATCCCCTTGGATGAGGTATTATTACCTTATATAGTTATATGGGCGTATACAAGGGTCCATTCCCTTTCATAAGACATGGGTATATTTGTGCACCCCTTGAGAAATTTGGGAGGGGTACCTTGGCCCACCCCTTCAATTTTGGAAATTGCCCAATTTCAACATTTGGTATTATAGTACAGGACCCTAATATGTATTATGATAAATTTGGATGGTCCACCTCGTTTCCTTTTAGGGGTACCAAATTGCCAAAATATAAACGTAAGCAATACGTTGTACCACGTGTTTGGTTTTTGGCTCAATTTATCCCCTTTGATGAGATGTTATTACCTTATATGGTTATATGGTCATGTATAGGGGTCCATTACCTTTCATAAGACATGGGTATATTAATGCACCCCGGGAGGGGTACCATGGCCCACCCCTTAAATTTTGGAAATTGCCCAATTTCAACATTGGGTATTATAGTATTGGACCCTAACATGTATTATGATAAATTTGGGTGGTCCACCTCGTTCCCTTTTAGGGGTACAAAATTGCCAAATTTTAGTACAACCACATGTTTGGTTTTTTGGCTCATTTTATTCCCTTGGATGAGGTCCTATTACCTTATATGGTTATATGGTCATGTATAGGGGTCCATTATCTATTATAAGACATGGGTACATTGGTGCACCCCGGGAGGGGTACCTTGGCCCACCCCTTAAATTTTGGAAATTGCCCAATTTCAACATTTGGTATTATAGTACAGGACCTCAATATGTATCCTGATAAATTTGGATGGTCCACATCGTTCCCTTTTAGGGGTACAAAAATTGCCAAAATATAAACGTTGTACCACGTGTTTGTTTTTTGGTCCATTTTATCCCCTTTGACGAGATTCTATGATTACAGGGGTTCATTTCTTATCATAAGACATGGGCACCCTTCTTAAATTTTGGCAATGGGGGTCCACTGAAATTGTCCAATTGAAGCATAGTACAGGACCTCAATATGTTTCGGTGGTCCTATTACCAAATTTGTTTAGTACAACCATGTGTTCGGTTACTGACTCAATTAAGGTTATAAGGTATGGATGGGTATCCCCTTTCAATTTGGTAGGACCCTTCGGGTGTAGTACAGTCACGTGATCAATGATTTGATTTTGATGCGCGACGAGGTCCCTGGTCAATGTTCTCTAGGAATTAGGTGGAAACTTTGCACAGGGTTCTCGTCTTATATCGCACAGTTCTTTAGGAGAATCTGATAACGTTGTATATGGAATGGACAATAAAAACACATAAATAAGCATAAATTGTATTTTATTCATTTTTCTGGTTTCTTCTTTTTCTTTCTTATTGACAATGTTTGTATATTGAACTGGGTTTCTTCATTAGACTGCCTCCTCTTCTTGATTGCGATGATTTGTTTCCATGTTTTGCAGCATAGCACCCGTTTGCAAAGCTTCGTATTGTGAATTCTGTAAAAAAGAACGAGGAAAAAGATGATTAGTATAGAAATAGATGATAATAAAACAAATACACTTACAATGATAAATATGATAAAATTACCTGGAAGGTATATTGCAACAGTCTACGATCATTAACCGTGGGTACTGTTGTGAACAAATATTGAATTTCACGCAGAGATTTTCCTTGGGCTTTACAGCACAAATAAAAATAAGCATAATAGCCACATACGGATGAACCAAGACTTTGCATTTGGCTATTATTATATTTATAGTATATACAATGAAGTTTTAAGAATGCAACATGTTGTGGTACATAAGGAGGAAGGCCATAGCTGTCAAAATATTCTCCAACACCGCGATGATCAATATAAATTGTAATCCAATGACTTCCTAGTTTTGTAGATGGATCTGTATTTACAATCATTGCCAGAGGAAGAGAAATCCGTGAGGGCAACTCATCGCTTGCAAATACCCCGGTAAAATGATTTCTGAATAATGGACTACCGTGTAAAGCACTAGCTAATTGTAATGTATTCAACATCGTGAATGGAAATGATACATAACGTATACGTACCTTGTAATTTAAAAGTCCAGGATAATGTTGCGCTGGTGGTCTATCTCTAGGAGTGAGGAAAACTCTCCATACACAATACAGTTTGCAGGTGCTGCTAATTTCTCTTGGAAATGAACTTCCAATCGGATGGCTCCATGTCGTTGTAAATTCCAATAGTGACAATCTCCAGCAGAAGAATCGGGAGTTAGGTCAAATACAAACAGTGTATATCCATTCTTGTAGTCGGCTCTTGAAATTGTATTTCCAGTATTGGTAAAATGTATGCCAGAGCCTGAGAACAATGTGTGGTACGATGAAATGTAGAGATTTTCTTCAAAGTTGGGTTGCAACGGTTTTGAAGGTACAGCTTTTCCATCCACGTACAATGTAAAGAAATTAATGTTTAGATGTTGAAATTCAAATGGATTGGTGGTAATAGTTCCACTGGATGCTTCATTCGATGTAAATCCTACAATAATACGATTTGGCAATGTTCCCATAAACAGGTTATCAATAGTTTTGGATTGTATATCCTTCGGGATGGTAAATGATTTCATTTGAACCCTTGTCAGAGGATACTTTGCCGGTGTAGATTGTAAAATTTTATTGTGTGCCAATTTGACACTAGGGCTGATGCTGACTTTTTTCACCTGCAACGATGCATCTAGAATATTGATTTTTGCATTGACACCACTTTCACCGGCCATGAGACAAAAGTTTGGCTTTGCAGGAATAAGTTTCACACGTAATTCCACTCCATGAATTAAAAATTTATCTTGATTAAAAATGTCACAATGAAGATGTCCAATCATATCGAATTTCATACTTTGTTTTGTCAGTTCATAGCGTTGTTGAAATCCTTTGTTCTCACTTGTGGTTGCGTTCATATGACCAGCCGTATCTTGAAACCACATTGCTGTTTGTAAATGTGTATTTTTAGCTCCATCACTATAATTGAGTAGTTTTTCCATGTACGAACGATATGGATGATTATGTGACGGAAATGAAATCAGTTTATTGTTCAAGTAGATTTGTACTTCACTAAACATAGCATTTAGAAAATCATTGACAGGTGCAATTGCTTTATCCGTATTGATGAAGGAGGAACCATCTGGTTTCACAATTTGTGCTTGGATGTATAATAAGGTTTGTGGCAAATCAATATATTCATCACTGCTACCACTCACTACAAATTCTATTGGTGAATTTTCAGCTATTGAACTAATTGGTTTGTAGCCTATAATACGATTGTCCAGAACACTGGTTTGCGTGGGCAACGTTGAAAAAATGTCCAATTCACTTTTTACACATTCACAGGATTGATGATGTAAGAAAGCCATCGTTGAATTAATCAAAAATATCTGGTGACGATGCCAATGATTTCTTCTTCTTCTTATGTGATAATTTACGTCTCTTTGTAGGATTGATGGTGTTGTTGATCGTTGGAAGGTCAACCTCAAACTGAGAGCAGTCATCCCATTTTCGTTTATGATATCCACTTCCCAGCATAGTTTTCAACTTGTTTTTAGCTTTTTCTTGTAAATTTGATTTTGCCTCTTGCATACGTTGATGAAACGATTCTTCCAGCGGTTGATTCGAGATCACAACATCATTAATCATATTGGCACCTGATTTTAATAATTCTTTTCCCACAGTTTTAGCGCCTTGCTTCACAAGTGGTAA
The DNA here is from genome assembly GCF_964235325.1 of Thermobia domestica. Lineage (NCBI taxonomy): Eukaryota > Metazoa > Arthropoda > Insecta > Zygentoma > Lepismatidae > Thermobia > Thermobia domestica. The sequence continues at coordinate 71,613,063 of NC_137468.1, forward strand.
CACTGAACGAAATAAGCCACCAAGGAAACTTCCAATGCCATGTCCTGCTTGATAGGGACTTCCCACATAGACGTTGCCGATACCAGACAACGCTTGTTTTTGGTAGTATTGCAAATACGGATCAGTCATGACGACGACGACGGAAATGTAGTTTTGTACACACCGTTCCAAAGGTGAATGGCATCCGATGACCTGTGCTATCCCTTATATCGATTTGTATTTGCTCAAAATTCATTTTTTCCACCGGAACATAATGTGCAGGATTAAAGATTTGTACTGCATGACTTCCAAAAGTATGATTCACAGGATCCATGTTGACAATTCGTAGCAAGGGTACCATTGTATCTCCAACAATGACAGATTCAATAATGTCACAATAGACGTACATTTGTGATGGTAAGCCTAATCGTACATCTGGTGTATATTGTCCCTTTTCCATATCTTTTAAATCACTTTTCGGGTCAAATCCAAGCATTAAACTAACACTTGGTGACAATTGTACAGAAGTATGGATTTCCTTTTTGGGATGTCTTATGAGGCATATATTATTAGTTGCGTCATGAGATATAAATAAATTGGTTTCTTTATGATGTATATTAATTGCATGAATAAGATCCCGTATATTGTTATACTAGCGTACAGGGATCGTTACAACCTTCCACGGTTCCTGATCATTACTACTTGATGATTTGTAATATATTTTATTGTTTTTACTGTTAATGTTCAGCAAAGAATGTGGATAATGAATCTCTACAATTGCCACATCCCATTTCTGGCGAAACTCTACACGTCGTTGTAATTTCGTAATATATGAAGTCAATGTATTTTCTGGAAAATAATCCATGGAACTATTACTGGGAAGTGTAACGTAAAAATCTTGATCAGGTTCCATTCTTCTTCTTCTTCTTCAATGAAGTTGCAGGGATCCACGAATTGAATGAGGAAGGATATCCTTTCCACTGGACGAGATACTCCTTTCTGCGACCTTTTGTTCTTGTACGTAATATTTTATCGATGAGGAACGTCGAAGGGAGCGGTACTGGTTGTAATTCTTCTCTGTAGAAAACACCATCGATAAGTTGATGATTTAAATCCTCTAGTCGATACACTGGTGGGTTTCTTGGTACAATGGCTTTTACTCTGAATATTTCCCAAGTCCAGTTCTCGAGGTAACCCTTGTCAAAGATACGTTTTGTTTTACTTATACGAACAGTATCACCAACAGATAAATCCGTATCTTGTTTTGAACGTTGTAGCTTTTTGTCGTATAAGTTATGCCACACCTCCAGTAAATTGTCCTGAGAAACGTTTGCAGGTGCCATTTTAATACTGGAATGCCGACTTTCATTGTATGCTTTTACAAGTAAAGGCAATACTTTGATGTAATTGTATATTTGATATTTGGTAAAGTATTTCCACATACGATGTTTCAATGTCTGATTAAATCTTTCTGCGATGCTGGCTTTAATATCTGGATCCTTTGTTGTAACATGTTGCACGTTGTGTTTCCTGAAAAACTTTTGTACTGTCTTGTTGGTAAATTCAGTTCCTTGATCACTACGTAGCACAATTGGTTTCCTCTCCTGGAAAATCATTTCAAATGCATTCACTATATCCTCGGCACTTTTTGATTTTAGTGGTACAGCCCATCCGTACCGACTAAACACATCAATCACTGTAAGAATATAGCGGTAATTATCATTATAGTTTTGAAGTGATTGTAAATCATTTAAATCACATTCCCATTGATCATCAATATTGTTGACAAGATAAAAATCTCTACGGAAACGACGACGTACAGGACGATGTAACGTGTAGGTAGGTTGTTTGTTTAACCAAAGTTTTATTTTGGCTAGAGGTATAGATTTTCCTGTGGCTTGCCATATTTTCTTTGCAGTAGAAAACGATGCAGGATGTGCTGGATTGTAATAAATGGATTTCAACTTTTTGTTCATGGTTTGTACGTTGACCATTGTGGAATGATACGTTTTCTTTTTGGACGGACTTCTAAAACATCATCATCGTCTTCTTCTTCTTCTTCTTCTCCGGAAGAAAATAATTCAGGTGTCGGTTTTGGTGGTGCAGATCCTTCAGATGCTGATGTACTATTATGCTTGACAATATAGTTTAATCTCCGTGGATTACCAATCAATTCTTGAGGTGTGTTTGACGATGCAAGGTAGTTGCAAAACAATTCCCAGCCTTGAGGATTAGAATGTTTCCTCGGTCGAGTCACATCGCACATTAAATCTACAATATTGGATCCTTGTAGTTTATTATCGTTGATGTACACTGTTCCTTTATGATCCCACGTAATTGCGTCATCTTGTTTTAAACGACGGAATAGTAGTTCGGCTTTCTTACGATACATTTGTGGTATTGCGGCTAAAATTTCTTGTTTCGTGCTATCGTCAACATTCGGGACGTCACCATCAGGTTTCATTGATGTAATTGTAAGTGGTATTGGTTCTTCTTGTTTACGTATCACATGAAGATATTTCTGTAATATTCTATTGTACTGATTCCATTTTTCTTCATCACTTGGATACGATGTATTCAATATGGATTGCATTTCACGATCGAGATTAGATTCTCGATTTTCACTTGCACGGGATGATGATGCATGCATTCGTTGAAGCATTTCTGGTGGCACTAAAACCATCTTCTTGCTATGTTCCATGATGTTTATTGTTTAAACAAAATACTGGATAACACACTTCCTACAATAGGTGCAAGTAATGCAGGTAAGAATCCTCCTTGTTGTACGGCTAAATGTTTCTTCTTTTTATCCAATGATTTTGTATTGTCTACAAGATAGCGGAGCGTGTTCTTGTAACGCTTTAATCTTGACTTCTGCGCACTTGTCAGTGGAACATTGCCTTTTAAGACATTATAACAACATTCACAAATACTATGAATTAATGAAGCGTCTGCATTGGCAATAATAGCTTTACGCAATCTTGGTTTAGCTTTGTGCAGAGCACGTAGCAGATCAGCGTGTTTCACTGTAGGAGACATCGTGACAGACTAAGTCATTCTTTTCACATGCACAATAATTTAAACATGTTTTGTTGGTACGTAAACATAATGATGCAAATCGTCGGGAAAAATATTTGTACGAAATCGCATTTCATCGGGTGTATCTTGTTTAAGATCCATCAGTAAATAACCATGTGGATTTCTTGTTGCGTCTGCATAACTTTCTTGTAGAAACAGTGGATGCTCAGGCATGATTTGATAACTCATATGCTTGATTTGTGACTTGTCACGTGGATTTTTAAACAACACCAAATACGAACAATTTAAACTCATATTTCTATTTGCTTTACTTTGATGAAATACATTTTGTGTTATAAAAATCACACTAATATTTCGATGATGTGATCCTTTTGTGAACATATCAACAATATCACTATTCACTTCTCGCATATGGTCATCAATAATAATCAAATGTGGTCCATCGTGAGGCTGAAAATCTTTCATTCGTGGAAGTCCTTCGTGAAATTCTACTGGAACTGGCATTGTTGCATACACGTCTTGCCATTCTGCATAATACCAATATATCTTACGAAATTTTGCATTGATCATGGTTGGGAGATGTGACAGTAATCGCTTCACAAAATACGTTTTTCCACACCCACTAGGCCCTGCGAGAATACAGGTAAATGGATGTTTCCACTGTGTATCCATGATGAACACTAACACCTTGTTTCAAAAATGATGCGTATTTAAAGCGAGTACAACAATTCTTACACTCACTGGTGTGAAAAGGAAAGAAACAGTTCATCTGTTTATCGAATAGTTGAAAACCGTTTATTTGTTAATCGAATAGTTGAAAACCGTTTATTTGTTAATCGAATAGTTAAAAACCGGATAAAGTTTAACGGTTAACCGTGAAAGCTGATCACTGTTTGATTTAAATTCTATTTGAAAATTTTTCGTTTGAAATTTGTTTTGTAATTTTTGTTTCAAAAATTTTGTTTAAATTTTTTTGTTTCAAAATTTTTGTTTCAAATTTTGTTTAAAAATTTTTTCGTTTGAAATTTTTGTTTTGAAATTTTTGTTTTCAAAATTTTGTTTGAAATTTTTTTTCGTTTGAAAATTTTTAATTTTTTTTTGTTGCAAAATTTTTTGTTTAAATTTTTTTTGTTCGAAATTTTTGTTTTGAAATTTTTCGTTTCCAATTTTTTTTGTTTAAAATTTTTTTGTTTCAAACTAAAAACTTTTTGTTTGAAATTTAAGTTTAAAAAATGTTCGAATTTTTGTTTAAAATTTTTTGTTTGAACATTTTTGTTTCGAAATTTTTTCGTTTCAATTTTTGTTTTCTTTTTTTTTAGTTTGAAAAGTTGAAAAAAAAGTTTTAAATGCCAAGAATCTTTCCTAGAGAACATTGACCAGGGACCTCGTCGCGCATTAAAACCAAATCATCGATCACGTGACTGTACTACACCCGAAGGGTCCTACCAAATTGAAAGGGGATACCCATCCATACCTTATAACCTTAATTGAGTCAGTAACCGAACACATGGTTGTACTAAACAAATTTGGTAATAGGACCACCGAAACATATTGAGGTCCTGTACTATGCTTCAATTGGACAATTTCAGTGGACCCCCATTGCCAAAATTTAAGAAGGGTGCCCATGTCTTATGATAAGAAATGAACCCCTGTAATCATAGAATCTCATCAAAGGGGATAAAATGAACCAAAAAACAAACACGTGGTACAACGTTTATATTTTGGCAATTTTTGTACCCCTAAAAGGGAACGATGTGGACCATCCAAATTTATCAGGATACATATTGAGGTCCTGTACTATAATACCAAATGTTGAAATTGGGCAATTTCCAAAATTTAAGGGGTGGGCCAAGGTACCCCTCCCGGGGTGCACCAATGTACCCATGTCTTATAATAGATAATGGACCCCTATACATGACCATATAACCATATAAGGTAATAGGACCTCATCCAAGGGAATAAAATGAGCCAAAAAACCAAACATGTGGTTGTACTAAAATTTGGCAATTTTGTACCCCTAAAAGGGAACGAGGTGGACCACCCAAATTTATCATAATACATGTTAGGGTCCAATACTATAATACCCAATGTTGAAATTGGGCAATTTCCAAAATTTAAGGGGTGGGCCATGGTACCCCTCCCGGGGTGCATTAATATACCCATGTCTTATGAAAGGTAATGGACCCCTATACATGACCATATAACCATATAAGGTAATAACATCTCATCAAAGGGGATAAATTGAGCCAAAAACCAAACACGTGGTACAACGTATTGCTTACATTTATATTTTGGCAATTTGGTACCCCTAAAAGGAAACGAGGTGGACCATCCAAATTTATCATAATACATATTAGGGTCCTGTACTATAATACCAAATGTTGAAATTGGGCAATTTCCAAAATTGAAGGGGTGGGCCAAGGTACCCCTCCCAAATTTCTCAAGGGGTGCACAAATATACCCATGTCTTATGAAAGGGAATGGACCCTTGTATACACCCATATAACTATATAAGGTAATAATACCTCATCCAAGGGGATAAATTAGGTCAAAAACCCCCGAAATTTCAATTTTTGGCAATTTTTTACCCATGAAAGGGAACGACATAGACACCCAATACTGATAGAGGTACATACTATGGTCCTAGGCTACCATACCCAATTTTTAGATTTGGCAATTTCCAAAATTTAAGGGGCGTGGTCCTATGTACCCCTGCCAAAATTTAGGGGGTGGGCCAAGGTACCCCTGCCAAAATTTAGAGGGGGTGGCCCTAGGTACCCCTAGGTCATTGACCCCGGGCCAAGGTCATTGACCTTTGACCTATGACGTCACAAAAATTTTTGCTGACTCGGCTGGACATACGCCGGGGCCTACTACTATACTGTTATCAGTCAACAAAACATAATTGTCCATAATACCAGATATTACCTTATGTTTTGAACCATTTAAATATTTCCAAAATTTTTCAGGAGCAGTTGTAAGATCATTTTCTATTTTACCAAAATAAATTTGACTGTCCATATTTAATTTAGTTTTGAAAGCTCTTCTACAATTAGAAAAGACTACGTAATCATTTTCACATTGAAAAATTTTGTATTTTTTATGAGCCTGATGTTTTACTTTTCATAAAGAAATCAATTTTTTGAATACCATAAGGGAAATTTAGATTTTTTAGGTTTAGAGTTAGGAATATTACTCTCCATCGCAGATTTAATAACTTCCTCTAGTTTGCAAGCTACTAAATTGAGATCATTACCTAACAATATGTTACACCACTCAGCATTAGCAATTTGAAAATACAAGGATAAATAGTCACTTTTAGCATATAAAAATCTTTCAGTGGATTCATATACTTTACCAACACTAGATAAAGATACTTTAGTTACAACGGAATAATGGTCTACATCACGAGCCACTATATACTCACCATGTCTTTCCAACACTATAGATGCATTAGTTAAAACTAAGTCTAAATCCGATACTGTTCGTTCAACACTTAGATTAGTATTATCCAAAAAAGCTGACAATAATTGAAACCTGACTTTAGAGTAATAGTGTATTCCTGGTAAGGGTTCTTTAATTAACCAATCTATTTTAGATATATTAAAATCTCCGAAGATTAATACATCATTTTTTAACAGGTTAAGTTTGCCGGAGATACAATTTAGATAGTTCTCAAATACTTCAAGAGGAAATGTTGGATGAAAATTAACACAAGAAAGTAGAAGATTTTTAGTTGATTTGCACTTAAGTTCAATCCAGACACATTCATTTACACTTTCCAAATCATATCTTCGAAACACCTGAAAGTTATTTCTGACAGCAATTAAAGAACTACCTCCTCTATTAGCGCCTTCTTCACCACAACACCTGTCCGCTCTGAAACAAGTATAAGTATCTGGGAAATAATCCCTATCATCATGAATTTCAGATAACCAAGTTTCGGTTGCGGCCACAATATCATAGTTACAACTAGAAATCGAGGAGAAGAACTTGTTACATTTAGTACGTAATCAACGATCATTGAGGTACCAAATTTTAAGACTCTCCATGCTTAGCATGAGAATCAGTATTCCTAGGAAGTTCATCCTGATTCCGTAATTTTCCAAAGAAAAGGACCAATTAAAAGACCTCTAGGCCACACCTCAGTATCACTTATAATAGAAAAGTCTTGCTCGTTTACCTCAATATGGAAGGAAGAGTAAGAATCATACTTTGTTTTCAATTTGGTACAAGTCACTTCAGTTACATTAAGTTATTTTACAATACTCTCAATATCTTCTACCTCAACTGAGGAATTGAATCTATTTACAAATAATGCTTTTTTTCTTAAATTAGAAACCAAATTGGAATTATTTGGTTCACTACCTGTTTTTAGTTTTCTCTGTTCCTTTCTTAAATTGGATTTATCATGTACAGTTTTAGTTGATTCACTTTGTATACGTTTTTCCTTTCGTATAATTACCTGAGTCCAAGTTTGAGAGGATTGAGGGAGTCCTTCATTCTTGTTACCTTCATTACTTATTGCTAATGCAGGGAATTGATTTTTATCATTTACATCTAATACAGATTCATCATTCGTTTTAGATAAAATTGTTTCACTTCCAACTTGTTTCTTTACTAGTTACTTCTTCAATTCAAAGTTCTCTTTTTTCAAAAGATCAAGCTGCTCCTTTATTATGTCAAATTCATCTGTAATTCTAGTCTTATAGTGTCAACTTAGATATTGATTCAAGATCAGTAAATGATCCTTTACATCTAGAACACAAATAATTTTCTTTCGTTTATAACACTATTATAATAATAATTACTATAATAATAATTATTATTATTATTATTATAACAGTAATGAATATAAGGAACTTAAGCAACTCATTGACATCTACAAATGTGGGCACTACTAGCATCTAAAGAAGTGAGGCTAGACAACTTCAGTTTGATTACTTTTATCACCAAACATAAGGCTGAATATGGCATTACTTCCAAGCATATTACTACGTTCATCACATGTAAGGACATGCAAGAAGATCACGGTATTTGGCAGAAGGCACAATAGTTTGTGGAGACGTAAACAAATAAGTAACAGACGGGAGTGTGGACAAAGAAAATTTGTGAAACAGTAACCTAAGTCAATTTCATTATGAAATATCTTGATTGACAAGGTTTTATCACAGAGATGAGATAATTACAGTCTGTGCTTAGTTCTACACATTACTTTACTATTGACGTGGCTTTTGTTCTATATCTATTTCCAAGATTCACAGAGCACTTTTGGGCCAAATGTTTCAAAATAACTTGAAACAATATGTCCACGAAATATTCATGTGGATTCAAGCAAATATGGCAAAATTATGAAAGAGCATATGAAAAGTTTTGTAACTACAGTCCTTGGTGAACATGTACGGGACGATGTGAAATGCCTATTGCTGTGCGATTCCTGATCAGGACATAAGGATTATACCGTTAGATGAAAATATATTGCCAACAATCCTCTGGGATACCGAGTCTCAGTCGAATTACCGCGTCACTACGGATTTGAATCCTCGACCAAGTGGTGGTCTATAACCTAACCAACATCATCCGAGTGACACGATGATCCGTTTGACCTCTTAGTGTGTTCATTCTATCTGCAAATTACGTTATGTCCGGAAGAGATTAAATCAATGCTGGATGTTCGGAACAGATACATCTTCGGAAAAGACTAGAAAATGGTAATTTCTTTGGTTATTTGAAAACAAAATTTTATTTATACTAGTTCGACACAAAATTTGTTTCCAATATGTTCTATTCACATTGTAATTTGAAACATGCTACACCTATGAGGAACATAAACTTTTCTTTCCATCATTTGTAACTTTTCATTACGATACAATTTGAACTTTTAATAAAGGGTTTCTAATAGAAATTTAGCAGTAAAATAGCACTCTTCAATTTTTTCTATCTTTCTTTTTCTTTTCGTTTCGTTTTTTTTTTTTGTTTTTTGTTCAGTTTGCATTAGTAGTCTGCAATGGAGGATATGACCAACGCTATCTACTAGGTATATTAGAATGTATTTGGGAACACTACGTAAAATGAATTTGCAATCGAACCACGCGGAAACAAAGCATGTGTGTTAAACTTTTGACATTATCCTAGCTGTGTCTCGGACATATACAGTTCTACTGGAAATTGAGTATGCTATCCATTATGAAAGTGACATAATGAATGTTTAAAGCATCCTCTACATATTCGAACAGTTCTGAAAAATATGTAAAAACAAACGTTATTTCTATACTGATGGATTTCTGGAAACGGAACTTTATAATGTTAGGTTCTTTTCTTACTACATTTGAATTCCACAGCTTTATATGTTCTCCTTTTTCTTTTTCTTCTTCCCCTCTCCTCTTCTTTCTTTCTTTCTGTCTACCTCATTTCTGAATCTCTGTGTAATAGACATCCACTGGTTTCAATTTCTCATTGTATGTGTTTCAGTTTCTCCCTACATCAACTTATGAATCTTGTTTCGTCTCGGTTTCGTTATTTCATTTTATCGAAACTAATACATGTGTAGTTTGAAATCAGAATTGCGCTCATGTTGTTAGCTAGTAATTTTAGTGTGGGAGAAATGGAAGGAGGAGAAAGAGGGGGTCTCTTTACCTGCCACGATTATGGGATAAGAAGGTGTATATTGGGTGGCCTAACTGCACGGCGTTAGCTGTCGCAATTTCTTTGAAGCGGAGTGTACCAATAACAATTTTGCATTTTGCGACAAATTTTTAATTGTTTTTAGAAATCCAATATAACACTGTGGCTTCGCATGATATGTGAAAATGTGTAATAACGTAATGCGTATATGAAGTGGACCAACGTATCTTCCGAATTTAGATTTGACATTCAAAGCTATTGTTAAGCTATAACCCTTTCAAATCGAATGAACATTTTTGTGACACGTTATACATTGAATAAATATAGCAGAGTAGAATGCATTCTATAAACAATTGAAAGTTCCTACATAAAGAATTGTTAGTTACAAAGCCAATTCTGAATTATAAAATTTCGCAGCAATAAAATCCTCTGTCATGGGATTAAAATCCTATGAAACTATTCACATCTGTAACCGATCGCAAGGAACGTTACAAAAAGAAAACACATTGTTGAAAGATGTGAGGCGGGAGTGTGTAAATTATACAGAGGGTAATACCTCGTTATTTACATCACTTGGGAGGTAATTCTAGACATCAAAATAAGAAAAAGTGTCTATGTAACATGAAGTCGAATACTGTATCTATCCGGAGTCACGGACATCCGAAAGTATGAAGAAATGAACGTGCAGTTGGAAGTGTGGCAAAACAACGTGCCATAGAACTGCAGTGACAGGCGGCACAGAAAGAAATAGTATGCAGAGAATCGAAAGGTACAGTAATCAGTTGGGTACACTGAGGGCGCAAGGGATTAGCAAAAGGAAGAAAGAGTTCATCAGCGATTACACTTGTCGGCATGAAAATCCTCCCACGAGGGTAAAAGGGTGTACCGGATAGATTTCGAGACGCTGATTACGAATATCTTATCGAGAAAGTTCCAGCATGTAAGGTTTTTTTTTTTGGGGCGGGATGCTGTTTCCATAATTGATAGAAAAATCGTATTTTTCGTATTTAATGTGTTTTCCGTGTTTGGAGTGCATAATTCTGAATTTGTATTTTAATCCAAGAACTGTTATTAGGCTATATCCCTGAAATATTCTTTTCTCTAGCTCACGACCCTCTCCCCTTGGGTTGCAAAGATTTATTGTCGTTCAACACTGCATACATTAAAACCTAGGCGTTATTGACGGAGAAATGTTTCGTAATCAACTTGCGATCATTTGTCGGCTCCATTTTGTCTAGGTGACAGACATATTGTTGAAAAAGACAAACATCACGTTGTCGCGTGAAACAAATATTTCAGTTTCGAGTTGATCTTCGTGTTAGAAGATGGTGTTACGCTGTGTATGTGTATACCGTAGGTGAAAAATATTTCTGCGTGAAATATTGACATTTGTGTTAAACGAACATGCCGAGAATTTGCAACAATTCGACAGATTCATTCTGCTACATATGTGGGGAAGTGATTTTCGTGGGACAAAGTAGACCATTGTCACCGTTCCTGAAGACAGCCTACCATCTGTACTTCGGGTGTAAAATCGGCGACCAGGATCGTGTTTGGGCTCCGAAACAAAGTTGTAACTCGTGTGCGCGTACTCTCACAGGATGGTTGAAAGGTACACATAAATCGATTCGTTCGCCGTACCTATGGTTTGGCGCGAGCACCGTGATCATGTTTCAGACTGTTACTTCTGCCTGACTAATATAAAAGGTTACACAAAAAACATGAAGCATAAAATACAGTATCCTAACTTGGATTCCGCGAGGAGATCTGTGAAACATGATTTTTGTCTGCCTGTACCCGTACCACCAGACTAATACACCCTGTGCAGTGTTTCATCCCATGAAGAACCTGCTGCTTGTGAAGATGTTGCACAATCTTCGGTACACAGTCAGATCCCAATTACGCTCCAGTGCCTGACACTAATGAACTACATGTGATAAGTCAGGGTGAGCTGAATGATCTGATCAGAGACTTAAACTTTCCCAAGTCTAAGGCCCTGTTGCTTGTATCACGACTTCAATAATGGAATCTACTAAACCAAGATGTGAATATATCGATGTATAAGAAAAGAGAGCCTAGTTCCTAATTTTACAAAGGATTGTGATTTGGTGTATTTTAGTGACATTCCATCGCTCATGGGACAACTGAAGTTGAACTATAACACTGAAGATTGGAGGCTATTCGTAGATTCCTCTAGGACAAGTCTCAAGGCAGTGTTACTACACAATGGCAATGAAAAGCCAACCATCCCTATTGCTCATGCTCTACACATGAAAGAAACATACGAGAACATGCGAAACCTATTGCAGAAAATAAAGTACGAACAATTCCAGTTGTCTGTATGTGCTGACCTTAAGGTTATTGCCATCCTCACCGGTTTACAAGAAGGTTACACAAAGCACTACTACTTCTTGTGTCATTGGAATAGTCGAGCCAAAGATCAGTACCCCATCACAAAATGGCCGCCAAGGAAGCAACTGGTCCCAGGGGAGATGAACATGGCTAATGAACGTGTTGCGGATCCGGAGAAAATATTCTTACCCCCCTTCATATCGAAGTAGGGCTCATGAAGGTCTTCGTCAAGGCCCTGAACCAGGATGATGAAGCATTTAATCATCTCAGAAAACTATTCCCAAGACTCAGAGAGGCCAATGTGAAAGAAGGTGTTTTTACGGAGCCTCAAATCAGAGACGTTTTTAAGGATACTACATGTTCTTCTAACTAGGGAACCTATCCAATTGTAACTCTGACTTCTAGGCGAGACAATAGCCGTTGTGTACCTTGACCCAAAAGAGCATAACATGAAAAGGGAAAAATCCTCGATCTCAACCGTTGGGGAGATATAAGTGTAAAAAGTTAGAAATTAAGCTCCATACATTACAAAATCAGATTCCGGGTCAGATTTTTCGGAAACGGTCGGATAAGGAAACTCAGCGGATACATATCAAATTAGTGTGGGGAGCCCAGCACCTTTTGAATGAAAAATTTGTCCCCAGGGCACTTGCAGGGTCCCAGGCGGGGTTCAACTCAGAATTTGCAAATGGAACCGGGGGTCAAGCAGCATATTGTATGAAAGATATTGTTAAATATAAGAAGGTAGAACAAATCTCAACTCTCTACGATAACCCTGGCAAACGGGCAACTGGTCAAAATGTCAATACAACCTACATCAGAAAATCTATGGCCACTCTTCTAAATTCGTTAAGTTGCGACAATAACAAAACAGAAAAACACGTTTAAAAGTGCAAGGTATTGAAGTAAAGCAAATTGCTGCAGAGTCTCCCACAGAGTCGCACAACGGACCTTATACAAATATGAGTGTGACGTCGAATGACCAATGGACCATAGAATGACCATGGCCATTGGAATGCGTGTCCTAGAAGAAAAAGGATACGTTGTCAATCGCAACCATCTTGGAGGGTGAGAAGTTCAAAATGCAACGGTATATGCTTCTCGAATCCGGACCCCAAATTCGAAGAGTGCACCGTGAAATTTCTATCGGGGATTTTTGCTGAACGAGAAACATGATGGTAAAGACGAAAAGGATTGACTTTGAAACTTTGAGGCACATTGAAGAATAAGGTGGTGGAGAAAACGTGAATAAGATGCAAAAACAAATTATATCGGAGAGTGCCTTTCTAGGGATATAGGAAATGGTCAGTAATAATATTCCACGAAATATACATTTGAAAATCAGTTTCATAACTGTAAATGTAACAAATAAAAACAGAAGCAAAGTGGAGTAGAAGACGAGTAAAAATATAGTGAACTTACAAAAAGGAAAAAGTTTATAGAAGAATGTTGCCATTGGCGTGATTTACCTGTCAAAGCGCTTGCCTACGGTACGCGTGTGCGCGTGTTCAAATCAACTGATATCCCTTGAGAACACTGGTTCCGAGATCACTGTAGGAAAGACTTTAGGTCACCGCTCGGAAGCTCCTCACGTTTATTAGCATTAAAGTAAGAATTGTAGTGATTATAGTAGGCCTACTGGCACACTGGATACGCTGTTCAAATGAGCTATTTGGGGAAAACTGTAGTGTGTGTTTTTGATCCAAAGAACACATTATAACATACAGGTTTATTAGCTCGTATGCAAATATATAATGGCATTTTTATCTCATACCTATAATCTGGGATGTTTTACGAACCAAGAGTTTCTTTCTAATTACAACGTGACGAGACTCGCATTCGTGTCATGGGAGTAAGAAGGAAATAAAGGAAGTTTGTCATTCGCTCCAATTCAGGTTAAATTCAGCTTGAAGAGGTTTTTGCAGTACAATTGCGCAAGCGAGGTAAGTAATCTGTGAAGGATAATAATAATAATAATAATAATAATAATAATAGTAGTATTAGCAGTAGTAGTAGTAGTAGTTGTATTTTTTTTTTTTTTTTTTTTTGCGAAATGCGTTTCATTCCAAGCGTAAGCTGGTGTGATGTGGAACACTGGGGTTGGGTGCGAGCCTTGTTAGTTGGTAAGACATGTAAACCAACGGGACCCCTTTGATTGCATTAATAATCATAAAGGTTGTGATTTACATGAGAAGCGTTATAAACGAGAATTGTTTTGCAAGATAGTAATTACAGCTCTCTCATTATTACAGTAAACGGACCATGCTGTTTCCGCCAAGCCCGTTCCGAGTATTACGAGAGTTGGAAATGCTGATAGTAGAACATTACGATAAGCCTAAGGACGAAGGAGCTGGGGTAGCAAACGTTCGCGAAGAAAAGTCGATTGCACGGCAACTGTTCGAGATTTTGCAAAATTTGTTAGGTGATGATATTTTGGTGATATCGGACTCTACACTTGTACATTGTGACAGTGAGGATGAACATTGTGATATCGATGCAGAAGAGATAGAATCTGCCTTCTGTCATGAAAGTGATAAGGATCTTACTGGCCTGTTTAGTTTGGACACTATACAAACAATTAAGGGACTCTACGATATTGGAAGGTCCCCCAAGTCACTAATGACTTTCTATCCCAAAATTAAAAGCCGCATGCAGCTTTATAGAATTCTGGCGTATGTTACAAAAGGAGGCACCAGGCATAAAAAAATGTAATGTTGTCAAGCAATATGTTAAGGAGGAATTTAGGAAAGCAAGAGACAAAGATTTACCAGTGCACGATGTCGATCTTAATACTTGGGCTAGGTAGAAAGGTAGCAAACTAAACGTTTGCAATTTTGTTGCAGTGAGTTCTTTATCTATAATTCAAAACAAGAGATGCGGGTGAAATCAAGAAAAGTTACTCATATAGTTACAAATCGTCCTTTTGCGGAGGAAGCTGATTTTCGCAAATCTGCTGAGGTAAACGCCGTGAATGAACGTCTAGCAGAATACACTGTAGTGTTCAATGCCGATCAGTCGAGTTTTGCAATGGAATTCACGTCTACTCGTACGCTAGCCAATGTTGGCGAGAAGAAAACCTATCTATGCGTGGCAACAAAAAGAAGTGTACCCACACATATACAATAATGCCATCCATAACCACAACAGGCGACTTGCTTAGCCCACTATTTGTATGTTTACAAGAAACAACGGGTAATGAATTCGGACCCCGTATTCTTGAGCAATTGAGTGCAACTCTACCACCAAATTTATACTTCACGTGTAGTAAATCTGGAAATATGTTCCGAGCCCACCTACAGGATTGGGTAAACAACTGCGTGAAGGCAGCGATACCCACTGAAGGTAAAACATTGGTTATATTAGATAGTTGGTCCGGTAAAACACATTGAACATGGAAACACTCCTTGCCGAATTGTTGGATTTAACGATCCTGCCAGATGACGCCGACTACCCCGAAGACTGCGAATGTGTACTTGATCATTGAATTGACCTGGCTACAATCCCTCCGGGAAAACCAGTTTTAGTCCAGCTAAATGATGTGTACTTCCTCCGGCAATGAAACTGTTTGGTACGGACCATTTATCTTCGAATTTCACTGGACAATATCAACATTGCCCAAAACAGGCAGATTCTTTTAAACGTACAATCTTAGGTACATAACCAATTACGAGCTCCTGTTTTTACACCCATGATCATTTATGCATGGGAGAAATGCGGATATAATGTTCAACATGTAGAAACTTTTCAGAATGTAAATGAAGTGTGTTTTTCTTTCACAACTGACCAGGAAAAGTGTAAATCAGATAATTATTCTGATGGAGTGTTTATTCGAATTGCTTATTGTAACAAGTGTATTAAAGTGAAACCTGTCTATGTTGGCCAACATCGTTTCAATCCAAAAGTGGCCAACTTAGACAGGTGGCCAACTTACAGAAAATAAGTGCGATTTGTGTATTTTTAGAATAGGATTTCTAGTATTACTTGATTGTAAAATTTTAATAAGCAGTGGCACGACAGCTACTTATAAATAAAGTATATAGAGTAATCATAAAAATGTACAGTACTAGAAAATATTACTATAGTATGCAAGAGCGCCGATTTCTCTGTAAATTTGGGGGGGGGGATGCATTCAGATGCAGAAGGTATATATATGAAGACAAATTGCACTCAAATTATACCAAATATTGTATACTCATAAATAAAATAGGGGCCACATGAGCTTTGGGGGACCCGGGCCCCCTCGGCCTCCAAAGGATCGGCACTCTTGATAGTATGTTTAATATATATGCATACCTTTCTCTTCCTGAAAACTAGTCTGGTACATTGGATTATTCGGATTGAAAACACAATAACACAAACAACCATGAAATAGAAGTTTATGTTCGTAGTTTATTAAAATTGATATTATAGCACACTGAGCTATTCAGATTGAAAACAAGAAAAGCTAAGTTATGAATTGAGAAATTCATATGCAATTTATATGACTTCTTTTCAGTTGTACTGAATAGTGGTTCATTCTAGACATATTTGCTTTATTCTTTTTGGCAGATATGCACATTCTAATATTGTAGTTAACTACCTCTTGTTAATGAGCTAGAAGTGTTTTCCTCGGAGCAAAAAATGTTCTGAGAAAATCTTGAGGGAATTCATATCTCAAAACCTCCGCTACCTTTTGACATGCAGTCAGGTGTCAATAAATGACAATTGAGCTTTAACCTTGAGAATTTTCCGGAATTACTAAAGCTTCCCACTGATGAAAGGAGCCGATATAGCTAATGGTTTTACCAAAACAGACAGGGTAAACAAATACGTACAACAATTTCCTGAATTCCTGTACGTGCTTTTTCTTATTCACATCTTCCTTTACCACCCTTTTATGAGGGTAGTGTTCTGGCCATTGACCTCCAAGAACAAATCGTGCGAGTCTACGCTTCTTTGTGCCCAGTCACAAATACAGAATATTTGCCTCTCATATGGGAATTCGAAAGAGTTAAGAAAAATAACAAAATGGTATTTTTCGTGGCCAAGATACACAGGTAAATTTATCATTATCATCATAGGGTAAACATTGCTTCAGTGTGGCCAACTTCCAAGATAGACAGGTGGTCAACTTATAGAGTAGTAAGTAACGAATGTCTTATGGGAAAATGCATGTTCAAGACGAACTAGGCCAAGATAAGCAGGTGGCCAACTTAGAGAGGTGGCCAAGTTGACAGGTTTCACTGTACTTTAATGCATTGTCTGGAGAAAGTCTGTTTTCATTGAATTTTACGATATTTGTTTTCATTTTGTGAAACATGTTTTCTTTATTGAAGTAATATTCTGTAAATATGCCAACACTTATATGCGAAATTGTATATCTATTTTGTTCGGACATAGTTTTGTTTACTTATATTTCATCCACGTATTCTTCCAATAAATTGCATATTGCTGCAAATCAATATTGTATTGTCACAAGGCATTTTGTGTGCCAATATTCTATGAAACACTACCTTCTGTTACGTTCACTATGTTTTGGTTCGTCTCCCACCCCACTTGGTTATCGTTTTATTTACCGAGTTTACAATTATCAAACTGGTTTCCGTCTTTATATTTAAACGAAATATTATTCTTGACCATTGCTATAGCCCTAGAAAAGCACCCCCGATATATTTTATATCTGCACCAGCATTCCAGTTTTGTCCAACCTCACTTCTCTCCAAGTTGCCTCACAGTTTAAAGATCAATCCTTTTCGTCTTTACCATCATGTTTCTCGTTCAGCAAATCTCCCGATAGAATTTTAACGGTGCAATTTGCGAATTTGGGGTCCCGATTCGTGAAGCATACACCGTTTCCTTTTGTACTTCTCACCCTCCACGATGGTTGTGTTTGACAATGTATCCTTTCTCTTCTAGGACACGCAATCCAATGGTCATGGTCATTCTATGGTCCATTGGTCATTCGACGTCACACTTATACTTGGATAAGGTCCGTTGTGCGACTCTGTGGGAGACTCTGCAGCAATTTGCTTTACTTCAATACCTTGCACTTTTAAACGTGTTTTTCTGTTTTGTTATTGTCTCAACTTAACGGATTTAGAATAGTGGCCATAGGTTTTCTGATATAGGTTGTATTGACATTTTGGCCAGTTGCCCGTTTGCACAGTGTTATCGTAGAGAGTTGAGATTTGTTCTATCTTCTTATATTTAACAATAGTTTTTATACAATATGCTACTTGACCCCCGGTTCCATTTGCAAATTTTGAGTTGGACCCCGCCTGGGACCCTGCAAGTGCCCCGGGGACAAATTTTTCATTCAAGAGGTGCTGGGCTCCCCACACTAATTTGATATGTATCCGCTGAGATTCCTTACCCGACCGTTTCCGAAAAATCTGACCCGGAATCTGACTTTGGAATGTATAGTATGGAGCTCAATTTCTAACATTCCACGCTTATATCTCCGCAACGGTTGAGATCGAGGATGTATTCCTTTTCATGTTATGTTCTTTTGGGACAAGGTATCCTACGGCTATAGTTTTGATTCGAAGTCAGAGTTACACTTGGATAGGCTCCCTAGTAAGCTTAATGAAGTGGAAAGTGAGGCTTGGGAGGCCTTTCGAGAACTGTGCAGTAACTTTCTTGGGAATCATAAGTCACCTGATTACAAAGACATTGTGGGCAGTTAATTACTTCATTTCGTAACATGGGATGTAATATAACCCTAAAGTTACACTTCCTTCATTGTTACCTGGACTTCTTCCCTGAAATGTACAGCTTGGGAAAGGTCTCTGACGAACACGGGGAGAGGTTTCACCAGCAAATAGCTACCATGGAGAGGCGCTACAGTGGTAAATGGAGTGTGAATATGTTGGTAGACTTCTGTTGGAATATGACACGCGAGACATCCTGTAGTAATTACAAGAGGAGTAGTAAAACCAAGTGGCACGTAAGTATTAAACTTTAACTTTTTATGCAATTTTATCTGCATAATTTTTATTGATATTTAAATTATAACGTGCAAATTATTATGGGTGGAGAGTAGCATCTTTGGGGGGATATTGAAACACCCCCATCCTCTCTGAAAACTGGTACGTCCTGGAGAAAACCGGGTTACGGATTCAAACTCAGGAGCTCGAAACCTATAGGAATCACCTATTTTCGTTTGTGGGAGCGAAAAAAAATTTCATTTTGACGACCAGTGTTATCTGAGGATACATTGACCAAAACAGGCGAAATATTGATCTTGGCTGCAATACGTACAGTATGCTATGATAGATGTCGCTAGAATAAGCCGATTCAAGGTGGCGGACGGAACATGATGTGCCAAGTTGCATATCCATATGCAGGAAGAAGTACATTCGCAGGTGGAGCTTATAATTAACCAGATTCGCAGTCGTGGCATTACAAATATTGTACACTATAGTATGCTGGTTGCAATAGCTAAAATATTATCAGTTGGGTAAAAACATTTTCCCAGTTGGTACGCCGGTGTTCGATAGTTTGCGGCGGCCACCCTGACAATGGTTTTGCAGTTGTTTCTCATCAGTCACACTAGGCAATCCAGGATAACATCTTTCCTGCATCCCTATTGCCTTCCCTCCCGGCATCGTCAAAGTTGCTGCAATGTCATAAAGACCGTTTAAATATATATAAGAGTACATGTTTGAAAGAACACCATCGTTTTCAATGCACAAGATTCGGGGCGGGGGGCGGGGGAGGCGGAAGGCAACGGAGTGCTACAAACCCACATAGAAGTCTCTTGTAGACGAGCACCGAATAGAATATCAAAGAGCAGTCTGATTTGTATCAAGTACATCACAGGTAGAGAAGGTTTGTAGGCAATTGATTAGAGGTCTTTACAAGGTAGTTTTGGCTGACGCTTGCAGTACTTTAGTTTGCAGACAGAGTTTATATGGTAGATTGCAAGTTACATCAAATTGCGTTCCTGAGTTAAAGTGGGCAATTGCGGAGACTGTGATTTTTAAGAATACAGGAACTAGAAGTCAGTTAACGCTTGGTTTTCAGAAAAAAAATGAGTCTTGTCTTGTTTTATCTTCAATTATAGTTCTATCAAATGGAATGGAATTTCTAGTCTTGAGTCCTATACTTATGCCTTTTAAGTTAAAGATACGAATATCCAATGAAAGTGAATCATTGTATGGGAATTGGAGTATAAATATTTTGAACAAACTGGAAGAACCACGAGAAAACCCACGGACACGAGATTGTCCACGATAAACTCGCATGATCAGAAATGAAAGCACGGACCTTTCGCACCAGGGATTACTACTTAATTTTCTTTGAGGATAAAGCAAATGAAGTAATGCAAAATAAAGAATGAAAGAAAGGGTATTGAATAACGATTTGTGTTTTGTTGATGATGCAGATCACCGCCTCCACTTGATTTTATAGAATTGTTTTATTATGGTAAATTCATGATAATTACCACTCAAATACGATCTCCATTAATCCATTGAAGGCCTTTTATTTATATAAATAAATAAATTTACCAAAGGTCATTCATTGTGCACTGTTATTAATTATTATCACTTCACTACAGTATTTTTATTTCAATGTTACATTTTAATACATTCTTTTAAAGATTCAGGCCAATGACAAAAGTAGTAAACAATTCTTATTTATATATTTTTATTTATTAAAAGGTAGTCTAAATACTATAAAAAACCAACCATGGTGGGAAAAATATGATCGTTTGATAAAACGGATGTTATCACCGGAAAGTAATAATAACACTGACAACAAAAACTGGAAGAATTAAAAGTTACAACGACAAGAGACATCTAAGGAGGCTTTTTATATTAAGATTTGTTGTAATATAGTTTCGGGTTCTAGTACATTAATAGATGTGTGAGATGAGCTATTATATACTACTTTATAAACCTTTAATAAAGAAGACATTGGTATGTCGATAATATAGGTTAGTCTGTATGTAAGAGATAGGTGTAATGTGTTCGTCAGCAAGGAGCTTAGCGTTTCAGATTTAAGTTCATCATTAGTGTAGGCTCAGTCAAATATTTGAGATAAATAGTTTTGAAGTTGTGTTAGTTGGTTGAAAATTTAGTGTTGTAAATGCAACTATCAGGCCATTATAACTGTTTACCCTAAACTTTAGCTGCTTGATCTTTTGGGTTTATTTCTTTTAGCGCAGATACTAAAGCCTTATGTGATATCTGAACTACGTATATTACCAAGGGGTATTGAGGTCGGGTGTACCACGTGGAGTTCACGTAAGAAAACAGTAAAGACATAGGTTATATTTCTTTTCTGTTTTGTCAACCATTTATTATGTATGAAGTGCGGAGTGTGTATTATTCTGTAATGAACATAATGTCATGCTACTCGTCACAGAATTCAATTATAGCTATGCGGTAAAACATAATGAAACTAACTAGAACTAACAAACAATTTCAATACACTGACATTAGAGCAACGTAGGTATGTTAATGATTTAATTTTTTTACATAGAATAATAAATAATAAAATTTCATAGAACTAAGTTCTAATATATTTCTGCTTGTTCCGACGTCTGGAACGAGGTTAAACAATAGTAGTACCATGTACTGTAAGAAAGCACGTACTGACATCCTATATAAATCCCCTTTATGAAGAATGCGCTCTTACTACAATAATGTCGAAGAAAAGTGTGAAATGATAGATGCATTCGATATGTCTGAAAAAGTGTTTAGGAATACAATTTGTCGTATGATAAGTTGAGTTAATTAGTGAAATAATAAAAAAAATCCGTATTTTTTCTTCTGTAAAACTAATGACATTTCACCATATATGTAAACAAACACTGTAAATGGGCAGAACGCAGAACGCCTGTTGTATTGTTACAATAAATAAATAAATAAATAAAAAATTCAATGATGGACATTTTAAGATAAGTCACTAAAATGTAAAGCTGTTACATCAGTGAAAACCTTGCAACTGGCTGCTAATAATAGGATTACGCTGTAGAGCTGAATTGAAGTAACTACAATATCAATAATGTTTCTCCAAGACAAGAAATTTCTTGAGTCTCTTGAGAAACACAAGCTCTCTCAAGCCTTGGATGTGAAACATCGTTTAAATGTTACATAATTCATACAAAAGCTATACATGAATGCAATGACTCTGTGAACAAAATGTAAAAATATCATCATTCAAATAAATAAAGATATGTTCCAGTCCTACTTCACACACGTCGCATAAGTTAGAGAAGATGGTATTGATAAGAAATAATGAAATGGTGGAATGTCTTCTTCTTTCTCACCTCAACCATAGGTTGATGGGCAACATGGAAATTTTAAAATTTTTCTCTCCCTTTGGAAAGCTGTTTTATACTTCCATAAGGTCTCTTCTTCGTAACTGTGTCTAGATATTCTGTCAATGGGTTCCTCTTCCTGGTCTTCCTTCTGCCTTTCCCTCTATCAACACGGTGATCAAATCGGAGTGTCGAATAAAATGGCCAAGCATGCTGTTTCTTCTTTTTCCTATTATCTTTATGGTCTGTTGTCCTTCATTAGCTTCCTTTACTACGTCTTCATTCCTTTTCCTTTCGATCAATGATATGCGCAACATTCTCCGCCAACACCACATCTCAAATGCTTCCTGCTTGGATATTTGAACTTTTCTCAATATCCACGTCTCTGATCCGTAAAGCGCCACGCTTCATACCGCAGTCTTAATAAATTGTTTTCGAACGTCCAGCGAGACCTTTCTTGATGTTAGCAGTCTTCTTTTCCTATTGAATGCGTGTTTACCTTGTGCTATTCTTGAGCTTACGTCTTTTTCACTTCTTCCGTCAGTGAATATTAGACTTCCTAAATATGGGAACATCTTAACGTCTTCGACTTTCTCTTTCTCTAGCCATACGTTTGCCCCTTCCTGACTTGTTCTTGTAAACTTTATCTCTGGTTTTCTTCTTATTTATCTTTATTTTGCATATTTTTCTCCAGTTGGTCGTTCAAGTTTGAAAGGGCTTCCTACAAGCCCTTTTCGTTCTCCACTATCAGTGCAAGCGAGTGCCAGATGACATCAGCTCTTGAGATATCAGGAATACTCAGTTGAAGTAGAATACATGAATTGGAATCTCTACCGCAAGAATAACTTGTTCAGGAGCTCTTTGTGTATATGCCTCTTGTCAGATCCATTACTTGAGCTCACTCTGGACAAATATACAAATAATACTAAGCATGTTCAATCGAAGAGGAACTTACGCAATAAGTTTAAGGACTCTCTGAATTATCCAGTTGTTTTTTTTGATTCGAAAAGAGCACTTCTGAATAGATTAAACATGATTCTAACCCTTACAATTAAACTACTAAGTGAACGATTTGCATACAATTCATAGTGTTGGCTAAATCGAGTACATACTAGTAATTAATTGCTTAAGTATAAAAAATCTAGGCAAGAATTTGAAACATGTCCACAATGCTGGAATGCGTGATAGCTGGGCAACAATCTGATCAATTTTCATGCATTTTGACCCAACTAACTAATTAACTCTATGGCCTATGGAACCCGGAGATTCAATGCCGCTTTCACAAAAGCTCTCCACTGACTTCTATCCTTAGCCAACTGGATCCAGTTTCTACATTGTATTCCTATTTCTGCGTGATCCATCTTAATATTATCCTTCCATGTACGCCTTGGTCTTCCTAGTGGTCGTTTTCCGAGTGGTCTTCCAGTTAAACTTTGAAAGTGTTCATACTTTCTTCCCTTCTGGCTACATGACCTGCCCACCTGAGCTTCCTAGATTTGATGCCCCTAACAATGTTGGGTAAACCGAATAAATTATGTAGTTCATCGTTATGAAGTTTCCGCCATTCCCCATTCCCATTCCTCTTGGGTTCGAATATTCGTCTCAGTTTCTTGTTCTCAAATACTTTTAGTCTATGGTCTTCCCTCAGAGTAAGCGACCATGTTTTGCAACCATACTTCACAACAGGCGTGATTATCGTTTTATATATTTTAAGGTTCAAATTCCTGGACAGAATTCGCGACGACAAAATATTTTGAACTGAATAATAACACGAATTCCCTGTTTTTAGTCGACATTTAATTTCTTCATGAATATGATTTTCATTTGTTAATATTGATCCTAAATATTTGAAACTATCCACTTTATCAAACGTATTATTTAATATTTTAACGCATCCATAATTTGCCATATTACGGACCCGACGCACTTCCATATGTTTAGTTTTCTTTGCATTTACTTTTAAACCCATGTCCTTGCAAGCGTTTAATAAAACCTCTGCATTTCTTTCTATTGTTTCTATTAAATTTACATCATCAGCATATGCCATAACCTGGTGAACACCGTTCAACTCTAGGCCCTGGTTGCTATCTTTGATTTTCCTTGTAGCGTAATCCAGGACAAAATTGAATAGTAATGTCGACAACGCATCTGCTTATTTCAGGCCATTCTCGACGTGAAAGCTCGTGGGCAGAAATTATCCTACCCGGACTTTACTTTGGGATTCATTTAAACGTATCTTAATTAATCTAGTTAGCTTTTACGGTATTTCAAAATCTGTAAGTACGTTGAATCTGTAGAAGAAATCTGTTTTTGTTTTAACCGAGTCGTAAGCTTTTCTAAAATGAATAAATAGTTGATGTACTGGGGTATTGTATTGCCACTGCTTTTCGAGTATTTGTCGAATGGAAAAAAATTGGTCGATAGTTGATCGATTTCGTCTAAATCCGCACTGATAATCTCCAATAATTTGATCTTCGTATGGGGTCAGTCTTCCTAATAGAATGTTTGAAAGGATTTTATAGGAAAAGAGAAATGCCCCGATAATTATTAGCCAGTTAATCACCTTTCTTGTGAATTGGAACAATGATTGATTATTTCCACTCTTGTGGCACTTCTTCCTTGTTCAGATAAGGAGAATGAGTTTGTATATCTTGTTCCATAATTTTCGCCTTCAGCTAAATTAAACTCACAAGTCAGCTGGAATTTCATTTACGCCCGGAGATTTGTGTTTTTTTAATTTCTTTCTAGGTATTCTACTTTTATTCGATTAGGTTCTAGAATATACGATTCTGCCGTGTGTAGTTCCCTTTCTCCACGCACATTTGTTTCTGTCTGCTTGTTAAGCAAATCGTCAAAGAAATTTTTCCATCTATTTAACACACTATCTGTATCGACGAGAGCTGTTCTGTCAGCAACTTTATGACAATGCTGTACTAAATGCTTGCCATGTTAAATTAAACTGAGAGAAAGACAAATTCAGATTATTTTGAAAACCATTATCTATATTAGAATCGTATTAAGAATAGAATGTCGTTTCAGGGAAGTATTTTCTGCCATTTCTTCCCATTTAAATTATGCAAAATATACCTAAAAATGCACAAAGTTGAGTTACATTTTTCAAAACAATTCCTGCCATCTACTCAGGAATATAGGTATGAAGCATTTCTCAGCTGCCTTTAGATCTTTACTTTGAGTAAACTTTCAAACTTCCGTTAACATTCGAGATCAGGCATAGGGTATATTAGAATTTCAAAGAAAATAACAAAACATGTCACTATTTTCGTTAGAGAGTTGAATACCATAAAATTGAAAAATAAAAAGTAATATATCTTTGTACGTATCACGAAGACATCCATATATATTCATATACTTAAACATGTGGTCCAATACATTATTTCAAAGACAACATACTTTTGTGCTTGATCGATAAAAATCTTTCAGCGATTTGTTCCATACCTGTATATAAAAGTGATCGTTGAGTTATATGAAATCTCGAGCTATTATTAGTCGAGTTAGCGGAAATCTAGCGTTTTTTTTACATTTAAGAGAGAAAGTTTTATCTATGGATCAGATTTAGAATATCAATTGCTATGCTATGTATGTTTGAGAAAAACAAATAATTATATGTCAGTGTGCTGAAGCTTGGAGAAACATCTAGTTTTATGACAGTGAAGAATATATCGGTTGTTACAAATCTGTTACAGTTGATCTTATCTGTGCTGTTGGTATAGATTATTTATTTTTGCATGTACTGTATATGAAAATAAATAATATTACATAGAAGATACTATATCGTTCTTTGATGTCTTCTAACATTTACACACACACACACACACACACACACACACACACACACACACACACACACACACACACACACACACACACACACACACACACACACCCCTGTTTGTCTACCCTACAAAAGGTGTCTGCAAGCTGGGCCATAGGAAAACCGAGTATGCACTCATTACTGCTTTACCAATGGAGCTATTTTCCTGATACGCTCTCAAAAGTTGCGCCAGCGATAAAGCTACATTTCCAGAGGCACCAGAATGCAGTATCTCGAACCTGACTGGGTACGTACAAGTGAGCACCCAAACCAACTGGGCATTTGCAAAACGAGTAAATGTAACAAACGAAGACACTAACAAACAAACAAAGATATTGTGTGTAAAAATGTGTAAAATGCGAGTTCAGTGAGTAAATGTGAGTAATGCAATTAGAGCAATTCCTTTAAACACTAGTTAACTTTGTAGCAAATGAATCACATGGATATATGCTGTTGACTTTTTTGGGCCCTCCAATTTCTTTCCACATTTTCCTTTCCACCAATTATTTCATAATCATTCACTCTCATTAATCACACGTCTATTATAAGCTATAGAGGATAACCAAGGGGTATAAAACTAGAAATTTCATTTGATTTCAAATGGAATACTGCATTGATTCAATCCCCGAAAAAGTTAGTTTGTGGTGGACAACATCGTTTCCATGGGTTTTCTCGAAACTCTCCCATTTCCTTCCACATTCTCATTCTACTAATTATTCCATCATCATTCCCTTGCCTTAATCATCGCCTCCCTTAACCTAACAAGGATATTTGTGGGACGTTAAACTGCGGGAGAACAATATTATATGCCTAAAGAAACATGAGACAAGATACATTATTCATACCAGGTAGGAGACCCGGGTTCGATTCCCGGTGGGATCTCATGTGGTTCGGATTCCATGTTAATCAGTAGTTCCCGTCAGAGATGTTCACCCTCGCGAGGGTGGCCCTCTCGAGGGCATCCTCACCCTAAATTTCCCTCGCCCACAGTGACGCGAGGGCGAGGACAAGTTTTGGCCGCGAGGGCGAGGGTGCGCGAGGGCGAGGACAAGCTTCGATGGCGAGGGTGAGGGTGCGCGAAAGCGAGGAAAAGCTTCGACGAAGAGGGTGAGGGTGCGCGAGGGTGAGGGCAAGCTTCGATGGCGAGGGTGAGGGTGCGCGAGGGCGAGGAAAAGCTTCGACGAAGAGGGCGAGAGTGCGCGAGGGCGAGGACAAGTTTCGGCAGCGAGGGTGAGGATGCGCGAGGGCGAGGATAAGCTTCGATGGCGGAGGTGAGGGTGCGCGAGGGCGAGGAAAAGCTTCGACGAAGAGGGCGAGGGTGAACGAGGGTGAGGGCCAAGTGTTACTGCGGGAGCGAGGGTGCACGATGGCTAGAGACAACTTCCTTCAGGAGAACGAGGGCACGCGAGGGAGGAGGACAAGCTTCCTTAAAAGAAACTGTTTTGGAGTTTGCTGTTTGACCTCTTTTGGAGAGAGGCAAAATTTAAAATATTATCTGCCATGTCCCCTAGATGAAAAGTTAGTGTCATAGCAAGGTTATACATTAATCGTATTTTTTCTTTCAATTAATTGCAGTAGACAATTTCTCGTGTGTAAATACATAATTATTAAAAATAATAATGCAAATAAGAATAATATTTGATTTTTCCCATGAAAGTTTCCAGGTAGAAATAGCGCTACATTAAGAAGTAAGTGTGCCTCATTGTGGCCCTCCCTGTGCTGGAGACGTTTTAGATAAGAAGTGTCCACTACACTGTCATGTTTAAAGAGTGTTAGTAGACAGACAGACAGTCACTCACGTCATTCAGCAGTAAATGACAAGAGCGCTGATATCTGAACAAACACAATCAATGAGAGAACCATCAGAATGCAGTAGATCAGATGGAAAAAGACTTGATGGAATGACTTTGGTTCATAGATGGCCATAGAAAACTAAAAACGAAAATATTTATTGCAATTAAACGATTAACACGATTGGTATTATTGGACATGAGTACGTTGGCTCAGTGCTACAGCCAATCTCTGGTTTCAGGGGTCACTCGTTCGATCCCAGGCCAAGTGAGTTCGTGGAGGACGATAGCGTATACTTGGGTTTTCTTGGGATTTTCCCGTTTCCTCCAGTTTTCTCATTCCACCTATTCTTTCATCATAATTCACTTGCAATTCCATCAGTCTCCTTTAGCCATCGATGGCATAACCGTTGGATGTTAAACTAAAGATTTATTTTTTTTATTTTTATTTATTTATTTATTTTTTTTAAAGATTGGTATCTTTGAAAGCGTTTTTAATATAGTGTAAGAATATGCAGCGCACAGTCTTGAAAAGGGAGACTATTTAGGGCGTCCAATAGGCTTCTTTCTGTGATCTGTTACCCTTCATTATCGACGTTTTTATTATTATTTTTTTTCGCTAAATAGGATATTAAAATAGAATGATTTGGTTCTATATCGCAAGTTTTAAAGCTCCCTGACAACTGATATTTAGTCAGCAAATCATAGGAAAACTTAGAAATAAAGAAACAAAACTACCTGAAGTATTCGGCTATGGTTCATCTAATCATGGGCGTCGTAACGAGGGGCTTGGGTGGTCGCGTTCCTCCCAGATTTTCGTCACACGTATGTAAGCAAATTAAGAAAATAAAAGCATATATTCAGGGGTGTAGTCGAGAGTATACGAAGGTGTATTGCTCAATCTTAGTCATTTGCGCATATTTTCTGCTTCAAGGCGTGTAGTACTATATTCAAAACTAGCATAGTGAAATTTTTAAGACTAGCGTATACTCTGTGAAAATTTTAAGACTATGGTGTACGCCGTGTGAAATTTTAGGACTTGAGTAGGAAGTTTTTGATAGTCTATTATTGCAACACAGCCCCTGCCCGCTGCAGCCCCTAGTTATTCGCCTCTACTTTCTAAACATTTTCTATATATTTTACATCCCTGGAGTTGGTGGCCCCGCATCGTGGTGGTTGTGGGGACATTATCTAAGCCTTTGGTCAAGTGACCTTACATTTGGACCTGTCAAGTGAACTTACATTTACATAGATTACTATTGAGATAAGTGGGTAAAACTGCATTCAGGTTTACACCTATAATTTCATGATTCTTAATGTTCATCCTCCCGAAGGGGAACTTTCGAAGATGTCCTCAATTCTAACTATAGAGAAACGTTCTCACACAACAGAATAAACATAATTTCAAACCGTTCATGATCTATATTTAGAAAAAAATAGCACTCTACTAACGTAATTTGCTGTTTTGGAAAATATAAGTTTTACTTATGAATATCTGGGAATCAGTCGATCTGTCTGTATTCTGACGTATTAGAGTTAATGTCCCTTTATAATTCATCACCGATGCCGATGCAAAATAGTACGTGAATCTATAGTTTATGGTAGGATCCGAACCACCATAATGCGTTCAAACTTCACTCAAGGGAATCGAACCTGAGACTTGCTGCAAAGCAGACATGCTTGCTAAACACTATACTAACTTCCTTTGTATATTTCAATATCATTAACTTTCAGTAATCACCGGTAATCGACCTATAACCAGAGTCGAAGTCTAAGAGGGAGTTATTGAAAATGTTTAATTATCCTAATTTTTATGTAAATATTTCACTTTAGAATATTAGCGTTTAAATACTCCTCTCCCCCATACAACTATTACACACGCTAATACTATGTAACAAGCAGTAACGACTACATATTATCAGGTGCAACATTTAATCAATCAACATATAACATATAAAGCTTATAAAATTTTAATTAGTAAGCTGGATTACATCTTATGAAAAAAGTTGAATAATTTCCACCTTATATGTTAGTTGTTTGACGTAACGTAAGCATGAAGGTAAGCTTAGATCTTTGTTCGAAATTCACATTGAAATGATATTCGCAAAGAATCTTCACTGGGCTGAATCTCTTTCGTTCCAGGTTGGCTACAAGACTGCGATAATCGTAGGACGTAAAAGTGAAGAAACCAAAAAGAAACCAACTTAGCGAAGACCGCAATTTAAGTCAAACTTGAAACTTCTTTTCAAAAAGCAATACATTATCGTAGATGGCTATCTGGCGCTAGCCGAAATAAAGGTGCTCTATAAGACAGAGCAAAGCTATCAATCGTAAATTTCAAAATTAAGCTCGCGGTCTACATTCTAACTCTTCTCTCGCTCCATGTCGACTGTCCCTTCCAATAGTCTCTCAATCGTTTTTGTCTGGCGTTCCTTCCGGGTTCATATCCTCGGTTATTCACTCTGATTTGCGTCTCGATGAGAAAAGTGCATGCTCGTAGATTAACCAAGGTGAGGTGATGATAGGAATGCGGACGGGGAAGCAATCTGTTATTTTATTAATTGAAAAATTACAACGTAAGAAATGAATGACAGACAGCAAAGGCAAATGAACTTAGAAAAAAAAGTCGATAGGTGATTTAATTTGAAACGAATGATGATTCTTTTGACTGAAATGCTCTTTTAAAATAAAATGTCCCTTTGTTCAAAATAAGAAACTTTTCCATATGTCCAAATACACATGTCTTCACAATTTTATTCCCCAGTCAGAATTTTTAAACTATCCTATCTCTTCAAGTCAATAATTGTCTGTTTTGCGTTATTACTTTTCAACCACAGAGCAAAATAATTCAGTCACTCTACTCCTGTTTTAATGATGTATGGCAGCGTGTAACAAATTGTTGCGAGGTCCTGGGCAAGAAAAGTTTGTGATCGCCCTTTCAGTTTTTAATTGCTAATTATAATAAAATTTCTGGAAATCAATTAATCTACACATTTAATTATTTGTGCTAAAGAAAATAAAGTTTGTTCTCTTACTTTCCCGTTCCACCATTTCTTTCATCATCATTCACTTGCAATTTCATCCATCTCCTTTAGCAGTTACATAACTCTGGGGCGCTAAACTAAATATTTCATCTTTTCTTTCATTACTACAATCTTAAAGTTTGCACGTATTAAAGTTTGCACGACATTATTAATTGTTAAATTGGTGGATATATAAAAGTCAGTGCTAAATCATTTTAGGCTCGATAATCTTTCCAAGGCCCCTGGAGGTGCAAAGCTCTGAGCGTGCCATTTAGGGAGGAACGGTGGCTCAGTGATAGAGAAATTACCTTTGTTCGAAGGGTCGCATGTTCGATTCCCGTCCAAGTAAGTTCGTGGTGGAGGACATCGTGTTCGTGGGTTTTCTGGGGATTCTCCAGTTTCCTACCACATTTTCATTCAACCAGTAAGTACGCCAGAAATTTTTACTTGGGGGTATGTTCAAAATAAATGGGGGGGTGTGCTCCCAAAATAGTAATATAATTTTAAAACAAACTCAAAAACAAGAAAACAGTATATTTTGTTACGCAACTATTGCAATACTACTACTACTACTACTACTACTACTACTACTACTACTACTAATAATAATAATAATAATAATAATAATAATAATATCAATTCTTCGCAGTGGTAGGTTCAATAAAGTAAGTTCGCACATTTGAGCATTTGAGTTCACACATTATTATGAAACTAAGTAATACAGTGAATCCTCTAAAAACGGACATCGGTGGAACACGATTATTTGTCCGTAAATGAGAGGTGTCCCTAAAAGGAAGGATTCTGTCTCAACACCACACTACATTCATTTCTGGCATGGAAGAATAACAAAGTTTGTTTTGTTATGAAGATGTCCATTATTGAGAGATGCCCGTTAAGAGAGGTTTCATTGTATTAGGAATTAATCACCACTATTTTACCCAGTAATTACACGTGAATTGATTACATGCGAATTATTATAATTATTTTGCAAAATTCTGCTATTATTTCAATTTATTCACCCCCAGCAAGTTTTAGTGCGTGATTTTTTTCCAAAATATTAATTGGGAAAAAAATCCCTCGTCCCATGCTGAAATCACTTTCGTTTAGTAATTAATACTGTACATAGTTACGATTTCATTATTTTAATATTCTAACCCTTTTGTTAACGTTAATTGTTGTAATATTATTTGATCTCTTAATCTCCGTTCCTGCCCCTTCTTGGCTAGGTTATTGGCTCTGAATATCTTTCATAAGAAAATTATTCATTGATTTAGTTGTTTTCCAGAAATCCAGTTTTTCAATTTACAAATATTTCGTATCTTTCTGTTTTGTCTTCTTTAATATACCCTAATTTTAATAACTCCAGGGCTCATAGTGATCTGGTCTCTTGTAAATAGTTGAGAAGTGACTAAAAATGGCCAAAAGTACACGTAAAAGTGACCAAAATCTCATCATGCCCCTTTTTTCCTTTGTCGGTTTCTCCACCACCTTTCTCTCTCTCTGTTGTTTCTTCTTTACTTCTTTTTGAGCTTCCTCCTTTCTTAGGTTTTCAAAGTAAGCTTTGTAGTTACGGTAAGCAGACGTAGCAGATGTTAAAAGCTTCTGAGTGGAACCAGTTCTGGCCTATTTCCGAATTTCTTCATCCCAGACATTATATTTAACTTTGCATTAAGAGTTCTCAAAAACGTGAAATATTCAAATTCATCACCTACTCTTAAGAAGAACATACAAGAAGCATAACACAAGACGAACATGATGAACCACACAGACACACATACACAACGTTGAACGGAGCGTTAACTATTACGAGAAAAAACTAAAAGATTATTATGATAGAAGAAAGAATAGACACAGAAGGGTTGTCAACCCCACTTTGAGAGCTTAAGCATCCACCAACCGTCTACTGTGCTTTAGAAAGAATAAAAGCTGAAGTGAAAATAAAGCTGACTGTTTCACATGTGGCAGCAAGTACTGAAGCTTTCAGAAGAGTAATGAGTAACAAGTTTCTGCCTTTTACCATTTGTTTTTATATTTTCTTAGAAAACTGCCAATGCAAAACATAAATCACACGAAAAAGTCACTTTACCTCTCAAAAAAGTAACTTTTAGTGACCAACTTTGAAAAAAGTAAATTTTAGTTAAAAAAAAGTGACTCGCTATGAGCCCTGTTCCACTCAATGAATTTACGTGAATAAAAATATACTTTACAAAAAATTAAGCTAGCGCCAAATGCGTTCCTGCATAACACTTGACTCAGTCTAAAATATATATAATTCTTATTTCGATCGATCTCTTCATTTCTAAAAACGTTTTGATTACACCCTTCTAACGTCCGTCCGTTGATACACCACTTGAAGAGCAGGTTCGAACCCAGCCACAGAGCTTTAGGGGGCCATGAATATGTTAGGAGGGAGCAAGTCATTAAAAATTCTCTTACAAATATCTAAATTGTGCATTTTGTATTGAGGTGTGGAGCGGACATGAAAAATTAAGGGAGGGCCAGGCCCTCCCTAGCCCACTCTGGTTGCGAGCCTGTTGCAGAGTAGCACTTACCAACTGACTCTGGTATAGGCTTATTACTACATTGTCACATTTTTCCTTATTGAGGAGGAGGTAGGTTAATGACCGCTCAAGACGTTGCCAATTTCAGTCATCTGCATCTGTCCATCAATCTCTTTTTTTCGGAAACGACCGCGGAGCCCAGGAGGGTAGGTATGAGCAGGTCTGTTTTGTCAATTGTTTCGATCGAAACACCGTCCGAAACAATGAGGTCAAGTGGTACTCGAAGCCGTACATGAGAATGAGGTCGCTTTGTATTTTGAAGTGAAATAAATAAATAAGAATATTGCCTTCTTTCCTAAACGCTAAACCGTTTTTAACTTGATGTAATAAATAACCTATAGGATACTGATTGATACAATTGGATTTGGGGGAGTATTCCTTTTCCATCCAGGGGTGTGTGTAAAGAAATTTGGAGGGGTGTTAGGGGGGTGTTGGGGGGTGTAGATTACTCCCTGCATTCAACTATTTCTTTCATCATTCACTTCTGTCTCCTTTAGCATTTAGCTTGCATAATAGTGGGATCTTAAACTAAAGATTTCATTTTTTATTTGCTTTTACGTATTTGTAGTGTAAGGAATCCTTGAGACAACGTTTGAAAGTATCATTTCATAATTGTGGGAATTACTGAAAATAAACTTTCCAGCAATGATAGCTGCCAAAAATGAACCAAAACCAAAGTGATAAAGTGCACAAATTAGCCCCTAGGGTAGTTTCTTGAGACAAAGTTTCATATTTATGGCAATTATTGAAAATAATTAAAAATGTTAACATTGTTAAGGTAGGACAAATGTATCTCTATTAGTGGTGAATATTAACAATATTTGAGCATCGAAATTAACCTTACAAGCACATTGACACATTTCAGTTTATATTTTAAAATACCAATTAACTTAGATTCACATTCAAATCAATGAAGTCATTCATGTTATAGGTTAGAGTGGGTATATATTTCCGAGTGATAATTCAACAATAGTGTTCTGAAGTATTTTATTTGTTTGTTGACGGTTTTTCAAAATTAAGCTCTTTAGATCTTTCCCTTTGAATTTGTTCAAATTCCTCAGTTACGCTACATACATCAGGGATGGCCAACGTGTTGACTGTCAAATTCTGACAGATATTCCGCGGCAGTCACTATGCCGCCACTCATCAAACCTTGATTTCACCCTCACCCTCATGAGAGCCGCCCTTGTGTGGCTGAATACTTATGCTTGCATCGTAGTTCAAGGAACATTTTGAAGTAAAGGCATTGGATACTGTTGATAAATGATGTAAACGTCACTATCGACCGAGATCTCTATTGTAACAGTTGTTCCATTTTAGGTGTTCCACAGTAAGTTATACGATGATATGTTTAGTTTCCTTTCTTTAGGACGTATGTTAAGCAAGGTCGGATCCAGGACGGACTTCTGGTGGGGGTGGTGGGTTGTAATACTGCTACTTAGAGCTACTTTTAAGAGCTCCAAACTCTGGGATGCGTTTTATTTGTATACATAAAATAAAGAAGTTTCCTCTTCTGGGGGGGAGCGATCGCCCCGATCACCCCCCCGGATCTGCCACTGACGATAAGGAAATAATTCAACAAATAGGTTGAATAATTGATGCTCTGATCCTCACGAAGGAGGCCCTCTCGAGGCCTCCTCACCCTCAATTACCCTCGCCCTCAATGATATGAGAGCGAGGGTGCGCGAGGGCGAGGAAAAGTTTTGAGCACGAAGGCGAGGTCGAGCGAGGATAATGGACAACTCCTATCCCGAGGGCGAGGGTGCGCGAGGGCGAGGACAAGCTTCGACGGCGAGGGCGAGGGTGCGCGAGGGCGAGGACAAGTTTCAACAGCGAGGGTGAGGGCGCGCGAGGGCGACGGACAATATCATTCGCAAGGGCGAGGGTGAACGAGGGCGAGGGCCAACTGCTACTGCGAGGGCGAGGGTGAGTGAGGTCGAAGTAAAATGAACATCTATGGTTCCCGTCTCATATAGCCTCGCTGCTGAAAAGGATGTTAAACTCAAAATCAACTTAACTGAAATATTCGTACCACCGAATTTAATATTTATGTTATAACGTCGAAAATGAAGTACTAAACGGTAAGAATACTGCAAAAGAAGACGAAAAAGGCAGTAAGTTTAAAAGTGACAAAGGGTGGATTTTAAGAGGTTAAGACATTATCATGTTACTTCAATTAACATTTAGCAACAAAACACAAATATACTATTATACTATTGAACGTCGTAATCTTGTATCACTTAAAATGTTTGTTTCTCTGGAATATTATAATATATTTGTCTAATCGAATCAATTTATCTATTTTACTGTTTTAGCCGTACTAACTATGAAACAAACCATAGCTTATGCTAATATGCAATGTTGTCAATTTTAATGCGAATGGTTAGCAATAATCTGTGCCTTCACTTTTCTGATAACTTTTTTCTATCCATTTGTCTCACATATTTACAGTACTCTTACAGAATTTTTTCTACTTCGATCTCTTCATGAAATTCATACATATGCTCTTAAAGGATTCAACTGTTAATTTAATGAAAGAATAGCGAGACCATTGGAAACCAAAATTAGTCACCAACAAAACTTGATCCGTGGCTTCTACATGTGCACAATTGTTCTCTCGGTTTTCTGTCTTACCGACATGCTTCAAAGACTCACTGCCCTACGAAATATTGCGCAGCTCAAATGCTACACAATGCTTAATATATGAGCATTATATAACTACCTATGAGATTTCGTAGTTGAATTTCCCATCTTCAGGGAATAAAACCTAATTGCAAGATTCTATTCAATAATAACAATAATAATAATAACAATAATAATAATAATAATAATAACAATAATAATAATAATAATGTGTAACTGTTATTGTTCGACTACTAACATTTGTGCTAACCACTTGATAGACATATACTTTCAGTTGAGTTGATTTTGAGTTTAACATCCCTTTTAGCAGCGAGGCTATATGAGAAGGGAACTACTGATTAACGTGGAATCCGAAACACATGAGCTCCCGCCGGGAATTGAACCCGGGTCTCCCACTCCAAAGGCGCGCACGATAACCGCTTAGCAACGAAGAAGCATATTTGCTTTCGGCGCAGTTTTCATTTCTCTATTGCAAAAAAAAAAAAAAAAAATCGATATATTATTTCGCACTATACTTGTATATACATAAATGTACTACCTCAGTCTCTTGAATCATTACAGGATAAAGTTAATGTCAATTTAGCAGTACCTATACAAAATCCTATTTTTCAATATAATCCTCTCTGCTATTACATACTCCAATATCACCACCACAACTAGAGAAAGATCATAAGTCTAACCTCGACGTCGTAGAATCTCCACAGCAGGAGAAAACTTGTTTAAAACGATTTTTCTTCCCTGGCCAATAAAATAGTAGAGCCGTATTTAATAGTTGCACAAACCAGTTTGCATAACCAAAACAGAAATGGGAATTAAGGGAATAATCGATGAAGCAAAAAAAAAAAAAAAAAAAAAAAAAACCTATTAGAACGGGGAGAAGTATACAGGAATCAGGGGTCACCACAAAACCTCCAAAAAAGTCCACAACAGAAGATGAAATACTGGACTTCGCAAGATGCAGAAAGCGTAGGCACTGTGCTTTTACCCATAGGCGCCGACACGAAGAAAACATTGGGGGGGGGGCTCAACTACTCTAAATAGAAACAATGATTTAGGGTTAGTTGGTTGAAAAGCAACTGGTTTTAATCAGAGTGGATTTAGACACCTTGTAGCCAGGGACGTAGCAGGAATTTATTTCGGGAGGGGTCCAAAGCTTTTCGGGGGGTCCAAACACAATTTCAGGCTAAATTATATTAAAAATTGTAAAATTGCCCCTAAAATTAGACTAAATTTACAAAAAAGTCCGGATTTCGGGGGCGGGATCCGGACCCCCAGGGCCACCCCTGCTTACGTCCCTGCTTGTAGCCTAAGTTCTCCCTCCCCCCGCTTCGTTTGGTTAACAGTTTTCATTCACTTTCTCACTATTTACGTTCCCTGTTTCTGTGCGTCAATAATGGACTACTGACAACTCGTCACAATGCAGTTGCAGTCCTCTCAACTGGTCTAGTGGCTAGCGCGCGTCCATTTGGTGCACATAGTCCCGGATTCGATTCCCGGTGGGAGAGCGTTGAACTACAGTGGGTCGGATTTCAGCTTAAATTGTAGATCCATGTCTCATATAGCCTTGTTGCTGAAAAGATACGATGAATAATAATCAAATCAACTCAACAATACAGTTGCAACAATTCAGAAACGATAATGGCTAAGAATTCACTATAACCAATAAACTGTTTAACCTTTTATCTCATAATAAGTTCAGTTAAACCTCTTAATAACGGACATCAATGGGACATGACTATTTGTTCATATATGAAAGGCGACTGTAAAAGGGAGTGTTCTCTCCCGTAACAATACATATATTTGTTCCACTTTTCCACGCATTTATTCCGGTGATAGCAAAAAGACAGATTGATGATTCTACATCTTTCTTCGTATCGTTTCTCCAAGACTTCCTTGACATATACAAGCTATCGAGCAAAGGTTACACGTAAACAACATGACTGGTAATGTCCAGTCCAGTTATCCTGTAACTTTTAGGAAAATACGCCAGTGGTGGAACTTGTGGCATGTCAAGATTAATCTTTTGCAATAATGAAAGCAAACTCAATAGAAGAAAATAAAAATTGTACAATAAAATAGGAGATTGACAATTCTTTGAAGTATAGATAAAAATTTTCAAAATTGATGTTTTTGATATTAATCCTAATTTAGACCAGTCGCAGAAACATGCCATTCACGAGTTATTATACAAATACAAAAATGTTTTTATACACTCCGGACGGCATTGGACATTATAGGGCTACAGTCATAAGAATCCCTAAATCGGCAGTGTTCCAGAACAAATCTCCCTGTTCCAATGCATGTTCGAGATCAGGAAAACAAACAAATTCAAGACCTTATTAATGCTAGAATTATACAACCCACAGACGATAATAGCTTCGCCTCGCCACAAATTATTGTCAAGAAACCAAATACGAACGCATTTAGAATTGTTTTGAATTTACAGCAGTGTGAAACTTACATTAAATACCTGTGGGTGCCATTCCAGTCAATTGAGTATGTGTTAAACACTTTAAAAGGCAAAAAATACATAACCACCTAATAAATTAGCACACAAGCTCTCTTAATTGCAACTAGGATGATTTTACATTGATTAACGAATAAGATCTTTTGCCGATGACATCGTGCTGAGAGGCTACACTTTTCAATAATACCTAAGGGAATTTTATTTTAAAAATTAAGAAATTTTTGTGCTTCACCTAAGACAAATTTATTTTACTCAGAGTGAATGTTCTCGTATATTTAGTATCAGGTAATTCTTTTAAAACCTCTGCAAGAAAGCTAAAAATATAGAGTTCAAGATTCCACCAAAAGAGAATTTTGCAGTTTTACGGGCTTATGTTCCTACTTACTGGCACATATCAAGGATTTTGCCATGAAGATAGAACGTTTTTAACAGATGTTTCCAAAGCAATGTTTGTGTTTTTCAAATAATCTTGTGAATTCTGTTCCTGATGTGGGGGATGTAAGGTTCAGTATCTCAGGTGTAAGCAACTACCATAAAGCATGCTTCATTCAGGAGCACGTGTTTTCTATTCAAAACATAATCACCAACAGACGGTGGAAGAAGGATACCATAAAGACGCGCAGTTGGTTCCGAAGGAAATTGAAGATGGTCAACCCTCTCTTCACCAACTTCCTCTTCAGAAGACAGTCATAAAAGAGGACCTCAAGTGGACAGAAGAATAAGTCCCAGTGGTGATCCAGTGACCTTCCTAAACTATTTCTGAGATCGTTTTGTGTTACGGAGGTTTTGTAAACTCCGTATTTCTATAACTACCTGCCGCGGAGGTTGCAAAAGGCAAAGAGATACAACTATACTGTCTCCTGAAACTACGATGAGTAAGAAAGATATCCTTTCAATCACCAACCTAGACCGCTGTGGGATAGAAGATTTTACCTTTTAATCTTAAGTTACTTATCACCATCGACTTTGGTAGAGGCAAAAGCATTACAGCTAAGCCGCATGGTGTTGCTACTGTCGTTGCAACCACAACACCGATCTGAGAATAAGCTAGCAATTATTTATTTCTAACTAATTTACGGCTCTTAACTTGTTTCAGAGGCATATTGAAACGTGTGTCGCATGGATATTGTTCTCAATAGATTAGCGTGCACCGGAATATATATTCACTGAACCCTCTGACATTTACAGGCCCGGCTATCTGTCCGCAAATTTGATTCGTGTTCCAAGATGATACTAGGCCTACCTTTGAAGACCCACAATGCGCAACTTCGGTTGGGGTTGAGGAAAAGGGGGATACTTCCTGTTTGTCGTCAGCAGTGATTCATTTTTTGTTTGAAGTTTCTACGTGCACTTCGAACAGAAAAATGCCTTTACCGGGTGGTCTCTCTCTCTCTCTCTCTCTCTCTCTCTCTATATATATATATATATATATATATATATATATATATACCGTAAAACTAAAATGATAAAAGTCATTCCAGCTCCGAACTATATCCACGTTGAAAATTAGAATGAGATCGATTCAGTGGTTCCAAAGTTATGAAGTTTTACCAGCATATATTTACCCGCTTCGTTGGGTAAAATGAAAATTTAAATGCACAATCCCGTCTCTCATGTGTTCAGTCACCACGAAATATGCTGTTTCGTTTTTAATGGCATCGAATTAAACGGCATCGGAAAGATCACTGATCATCTCGGGTACCCCGGAAATCATGAATTCGACACTAATATTAATCGTTTTCGATCATTTTATTATCACTCCCTCTCCCAAGTTGCGGACTGAATTTGGTTTTAAACGGGATCTGAAGTGTCATTCTTCATCTCAGCGGCCCTAAAAACTACGGATCAAACACTTATATCGAAAAATTTTGACCATTTTTATATATCTCCCCCTCTTCTATGTTGCGCGGCAGGAAATCGGATGTGTCACAGGTCATCTCAGCGACCTCGGAAACTATGAATTCGACACTAATATGGCTTATTTTTTATCCTTTTGATTTATTTCTCTTCCCCTCTCTCAAGATGTGGGGTTGAATTTGGATTTTAACAGCATCAGAAGTGTCACTGTTCATCTCGGCGATCTCAAAAACTATAAATTCAAGACTAATATCGGTCATTTTCGACCATTATATCCCCCTCCGCCATGTTGCAGCCCATGTCATTGGAAGTGTCATCGTTCATCTCAGTGACCCCCAAAAATGTGGATTCAGCACTAATATCGGTCATTTTCGATCATTTTAAATCTCTTCCTCTTCCAAGTTGAAGGTTCGAATTTTAATTTAAACAGGATCAAAAGTATCATTGTTCATCTAAGCGACCCAGGAAACTTTACATTCGATACTGATAGTGGTCGTTTTCGATCATTTTTATATAAAACTTTCTCCCCCTCCTACGACTTGCGGGGATGATTTTGGATTTAAACTGGATGGAAATGTCACTGCTCATCTGAATGATCGCGAGAACTACGGAATAGACACAAATATTGTTCATTTTCGATCATTATCATATATAGCTCCCCTCCCCCTCAACAGTGCTGCTGCACACGCCATCAAAATTGTCACCGTAAATCTAAACTAATCCTAAAACTATGGATTCGACACTAATATTAGGCATTTCCAATCATTTTTAATGTTTATTCCCCTCCCCTACGTTGTTTTCTTTCCCTCCCCAACTATCAAGGTTGAACTTGGATTGAAAAAGCATCAGAAGTGTCACTGTTTCTCTCATCGACCCCGAAATTTATGGATTCAACACTAATATCGGTCATTTTGATCATTTTAAATTTCTCCCCCTCCCCCTCCCCTACGTTGCATCGTGAAACTCAATAGCCTAAAACAATCCCTGCCCGAAAACTCATGTATGTTGAAAATTTGATTGAGATCGGTCGGGTGGTTCAGGAGTGATGAAGTCACAAAGCAGTCTTTTTTATTTTAATTTTCATATACTTCTCCTCCCTCACCCTCCCCTATGCTGGCTCGTCAATGTGAAACGATAAAAAACACCCAACGGCCGACCTTCATACATGTTGAAAATTTGATCGAGATTGGTTGTGTGGTTCAAAAGTTATTAGTTTTATTAATTTTTATTCATGCGTCCCCTTCCCCTCCCGCTCCTCTAGAATATACCGTTGAAGTGCAATTACAAAAAAGTTTCCACATCCGAACCTCGTGTAACTCGAAAATTTGATTGAGATCGGTCGGATAGTTCAAGATTTATTAAGTTACAAAAATAGTCACTTTCATTCTTATATAAAATGATTTTTATATATCTCCCCTTCCTTCTCATCCCATACATTGCTCCGTCAAATTTAAAAAATAGAAACGATTCCAGGCCTGAACCTCATCTATGTTGAAAATTTGGTCAAGATCGGTTGAGTTGTTCAAGAGTTATTAAGATTTATTTATTTTTATAGCCACTCCTCCTCCCCCAACCCTCAGTTCTACCATTAAACTGAATAGCCTAAAGCCAGCCCAGCCTCCAGCCTCAAACCTCATCCATGTTACAAATTTGATCCAGATCGGTCAGACGGTTCAGCAGATTTAGAGTCACAAACAGTTATCTTCAATTTTATCCATCTATCTATCTATCTATATAGATTTATTAGCATATATTACCCGTTTCGCTGCGTTGAAATAAATAATTTAAATGCACACTGATATTGCTCATTTTGGATCATTTTAATGTATGTCATCCCTCCTCATCCCCCAAGTGTCAGGGCTGAACATTGACTTAAACAGCATCAGAAGTGTCACTGTTCGTTTCGGCTACCGCAGGAACTATAGATTTATTAGTAGTATCTGTCATTTTTGACCATTTATATATATACATTTCCCCCAGCCCCATGTTGCGGGCCATGACATCGGAAGTGTTACCGTTCATCTCGGCGACCTCAAAAAATGTGGATTTAGCACTAACATCGGTTATTTTCGATGATTTTTATATATTCTCCCCCTCCCCCAAGTTGTGAGTTTGAATTTGGATTTAAACGGGATCGGAAGTACCAATGTTCATAGAAGGGATCCAGAAAACTATAAATTCGATACTGATAGTGGCCATTTTCTATCATATTTATATATCTCTTTCTTCCC
Source organism: Thermobia domestica (assembly GCF_964235325.1). NCBI lineage: Eukaryota > Metazoa > Arthropoda > Insecta > Zygentoma > Lepismatidae > Thermobia > Thermobia domestica. The sequence continues at coordinate 71,655,707 of NC_137468.1, forward strand.
CTCCCCCAAGTGGCGGGGCTAATTTTAGACCTAAACCGGATCGCAAATGTTACTAATCATCTGAATGATCTCGAAAACTATGAATTAGACACTAATAATATCGGTGATTTTCGATCATTATTTTATATAGCTCCCCTCCCCCTCCTCCTTCCTGCGACATACGGCATCAGAATTGCCACTGTTAATCTCAGCTACTCCTAAAACTATGAATTCGACACTAATATTAGTCATTTTCGATCATTTTAAATGTTTATTCCTCTCCACTACGTTGTACCCTCCCCCTCCCCAACTATCAGGGCTGAATTTGGATTGAAACAGCATCAGAAGTTTCACTGTTTCTCTCATCGACCCCGAAAACTGTGGATTCAACACTAATTTCGGTCATTTTGGATCATTTAGAAATTTCTCCCCCCCCCCCTTTCATACGTTCCATTGTGAAACTGAATAACCTAAAGCAATCCCTGCCCCAAAACTCATGTATGTTGAAAATTTGATTGAGATCGGTCGGGTGGTTGAAAAGTGATGAAGTCACTAATGCAGTTTTTATTGTATTATTTTTACATATATATCTCCCCCTCCCCTCCGCTACGTCGGCTCGTCAAAGTGAAACAATAAAAAAAAACTCTCAAGGCCCGACCCTCATATATGTTGAAAATTTGATCAAGATTGGTTGGGTGGTTCAAAAGTTATTAGGTTTTATTAGATTTATTTATACGTCCCCCTCCCCTTGGATCTAGCGCTAAAGTGAAATTGCAAATATGTTTTCAGATCCGGACCTCATGTATCTTGAAAATTTGATTGAGATCGATCGGATAGTTCAAAAGTTATTAAATTACAAAAATAGTCACTTTTAGTCTTATATGAATTGTTTTTATATATCTCCTCCCTCCCCCTCCCCTAGGTTGCACCGTAAAAGTTAAATGATAAAAACATCCCATGCCCGAACCCTATCTATGTTGAAAGTTTGATCAAGGTCGGTTGAGTGGTTCAAGACTTATTAAGTTTTATTTATTTTTATATATGTCCCCTCCCCTCCCCCTCCCCTTCTTTGTACTGTAGAAGTGAAATGAAGAAACTATCCCCACCCAAACCTTATCTATGTTGAAAATTAGATCGAGATCGGTAGGGTGGTTCAAGAGTTAAGTTTTATTCATTTTCATATATTTCCCCTTCCCCCTGTCCCTCCCCTACAATCTACTGTCAAAATGAAATGATAAAAAACTTTTCAGGTTTTAATTTCATATATGTTGAAAATCTGATTGAGATCGATCGGGTTGTTCAAAAGTTATTAGTTCACAAACATGGTCACTTTTATTTTTATATTTATTGATTTCATAAATTTCCCCCTCCCCCCCTCCCCTACGTTCTCCGTCAAAATGAAATGATGAAAGTCATCCCAGTCCCAAACCTCATCTACATTGAAAATTTGATCCTGATCGGTCATTTGGTTCAAGAGTTATTAAGTTTTATTTATTTTTTATACGTCCCCACTCCTCCCCCACCCCTAAGTTCTACTGTCAAAGTAAACAGCTAAAAAGACTCCCAGGCCAGAACCGCATCTATGTTGCAAAGTTGATCGAAATTGGTCGGGCAGTTCAAGAGATTAAGTCACAAACATAGTCACTTTCAATTTTATAATATAGATTTTTTATATATATACACCTCTCCCTCCCCTCAGTTCAAACGAAAAAAAATTAGGCATAGGGTTATTTTTACGTAATATTCATATCCTAGTTCGTACTGTGAATAATTCCTCTGTTATAGCTGCTAATTTTCTTTAACACTTCAACAAATACTTCATTGGCAACAATGGTGAACGTTGCTGCAGGGAGTTTGAATTGCTCTAGTTCCTGCTTGCAATACACACGTAGATGGCACTGCGTCGGAATACACACCGATCGAAAAACGAAATTTTTCAGTCTGGATACACACTTTTCACACACAAACCGGCTGTATCCGTATAAACGAGCGGAGTCAAAAGAACTCGCGGGGGGACCCCTATAATGGTCCTGCACGCGTTAAAAGTGAAAAACTTTTCGAGCAACCACTAAAAAATTCTCGCTTTGCAAAAATTGCTCAGAGTGCTGCTCTGTAGCCGATCGACCTACAAAGATTGGCGGGTTCACCAACGCACACACACACACACACACACACACACACACACACACACACACACACACACACCTATTAATGAACACATGGTCCCAGTAATAAGGTAAATAATTCAACAGTGATGCACAATCTACGAACTTACAAATACATTCTTAGCGTCGAACTAAATTTCGTGTAAATGATCATAGAATGAGATGTAAACAATTAAATCATTCTCAATGGTTCATATATATCTTTTTTGTAATTAATTAGTAGTAACTGATTGTTTTACTGTTTGTATACGAGAGTGCTCTATGTTATCACTTAATTTACATGTTATTAATAAAAGACAAATGTCTCTATCTGTGAGTCTACGTGCCAAACTAATCCTTAATAATGATGATCAATATCTCTACCTGCACTATTGTTTGCTGCCTGACCCTAAAATACACCACTGCTTCCTGATGAATTATGTCAAAAGGAAATGCTGCACAATGGGAGTTTGGAGTGGTTGGGAAACTTACAAATAAGATTACTTGTTGAATATCTTTTTAGTACATTTTTTTGTTTTTCTGTTGCAAGAAGTGGTACCGCGTCGCGTAGTCGCTAACGCTATCGTGTTTGATATAAGTTGTCTCGTGTTCGATTTCCGATGAGGACGCTCGGTCGAAAAGGTGTAAGATTTTACCCCAGGTCTCCCACGCTGAGTAAAGTTTTTAATGCCTTTTCCTCACTCAAATGCCGGGATGTACTAAGCAGGCATGTCTCTTCCTTCCTATTGTTTACTCTTTCCTCTTAACGGAATAGTGTTTTCACCAAGGAATGTCATTCCTCATACGTGACGTTCTCAAGTCCATACAAAATAGTACATCCAGAAATATGTAAAAATACTAAAATAAACTGTATTTGAAGATATGACAAGTTTATTTTTGGTGTTTTTGTAAAGTAGTTATGCATTACAAAAAAAGCAATAGTAGAGATCTTTTAGAATGTGTTCATTGCAATAAACATGAAAATTGAGAAAAACAATAGATTTCTTCATCTCTGGCCTATTTAAACCAAAATTGTTCGTACCTAAGATACTTCATACGTTGTACTTCATAATAATAAAAGTATTTAAGATATATACGTAATTCTTATTGCTCTGTGTTGTTTCATCATACTATAATTCTTGTCACAATAGGATTCGTATAATTACGTTTGAGACAGACATAAGAATGTGATAAAAAACATATGATTGTGTTAGGAAGAATAAAAGAACAACTTACTATTTTTGGTTTAAGGGGAAGCATATATTTGAGTAGTAATTGTCAAGAGGAAAATAAATAATATTTTTAATACACTAATGATTCTATAAAATGAAGAAATATGCATATATTTGAGTAGTAATTGTCAAGAGGAAAATAAATAATATTTTTAATGCACTAATGATTCTATAAAATGAAGAAATATGCATATATTTGAAAATGAAATGAAATTTTTGAGTTTTACGTCCCACGGTTATGCCGGTTAGGCTAAAGGAGATGCATATATTTGAGTAGTAATTGTCAGGAGGAAAATAATTCATATTTTTAATACACGAATGATTCTATAAAATGAAGAAATAAGGGCATCATAATAACATTACAACTTACGTTATTAACTGATGTAAGATATAGCGGGACCCGGACAAATCCGCCAAATGACAAATCCGCCAATTACCAAATCTGCCAATTACCAAATGCGCCAAACGCGAAAATGACCAAATGCGCCAATTGTGAAAATGGACAAATCAGCCAATGGACAAATCCGCCAATTACCAAATCTGCCAATTACCAAATCTGCCAATTACCAAATCTGCCAATTACCAAATCTGCCAATACCAAATCTGCCAAACGCGAAAATGACTAAATGCGCCAATGACGAGAATGGACAAATCTGCCAATTGACAAATCCGCCAATTACCAAATCTGCCAATTACCAAATCTGCCAAACGCGAAAATGACCATATGCGCCAATCGTGAAAATGGACAAATCAGCCAATTGACAAATCTGCCAATTACCAAATCTGCCAATGACCAAATCTGCCAATTACCAAATCTGCCAATGACCAAATCTGCCAATTGACAAATCTGCCAAACGGAAAACACCGAACTCTGTTTGTATTATCATCAAATAACTGGATAGTCTAGTAAAAAGCATACAGAAAGAAAGTATTTATGAATATCAAGCAACAAACTAAAAGTAATTAATAGAAAGTAATCAAATCATCGCTCAGATATTTGAGGATTTGAACGACGTAACCATTTAAAATAACATTAACGTTTACTCAGTATATGTTAAAAAAAAAAAGTTGGTTATTTTATGAAGACCGGAGAGACATGATGTAAAAGTTCAATAAATCGTACATGCTCTAACGCAATGAGATAATTTGTTTGTTTTTATATGTTAATTTTGATGAATTTATAACTGTTAAAAGTGAATGTTCTTGTTATTTGCTGGAGTGATTGCCCCCTTTCTGCAGTGAAGTTATATTTTTCGGGTGCCCGACCTCTTGGACATTACACTATACTTGTTACAGTTGGCAATACTTCTTAAAATGACGTAGTTGCGAGAAATTTTTAAAACGATCGTTGTTTGTTTTCGTACTTTTGACACTTGACCAACAGTTTTTGGGAGTCGTGATTACTACATATTCTCCTAATTTCACGACTTTTAGCAGTATTGCCAACATTAACATTCATTATCACATCTCCTAAACCATGTAAAATTTCAAATTGCTATTACGTGTTGTTTGCCATGACTCCATTTCGGTGTTGTTTGCCACGGTATTGTTCTCTCTAGCTTATCTTATACCACAATCGTGAAGACTTATACAAAATCGACTTATAAGCTAAGGGTTGCCAGATGAGCATATTATAATGATCAAATCTATTATATTATAAACAGAATGCATACAATACGAATTGTCCCAAGCACGTTATTGGGTTACTACGCTATCAGCTGTTCACGCCACAGTTAAATTTATTCAAGGTGAGTTCAAGCACTCAATATAATAATTTGTTTGCTTAGAAACTCTCCAAGTGCATTTTCAAAATTGATATTGCCTACAATTTGTTTGTGTTCGACTGTGTAGCCAACGTTAAATCTAGGCATATCATCAGTACTAACAATAAGCGGGTATAGGAATCCCGATAAATGGGACCCAAACCTTCTATTATATATATATAATAGGATGTATGTATGTATGTATTAGTGTATGTATGTATGTTCGAGCATAACTCTCGAACGCCTGGAGCAATTTCAACCAAACTTGGTACACGTATTACTTCAAAACAAACACTATGGGCGAAAGATACCCCTTTCATCCCTAGGAGGGTCACAGGAGGATGATATGTAAAAAATAATGTATGTAGGTGTCTGTATGTATCTATATATTGTCTAGCATAACTCTGGAACGCCCGGAGCAATTTTAACGAAACTTGGTACACATATTACTTATAACCAGGAAAAAATGTTGTAGGGGTGAGATACCCTATCATTCACAAGAGGGTCACAGGGGGATGACTTATGCAAATAATCGAAAATGACTGGTATTAGTGTCGAATTCTTAGTTTTTGGGGTCACGGAGATGAATGGTGACAGTCCCGATAGTGTTTCAGTCCCAGTGGAGGTCAGATACCCTTACCATCCCTAAGGGGGTCACAGGGGGAATGAAGTACAAATACTCGAAAATTAGCGATATTTGTTTCGAATCCATGGTTTTCGGGGTTGTGGAGATGAATGGTGACTTCCGATGGCGTTTCCGTCCAAATATGGCTAAGAAACCCCTATCAACCCTTCGGGGTCACATGAGGGATGACATGTATAGTCGGAATGAACCGTGTAATCAATTATTGAAATGTATATTGTTAGGGTAGTTGGAAGTTCAAATATTTTTATAAACCTGATCTCCCCGTTCGAAGGACGGGCATTTCAGCTAGTTTAACCAATAAAATACAAACCAGAGACATACACAAGCGATAAGTTCTGGTGGTCCGGACTCCCCTCTTCCCCCCCCAAAAAAAATTCTGTAAATTTAGTCTAATTTTAGGGGCGATTTTACAAATTTTAAAATTCTTTATCCTCAAATTGAAATTGGATTCCCGCTCTAGAAAGAAATTGCTGCGTATGCGCCTGATACAAACAGTAGAGGGAAAGTGGGTTTGGATTGATTGTAACTACCGTTTTAAGAGTGATTCGTGCAATTAAATAGTGATATTCATTGATGAAGTTCAATTAAAGTGACAATCATGTTCTCCCCTGCATCGATCGGCATCAGAGTGGATAAATTTCGAAATAAATTCCAGCGAAAAATTCTATGGGTGCTGAACGCCAATCTAAAATCCTCTATAAATCTTTGATCCTTGAAGCATCTATCGAATTAGTTAATTATTAGTGTTTAGCGTTTCTTTCCAGCACCGAGACTATATATAACTTGGACCTACAGTTTGAGATGGGATCCGAACCACCACAATGCGCTTAAACTTAAAATTTCTCCCACTGGGAATCGAACCCGGGACTTCCTGCGTGGCAGACATCACCTAGGCACTAGACCTGTCTGAAATCCAGTCTCATGTGTAATTATAATCTGCGCTTATCCTAGACACTTTTGTCTGATTATCAAATGAAAACCACCGGTTAAGTTATCTTAATTGTTAGCTCTTAATTAACATCTTTCTATGTACGATTCCTTATGTGTTTTCGTTTTCTTAATAGCATAATGTTTACAGCACCTGTATTTAAAAGCATGGCTTTAGATCGATCTATCCTGTTCAAACAACTTGAGTACGTTGGAAAATAACCACCCGTTCAAACAACTAGAAAGAGGAAACTGGAAAGCGACCGCTAATTTTTCTTCTTTTCTTTACGCACGTATTTTTACGCTAGGTGTAAGGGCCAAAATGCGGATAGACATTTCGGTCGGAAATTTACGGACGTAAAATACGCACGGGAAAACACGTTAGTATTTGCCTAGCTTTATTGTGCAAATGTATGTTGATGTGGAAGTGCTTTGTAAATTCGGTTTATTGTGTGAGATTCTGACAAATCAAGCGTGAAGTAATGTAAATTGTGGTCTGTAAATATACAAATAAAGATGGTACAACTTTGACTTTCATCTGTTTTATTATCATCTTTCCTTTATACTGTTTTCAGTTATGTTACTAAACCAGCACAAACTTAACATTTCTTCCTAGAAAGATTAAACGTAGTGTCAAAATTACCATACGTGTTGAAGCAGCCGTTCCTCGTCAGTATAACTTCAAAACTATGTGAGCAAATTTTTACATGTCACACATCACCTACAACATGACGGCATGAGACCCGCGGTACGTAAGTATACCAACTTAACTGACATACTTGAAAATATATGTAATTATCTGGCTAAACATATGGTTACTATATATATAAAAGGTAACAGATGTATTTTCCACTTTGAAGAAATTTCGATCCGGAGGATCGAAGACAGGATAACTTTTAGTTATTCCTGCATTTTGCTATACATTTCCACATCAAATAACACAAATTTAAACATTAGTTGTGAGAATTACAACGTTATTCTATATTTTGCACTGTATATATGTAAATAAATTATCCAAACCATGCTCCCGCCAAGTGAACTTTGTGGTGGACAAACACCGTTTTCTCGGGGTTCTCCCACTTTCTTCATTCCACCATTTCATTCATTTCTCATAATCACCGTCTCCTTTAGCCTAACCGGCATAACCGTGGGACGTAAAACTCAAAGATTTCATTTCATTTTAAATTATCCAATTACATATCTTTAAAAATCTGTCTTTATGTTAACAACAGGAAACTTTTGTATACAAACTTTTTTATATCTTTTTCTTTTAAAAATAATAACGAAGAATTCTGCTTCCAGAATTCTTGTCTGAACGCGCATATAGTAGCTTTCGTACAGATATAACTTATGAGGGCAGTTCTAATAATAATTGTAATAATAACAACAAATTAACTCAATAATTCATTCTGAACATAAATGCGATAAATTAAAACAAGGGGAATTTAAAAAAAAATAAGAAAATTCCTTTAAGGAATACAAATAATCCTGTAACGCCATAACGTTAACAGATGTCAATAGTGCCGATTATCCCGCTTGGGTGAAATTAAAAATTAAATGAAATAAAATTTTAAAAAGTGGCTAACACGTGTGCTTTAAGTGCATGCGGTCCCGGCTTCCATTCGTGATACGAAAGATCAGAAATTAATTTCACAACCATTCACTTTTCTGAATAACCCACCTGCTTTATTCTAAAGGACGTAAACGTTTGACGTTCAACTAAAAAATGTCACTTTTTTAAACTTCTATAAAATATGTTTATATGCAGACATGTATTAAGACACAAATTCCCAGAATATATTGTAAACATTCTTTTGCAACAGTCCGGGATGGGGGAATTACGCATGTATGTAGATACAAATGATACAGGAGGGAATACAGGCAGAAAGAAAAGGGTTGATGAGCAAAATGTCCCGAAACCTGTGACCAGGAAACAGGTAAGAGATGCAGAAAAGAGAAAGAAAGAGGTCGTATAGAGTTAGGTGGAAAGGAGAGGATATGCGCGATGCAGATAAGTGCTCAACAACACATCCGCTCCCATCCTAATCATCTATTTGTTGACCTTTCTTATGCTCTCAGCACCTCTCCACTAGATCACTTTGTTTCTATCTCCTCACTCTCTTCTTCACTCAACTGTAAAGGTATTCTTTTATTTGTGAATCTGTCATAATTACTCTCCTACTGTAAAGCCAAACATACACTAGCGTATTTTCAGCGCGTAATTTCGGTGCGTAAAATGATGTCGTAAATTTCGGTCCGTAAGTTGGCCCATACACCTAGCATAAAAATAGGCGCGTAAAAGAAGAAGAAAAAGAAGCGGTCATTTTCCGCTCTTCCTCTTGCCTGTTGTTTGAGCACCTGGTCATTTTCCAGTTTACTCAAGTTGTTTGAACAGAACGGATCTATCTTTTAATGTCCCTTTTACATTATCCGGCGAATTGCCGGACGAGGTAGAAAGACATTGCAAGCAATGAAGCTCTTCACATATGTGCGGCGATCGCCGGACATTCATCCGGCGAGCAAAAACAGCCGGATCTCCCTGCTAGAATCCGGCGCGGCAAATCGCCGTGTATAGCCAAGCGGGACATTACAAGCAATGAAGCTCTTCACATATACGCGGCAAAATGCCGGATGGGTGTTGGGGGAGGAAGCAAGTGTTGCCAGGAAAGAGCAGAAAGTGGCTGCTATAATATGGGAGCGTGTGGTTTTGTGTGTGTGTGGAGTGTGTTTGTGTATGTGGTTGTGTTCTGGCCCAGTACATCTGGAGTAATTAACCAAACCTCTACATACAATATATGGGGAAAGATGACATGTAAAATTAATTGAAAACGACCAATACTACCGAAGTGTCGAAATCAATATAAATTATTATTTTTCTATGTAATAGAAGATTGGGAGATGTCCGGGTAGCACTGGACAAATGAGCTTCTATAAATTTGTGGTGACCCAAAATTGAAATATACACTATAATTATTTCAACAATACAGTCTTTTGCTATATATTTATTAAATATTTTGCTACGCAAAGCAAGAGAGAATTCATGATGTGATATATGATAAATATACCGTACTTTATATATTTTATAATTATCTGGCTGTAATTTCTTGAATATTCCTCTGAATTCAGGGACTAGAGCAGTGCTTTAAAGAGACTTGAGTCAATAGTCGGAACGCTTAAAACAAAAGAATAAACCCGAAATAGTATAATAATAATAATAATAATAATAATAATAATAATAATAATAATAATAATAATAATAATAATAATAATAATAATAATAATAGTCTAATGTAAATAAAATAAAGAGTTTATGTGTCTGTCTGTCTGTCTGTCTGTCTTTGTATGGCCTGGGAACCATACGAGTGGACCGAAAGTTACCAAAATTTGGTCACGGGTACCTTGGTCCAGGCTCCAGATCAAGCCGATGCGTTTTTCTCAAAATTCGAACCAGGAGGTCTCAGGGGGCGTTTACCAGGACATGTAAAAGTAGTAGGTAGTGACCGATATTAGTGTCAAATCCATAGTTTTCGCGGTTCTGAGATCAATGGTAACACTACCATTAGCGATGACTTCAGCTACCATTTGTATGCGGGCCGGGGGTCACCAGAGGAGGGGGAGGAATTTCGAGACATGTAAAAATAATCGAAAATGACCGATATTAATGTCAAATCCATATCTTTCGGGGTCAGTGAGCTCAATGGTGAAACTCAAGATAGCGTTTACTTTCACATATAGTCCCCATCAACTAAGGAACTTGGGCCAGGAGATCACGGAGACATGTAAAAATAGTCCACAATGACCGATATTAGTGTGAAATTCACAGTTTTCGCAGTCTCTGAGATAAATGGTGATACTTTCATTGGCGATGATTTTCAAATTCAGCCACCATTGTATGCGGGTCGGGAGTCACCGGGGTGGAGAATTGCGAGACATGTAAAAATAATCGAAAAGGACCGATATTAGTGTCAAATCAATAGTTTTCGCTGAGGTGAATGGCGATACTCCCAAAACGTTGACTTCCAAAAACAGCCCCCGTCGACTGGGAGCCAGAGGCGTTTTTTTTTTTTTTTTTTTTTCAAAATTGGAATCAAAGGATCACAGAGGCGTTTACTTTCAATGTAAAAGTAGTAGAAAATGGCAGATATTAGTGTCACATTCATAGTTTTTGCGGTATCGGCTCAAGGACAGAGGCGATTTTTTCACAATTCGAACCAGGGAGGGGTATCAGGGGGCGTTTACCGGGACATGTAAAAGTAGTAGAAAATGACCAATATTTGTGTCGAATTCATATTTATCGAGGTCGCTCAGATGTATATTGATACTCCAGATAGTGTTTTCGTTCAAATTCAGTCCTCATTGGCCTTCCCAATGAAAACACGTACGTTGTTGGATATATATTCACACAAAATGTATCTAATTTTAGAAATGCTTCTTAATTCTTCTCTCATTGTTCCGTTTGTTTGCATTGATATTTTATCTGACCCGTGCGAAGAACGGGCATAACAGCTAGTAATAATAATGCCTACAAACCAGTCTTGGGGTCAGTGACTGAATGTTGGCTTGATATTCTTGGATAGACCTCAACGGTTGACTATCCCGAGAGGACTTTAGTCTGGTTTTCTCAGTCACAACAGTTGAATACCGGAACGGTATTTTAAATATCCAGAACCGGGCCGCTATTTTGCCCAAGTTTATCAATTGTGGAAACAGTATAGAAAAATCTCTTCCAAAATACCGCTTCTCTAATAAAAAGTGCACATGTTTTCTCTATGTGGCATGTTCTCTCATTTCGGTAACAAACAGGCCCGTATCCATAGGGGGCAAGGGGGGCCGGGCCCCCTAAACTTTGGCTGGCCTCCTAAAAGTTTCACGGTAGGCTTGCAAATGAACTATAATATGGTGATGAAGTATACTATGATTGGGTCGGCCCCCGTAACTTCTACCGGACCCCTCTAAATTTTTGGGCTGGCTACGGGCCTGGTAACAAAGCGAATAAAATGCATATTATTTTGCATTTGTCCACTGCAACCACATTAACAAAACTAATGAATGACAATAGTTGATGCAATAGACATACGAAAGTAATTATTAAAGAATTTTCCTTCGTCTTCCCTTAATTGTGGAAACAGTATAGAAAAATCAGGGTGAACCCATATGTGTCTCTGACGTTTTTTTTCTGCCTGTGTCTTAACAAGGCGAGTAGAAAACACATTTTGCGTCTGTCCCTTACAACCACCACAATACGACAAGAGTCACAGAGTTTTGTTTCTTCCGTTGCACAGCAACCCTGCTCGCATATTTTTCATCCACGGCAAAACGCTGGATAATATGAAAGGGGCCGAAACCGGATCCGGCAAACAGCCGGAAACGGATCCGGCAAATCGTCGGATAATGTGAAAGAGACCTAAGTGCAGGTCCTATAAACATTATTTAAGGAAACGAATAAAAAGCAAGAAGAAAAGAATAAAAGAAAATTGGACTAGGGAATGATATTCAAACGTAAGAGTACTTTTTGTTTAGTTTTCATAGTATTGGAATGTGAAATTCCCGTAGAATGTCTTAACAAAATTAAATCAGACAGATTTTTAAAAAAAAAAAGAAAGAAAGAAAAACAAAAGCTAAATGCATGATTTTGCGAAAGCAGTAATTGAATTTAATATTTTTTTCCCCACTAAATTTGTTAGATTTCTCGAATAAACAAATAAATCTACCCTCTGTGGCGTAACATATCTCATGGAAACTGGGCCTACCATTCAGCTTATGCCACTCATGTCTTTAGGGTAGGGTGCGAATCCCGGGGCGGAATTTCCTTCTATTTTATGTAATCCCTTTCAAAAAGCAACAAACTGAAACATTGATTCTTCACAAAGCAACCAACTATCTCCTGTTAGGAACTATTTTATCCCCCTTCAAATATACACAACCTAATTCGCGCACTGCTTTTGGGTAATATATGCTCAGCATCTGCTGCTCTTATAGAATCTAGTCCCTAATGAAAGGGTCTAGAAAAAGAAGGAAAGTCAACCGTCTCTAAGTACAAACAAACTAAGGTTTTAATTTCGAAGTGTGACTTGACAAGTTATTTAAAAGTTACAAAAGCACATTTAGAATAATTAAAATTTAATATATAGAAAACGAACTATCACTTGATCTGAAGTACAACATAACCAAATCAAAACAATATCAATTATGTTGTTGTACTTTACTAATATGAAAGGCGGCAACTAATTCACTCTCCTGTTTTCTTTCCCAATCTTTCAAGCATGTTCTAACAGTGACGGTATAAATGCACCATGCTACATTACATTGGATAGTACATTTGCTCATAATAATAAGTTCCTTGGAAGTAAAATATCTTTTTAAGATAAAAAAATACTTTACCTTAAATACAACTCATGTTTAAATGTGTAAGTGCTTGTGTTATCTCTTATTCGTTTAGCAACTGTAGAATAGATTGCCGTATATTTAGAAAAGTTCTCATCAGAGCCGTAGTTAGGGTGCGGGCGAGCGGGGCGGTTGCCCTGGGCGCTGATAGCAAGAGGGTGCCGAACGAGCAAGAAGAAAGAAAAGGTATTGGAAATGAATAAACGACGCGTCGCCCCGAAAAAGTATTGGCGCCCTATTAAATCAATATTGTTGTTGGTATGGAAAGAAATAGATTTGTTAAAAATTTTCTTGCTTGCTACGCTCGCAATCCAAACGTTTCAATAAGAGTCACAAGTTTTTACTTATCACTTAAAAAAAAAAAGCTATTATATATGGTTTATTAATGACGATGTGACATACATGCTGCCAAGTAATGACTTACAGTGTACACAAGAACGTTTTCAAAATCAGAAACGGTCAAAGTGTTAAATACGAACGTATTTGGCGTTTTGCTGATGATGAATTTGGTTAGTTAATCACGTTTTTCTACCCAATTGTTTTAATCACGACGGTGAGAATAAAGGTATGAAAAATGAAAGGAGTTACGAGACACACACAAGTTGCTCTTTGCTCGGGAATATTAAAAATAAAGGTAAACAAGGGGAATAATAACGTTCTTGAATTTGAAACAGTTGTAGTATAGGGGCTTAATGAATCAGAACTTAACCCCATGAATTTCCTCTTTTTCAAAGACTGATCACTACCAGTGATTTTTAAAATTTTATTTGCATATGAAATGGTTCCAATTTCAAGGAATTTATTGGGATGATTCCTGCACTTTTCGCCTTTTCCCGTCTCGCCTTATGACCTCTAGCAATGGAATTTACATGTAAAACCTGTTATCACTTTCTATCTTCATGTAAGGCGGAACGGGAAATCTCGATGTTAATTTTCCCGTTTCGCCTTACGAACATTATGTGGTAGGCTTGCAAGTGCATTCATAGATATAATTTAATTTGTTTATTCATATAACAAAATAAGTGCAGTAACTACAAGAAGTACAGAACACCTATACAAGATGGTGTTTATCTTCGGTACATATACAATGAGCAACAGCATCTAAGTATTGCATTAGAGAAATCTGTTTACTACTCATTCTACATTTCAAAGTACGCAGACGAATGTTTAATTGTTTTCACTTCTATTTCTGGTGTCTCAGTGGTAGAGCGTTCATCTCTGGTGCATAGGATCCTTGGTTTGATCGCAGCTCACGCCAAGTGAGCCTTGTAGTGGACAAACACCCTGTGCGTGTGTTTTCTTGAGGTTCTCCCGTTTCCTCCCATTTTCTTCATTTCATCATTTCATTCATTTCTGATCATCACCGTCTCCTTTAGCCTAGCCGGCATAAATGTGGGACGTAAAACTTTCATTTCATTTCGTATGAGAGAACTTTCAATCTGCTCATTTCTTGGAGGATGTGTGTATTCACCAGATAAAGATTCAAATTCAACACAAATTAGAATAACAGTAACCTTACACCCTTCACTACAATTGCAATATTATTTTGACTCACGACAATAGTTTATCCGATAAATATGTTCTTCCTAACACAGTAACCTTCCCCTTCGTTTATATGCAATGAAAGATATAGCCATTTAACACACTTAAACACACTTGCACTTATACACTTTCCGGTGACGAACTCAGTACTAATCAGGAACTTTTACTCATCATACACAGTGTGAAACTAGTTGAGCAACGTACAGATCTTCAAATGTGACATCTAATCTGAAACCTGTTACCTGATTGACTCGTAATAATCAATAATCTTACAAAAAACAAAGTTGCACAAAAATTCTAAAATCCCTTCCCTTTCCTGCTCTACCTTCGCAAATACATAGAAATAATCCAATTACATGAATATAAACATTAATTCTTATACCTTTTCAATAATTTATCCCACTGACAAGAGCGGACTTGCCTACCTGGCTACCCGGCAATCATTTCTTTCAACTATTTTAACGTATTAGCATTGTTCATATTTTTAAAAAGTACTTCATTTTATACTATATTCTTCATTTGCTGTAGGCAGGGGGTGTGCCTGGGGATCCGAAAACCCCTATCCGAAATCACGACTTTCCTTAAATTTTGTCTAATTTTAGGGGCGATATTACAAATTTTAATACAATTTGTCCTCATATTGAATTTGGACAGCTTCCCCCCGAAATGAATTCCTGCTCACTCACGTCCCTGGCTGTATGTAAGTATTAAAAAAGTTTAATTAACATATAAGCGAACTCTATTTGGCAGGATATGGTTTGAAGGTCCAGCTCTTCGTTCCACTCTCTGGTTACCCTTCTGTATTGTACTCCTATTGCAAGTTCCTTGTTGCATTTTTTTACTGTCAACTTTACCAAATAAACATATCCTCCCTTTAGGTTGTGAAAGAGTTCATTTATATTTTTTTCTGCCTAAGTATAGTTGTACACTTCTTGCTTGAAATTTTTTGTTTACTATGGAACTAGGGATGCGCACGATACAAGATTTGTGGCTGTCTCGTCTTGAAAATGTGCTGTAAAAGTGATGTCTCGACTCGAAAAATGTATATTTCTCTATTGGAAGAGCCGTATCTCGACTCGAATTTTGTCAGGAAAATCCTGTCTCGACTCGTCTCGTGTGCATCCCTATATGGAACGTTAGGCTCAGACTGTTTGATATCTGGGAAGTTTTCTGAATCGGAATTTGTGCAAAAATGTTTTCATTACGCAATAAATGAAACATGATTATGAGAACTATCATTTTAGTTTGTCTCTTTTCTTTACACATAAGCATTGAGCGTCGGTGAAGACTTTTTGCACTCTTCAAAAATTTTCTGCGTTCCTGATCCAAATTAAGTTGTTTTCGAGGAGTTACAATTCTATTTCTGTAGGCAGAATAAACGATTTATATTGAGGTAAAAGAAATAAAATCAATTTAAGGTGGATACATGTAAGGTTAAAAGGCAGTGGCGGATCCAGAATATGATCAAGGGAGGGGCTAAACCATAATTTGCCGTTTTATCCAGTGTAAAGCAGAATTGAAGCCCATTTTATCCAGTGTAAACCTGAGCGTCAATGGGGGGCTATAGCCCCTTATCACCCCTTGGATCTGCCCTTGTTAAAAGAGATTCTACTGTTTTACGTACAAAACAAACACTTACGCCCTCCAGAATTTGTAGGACTATGCTTATGCCGTTTTTCTTTTCTTCTTTCTTTCTTTCTTTCTTTTTTCTTTCTTTTTCTTTTTTTCTTTTTTCTTTTTTTTTGTTATTAGGTATAACTTTGTTCCCGTGAATTGCAGTAGGGTGTCGAAAATCCGGATTCGTGAGCCATAATGGTCGGATTCATGGGTCAAAATTTTGATGGTGGGCCAAAGTTTGCCAGTCCACCCCTGCTCTGTGATAATTAATTCTTAGTTCTGATTTCGAATCCATTACATTGTTACCTTCTTTTTCAATGCAACTTATTTCTTTCCAGTTTTTCAGTATCCTTCTGTTGAACATTTTAATTACATTTATGCTAAAGCAGGGCTACCAATATATGAAAATTATTGTAAGGCGAAAGGGGAATTCCCATTTTGCCTTATGATAACAAGTCATTAAGTACCAATTTTTGGTTGACGTTTCCTGTGATAAGAATCATAAGGCAAAACGGGAAAAGGCGAACAGTGAAGACACGATTGGGATCATTTCCCCATCAACCACTTGTATCGCCAGGATTTCTTTTGTGTGTGTGTGTGTGTGTGTGTGTGTTTACGTATCTAGTTCTGTGATATTTTGTATGTATATTAATAACTAGCAGCGTTCACCCCGCTTCGCTGCGGTCACCCCGGAACGCAATAAACTTTGTTACTTAGATAATTTTTACTTTTTCGCTTTCAAGTGATATGATAAAAACCATAGAAGATTGCACTAATGTTAACATTATATCGCCCGTCATTTATGTTAACCCGCCCCGCTTCGCTGCGGTCACCCCAACCCGCCCCGCTTCGCTGCGGTCATCCCGGAACGCAATAAACTTTGTTACTTAGATAATTTTTACTTTTTCGCTTTCAAGTGATTTATAGCGCCTGTCATGTATGTTAACCCGCCGAGTCACAGGGTCATGCGGGTTGCATATAAATACGTTTATTTTTATACCTATGATGAACTAATAACAAAGGATTTGTACGTATGGACACCTGAATGGTCAATTATCTCAAGACACTGGTAATTGAAAATTAAAGTGATATGATAAAAACCATCTAGGGTCCAAATCCTAACAACCCCCCAAAAATGAAAGAAATTGGTTCACCCGTATTAGCGTGATGAGCGGATAAAGGATTTTTTCTACGTATGGACACCTGATTGGTCAATTATCTCAAGACACTGGTAATTGAAAATTAAAGTGATATGATAAAAACCATCTAGGGTCCAAATCCTAACAACCCCCCAAAAATGAAAGAAATCGGTTCAGCCGTATTAGCGTGATGAGCGGACAAAGGATTTTGTGCGTTCTCTTTTATATATATAGATAAGTAACCTTAAATTCAAAATTTTCAGTCATTAAGAAATTAAGTAAGTACTATAATTTTAAATGTATATAGTAGCCAAACTATATTTTGGATTTCAAGTACAAACATTAAACTATTCTTCACCTCTATCGATCAATATTAAGAAATTCGCAAAGAAGGTCCATTCAGAGCTTCCGTTACATTTCACAAAATATTTTTTACTGTAAAACAATCAAAATTAAAATCTTCTTTATGTGGTCACATACAGAATAAATTTACAAAATTTTACAATTATTACTGGAAATTGAAGCTGTTACCCATTTCGAACATTTCTTTTCAAACACATAGATTCAAACATATTAAAATTTCATTTCTTCTAGATAGTATGAAACGTAAACATTGTAAATTTTCATAACTGTTCTCAAGGTGGATCTGTGTACAGCCAGAGGCAGTTTTGTAAATTCAACAAAAAGTCCAAAATAAGCCTCTTGAAAACAGCTTTTATTTGTAAAAGAATAGAGAATGATCACTTTTGGCTGTTGCAATAATCTGTGTCTTATTTGTGAAAAAAACAGCTGTTTGTCTTATTTGTAAAAAAAAAAAAAAAAAAAAGCTCGATAAGGTGAGTGTAGGGGCGCCGAAGTCTATAGCTACGGCTCTGTTTTTCATCCCCCTTCTAAACATTTGTCTAGTTTACTGACACTTATCGATTCGACTGTGATATTCCTCATTGTTGTAAAAAGAATATATATATCGGGTGTTGCAAAATAAGTGTTACAACTCTTGGGAGGTGAATCCTGCCACTGAGACAAGAAAAAAAGTTCTCTTGAACTTTCGGCTATCAGACATAGTTTCAGATCTACAAGGTGCCGAAAGCGTGGGAAAATGACTTTCGAACGTCAATAGTTCGGAAACTATCCAACGTAAAGAGGGCGGGTAAAAAATTCACTGAAGAAGTCATACCTGCTGTATTGAATTTTGCATGTTTCACAATCCTACCATGCACGCGCAAGGGATTCCCCAAAGGAACGTAGGAAGTCCCGGATAATGTGCTAAATAAAAGTTGGTCTAAATGGATATGAATTGATGGGGTTTCTACCAGGTAACAATAATTCGTTTGTATTAAGTCGATATCTGGAACAAATACAAAATGGCGGACACTTTCATGCTCGTTGTGTGTGGTTGCATAATCGCCAGGTACGGATGATGGGCAACAGTGAAGTTCTGGATATTAAGTGTTGCGAATTTGTACTCAAATGCTCTAGAAAGACATCTGGAGTGTCCGTAGAGCACAACAGATGGAGGAGGGTGATTCACATGTGTGGAACACGTAACGAAAAATGCCCAGAAATGCACTCATACTCAGTAAACGTGAGTTCAAAGCGTCGGAAATGTAAGGATTAGCGTCAAGAACATGAAAACCAATTCACCAATAATATTCCCTTAAACCGACGCAATATGATGTGCACGGTTGCATACCAATAAGGATGCAGCAACTGAGACCAAGTTGAAATTGTGCAAAGGGACTCACTAAGAAACTGGGTAAACTAAATGAATGTCTCTAGTGGGATCGCATGATCGATATTGAAATGTGGCCAATGTGTGTGTTGGTATCGACATTTAGCTAATGGAGAAATGTCAACATGTGCCACTACTGCTGGGACACCGTCTCACATGTGAAAACTAGGAAAATAATGTTGTACATTCTGCTATTACATCTGGTGCACTTTTTGGTAGAACGTAACTAGAACACGATTGTATCAATGTCCCACTTTGTTTGGGACATTGTCCCACAGTCGACACATATGGAAAGAAATATCTTAATCCATGGTGCAAATTGTGGTAGAGCGTGAAAATAAAAAAACTTGTATCATGTCTCAAGTCTTCTGGGACATATGACGTACTCGATATCAAAATACCTCTAGAAATATGTATCTTACACACAGTACACATGCCAAGAGAAAAACGAAAATGAACCAATTTGGCACATGGAACACTACAGCTGGAACACCATACACATGGAAAATAAAACGACATGAGAAATAGGAAGAAACGTCTTAAAGCTCTGATTGTTTACAACTGTGCAGTAGGAGTAACAAAATGTAACACACAAGCATGTCGGGAGGCTGTACAAGAGTGCTTGCCAAACAAAGTGGGTACTCCTCGAAGAAATGTATACAGAGAAAGTCAGGCTACCTCGAGCCTCAGGGCTAGAGCGCTCGCTTTCGCTCGCGTGGTCGCAGTTTCCAATCCTACTGGGATCCCACGGCCTCAGATTCAAGACCCGAGTAGTTATTTTCCTATTTTTCCCACGTGGGACGGTGTCCCAGCAGTAGTGGCACATGTTGACATTTCTCCACTAGCTACATATCGATATCAACACAAAATTTGTAAGCATTTCAATATCGATTATATGATCCCACTAGAGACATTCATTTAGTTTACCCAGTTTCTTAGTGAGTCCCCTTGCACAATTTCAACTTATCCTCAGTTGTTGCATCCTTATTGGTATGCAACCGTGCACATCATATTGCGTCGGTTTAAGGGAATATTATTGGTGAATTGGTTTTCATGTTCTTGACGCTAATCCTTACATTTCCGACGCTTTGAACTCACGTTTACTGAGTATGAGTGCATTTCTGGGCATTTTTCGTTACGTGTTTCCACTCATGTGAATCACCCTCCTCCATCTGTTGTGCTCTACCGACACTCCAGATGTCTTTCTAGAGCATTTGAGTACAAATTCGCAACACTTAATATCCAGAACTTCACTGTTGCCCATCATCCGTACCTGGCGATTATGCAACCACACACAACGAGCATGAAAGTGTCCGCCATTTTGTATTTGTTCCAGATATCGACTTAATACAAACGAATTATTGTTACCTGGTAGAAACCCCATGAATTCATATCCATTTAGACCAACTTTCATTTAGCACATTATCCGGGACTCCCTACGTTCCTTTGGGGAATCCCTTGCGCGTGCATGGTAGGATTGTGAAACATGCAAAATTCAATACAGCAGGTACGACTTCTTCAGTGAATTTTTTACCCGCCCTCTTTACGTTGGATAGTTTCCGAACTATTGATGTCCGAAAGTCATTTTCCCACGCTTTCGGCACCTTGTAGATCTGAAACTATGTCCGATAGCCGAAAGTTCAAGATAACTTTTTTTCTTGTCTTAGTGGCAGGAGTCAGCTCCCAAGAGTTGTAACACTTATTTTGCAAGACCCGGGGTATATATATATATATATATATATATATATATATATATATATATATATATATATATATATATATATATATAGAGAGAGAGAGAGAGAGAGAGAGAGAGAGAGAGAGAGAGAAATTTTTCGAACATTTAACATTCCCCTTCACCGGACGCAAATTCTTATTAATTAATACACTGAGAAAAGTCGGTCATCCGGACAGTGATACATTATACAAATATACGGAATCATTGTTTACTACAGGAATCTGCAAGGAGCACACGTTATCCATATGCTACAGACTTTCCTCACTTAGATGCTACATAATGCCGTTTTAGGATGTATGACATCTAACAGTCTTCCATGTATCACATACGTATACGTATGTTACATACGCCAGCTGCATGTTACATGCGTATATCTGTATGTGACATCCTGATCACTTATATACAGTTCTTTCGTTCGTACAGAAAGTACGTTTATTCGAAATATTTATACGGAAAGTATGTCTTAGTTATACTTTTTTAGTTATACGTTTTTTAGTTCTACGTTAAGTCCAAAAACTACAGGATTTACACATGTAACCTACGTTTTTACGTACGCCACATACATTTTTTCTGAGTGTATAACTTCACAATACGCCCTATGTCCGTCTCTCATGTTAGTGTATAAGATATAAGAAATTTTACAGCATTCAATGTAAGGTCTACTGAAAACATTTTGACACAGTAAGCAGACACTTTTGATCGATGTAAACCAACTTTTAAATTGAAAAATTATTGATTCAAATGACTGGACTAAACCACATGTTCAAATTAAATATAACAAATTTAGTGCTTTTTTTTAAATTATTTAGTTAACTGTAAACAAATTAATTTAAGTTGTTGGCAAATGCAATGATTGTTAGTGAATATTCTATGTTTGAACGCATCGTTGGATGACTAACAATTAATGAAAATATAATGAAACTAATTGTAGATCTGAAGTGAAGTGATTCAAATAAAAGCGTATAGATATAATTATATACTACTAAAATTATTCCTCAACAATGTCTTAAAATTCTGTTAAATTGGGAATAATATTAACAAGTTTGCTGTCCATCGGCGATTAGGTGCGTGGAGGTAATTGCTGCTCTCACTTTTTTAGCTTTACACTATAACCTAATTACATGGCCCCTTTATATTAGTAGTGTTTTGTCCCACTTTTTAGTGTTCATACCCAATTGCCGTACTTTCTATTACAAGTGAATGGATCTGTTTTTGCGCAACTACAATCGATCACGGAAAGTAAGATAAATTTAACACTTTATTAAAATTGTTATAGTTAGTTAGTATACTATATATTGATTTTTTCGAAAAAGAGAGGTTTGCACGTGTATGTTATATGGGAACAACATATAATAAAATGTAGGGTTGTTAGAAATCATTGGAGCTGTTTCATGAATTTGGCGTAGATATGACATTTGGCATATTATCACGAAGCTTTACCATAATATAGACCTTAATTTAGGGCCTATTTAATTTCGAATTTATAGTAGTCAAATTCCGTTCAAACATTAGCCATTCACAACTCTCTATCCTACAATTCAACTCAGATTAGGTCATTTTCAAACAAAGTTAAACTATTCTGAACTACTAGTTTGTTTAAATTTTACTACATGTTGGTACAAACATCTAACTGCTTAATTAAATGAATTGAGAACTACCCAATTTTGGTTCAGATTTTTTCTTTCAAATGTTTAAACTGTTAACTCATTAAAGACACTTTGAACCAAATCCATTCGTTCATTTAAATTTATTTTTTTACTACATTTGTTTCACAACTTATGAACCAATCAGTTTGAAGGAATCTAAGTCGAAAGAGTTTCCATACTGGTTCAGAAAATAAACAGGTTTGTTTTATTTTAAATTTTCATTTCTCTCAGTGTAAAGATCCCGTCGAATTGTATGTTTTTAATACTCATAGTTCTTATATTCATTATATAAGGCATATTTCACTGTAAGAAATCGTGGTTATAAGGAATTAAGGAGAAAGGAAAAGGAAAAATGTAAACAAACTTGTATGTTATACGAAACTGAAACAATTAAATATCAATTAATTTCGAAGCTCTAGTAGTTAAAATACCACTAAAATAACACACTATTAAGTAGGAAATTGCGTCAATTATTATATCAATTCTCCTGACAGTGATGGACATGTTACTTACAAACATAGTAAAACGATATAACTTGAGTTGATTTTGAGTTTAACGTCCCTTTCAACAGCGAGGCTATATGATATGAGACCTATTGATTAACGTGGAATCCGAACCACATGACTCCCACCGGGAAGCGAACCCGGGTCTTCCACGCCAAAGCCACGTACGCTAACCGTTTAGTGACATAGGAGCTCAGTAAAACGATTGAGTTGTTCAGGAAAGAAACTATTTAAGTGTCAGGTATTCATTGTTATTTAATATTTTGTGGTAATATACCTTAAGTTAACGTTTGTCTGGGAAAGATTGATAGTAACCATACCACAAAGGTTGAGAAATGCTTGAATGGAATATTACAAGTTAACATGAACTATTATGAGTGTATTCCTATTTCCTGCAAATGGGTGTCATTTAAATGTTGATGTTAGGTATGTTCTGTTTTGAACCTACATAAGTTTTCAAGTAAGTGGTGGTACAGTCCCCATCATGACGAGATATAATATAATGTTGAAAAATATTCAACATAGCTGGTATCCTGGATTGAACTAGAACTTTTATCACTGGAAAGCAAGCACACTAAAACAAGCGGTACAATGATTCTTCTATTTATACTTAGTATGTGAGTATTAAAGAAATAGGATTATTAGGTCTATTAAATTTAAATATGTATACATTCTGAGGTTTGAAATAATACACAAAGAAAGAAACATTAGGCTATGTATTGTGGTTTATCACATTTTCTTTTTCACAAGTAAAGTCACGTGAAAAAAAAATAGTGACTTTCTGAACCCATTTTGCTACAAGTTCCTGTAAGATTGAGAAGGTACTTAAAATAACAAGCAGCAGGTGGTCGAAATAGCAAAAAACTTTTATCGAATTTCGATACTCAAACGCAAATTTTTGCTCAGTTTTATCAGGCAGATATCGAGATAGTATCTTGTTGAAGGTCAGGATTACTACTTTTTATCTTAAATATACCTAGTAGGTACCTCTAGCCTCTATACTGGTGATGATTTCTTCTAAAAGTATTGTATGGGTAGCGTGGGACAAAACAAACTATCAGAAAGCTGCACTTGGACATAAGTTGGTGAAGTGTTCTTCACAAGAGTGAAATGTAATTTATCTTTTCTACTGGGGACATTTTTATTCATATTCGACTGAGAGAACCAAGTGCCCGAAAGTATATCTGGAAGTAACATTGCTGTTGGTTGCCCTAACCTTCCTTCTTTCCCTTCTCTTGCTTTCTCTCTCTTTTATAAATAGCGTGACATTTTCAGTTTGCCGAGAATTGGTCACACCCTATTAAAAGTCATGTTATACTTCTCTTTTTAATAGCAGAACATGAGCAATTCTAAAGGTGTGACTTCATCTTTATAACCATCTCGACCTCTGTGTCTGTGTGTGTGTGTGTGGGGGGGACTAATATGCAAATACTAAATTTAATGTTAAATTCGTAGTCGAAAGACATCATGTTCGATTGGATTGGGTTTCAATTTAGCGACCTCTTAAACAGCGAGGCTATATGAGAAGTGGGATCCAAACTACATGAGCTCCTGCCGAGAATCGAACAGGATGTCCCGCGCCAGAGAAGCGTACGCTGACCATATAGCCACGGAGAAGCTCTCATCATTTGCGAATTCTGATTAGGAAGTATTGGATTTAAATAGCTTTTTCTCTATGTACTGAAAATTAATTATGAATTTTAATTAGGAAATAATATCTCGTTTTGTGCAATAGAAAATATTAATTTAGCCAAAATCATGTATTGTATAGAAAGACTGAAACTAGATTGGAATGATGATTTCTGGTGAGTCTGCCAGCAAACCTCAGCAACGATCCGAGAGGACAACACAAGAACAGGTTTTCTCTTCTGAAAACAATAAAACCAGAACGGGGAGAAGGCCTGGAAAGGGCAAGAGACCACCTGCTGCTTGAAAACTCTTTCATCTGAGCCGTTTCTACGCGCCGTATTTACGCTCGAAGTTAAAAGCAGACAGACTTTTCCAGCGTATAAAAATTCGTTACGTAAACTTACGCCAGGTCCCATACACTAACGTATTGACAGCTGCTAACAAGACTAGCGTATGAAATTTTATGGTTACGACCGAAAAATACATCAATGTATGGTCGACTTAAATATGCAATTCGCATTTCCTGAGCAGCTGTCAGTCTCTTAACTCGCCCCAACTGAGACAATATTCTCTGTAATTATCTTTTGATTCTAATTGTACTGAATGAGACATGACAGAGACACGGACACAGAAAGATCGAGGACAGTTAAAATCACAGAGAATCTCCACTGCGGATGAAACCTCGGACCCATACACCAAAAACCCACCCACCAGCCACTATACCAGCTTAATTTCCTTTAATTAGTTGCAACAGCGACACCCGACTGTGTAGTCATCTTTTTTGTTTGCAATTCAACTTAAGCATACACGTTAGTGACAAACAGAAATGTAACGGACAGTCCAAATCACAAAGTATCTCTTAGCAGGAATCAAGGCCGGGACCCCTTATACAAAATGCTCACGTACTAGCGACTAGATTAACGCGAAAGCACAAAGGGAGGGTTTATAGATATTGTAGATAAATGTGCAAAAAGGACTTTCAGAAGATTACAATATTAGTTTAGGACCATTTTAACTCTTATACCCTTTGATGTCTGCCCCCATTCAAGATAAGTACATAGAATAAGAATTCATTCATCTATACGAAAGCTTGCTCAAAAGAAGAAGAGAAACTTGGTGTTCATGACTGCATCACTTGCTCGCATCAGACATACGTTATAAAGGCTGTAAAAAAAAACCGCATAGTACTCATGTTAATATCACCTTCCAGCACAAATACAAACTGATATTTGAGCAGGTATATAGTCTTAAAGTAGCTAGGTGGTGGTCGTAGGAAATGCTGTCATAATCATGTGTCTGTCAGAATCGCATGCTAGGGCTATGTTTGATGAACCAAGGGTAGGTTATCAAACGAGAGTAGAAGGTGTACAGTGACTAGAATACACCTGATTCATATTATGAAAATGTGTTACCCTCTTCGAAGATGAAATAGCAAAATGTTGTTCAAATATTTATAGAGATGACAATTGAGGATGAAAGCACCCATAGCGGAACAACAGATGTGTGAGATATGTAGCTTAATGCCCTATAGTAAAATTTTATTGTTCATCCTATATGCGAAATTCATACACACTCAATAGTCGCCATTGTGTTAAAGGGTAAAACGACAATATTATCGAAATATCAGCGTCCTCCATGTGCCTAGTCAATGACGAAGATCCTGTAAGCGATGAACAGATGGAGAAAAATCGTAGGAAAAGAACATAAACGTGCGATTCAATAGTAGATTGGTTACTGTTCGTGCTTTCACATGGGCCCACACATGTTCCAATGAAGTTGGTAGTGATCGTCCTATCAATTATGGTTATCCGCACGTGTCTTACTTACGACTTACAGCGAATAACTATATACATCATTACCCACGAGAATGGTCTATAAATAAATACGTAAAATAGTGGTAAAATTCAGAGCAATATTTTAGTTTACCTTTAATAATTCAAGTAATAAATTACTTTCTGTAGAAAGGAAATAAATATATCTGGAAAAATTATCTTTTTTTGCTTCAGAGATGAAAAGAGTTGAAAATTAAGTATATGTAAACAGTTACTGTAAGCAATAATGAAAGTGATGTTTAATTTTGTATAGGTGAAAATTCTGTGCATCTCCTTAACATGCACAACGATATGTTCAAAGAATATTTCTAACGTTAAATAAATCACCTGTAGACCTTGTAAACAAATTTTATATTTAACTCAATTGTCATGACAAGGTACAGCACTTTTTAGTAAAAACACTGTATAAAATGTAAAGTTTCAATACTATAATAGTATCTTCACCAGACTTAACACACGTATCTAGAATGTTGTTTCTACTCTTTCTACATCTCGTGGTGTAGCTCAAGGTTGTGGTTGCAAGGAGGTACCTAAAAGAACACCAAAAGCGATGCAACTAATGGGTCTAGGTCAAAAACTCCACAGCCAAAACCCCCACACTCAAGAAATGTCAAAACGCCCACACAAACGGTCATAACCCCCACACAAATGGACAAATCTCCCAAATACACGAACGGTCATAACCCCCTTAGCCAAAACCCCCACACTCAAGAAATGTCAAAACGCCCACACGATCGGTCATAACTCCCACACAAATGGACAAATCTCCCAACGCATGAACGGTCAAAACTATTCTCAGGTTATCGAAATGAATAATGAAAAATATATAACTAGTTAGTAAATCAAAGAAATATGAGTCGAAATGTTAAGTTTTGTATGAATAAATTTATAAGTACAGAAAAGGGAACATGTCATACACATCGTTATTTTAGAGAACCTAACCTATTCATTGAAAACCATAAAGTAAAAATTGTATGTAAGAGAATAACACTTACACAAATAATAAGAGGATATATATACATTATATATGCTGTATTATAAGTAAGCAATTTGTGATACTTTTATTGAAGTTATAGCATTTGTTCCAAAGGATCAATCTATATATGCCCATGAATATATAATAATGAAAGAAATACAAGAGAATACGAAGATAAATATGTGAGTAATGTGTTGGCTTATCGTATATTATTTATTCTTAAAAAGAATCTAAATGTATGTCGAGGAAATATTGTCTTGTAAAGGACAAACTGCGTTTCTTTACTAATATGACCTCAAAGGGGGTAACCGTGGCTAATATTGTGAAAAAACGGGTCTTTGGGGAGACAGTTTATTTCTTTTCTTTGTTTATTTTGTTTATTCCGTTATGAGAGCTTCTCCGTGGCTAAGCGGTTAGCGTACGCGCCTTTGGCGTGGGAGACCCGGGTTCGATTCCCGGCGGGAGCTCATGTGGTTCGGATTCCACGTTAATCAGTAGGTCCACGTCTCATATAGCCTCGCTGCTGAAACGGGCGCTAAACTAAAATCAACTCAACTCAATTTATTCCGTTATGAGTATTTCAAGTTTGAAGTTACCGACGAAGTGCCTGTGGTGCATCATCATGTAAGTAGTTCACTATGAGAGGGATACACTTTACACAAAAGCTCTTTCAATTTTCAAATTTAAAAGTAGTAGAAGAAATAATAAAGAAAAAGGACTTGAACCATATAAATATTGTTACTTGACTATTTCAACAAAAACGAAGTTGCAACTGTGCTGACGACCTTTACGGGGATGGAGATTTCACAAGTTTGGTTGGACCTCGCATAGAATTTGTGTGAAAGACCATGAAATCTACGAGCTATGGCTGACCTAATTCATTAAGCGGATGTCTGCTTCTTTTTTACATTTTCGAAATAAATGAATATATGTATTCCTTATTATAAGTAGAAAAATACAGTCGGTAAAAGTTAATAATAAAAAGTCTTGAACAAGAAGCTATAATCTTTAACAGAAAATGAATAAGGAAAGTAAGAAGAAACGCAATTATTTTAGCAATAATAACATTGTTAATAAGTAGGCAGTAGTTAGTATAATCATGACTTGTTTGCAAACACGTATCTTGAGATCTTTTTTGAGTACTCTATTTAGAACGTTTAGAATATATAGTTTTTTTATATATATATAATTTATTAAGTCAGGTTTGCGGGGTTCTTAGATTGTAGGAACTTTGCCCATAGTACAAGTAACTTTTGTCCTCTTGACCTGATTTACAGTCGTGAATTTTAAAATCGAAAGTTATAACAGAAAAAATTCTTTTACAACTATAAATTTTGGTATTTATTTTTTATACGATGTTGTACTTGGTGAGAAATTCTAGTTTGTAATTGTGAAAGTTGTGAATATTTGAAAGAATGTGAAGAAATATTTTCATAGCCTTGTAAAATATAAAGTAAATATTTTAAGTAAACACTTTTGTAATTTTCTTTAAAAATATTCTAAAGTGACGGCTTATGATGTCCCTATTCAAATTACCCGTTCCGAAAACAGGTTCGTATTCATTTTAACC
Organism: Thermobia domestica; assembly: GCF_964235325.1. Lineage (NCBI taxonomy): Eukaryota > Metazoa > Arthropoda > Insecta > Zygentoma > Lepismatidae > Thermobia > Thermobia domestica. The sequence goes on from NC_137468.1 coordinate 71,684,706, forward strand.
AATTTGAAAATACTTATTACCAAGACTTTTTAATTAACTTGATTGTTATTACCTATGATTACAACTAGCTATCATGTTCGAAAAAGTGTATGTGTCACCTTACGAAAAGACAAGGAAACTGCTAGTTCAGTACTGCCAGGACAATGAATGAAAGCTGTCACTGATTATTGGCAACGAAAGATACAGTTGTTAGTGCAGCATATTTTTTTTTTTTTTTTTATAAACTAAACTTGTATTCGAGCATCTCATTTTATTTGGTTCGATGTGATTTATCGATTTATACATATATAATGTGTTTGACAATGTTATTTTTAAAGGAAGAAAATAAATCAACATTGTGGACTATATCTCATTAACTGAGTAATGCAGTCTTAGAATTGGTGTAATAAAGATCTTAATGACAGCGACAGCAATGGGATACTAAACTCCAACAACCAACATCAGTAAACATTCATTTTGAAACATAATTGCGAATTAATTAAAGTAAAACACATCAAAATTAAAATACCCTTTTCCGCTTTCTTTCATAAATAATTCTTCTTCTTTTTCGTAATATTGTAGGATGATGATTGAAGAATACATCTAAAATAAAATGATAGTTCGGTGACTTATCTGTTGGCAGATTTGTCCATTGGCAGATTTGGTAATTGGCGGATTTGGTAATTGGCGGATTTGGTAATTGGCGGATTTGTCAATTGGCAGATTTGTCCATTGGCAGATTTGTCCATTGGCAGATCTGTCCATTCTCACGATTGGCGCATTTGGTCATTTTCGCGATTGGCGCATTTGGTAATTGGCAGATTTGTCAATTGGCAGATTTGGTAATTGGCAGATTTGTCCTTTTTCACAATTGGCGCATTTGGTCATTTTCGCGTTTGGCGCATTTGGTAATTGGCAGATTTGGTAATTGGCAGATTTGTCCTTTTTCACAATTGGCGCATTTGGTCATTTTCGCGTTTGGCACATTTGGTAATTGGCAGATTTGGTAATTGGCAGATTTGTCAATTGGCAGATTTGTCCATTGGCGGATTTGTCCATTGGCAGATTTGTCCATTTTCACGATTGGCGCATTTGGTAATTGGCAGATTTGTCCTAGGCCCGATATAGCTATAAATGCCTAGATAGCTTATGAAAATATGGAAAGTAGTATGTAATACAGGAATTTAACGAACGTCTCACAGCTGTCCAGATAGCAGAAGAGGGCAAAAAATAAGTTCAATACGATTAACTAAAACCATTACACAATATAAATAATATTGTGTTTATAGTTCATTAATTCAGTAAAATAAGTATTCACAGTAACAATGAAGTCTCAAGGATCTGTACTAACTAATCTTTGGAAGCAAGCCTTAGTCAGTTCCCATCATCATCTTTTTCCTAGTTTTAGTCAGTTCCCATCATCATCTTTTTCCGTACTTTTCGTTTTAGATATGCACGGGCAACTAGTCATTTCCGAAAGTATCTTTTATTTTATTTTTCGTTTTTAAGTTCAAGTAAATTCGAAATTAGTGCCCCAAAGGTTAACATGAACTTGTATATAAAATAAGTCCAAATTGAAGTCTCTTTCTTGGAGTATAGCCTTCTTTATATTTTCTAACATATTTTTTCGAGGTTCATGTGCCTCTTCAGGAAGCTTTCTAATTCGTAAAATGGCTGCTAGCAAAACTACTGCTTTATCGGTAAGAATTTTAGGTAGTGTTAGTGGCACATACGAGATTAAAACCTCACACATAACACAACAATTTTCATACAGTAGGTTGGGATACTGTTATATTCGTTTTGTGCCAACGTTGGAAACGCAATCCAAAACAAAATTCAAACTTCTAATCTATGTCAATCAATTATAATCTTATTTAATGTTTCTCTCAGGTTGTTGTTATTTGTAGTAACATCAAGAGTCTCAGGCACATCTACAATGAATTCCTCTACACTTAAAAGTATTTTGCATGGATCATGCCCTGTAAACAGTTTTTAGTGTTGCCACTCTGATTTGAAAGTTGTAATGATAGAATAATATCGTCATATTTTATGTCCCCTGTGGGGGACGCCGGGACTGACATGGATAATTTGAAGTACTCACCAACTACCACTATAAAAATTGTTGCGGAAGTACCGCAGGATTCTGAAACGGATATCTGGAAAGGGGACATACTAGTTCCTAAATAAAGTATTGACACGACTACGATAGTTGCCCTAGTTTTAGAGCTATGGATCTTTAAACTTCATTTTTTCATGTTTTTGGCAGCTTATAACTCCGAAAGGATGCATTTGTTCACCCAGGTTGATCTGTAATTATTGTCTTATCTTGGTGTCAGGAATCACCTTCCATACGTTGTCGGTGTTGTTTTCAAACAATATATATATTGATATATGTGTGTGTGTTTGTGTGTATATATGTGTGTATGTATCTATAGGAATTGAATGTTAACACCAGCGGCGTAGCGTAAGAGAACGCCGGTATGCCCGGCATCCCCTGTTGATAAGAAAAAGTACGTATTTCATTATATATAAATTGCTTGCTTGTAATTATCACAATTATTTCCACTGCAATCTTCTGGCGCGCTCTCTCGACTTCCTTTGACACGAGGAACCTACGCATGCGCGTCGCTCAGATGCACATTTTCTGTCTTTCCTCCTGTCGTATGCTATTTTCCTCGGGCTTCCAGGCCTACTGAAAGCATAGGGGTTTTCGTCTGCTTTCTGTTGAATGCACATGCGCAATACTTCCCTTCTCACTCCTCCTCATCCCTTGCAACCCTACATTTGCTTTAGATATACGCTGGCATATTCAAGTATTTCCAACTGTATATATTTTGAACTAAGCTATAGTTTCTGATCAGAACGTACGAGCCCTAGTATAAAGGAAATAGAACAAAACGGAAATGGTTAGTTCAACGCATTTTTTAAGCATGCCGGTTATGTAAATAATAGTATTAAAATAGTTATGCCTTAATCACAACTAAATGCATCGTAATTGTAATCTTCATTGTAAAGGAGCTCAAAGACACAGGCATAAATATAAAGCATTCTGTAGAATTACGATCACCGATCTGGTAGGACAAGAGAGCCACCACTCCCCGTCACTCCCAAAGATTGTGCCAGGGCCCTTCAGTCACTGGCACAAATCTCGGGGACATAAGGGGAACATGTTCCCTACGATCTTGTCCACCACCCCCCAATAATCCGATTAGAAAATTGTGATGATGATTTCTATCCGACTGCCACAAACGAAACTGATGTCCTTTGACTTGTTTCATTTTTAAAAAAGAATCGTATTCTTTAATATTTCATTGTCATTAATTATTAGTAGTCTATTTTCAACTATTTGTTTAATTCCTGTAACAATTCCTATAATGCTATTGTGGTAATCATAATTTTGCTCAGATAAGAGTATTGTTGCGCCAAATATAGGCCTGATTGATTTTCTTTCATAGTTTTGGGGAAGTCATTATTTGTATTGTTATAAAACAAATGTCCTAAAATTTTAATGTGGATCACTGTGGATGCGTAAGTAGAAACATGTCAATTATTATTATGCATATATTCAAATTTCAGAATGTGCTCACGGCACTGAGTTGTAATAATGATATGTACCACTATTTCATCTACATCATTTGGTACATAATATACGAGTACAACAAGTTTACCTCAGAAATCTGATTTATCTACTGTATTATGAGTCTCTTTTCCCCTCCCCCCACAATAAGCCTAAAAATGTTATAGACAACTCTGCTTCCCTAATCCTCCACAGCAATTTTTTCAAATTCATAAATATTTTGAACATCGTTAAAAAAGGAAAGGATTATGGGAACAGTCTTACCCATCCCACGAACGTTGAAGACAGATTTGCGCCCTTGACTTCAGTATCTGGATACAAAAACAGGCCCCCAGAATTGGTTTAAGTGCTTTGTATTTACATCTTCAAATGATATATACAATCAGGCCCATATTCACGAACGGGCGTCTGAGTTCCGGACCCAAGATGACAAATTTCTAGGGGCGATATATATATATATATATATATATATATATATATATATACAGTGGCGGATCCAAGGGGGGGGCTATAGGGGCTATAGCCCCCCCTTGACGCTCAGGTATACACTGGATAAAATGGGCTTCAAACCTGCTTTACACTGGATAAAGCGGCAAACTATGGTTTAGCCCCTCCCTTGATCATATCCTGGATCCGCCCCTGTATATATATATATATATATATACAGTGGCGGATCTAAGGGGAGGGCTATAGGGGCTATAGCCCCCCACTTGACGCTCAGGTATACACTGGATAAAATGGGCTTCAATCCTGTTTTACATTGGATAAAACGGCAAACTATGGCTCAGCCCCTCTCTTGGTCATATCCTGGGTCCGCCACTGTGTATATATATATCTATATATATATATATATATATTTTAAAGAACGGGGCCGCGGTGGCTCAGTGGTAGAGCGTTCACCTCTGGTGCTTGGGGTCCCGGGTTCGATCCCAGCCCCGCCAAGTGAACTTTGTGGTGGACAAACACCGCGTGCGTGGGTTTTCTTGGGGTTCTCCCGTTTCCTCCCACTTTCTTCATTCCACCATTTCACTCATTACTCATTATCACCGTCTCCTTTAGCCTAACCGCCATAACCGTGGGACGTAAAACTCAAAGATTACATTTCATTTTTTTTTTTTTTTTTTTGAAAGAACGAGATTGACGTGTGGTATGTGGAGAAAAAAGCCGCCTACGAGAAAGAAATAAAGGGAACGATACTAGAAACAATGTTCATACAAAAGTGGGGCCTAGTTTTCTCGTCACAACGGTAGTAGCAAGAAGGAGCTGAGACAATTGGTTTTTAAATTCTAACGTAATTCACGCATTCGCTTCTCTATGCCCCACTAGACCTCCAATTAGGGGGGTTTCCTCCTAAATTTTGTATAACCCTATATTTCTATTCGGAATAGCTATGTATTGCTGCTTGCAGTAGTACTATATCGCACAAATGACTAACGTTGGCATCCCCCTTTCGGAATATCACACTACGCTACTGGTTAACACACCGTTTTATCGATATGATAAATACTGTTCACATATTCAACAATTAGGCTATTACCATAAATTTGATTTGAGTGGTACATATATTGAATAACATAAATAAGGTTGATACAGTTCCATAACATAAATAAGGTTAATAAGGTCAAGATTGTTTCATCTTTGGGGTCATTCAGTGCAAGGTAATTCAATATTTAGAGTTTGCGTAACACGTCTATTCTATTACTAATGCAATTACTACCTTACTATCGTTCATTCCAAAATGTCAAAGCACGTAAAAACAATAAATAAATAAATAAATAAATAGAAAAAATATTATTCCCCAAAGCTTCATGTCTTTTTTTCTCTTTATACACAGAACTCATTATCTACATTCTATGTATGTCGAATTGTAGGTAAGGAACTGTTCAGATGTTATTCTAGAAACCTAAATACAGTGTAGTCTTATATTAATGACCCTCAAATTGCATATCGATATAAATTTCGTTTTGTTTAAACCAGTTGATTCCACACAAAACGCAACATTATGCCTCGGCTTGCGTACATGTCTGTAGTCTTTCAAAGTGAACATGTTAATGCACGTAACTTTTATCTTGCTTTAAGCAGTAGGATCTGTTTATTTCACAGCAATATTTATTTCAGTGTTGAGAACTTACTATTGCTATAAATTAGCTACTCGAATAAATTATTGCACTCACGTCATCATCACAAAGTTTATCAAGTAAGGTTTTGATGATTCCAATAATATTTGCATACAGAAAAATCAAGTGCTTCTTAATGTTTTAAAAAAGTTTAAACTTTTGGGTTAATAGTTTGAGGGAACACATTTCGAACAGAAAAATCAAGTGCTTCTTAATGTTTTAAAAAAGTTTAAACTTTTGTGTTAATAGTTTGAGGGAACACATTTCGAAATATGTTCAACAACAACGATTTAAACATGCAGTCTGTTAATTTATTTGAAAGTCTCTTTTATTTGCATTCGCTTATAAACGTTAATTGAATCTTTTACATTGAAAGGCATTGTTTGTTTTGTATGGTATTATGTGATTTAATTATTCTTAGTATATCGCTCAAACATATGCTGATTATTATTTTCAGAATGTTATAATAATTACACAAAGCTGGCCAAATTGAAGACGTAAACAATACTTAAATATTTGCACAATATTGTAGGAGATATATATACGTTTAACGTTTTAATACGAAAAATACTTGCTACCAGTTTCGTATCCAGTTGCAAAAGTGTGTAACGCAAAAAAAAAAAAAAAAAAAAAAAAGTTTCATTGTAAATTATCGCTTTGAGCCGATTGTGGGTGACTTGAGTCAACAAGTTTACGTTGAATATCTAAATGGTAGGTCTATACAATCTCTAGCTTTATTTCTCACGATGATATTCTCAAGGCTAGAGGAGATGGGTGGTTAACATGTTCATTGTCGCCATTAAAAAAACTGGAATCATCTCAGGTGTTACTAATATACGAGGGTCATACTGAAAGTCGTGAGCAACATGTTTTTACAAAAGTAATCTTTAGTTGTAAGTGAAACGAAATACAGGTGTATATCATCTCAATCTATAGACCTTTCTTGCTTTCTTTCCAGACGTTGACGCCGTTTGTTGCTTGCACAGGCAGGTTTTCCAAAATGGCGGGTAGCGATGTTTCGTTTTGACACCGTGCTATGATTGAGTTCCTTGTTAAAGAGGAACAATGCTTCTGAAATTCACCACAGACTGCAGCGTGCCTATGGAGATGCGTGCATGGGTGCCAGCAGTGTTTGGAAACGGGTGAAACATTTTAAGAATGGAAACACGAGTATCGAAGATGAGCCTTGCAGCGGGCGCCCTAGAATAGCCTCCGCGGAATGCAACAAGGTAATGGTTGATGAGCTGATTTGGGGAGATAGGCGTATCATTGTGAATTAAATCACTGCAAAACTTGGTGTTGGACATAGTGTGGTGCAAGAAATAATTTACAACTTAGGTTATCGGAAGGTTTGTGCACGTTGGGTTTCACGTTTATTAACCGAAGACCACAAACGTCATAGACTAACCATTGCTCTAATCCTTCTTCAGAGGCTTCGACATGAAGGTGATGACTACTTGAGTATTGTGACTGGAGGTGAAAGCTGGTTCCATCATTATGAACCCGAAACAAAAGGACAGAGTATGGAATGGCACCACTTCAATTCGCCACCGAAGAAGAAAGCGAAGACAGTGCAATCTGTACGGAAAGTTATGGGGAGTATCTTCTGGGGTGCATAGTGTTGCATTCTGGTTGACTTTCTTGAGCCAGTATAAACCATAAATTCTGCCCGCTGCATCCAGACACTTTTGAAGCTCCGTCGTGCCTTGCGTGATAAACGTCCTGGAAAGAAGATCAACCTTCAACAGGATAATGCGCGTTCGTATACTGCACGTGCCACTATGGAGCAGATCAGGAGATTAGGGTGGGAAACACATCACATCCTTTTTACAGCAACGACATGGCACCCTCCGATTACCATCTTTTCGGTTTTGTGAAGGAACAGGTGCGAGACCATCGTTACGAGACACTGGAGGAGGACACTATTCGGCAAACAGTGCGTCAGTGTCTATGGGCAGCTGGAACGGAATTGTATTCCAAGGGTATTTTCAAACTTGCAGAACGGTGGGAAAAATGTGAACAAAAAACGGAGACTACGTGGAAAAGTGAAAGAAAAATCTGAAGATTGAGATTATATATTTGGTTGCACTTACAAGTAAAGATTACAATTGTGAAAAAATGTTGCTCCCGACTTTCAGTATGCTCCGCATATATTTGGCAAAGAAGTTTATTTTGATCTCATGTAAATCATGCTGTAAATGAGACTATTTACATTCTGTTTATACTAAAATAAACTCAACCTATGTGCCGTGAAACAGAGAGTAATCTAAAATTGTGTCTGGTTAGGACGTAATGGGCGCGTCAGCGACTGACAAAATGGATGCTAGTAGACGACTTTTGGTGTAAATTATTATGAATTAATTTGTAGAATGACATTGAGGGAGAAAACCACACAACCTTTGAGAAATCCACGAACATATGTACTCATTAAAAATTAGCATGTTATGAGAACGAACCAGTTGCCACTCGCTCCAGGGTAAAGTATTCTACCCCTAACGTAAGCCAGTGTTGGGTAAATATTGATACAGATAATTACAAACAATACCATAGACACTATGATGTTTTGAGTAATTCAGTCTTGAAGCGTGTTTAATTGTCAAAGAGGAAATGATGCCCTACTTAAATGATGTTGGATAGATAGTGTGGCGATAAGTTTGTTCTTACCACACATGAAGTTTCGTTTCATTTTTACCTCTCCTCAGTGTTGCCAGATCTACTGATTTTGCAGGAGATCTCCTGCTTTTTCTACGTTCTACTGAAAGAAAATGAAAAGTTAACAATCTCCTGCTTTTTCGTTACTTCGAGAAGTTGAAAAAATATATTATTAATAATATTGAATTTTCAATGTTTCCTCACATAAAAAGACGAAATTTCTCTGTTATAATACACAAAGCTCTATAGAGCATATAGTTATAGAGTTTTACTGTATATAACATGAATCCAAAGAATACAACTGTACATCATCTTCTATATGCATTATGGTTAGCGTTTTTATGACTTTCTGTAAGATTTACAAATAAGTGTTGTTTAGATTGGGACTTGGGCTGGAAGAGTGGCTTAGATTGTTTCTCCACGATCGTCAGCAAGAAATCGTCTTACGCCACTGTCACGTATGACTGCACCATGTAGCTACGTTATCGCTACGTGCATGAAAAGACATTTTCCCACTCCACTTTGCTCTTTCACTACGTTTTACTTCACACGTGTGTGTATCAAATAATATTAATATAAATCGGGACTTTTCCCTTTTATTTATTCAACGTAGTTCATCGGAAATGAATTTTGGACTGCTTGTTTTGACTACTTCCCCCTTAATAATGGCAAATGTTATTCCCCCCCCCTCCGGCCACCACTGTATGTGTCTACTGTTTTTTCCTGTTCTTTATCTTCGAATCTCCTGCTTTTCCAACTGACTCGTCTGGCAACACTGCCTCTCCTGCGGATAACTTTAGTTACTATCTTTCGGGAATAGGTATCACACTTGTAATTGTTATTTTGATAGAGATTACAATCAAATTATACTGCAAAATATAAAATAAAATAATATGGATCATTCCATAAGTATCTGCCGGATATGTTTTAAGTTATTAACGTACAATTTCTATTACAATAAGAAATATTGACTTTGCTTAGTGAACTTAACGTTTCCTAAGTCAACAACTAACTCTACTAGATGTCAGAGTGGGTCGATTCTACAACAAATTGGAGGTTTGACATACGTGCTGTATGTTTACACAAGTACAAAACCATTTGTACATGCTTTCAAGTGTTTTCTAATAATATTGCTTTAGGTAAATATCTGAATGTTTGTTACTTGGAAAAACAAAATCTAACTTAGCTTTTCACACAACTAATACGCGGTTATTGATATAACTTTCTATTACTATTTGCGTAGTCCAGGAACATGTCTAACTCCGCAACAAAATCGGTTGTGCATTATGTGTTGATACTACAAGTTTACTCATGATAAGACATTAATAATAAAAAAAAATACTATGCTCAAGTAATAGCATACACTGGTGGAAATGAGTTACGAACATTTGATATAACAGATGGCAAAGATGCCGACACTGATAATGTGAACATTTTAGGTGACATTTAGTATCCTGTAGCACAAGTAAGCACTATATCATCAGCAATGACGAAGTAATCAAGCTTGACAATACACCACTACATACTGCTGAACCGTTCAGACGTGGTATGAGCAAGGGCGCTGATCCTGGGGGGGGGGACAGGGGGCCCGCCCCCCAAAACTCATGTGGCCCCCTATCATTCTATTTGTGAATATTTAAGGTTGGTGTAAAGAGACAAGTTTTGCCAATAGATGTCACTACAGTCTTCGTATCTCTCTCTCATGTGTTTTTTACCATTCACGAAAATTTACAATTTCTCTTACAAATTTCAACCTAGAGATTTCAAATTTTTGGAGAAGGAACTTCATAATATATCGAAGGCAACAATCCGTGCCGATTTCTTATTTAGAATTTTCTTCATTGTTGAAACAGTTATATTGTTAAAGGTTTGGATATCCCTTTCAATAAACAAGCCATTTCAACAATGAAGAAAATTCTAAATAAAAAATCCGCACGGATTGTTGTCTTCGATGGGTTATGAAGTTTCTTCTAAGAAAATTTGAAATCTCTAGGTTGAAATTTGTAAGAGAAATCGTGAATTTTCGTGAAAGGTAAAAAATGCATGAGAGAGATAGGAAGACTGTAGTGACATCTATCAGCAAAGCTTGTCCCTTTAAACTAACCTTAATATTTGGCATAATTTGAATGCAATTTGTCTTAAAATCCTCATATATATGCCGTCTGCATATAAATGGGCCCCCCAAATTTATAGAGAAATCGGCGCCCTTGGGTATGAGGAATATCAAGGTTAACTCAACACCTTACCTTGGCCACTCGATTCCTCCATTGGAACATCACTCTCTACTGTGAGTTGTGTAGCAATGAATCCAATGCTGATTTAATCATAGTAATTGCATACGCAATTGAGTGCTGCATTGCATGGAGAATGGATCCCTATTACACCGAAAACGATTCAACAATTATAGTCATCAATTCTTTTCTGAAATACAGCCTGTACCAATATAAGACATCATTGGTCTGAAGTTAATCATGCTCTACCAGTCAAATTAATAAATTTGCAATCAGTTAAAAGTATGGAACTATCGACGGCTTTAACTCTATTAGGTTCGGTCCAGTGCTTTGGCTTGTATCACAAACGCCTAAACAGATGTAGCATAGCTTGCAAGTACTTTAGTTAGTCTATAGAGCACTGAAGCAGGTACTAGCTTTGAAATTGATGCACGAAAATAGTTTTACACTTTCATCTTATCCACACAAGGGAACATTCCAATTTGGTGAATTCAATTGCTGAAAATGATTGCTAGCACTGGATTCAGCACCGAAAGAAATAGAGAGAAAGAGGGTGTTTAGTGGCAGACCGTATACAGAGTGGGAGAGAAATGAGGGCAAAGTGCAAAGATAGAACGTTGAAAATATCTAGAAATGCCATGTTAATTTTGAAACAAGTAGAGGGATTAAGGTCAAATGCTGGATGTGAGGAATACATGTAGAGGTCCACTGAATAGGCGTAATGTGAATAATGGGGCTCATCTGAAAAGCCGCCATGTTGAACATAGCGCAAGAAGAAAATACGGGAAAGTGGTCATGTGACATTGCTTTTGACGCACACCGTCTATTGAAATCAATTGTGGGCAATACAGTTTGAGACCTCTGTAACAAGAGGCGTTCCACGCTATAGCAATGTATCAATACTGTCGTAAAGGTAAGGCGAATGAGGAACTAGAGACACTGTAGTACGGTCCATGAGCACGTTGTATGCACGAGGGGGTAGAAAGAGATAGAATCGAATCCTGGAACATCGAGAAGAATGTTTGCAAGTGTAATGGAATGAGAAGTAGTTCCACTGGGTGAATGCTGGTGTAGCACGTTGCAAACTTCAGGGTTCTGATATATTAATGATCCCCCTCCAACAAAATGTGACGGTTGTAACACTGGTGACTCTTCTCACAACCAGTTACATTCAATAGGCACTTGAAACACTGTTGATTGTAGTGTAGCACACGAGACAAGATTTCGGGCTCTCAGATCTTGCTTTCAATACAGATCAGTCTGACTCGTTTTATTCGCCTATGATGTTGGTATTGCTCTACCTCGTCTCATCTCGTATGATTTCATGGATGTTTCGTTGTCTCGTGTGGATGAGCAATTTATTATTTGCATCCATCTCTTAAACGCCTTACTAGGAATGTTATTATGTACACCTATCGGTTAATATTATTATTAGAATCACTGCCTCACAGAGAATACTGACAGTGCAAACACTGGTTATTTTGTTCAACCATCAGTACTATTAGGAACAATTTGTTGTTAGTGTTTAGAACGCCTGAAAGGCTTAATGTCCCTGTTGTTTCATTCTGCACCCTTGCATGTGATATGTTGTTTGGAGAACCTGCAGGCATGCGTCAAGAACCTATATTCCTTGACCCCTTTCCCGTATATATTTCTTGCGCTAAGTCTAACATGCGACTTCTCAGATATCTCCCATGGTTAACATTATGCCTATTCAATGGAGCTCGACATGCATTCTTCATATCCAACATTTGAGCTCAATCCCGTTACTCGTTGCAAAATTAACATGGTATTTCTAGACATTTTCTACGTTCTATCTTCGCACTTTGCCCTCATTTCTCTCCCACCCTGTATACGGTCTGTGACTAAACACCTTCTTTTTCTTTGTTTCTTTTGGTGCTAAAACCAGTGCTAGCAATCATTTTCAGCAATTGAATTCACCAAATCGGAATGTTCCTTTGTCAGTTGTATAAAGCTTTTGTCCAATGTATGTCTAATCAAAAACATGATAACACGTTGTGCATATAATACATTATTTCTCTACATATTGCAAAGAAAAATGCATGATATTGAGATGAGTTAAAAATGGTAGAAAAATCTGAAAATATCTGGAACAATTGTAAGAATTAAGTTTATAAATCTTTGTCTCCATTAAGCTCCTACTCCAATTCCCCGTCATTGGAACATCATGTTCTTTCTCCACAAGAGATGTTTCTCCTTATCACTCTGAATATGGATTCAAATTGAAATTTAAGCATGTTAAAAGTACGGGCCTGCTGGATCTGAATCCAGACCTTCTTCATAGAAATCTATTCTGTTAATCACTCACGTACCCTAATGAGTTTCTTGAGTTTTCTCAAAAACTGTTAGCTACTTTCATGTTAAGTCTAGACAAGCCACAAAGGCTCTAACCAATCTATTATTATGATCCTGGACACACAGGGTTCGATTCTCAGTAAGAGCTCATGTAGTTCGCATTCCACGTTTAATTGTGGGACCATTTATCATAAAATTTCACTGATGAAAGAGACTCTAATTACCCCGCAACTATCCTGTAACCAGGCCCGTGCTGGGACACCGGGACGTGTCCCGGTGCACCCTCCGAAACATCACAGTATAAATAAAAGTACAAGATTTAATAATAAATTCTTACAGTTTTATTGGTAAAGAACCCGTGAAAGGTGCAGTGCGCCCTTTACATTAGGCGCCATTGCGAGTCCACACCAAAGATGAACGATTTTATTTACTCTTCTGTATACCACAGTTCTGTACAATAAATACATACACTCACTCTTGGTAAAGAATCCGTGAAAGGTACAGTGCGCCTTCTACATAAGGCGCCCTACGAAACATCATATTATAGATAAGTGGTTTTAGTTATCCTATATGCCAGCTTTGTATAATAAATTCGAACAGTGATTGTTAATAAAGAAGCTGTGAAGAATACAAGGCGCCCTTTCCATGAGATACTATGCGAAATATCGCATTAAAAATATTCTTCTGTATTTCAGTTTTGTATTATAAATTCATACAGTTGCTATTAGCAGAACAGGTAAAGAGTATAATCACTTACAAAAATATTATAAAGTTATGTAGCTATAAAACGAAACACTGTAATACATCAAGAATAGTTCGGATAGTCAAACGTACGATGCATTCATGAAAGACTACATTGACACTAGTCTCTAATTTACAATTTTTACGGCATCGAAGCTTTCACAGTCTTAATGTGCATCCATATATCCGAGCATATTGATTGTTCCTGTGTGTTTTAAATCAATATTTGGATAATCAGTATCTATTGTAATTCTAAAATATAGGTATATTCATTTCCGTAAAATGTGGTCTTCCTGTTACCACGGCACGGCACGTCCTCAGGTTGTGGGTCGAGGAGAAGGCCTCTGGGATATAGAGGTTAGCTGCGAATATACTGAATAAGCAGTCGCGGACAGACAAGGGGTGATCCTCCAGCTTGGGGATTTGGTGTGAGGTTAACAACTCATCCTGTAAAAAAAAAAAAAAAAAAAAAAAGCTTGTTCAGATATATTCGCAGAATCCTCGGATCAGAACTGATAACTTGGCACGAACTCAGCTAAGTAAAATCGACATGAGAATTGGAACATGGAGGATAAGAAGTCTCTATAGGGCAGGCGCGTTAAAATGTGTAATGAATGAGTTTAGAAATAGAAGATGGACCTATTGGGATATCAGGAAGTTAGATGAGAAGGAAATGTAGGATTCAAGTCGGGAAATTTTATGTTCTTTTACGGGGAACGAATTAAAAATTACCAACTAGGATTAGGACTTTTCGTTCACAAACGAATATGTAATATCAGCAATTACATGGGATGAATTTGTTAATGATAGATTTTCTTTTAATTCTCTTAAGGGTCGGTGATGTAATATTATTGTTTTAAATGTACATACCCCAACAGAAAATAATGATGACAATAAAAAAAAGTTTTTTACGAAAGAAAAGAACGGGTATTTGATCATCTCCTGCAAAACCATATGAAAATTCTGTTAGGCGGTTTCAATGCGAAGGTAGACGAGAGGGTATTTTCAAACCGATTATAGGGAATAAATGTCTGCATAAGGAAGGTTGTGACAACGGCGTTAGACTCGTGAACTTTGAAAATTCAGAAACCTTATCGTGATGATTACAAAATTCCCACGTCGCAACGTTCATAAATATACATGAACCTCATCAGACGGGAAAATACATAATCAAATCGATCACGTTTTAGTAGATAGAAGAAAACAGTCTAGCACAACTGATGTTCGGACGTTCAGAAGAGTTGATTATGATAATAAGAGAGAGACTATCGTTGAATAAAGGAAATACTCAATATCTGAAAACGGGACGGTTTAATTTAAAGAAATTAGAAGAGAGTCAGATGAGAGGGGAGCCAGATTGAAGTGTCGAATAGATTCTCGGTTTTACAAGGTTCGGAGTGCACTAGTGTTCAGGATACTTGGTTGAAATTAGAGAAAACATTCAGATTTCAGCTAAAGAAACATTGGGACACGCAGAAATACGTAGGAACAAAGCATGGTCCAACCAGGAATGCACTAAAGTAGCAGAGAAGAGAAAACAGAAGAAGCAAGCGTTGGCTGCAAAATCCAAACGAAAAAAATACATAAAATTTCACTGTCATCTGGCGGAAAACTTCCAAAACTTTTAGAACAAAGAAACGCGATTTTTGAAAGCTAAAATTAATTAACTTGAAGATAGTAGTAAAAATAAAAACATTCGGAGCATGTATAAATGCATTAACGGACTTAAGAAAGGCTATCAATTTCGTGCTTATATATTAAATAAAGCTAAAGGAACAGTTCTCACTGATCAGGATAGCATCTTAAATAGATGGAAAGATTTCTTTGACGATTTGCTTAACACATAGCCAAAAACTAATGTGCGTGGAGAAAGTGAAATGCATACAGCATAACCGTATATTCCAGAACCTTACCAGACAAAAATAGAAGTCGCTATTAAAAAATTAAAGAAACACACATCTCCGGGTGTAGACGAAATTCTGGTTGACTTAATTTTAGCTGGAGGGGAAAAATTGTAGAGCAAGATACACAAACTCATTCTCCTTATCTGGAACAAAGAGGAATTACCACAAGAGTGAAAAGAATCAATCATTATTCCAGTTCAGAAGAAAAGCATCAAAACTGATTTAATAGTTATTGAGCCATTTCTCTTCTGTCAACATCCAATAAATCCTCTTAAATATTCTATTAGCAAGATTGACTCCATACGCAGATGAAATTATTGGAGATTATCAGAGCGGATGTAGGTAAAATCGATCAACTATCGGCCAGATATTTATTATTCAACTAATACTTGAAAAAGAAATGGGAATACAATATTTTGTCACATCAATTATTGACTTTAGACTAGGGTAGGAGGGAAACATTGTATATACAACATGCTTACAGAATTTGCAATGCCGAAAAAGGTAGATTAATTAAGATATGTTTAAATGAATTCCAAAGTAAGGTTCGAGTAGAGAAATTCTTGTTCACGAGCTTTCACGTTGAGAATGGCCTGAAAGAGTTGTTGTTGTTGTTGAGTTGAGTTTTACGTCCCGTTCAGCAGCGAGGCTATATGAGACGTGGACCTACTGATTAACGTGGAATCCGAACCACATGAGCTCCCGCCGGGAATCGAACCCGGGTCTCCCAAATGGCCTGAAAGAAGGAGATGCGTTGTCGCCATTATTATTTAACTTTGCTCTGGAGAACACTATAAGGAAAATCAAAGACAGGAATCAGGTCATAGAGCTGAATTGTATTTATCAGGTTATGGCGTATGCTGATGATGTAAATTTAATAGAGGATGATAGAACAATAGAAAGGAATGCAGAAATCTTACTTAACGCTTGCAGAGATATGGGCTTAAAAGTAAATGCAGAGAAAACTAAATAAATGGAAGTTAGTCGGGATTGTAATACTGAATTTTATGGATGCGTTAAAATACCAAATAATATTTTCTTTCGACTACTTTCAAATGATACTTTCAAATATCTAGAATCATTATTAACAGACCAAAACCATAATCACTAAAAAATGTGATGTCAACTGAAAGCAGGGATTCGTGTTATTTTTCAGTTAAAAATTTTTTGTTGTCGCGAATTCTGTTGAGGAATTTGTAGCTTAAAATATAAAATGATAATCATGCCTGTTGTGCTGTATGGTTGCGAAACATTGTCACTGAATCTGAGGGAAAATCGCAGACTGAAAGTATTTGAAAACAAGATTCTTAAACCAGTATTCGAACTCCAAGAGGAACGGGAATGGCGGAAATTTTATAACGAGGAAATGCATAATTTTATACCGTTTACAAAAATATTGTTAGGGTCATCAAGTCTAGGAGGCTCAAATGGGCATATTATGTAGCCAGAATGGAAGAAATTAGAAACGCTTTCAAAGTTCTAACTGGAAATCCAAATAGGAAAACAAATATTAGGAAGACCGAGGCGCAGATGGGAGGACAATATTAAAATGGTTCTCGCAGAGATTGAAATATAAAGTAGAAACTGGGTCCAGTAGGCTAAGGACAGAAATCAATGGAGAGCTTTTGTAAACGCGGCACTGAACCTCCTGTGTCCATAGGCCATAGAGCTATATTAAATTGTTGATACATTTAGCTTCTTGTTATTTGACAGAAATGTTATTAGAGGAACTAACAAGTTTTTTTTCTCTAGTAAAGAGGATTTCGATTCAAGGTTTCCACAAATTAGCTATGTACGTTAATACTAAAACAAATTTGGTGGTGATTTTGATATAGAAAGGCATCCATACTTTCTTTCAAAGTATATATATATATATTTTATATATATATATATATATATATATATATATATATATATATATATATTCCCGTTTGTATCGGCGCCCTTTTAGTAGACTTGTCCACCGCCCTCATTAGTATCCCAGCACGACCCTGCCTGTAACATAAAATTATAGTACATTATTTCTTTTTTTTATTCTTAAGAAATTCAGTAAACAATTTGTTTGTCTTATATACATTTTAAAATTGCAAAATCAAAACTTTTGTGGAAATAAATTAAGAAATACTTATGTTTTTCCTATTATAATTATTTTTTATAATACCATTTCTGCGGGGAGAGGGGGAAAAGACATAACTGGAATTATTACTGGAGTACAGATTTATATTACATTTAAAGCTCCATCCTGTATAAAAATATAGTAGGAAAGGGACATTAAATCCCTTTTAATCAATTAATCAATAAACTTAAAATAGTAACAAATCTGGTGCAGTGTGTCTTTAATAAAGAAGTGGTTTATCTAGTATCTGGAACTAAGAATTTGGTAATTTGTTGTCTAAAATAAATAGAACAGTAGAAAAACAGAAAATTGTCATTTAAAAATATTATTATGAAAGCACACACACAATATTTTATTCCAAGATTTTCTGTCGTTGTTCTGTTAAACACCGCAATTCTCTCGCTTCAAGACTACTGCGGTTTCTTTAGAAAAAAAAATGCTTATCGTTGGAGCGCTATGCCTAGTTTCATCAGGTTTGAGAGGAGAAGATAATTATGTGACTTCCATCCAGTTTCAGAACTTTTGGAGGTGACTAATATCTGCCAATATATATATATATATATATATATATATATATATATATATATATATATATATATATATATATATATATATATATATATATAATCAATAGCTATGTATACAACGTGTGCTTGGGTTTTCTCGGGGTTCTTCCGTTTCCTCCTACTTTCTTCATTCCACCATTTCATACAATTCATACATTACTCATCATCACTGTCTCCTTTAGCCTATCCGGCATAATCGTGGGACGAAAATTCAAAGATTTCATTTCATTTTCAATAGCAATGTAAATCTACAAAATGTGAGATGAAAGTAGTGTGAAACTTGACTTTTTTACTATTTACAAGAAGAGCAGGTGGCGTTGAAATATTCATGTCATTGTGCATAATCATAGTTGTTTCTTGAAGTTTGACGTCTCTTTCCGCACTGAGGCTACATAAAACATGAGGCTTCAGTTTAAAGTGAAATTCGTTCCATCATAAGGGATTTAATGCTCTCTCACCAAGAACTGAACCCTGAATCATGTTCACCAAAGACGCAAGCGCTAGCCTCTAATCCAGTGGGCAGGGTGCATAATAATATTGTTCCTAAAGCCAACCAATCATTTTGAAAGCATTTGTTTTATTTTCTTAAAGATTCTTAAACTATTGGACATTAAATAGAACTATTAATGATTTATTGAACTAACGGTTCAGCTTCCAACGTAGTTTTCTCATCCATTTCCCACTTGGAATCCACTTCGAACGGTATTAAACTTCAAGGGACCCAGAAGTATAAATGAAAATTGGTATGTTACTCTCGAAACTAAATAATTAAGATAGAGTAAGTCGTAATGCTCCCGAATGCATTAAGTATCTTTATATACTTAGTTTTGACATAAATGCAAGTATCCAAGTATATACATTTTTTGTCCTAATCATATTGTAAAAGGTGGTAAGGATTTCTTAATGCTTCATTCGAAATTTCAGAATATTCGTCTCTTAATTATACCTCACCATAAAAAAAATCAATAAAATTATTGGTCTGTATGTAGTTGTATAATTGTATTAAGGATATGCGTTTCGTTGTGTAATTGTTATGTGTTTTGTGTAATTTGATGCATAATTTAAGAACTCTAAATAATAGAGGGATTGTTATTATTATTAAGTATTCTGCTTTTCGGCAGGTCCTGGGACAAAAGAGTTTTTATTTTCAATTCTAGATTTAGGCCTGGAAATGTTTTTTTCCACGTTTTTCGATCCTCAGCTTTCTCTTTTAACTCCCAGTAGTTTCTCAAATCGTCGATCAGTTGTGTTTTTCTTCTTTCTCTTCCTCGCTTTCCTTCCATATTTCTTTCTATTGCGGTATGAAGAAGAAAATTTATTCGCAAAAATGTGTCCGACCAATTGGCCTTCCTACGAAGGATGATGGCTAGAAGTGTCCTCTTCTCACCTATCCGTTTTAAAACACCTTCGTTTGTTGCTCTCTCTGTCCATTTTATCTTCTCCTTCTTCCTCCAACACTACATTTCAAATCTCTCTAAATATTTCTTCTCTAATTTCCATTATGTCAAAGTCTCTGAAGCATACAGTCCAATGCTCCAGATATAGCACTTGACCAACTTCTTCCTAAGTCCAATATTGAGCTTGCTAGTTAATAGTGATCTTTTGTTGTTGAATGGTTTCGCTAGGACAATTCTTGACCTGATCTCTCTGGTGGAGTAGGCGTCTCTTGACAAAATACTTCCCAGATACTTGAAACTCCTTACCTCTTCCAGTTTTCTTTCTTCCACTCTGATCCGTAAGGGCGCATTTCCTCGGGATATTCTCATGACTTTCGACTTTTCGATGTTTATTTCCATTCCATATAAATTTCCGGTGTCAACTATTTTGTCAATCATTTCCTGTACTTCTTCTTCGGTTCTAGCTATAATAACTGTATCATCTGCATACCTGAACTTGTTAATAATCTTCCCTCCAATCTTGAAATCTCCAATTCCCATTAATACTTAATTCATTAAACATTTACTGTAAATGTTGAATAATTGTTGCGACATACTACATCCTGACTCCTCCTCCGATCTCCACACTATTGGTTTCTCCTTCACTCAAGCGAAACTTCACTCGTTCTTATATGTACAAGTTTCGAATGAGTCATCGATCTCTCCACTTCACTCCGATTTCTTTAAGTATTTTCAGAAGTTTCGTCCAGTTGACCCAGTCAAAAGCTTTTTGCCAGTCAATGAAGCACAAGCATAGCTCTTCATTCACATCAAGAACTGTTCTGATATAATTCTTTTCAACCCAATAGCATCTCTGGTGCCTTTTCCTTTATGGAATCCAAACTGATCTTTTCTAACATCTCTTTTATCTTACTTTTCAGTCGCCTGTTCAGTATGCGTGCAATAATCTTTCCAGTGTGGGAAATAATGCTAATGGTTATATGCTCGGTGCACTTCTTTGCTTGCTTTTTCATAGGCAATGCAATCATTGTAACATCAAGAAAATCCTTTGGCCATTCTCCACTCAATTAGATCTTGTTAATAAGTGAGGTCAGTACTTTCATTGCATTGTCTCCAAATCCCTTGAGCAAATCTGGTATGTCGTCGTCACCAGTGGCTTTTCTCCTTCGCATGTCTTTGATTGCTTGTATTACTTCACTTTTCAATATACCGGGTCCTTTTTCTTCATCATCCACATCTTCCTCTGCTTCAATCGCAATATCTTTGGAGCGATTCTTTTGATCATACAGATCTTTTATGTATTCCTTCCAAATTCTAAGGATTTCTTGATGGTCGGTAACCACATGACCTTGTGGGCCGCGGTGGCTCAGTGGTAGAGCTTTCAACTGTGGTATGGGGTCCCGGGTTCAAACCCTGCTCCCGCCAAGTGAACTTTGTGGTGGACAAACACCGTGTGCGTGGGTTTCCTCGGGATACTCCCGTTTCCTCCCACTTTCT
Organism: Thermobia domestica; assembly: GCF_964235325.1. Classification (NCBI taxonomy): domain Eukaryota; kingdom Metazoa; phylum Arthropoda; class Insecta; order Zygentoma; family Lepismatidae; genus Thermobia; species Thermobia domestica. The sequence continues at coordinate 71,705,799 of NC_137468.1, forward strand.
TCATTCTACCATTTCACTCATTCCTCATAATCACCGTCTCCTTTAGACTAACCGGCATAACTGTGGGACGTAAAACTCAAAAATTTCATTTTTCATTTCATTTCACATGACCTTGTTGATCTTCAAGTCCAAACATTCGTATACAGTTGTTAGCCTTCCCTCCTAATTCTTATACTTTCTGATACATGATATCATATTTGCCGCTCCGTTTAAGTTCAATTATTTCTTCACATATCTGTTCGATGTACTTTTCTTTGGCTTTGTCCGTCTTTCTTCTCAATTCATTATTAAGTCTTCTGTATTCATTGATGTCCGTGTTTTTTGCCCTTCTGTGTTCCTGTACCTTCTTAAGCATCGCTTCAGTTATCCATGGTTTTCTCGGTGCTCTTTCCATCCTGCCAATGTTATTGTGGAGCTTGTCTAGTGGAATCTGTTTAACTTTTTCCCAACTATTTTCTACATTGCCGACCATATCACAAATTGCACAGAATTTTTCTTTAATCTCTTCTTTTGTATCGCTGTCGATATTTCTTAGTCGTTTTCTAGGTTCCATTTTCGATTTCTCCTCCATTTTTCTTGATCCATTTTAACCAGGTTTACACTTACGCCACTAGGAGATTGTGGTCCGAAAAATGAATGTCCGCTCCTGGTAGTGTCTTCACGTCTCGTACACTATTCCTGAAACGTTGCTTCACAAGAATGTAATATATTTGGTAGCGTTTCTTATATCCTGGACTTTTCCACGCATACAGATTGTTGTTTTCTTTTCTTATAACACGTGTTCATCACCACCAGATCATGTTGCATGCAGTAAACGATAAGCATTTTTTCTACCTGGTCCAAATGGTCCCACTGTCTTATTCGCAGCTTCTCCTACTACGCTGTTAAGGTCACCCATTACTATCGCATTGACCTTACTTCTTCCTTCCTGATGCAAAATGTCACTAACCTCATCATAAATTACTTCTACTTCATTGTCATCATGGTCGGTTGTTGTCATATACACTCATATTGTCACAATATTCACTGGTTTTGCACTTATTTTACAAACATCAATCGGTCACTGCAGCATTCTACTTTGGTTACACTTCTTGCTATTTTGTTCTTCATTCTCGACCTTAACATTACCCGAATAGAATATTCTGTAATTTCCCGATACTGTCTCACTTTTTCTGGTAATCTCACTTCACTCAAGCCCACTACGTCCATTTTACATTTGTCCATTTCAATTTTTAAATTCTCAAGTTTACCCGCACGTCGTAGAGTTAGTACGTTCCAGATACCAAAGCTGAAATGAAAGTTATAATTTTCTCCTTTGATGATTCTTCCCAGTGTAGTCCGGACCCGGAGATCCGAATGGGGGACTATTTTACCTCCGGAATTTTTTTACCTCAGGAAGAACCATCATATTTATTTATTCTCCTCCTTCGTCCCTTCTGGGAAAAAGATAATGTGGTAGTATTTCCATTTCCTTTCCACATCTCCATGCCGTTGACCACCTTGTGGGGCATCCGCTTTTTAGGACAGTTTCTCCTCCTAAGGACAAGAAGGTGACCTAAACTCTACCCGCTCATCCGCCCTCCGAGAAGGAGGTAGTCACTTGATAAAGGCTGACTCCTTATCCCTGGAGTCGGTCGGTCCCCACCTAGGTTAGCTGAGATAGACCTGACCCGCTTTCTCCCTCGAAGAGGTGTAGGTTGGGGTTTTCGCTTCGTTTAGGATGAGACTCGAAGGCTTTCCTCAAACCTCTCAGTACTTTCAGAAAGCAATAGGCTAGAATAAAAGAGATCAAAAATAAATTCTTGAACCGGTGATTGCTGACATCCAAACAAGTAAAAATGTTCCTATAAAAATGGGTCCGATGCCACTTCGTTTCCGTGATACAGGGTGTTCAAATGTCGAATCCCTCCAAAGGTTCACTATGGGAAAGTGAATGGAAATTTTCAATATTGCAGGAATGATACAATCAAGTGGAGTTATGGCTGTGCAAATACATTTACACTAACATAGAGAATGAAACTAATCAACATTTGAGGTAATTGGGTTATCAGTGTTGGCAATCTGTTACAAAGAGTTATATTTTCAAATAGCACTAGGCGTCCACTTGTCTTTAGGAACGTATTGATATCAGCAGTCATATGCTAAAGTGTGGACGGCTAGTGCTATTTGAAAACATAACACAACACTAAGAATTCAATAACCTCAAATGTTGATTAGTTTCATTCTATATGTTAGTGTAAATGTATTTGCACAGGCATAATTCAACTTGATTGTATCATTCCTGCAATATTGAACATTTCCATTCACTTTCCCATAGTGAACCATTGAAGGGACTCGACATTTGAACACCGTGTATCTCGGAAACGAAGCGGCATCGGACCCATGTTTATAGGAACATTTTTACTTATTTGAATGTTCGCAATCACTTCGTTACTTTTGGTCATGCATTTATGTTACACCCTGTATATTACAACAAATAAATCTGCCGGTCAAAACAAGTTAATAGTGAAGAAAAAAACGCTTTCTAGCAACAGTTCGAGTTTCAGATAGGGAAGAGAGGTAGTCAGCATAAAGGAGGTTCTTACACATTACATTTAGTAAAACATTATTTCTTTCACGTAAAAATCGGTCGTCATAAAGGGATCGGCAATTGGTTTAAAGAGGGTGTCATCAAGATATTTCACTGTATTTGAAAATATACATCATTCAAAGTGGCGGATAGTGATGAAAGTTATTGTTAGCGAATAGATTATTATTATCATTGTTACAATTTCCATAGCTTCTACAGTTTCATACATATTATTGAGAAGTTGCTTCAGTAAAAAAGAAATTGTTTTTCGTCGCCAATTGAGGAACGCACAGTGAGTCTGATCCCCGTTTCGGTTCGCGAAATAGACGTCAAACCCTTTTGGGTTCTGGCCTTTTTTAAAGGCAAATTTTAGACTTTTAGTCAAGCGGCTACAGCATCATCCTTATTGGTCGTACGATCACGGTTCATACCTCGCTTTTTTCACAATAGAGTAACCTTTCAAATAGTATTAAGTACAAATCACATTTCCTTATCATATCCTTGAGATGAAAAATTTTGAGAGAAATCGGGATTTTTCTCTGATTTTTTTTTTAAATTTTGAGCCCCTCTGGGTCTCTCCAATGTTAACGCAATCTGAAAATCAACTGAAAAATACTAAGGGGTGTACCAAATATGTGTACAAAATTTCAAGCTTCTCTCTTGAATAGTAAGAGCGCAAAAAAATATTTACAAATGATTCCCATAATGCCCTACCGCAAAAGAGTCTGATCTCAGGTTAAAAAAATCCTGGGACATCCCTATTTACCCTAGAGTCATGTTTTGTACCTCATTTTCTTCAGAATAGAACAGCCTTTCAAACGGCACCTTTCACATGTGTCCATCATGTATCTGAGGAAGGAAAATTCCGAAAATATCCCTTTTCTTTACATTTTTGCCCCTCTGGATCCCCCTATGTTAACACAGAGATGTGGAAAAATCTGATAAATACTACAAGTAGACTGAATGTTTGTGCGAAATTACAATCTTCTGGGTGCAAAAGTAAGCCCGCTATAAATTACTAAAATAGGCCTAACCAAAATAAATCAAAGGTAAAAATTTCCTGACACATCCTGTTTACCCTAGGATCATGGTTTGTCCATCATTCTCTTCAGAGTAGAACATCCTTTAAAACGGCACCATTCACATGTCTCCATCGTGTATCTGAGGTGGTAAAAGCCCGAGAAAATGGATTTTTTTGGGTTTAAAAAATCCTCTTTTACTTTTTTTGCCCCTCTGGACACTCTGTGTTAACGCAGAGATTTTTAAAAAATCTGATAAATACTCTTCGGTGTTTGTGAAAAATTACAGTCTTCTAGGTGCAAAAGTAAGCATGCCAAAAATAAAAATAGGCCTAACAAAATAATATTTTTTTTTAAAAAAAGTTATGACGTCATTATCTCCTGTGTCTCGACGCAGAAAGGCCTGAAACCAGACATAACGTGTTCTAGAATGCCTCTATGCTTGAAAAAATAATCCGAAGTAGAAAATTTTATTGGTAATCGAACAATGGAGACACTACTTCAGTACCTAAAAGTAGGTACTAGAACCTAAAACGGTTAAGAAATGTTGCATTCGGTTTCCCACAAGAGAGTTCACTTTTAATAACTTCTTGAATTATAAAACTTACCATATGTTCCTTTTAATTTTATCTAAATTTTACAGAAATTTATTATCTTCCAACGAAACATTCACGAGAAATCTCGTACCCTAAAAAGCAGAAGGAAAAAAAAATAGAGATAATTTAAGCAATGACTCCTTCGAATTTACCAAATCACCTAAAAGGTTAAGTCAGTGATACTAACCTGAAACGTTATAAAATCTCATCTCGAGAGGCAGAAATTCCCATTTTGCTCTTGAATTTCCCACGCTATACTAATAACAAAATTTTCTTAACTTAGAGAACATGAACAGTGAAAGTACTGTACATCAATCATTTTCTTCAATCTTGATCGTCTACGTTTATCAAATAGCTTATGAACAACTATTTTCCTCAACGGAAAGAGACAATTGAAAATATTGGTTTGTAACAGTAGCAATAGAAACCAGTGGGTCTTGGGGTCACGAAGGATCTAATTTCATTAATGAAGTTGGTCATCGAATAGCAATCAAAACTGGTGATCCTCGAGCTACTGCATTCCTTTTCCAACGTATCAGCATCGCCATCCAGCGCGGGCACATTACCTCCTGGTAAAGAACTGGACGAGATTTTTCTTCTATAACACAAAATAAGACGGAAGTAGAGACATTCTAGGAGGCTGACAACCACTTTGACTATGTTCGTGAAGAATGTTTTGAATCCAGTTTGGATAAATATAAATTCTTGGAAGTCATGGCTAATACCGGTAAATTTGGGAGTGGTAGCAACATTATCTACAGATTTTATTTTGTTGCTCAAAACCGTTAAAGACCCGAAAGATATTGTTGTCAAGCTGTCCGATGTTTATTTTGGAACAGATATAATGGCTACAGATAATCTATGTATTCTTAGATGTGCTTATAAGGAAGAAATAATGTCCGTATAGTTATTGTAACAAATAAAATTGAAAATGCTGATGAAAATAAATACATTTTGTTCTGAGTTTATTATTTCCCTCAAGCTTTTGCACAATAATCTACTGAACGTAATAAAGCTAGACAAACTTCATGCTTCAATTATTTCGTATGAAACGATTTGGAAGTTGGACGTTTTTCGTTTTAATTTCTTCCGTTAATTCCATTCTTTCTTTCATTTTCCTGATTTTTTTAAATACCGAAGTACAATTAATGTTTATTGGCACTTGTTTTTCAAAATTCACAAGTCACTGAATAAATAACTTTAACACCTACATGCATTTTAGAGTAACAAAACTTGACAGTTAACAATAATTTCAAGTTTGTTGAAGACTGGTTTGTTTACTGCTTGCCCATAGACAATTTTGTTAGCGTCAATAGAATAGATATATGAAAAATCCCATAAATCCTGTCATTTTTTTTAACGAAAATGCTCTTTATCCCATTTCGAGAAATGATTGTCAAAAAATCCCACAATATGAGATTTTTCCCATCACTGGTTTAAGTACGTATCTGTGGACTGTTATATGCTCTGAACTTGAACCTTTGTACTTTATGCAGGCCAAGAACGTTACCACCTTTGATTTCTAATTTTGAACTTGAAGTGGTTGGGTTCAGCTCGGAGTCATTTGATGCATCTCGTCGCTAAATTATTCCTATAGATAAGGGGACTTGAGATACTTCCCTTAAAAGTTTCGAAAAACAATGGGTCTGATGTTACCCCCTTAATCCATAATACGATAAATGAATGGATAGGAAATAAATGAATTAATAGAAAAAGCACAAAATAACGTATTATTAAAGAAATGCGATATTCTCGTCAATTGTTTAACGTTTCGAGTAACCCTAGAGACAAAATTTCTTTTTATTATTGATAGTATCATTGGGAATACTACAATCTTACGACTACTTCAAGATTTGAAGGTAAACATTTCTCAGTGCTTTAATTCTGTAAACAAGTTGTATAATTAATTATTTTTCAAAATTCATTTATCCATAACTTCTACTGAAAATATCTGAATTAGAATAATCTTTGGTATGTAGCAAGTCATTTTCAAAACGTTACATAAGAAAATAAATCATTTCATACTTGATATATGAGATTATCTTCGTGCAACCAGAATAAATGTTCTTTCCAAAGACATGAGATTGGATATTTTTTCTTGTTATATTGTAAAAGTATTTTTTATACTTGTACTTACCTATTGCCTATATCATAATAGATTTTACATTAGCAGATAAGGTTTTAAACATTCAGGATATATCCCTACATGTCCTCAATTATTGCTGTTCACATTTTACTATTAACTACATTTAGCATTCATTAAAAGGAAGTAGTAGTGTCACGTGTGCATCACGTCAAGGGGTTTGGTTTATATGGCAATATATTTTCTCAATCATGTAGAAACTGGAAATCCGAGTAGATTTTTACTACTTCGTGTTTCAGTAGAGAGATTAGAGTAGAAATATATTGTTGGGACGCTTAATTTGATTGCAGAAAAGCGCTGTTTTCACTCTGACGATCAACATTAAGACCGGAAGTTGTTGATTTTCGCAACTTGCTGTTTAAATAGACCGTTAAGAGAGAAAATGATACCTTTTCTGAGAACCCTAAATTAATTAAAAAAGAAACAGCTTCTCTCTATCTATTATCGTTTTTCCTCTATGTAAATGAATTTTAAAACCGGAAGTTGAAGTGGATATTAAACATTTCCAGTTTTAATTGAGCGTCAAGGATGGAGATATCATGTATTTTTGGGATGCTTAATCCATTTCAGAAAACTAATTCTCACTATGCATTACTATTTTTGCTCTACAAAGATCAACGTTAAAATCGGAAATGGTTCATTTCTACAACTTCTGGTTCCAATATCCCCTGCATAACGAACTCGAATACGAACTTTTGAGCCTCTTCATTCTAACCAAATTGGTGATCCATTCAGTAGTTCTTGACATTTTTGTCTTAATTATTCCCTATTGTAATTATAAAGGTAACCAAAAATGTTCGGTCGCTTTTTGTGGAGGTCTGTGGTCCATTGGCCTTCACACCGTGAGTTGAATGACAATGGAGATAAGGCGAAAGTCAGTTGTTGGTGTGGGTATATCCAACATACTGTCTGGTTGTGGCAGGTCAGTTACATCGTGAACTTACGAAAGGACAGAGTGAACATGGGACCTTCACAGTGCGTCATGAGGGTGTGTATCGTGTACGAGTTCAAACTGAGATTAAACGTCGCTAAAGCGGGACGGAAGATATGTCAGGCCTTTGGTGAGGGTGTCGTGACTACGCGAACAGTACAGCGGTGGTTTCAGAAGTTTAAGGACGGTGACGAAACACTCGAGGAGCACCATGTGCCGGAAGACCAACACAGTTAAAAATTGAAGACCTTCAGGCAGCAATTGAGGCGAACAGCGGCCAGACATGTAGAAACTGGGACTACCATTCAGTGTGAGTGGAGAAACCATTCGGCAGCACCTCCATCAACTTAGGAAGCACTACAAGTTGGGTCGATGGATCCCACATGATTTGACTCAGGGTCAGAAGGCAACACGAGCAGACACTTGTGTTTCTTTCTGTCTCGCCTGAGGAAGAAACCATTTCTGGACAAGGTGTTGACATGTGATGAAAAGTGGATCCTGTACGAAGCTTTACGGCTCCGTAATCATTTGTTAGCATCCCATGAACCGATTCCAAAACAGCCGAAACCAGCACTGCGCCAGGGGAAGGTCCTCCTGTGGTTGGTGGACTGCTCGCGGCATTGTGCATCGGGAATTTCTAGTATCTGGTCAGGGCATCAATGCATCAGTGTACTGTAAGCAGCTGAGCCGTGTTCAACAAAAACTCAAACTTTGGAGCCAGCACTTTTTTATCGCACAGAGGCCCTCCTGTAACAGGGTAAAGCTAAATCCCACGTGGCTAGGATGACCAGGGACATCATTCTATGCCTTGAATAGGAATCACTATTTCATCCGCCATACTGTCCAGACATACTACCGTCCTATTATCCCCCTGTTTTATTCCTTGGACAATTACCTTAGAAGATTCCATTTCAAATCCCTAGTAGAGGTGCAAAGTGCACTTGATACTTTCTTCGCTTCACATCCTACCAACTGCTACCGCGATGGAATCTATGGCCTCCCAGTGTGTTGGCAGAAGGTCGTCGATGCTGATAGGGACTATTTTTGATCTTCCAGGTACGTCTTAGGTGATATATCGATGTTCGATCGTGATGGATGAACAAGTGATGGAAATGTACCAAGATGGCGGCGTCGTGAAAGTTTGATATCATCGTCTCCAGTAAAATCATATAATTTATATTCATATATACGCATCTAATGTAGCGTGAATACAATTAGTGTTTTAATTAAGAAGAAACACACAGAACATATAATCTTTGTAATTATAATCAGTTTAATAGAATTATTGTGCAAAATGGCTAACAACACTCGTTATAACAGCAGAAACAATGGTCTGAAATCACCGACTGCAGCTTCAAGTAGGTCAGAAATTATGAAGGATATATGTGATGAAGTGAAACGTACTGTGCAGACACCTGAAGTCATGAAGCGAATAGTCGATTCAATAATTGAATCTGTAACGCGTGTTGTGATAGAACGTTTGGAAGAAACACTAAATTTCAATAGTGAAGTGATTGAGGACTTACGGAAAGAGTTGGCACAGAGAGACAAGAAAATAAGTGATCTGCAGGAAAATATAGATGAGTTAGAACAATATCAGCGTAGAAACAGCTTAAGGATATTCGGTGTACCTGAGAAGATAAATGAGAACACAGACAACTTTGCACTGGAAATCTTTGAAAAGAGACTGGGCGTGAATTTAAGTATAAGGGACATTTGCCGTTCTCATAGAATAGGACAGAAGAAGCCTGGTAGTACACGGCCAATTATTGTTAAATTTGTTAGTTATCGCTCACGGGGTGAAGTGTTTAATCAGAAACGGAAGCTAAGGAACTCTGGAATTGTGATAAGAGAAGATTTATGTAGTTCAAGATTGCAGCTAGAGATCAGAGACAAAGCATTGGCACACATGAAAGTTTTACTAGTTTGACATTGGACTGAAATTGGTATGAAATTGGACTAGCAGTATGAGTATAGTTTTTTTTATTTACATTTACTGTTTTGTTTATCTTTAGTATTATTGAATGTATCATGTTATGTTATTATTTGTATCTTGTATCTTATTTGTGTCTTTATTTTTTTCTTTCTTTTCTTTGCAATGATGACAAGGGTTAGGTGGCAGAGCAGCCTCTGGCTGAACCTCGCCCACTGATATAAAGAGAAATTCAATTCAATTCAATTCAATTGAATACCATTTTTATCTGTAGTTAGTACGTCTCAGAGTACATATCGATGTTCGAATATGGTGGACGAAAAAGCAATGGTAATACCATTTTATTTTTATTTTATAATGTGTTTATTAAACTCCAGTCTAGTAGGTGAATAATCTCTGTAAATGCAAATTTGATTTTAGGGCGGTTGAGTTTATGTGATTAACATATTTCATTAAGGGTCTATACGATTAACGGGACTTTTGTTTCACAGTATGAAAATACTAAGAAGATTTAAAATATGAAAGTTGAGAAGTATATGGGGTGAAACTAAATGTCTAAGAGACAAACTAATGGTAATTCGGATGATAAGAACTATACAATTTTGTTCAAAAATGTTTAGCCACCCATCATGTTTTACAGCGCCGCGTTTTGTCAACTGTACGAATACTTTACCTCAAAATGAAGTTTTAATTAGCGAAAGAAACTCCACACTTTTAAAAACATTAATATATTCCAAGTGTGAATAAGAATGGAGGACTTTTCAAACAAACGTGGGTGGCGTGCTTTTGTAAACAATACTCTACATTATAAAAGTTGGAATAGAAGAAAAGAATAGGGGAATAGACAAGGTCGCCGATTTCTCTATAACTTTGGGGGGTGCCGTTCATTAAAAATACATATAAGAATACATATAACAAGAAACAATTCATATAAAAGTACATATTCATAAAAATACATGGAGGCCTACATGAGCTTTGAGGGGCGGTCCCCCGCCCCTCCAGGATAGGCACCCTTGGGAATAGATACAGGAATATACATAGTAATTATTGTTATTATGAAAGGGAGAAGGTATTACTAAACATACTACTTTGATTAAGGAAAACATTTTATGAGTCTATCAACTACTAAACTTAAAGGAAAGATTCGTCTGATACCTGAGGAACTGTTGATGTAAATCTATACAATTCAGAAACAAGGCAAAGTGCTGTAACGTAAGAAGATTTTTCCTAGTTAAAATAAATAGCTTCACAAGGTGACATAATATGTATGTTGGTAAAGCATAGTCCATGTCTTTAGTACTGAAAAATTTGGATTTCATCTTATTTTCTTTAATAGTACTAGTTGTTCCCATCAAGCCTTTGGTTCGCTGTATACTATTGGCAGTTACGGCCGGTGGATTGTGGTTTCGGGTGTTGCAGTACGAACGATAAGAGACAGAAGATATAAAGTGGACTCATTGACTAATCAGCATAACTTTATATGGAAATGCTATGTGACATGTTAAATTAAATAAAATTCTGTTTTTTTTTTTTAAATAAAAAGTTCAGAACATTTAATCCGATTAATCACCTTATGTAATTAGTAAGTTCATTCTTCTCTCTTTGATTGGAACAAATCTGCCTAATACATATTGGTTGAACTCTAGTATTCTTATTGTCAGGTCGTTTTCGATGGAAAGCATAACCAATGGTGATAACCTTTCGTGGGACATTGAATATCTTGAAAGTGTCAATTCTTTTTGATGTGAAAAAAACTTTTCTTCTTTTGCTTACGTCATAGGTACAGTTAATATTAATTTCAGAAGCTTTGTAGATTCACTAAATATTTTTTCTAGATTATTGCGAACAATTCATTCTAGAAAACTCAGTCCCTGACAGTGATCCGAATTCCTCTTCAGTGTAGACTGAAGAGAGTTCGTAGCAGAGATTAGTGTTATAAAAGAAATGTACGTTGAACACGCTTTATTCACAATTTATCTAGGAAACTTCAAAATAAATTATGGAAATGTATCTAGTGCATACAACATTACTGCCATAAGATGTCCGGTAAATTTAAACCGTTTTTTTTCGAACACTCTCCTGAATTGCACTTTGCTTGTTTTGTCTAAGCCTTAATTGCAAGTTTTTCCTCAGTTGAAAGCTGTGCAGTTTTTTTGTAAGTTATTTACAGAAGTCACGGTATGCAATTCATTCAGAATTTGTAGGTTATATACAGAATTAAAGTACACACAATAAAATTAAATCTAATAACTAATAACCAAAACAGCTGATACAAAAGAGGTACTGATATATGAATTACGAATGTCACATATTCACACATAGGGCTGCCAACTGGCTGGCTTTTCATCAGTCTGGCCGAAAAAATTGCTGTTATTTTGATTAAAGTCGATGACGGATACAAACTTCTCACCAGCCCCTTTATGACCGTTTTTTTTCAAATTTGTATCTAGTTCGAAGTATAGATAATGAAAAATAGCTGTCATTTTGTAAACCCAAAACTGTTACCTTTCACCATCTATAAACGATTAATATATTTTGTTCACCTGTTTAGATAATTTTAGAGAGATGACAGGGATTGTATCAGCTAAAATTTGAAATTTACTTTCAATGAATTTTATACATTTATTAAGAGTGGAAAAGAACTTCTTAAAGCAATTTCCTATAGTTGAAGTAGAGACTATGGGCATTATGCAGGTCGTTCTGACGCATGATTAGTACCATACTAAAGAGTTCGACTTACATATGGTTTTTGCAGTAGAAAGATCTTTAGTATGACGCTAATCATACGTCAAAACAACTCTGCAGAAGGCTCTATATGTTTAAGGAGTGAATTTCATTTCCCAAATCCAAAATTGTCACGTAAAGACTATTATACTTTTGTTCATTGTTTCGATAATTTAAAAGAAATGGTAGTTACTGGTAAATACAATAAATTGATCAATGCCGATTGATCAATTTCAGTTTCTCATATAGCACAATGTATCTATTAAGCTTATTAGTGGATGTTCTAAGGACTTACAGAATATATGTGTTAATGCACTTTTGTTCACGATAGTACATTTCCTTTCCATAGATAGGTCCGAACAGAGATACTTGACGCTTAAACGTCATAGGGAATTTTGAGGAAGTGCTGTTTTTTATTTTACAGAGTTGGCAACCCTATTCATACATCAACACACAAACACTTGTGCGTAAAAGAAAAAAAACTATATTCCAAATCATCCGTCTTGGTTGTTACACAATGCAAGATGAACACAATATACTTGCACATGAGGTGAAACAATGTTTATCAATGTCATACGTTCTGGAAAGGAACCTTGAAACCAGCCAGACATAGGAATAGCATGTTAGGTGGGAGGGGTCCAAAGTATTTGAGGGAGGTCCAATACATCTACGTAATATCGAACCTGTCTTATATTGTACCCGAAAAGATAAGTAATTCTTAATTACTGTCACCTATGTTTTTAGAAAAAATGATAGAACGATTATTTTTATAAGAAAAGAAAGAGCACATGATGAGCTGTAAAATAAAATATTTAGCGTACATCAATCATTTCTCTGTTAAACAAGTATAATTCGTTAGGAAAGTCTACAAATGTTAGTCAAGTTTTGAAATTTTTTTTGGGAGGTCCGGACCCTGTGACCCCCGTCGTGGCTACGCCTCTGAGCATTGCTAACTAGTCCCAAATTCAATGTGGCATTCCCACCATACAGTTTTATCAAGAGTATAAAATATACTTATTTTATAAAATAAATATGTATATACTAAAATACTATCCACGGAGGGGGGGATTCTACATATTGACTTATTAATATTTGGTTCACAAATTACTGTAGAAGAAATCTTCATTATCTATATAAGCTAAGAATTAACTTGTAAATGCGGATCTACTTTCATTTGTTTTCTGCTCTAATACATGTTTTCTTTCTTATTTTGTAATTCTGTTATCACTTTTTTTAATTGTCATTATATTGATTTTCTTCAGTATAAGTCCCGTAATCTAAAAATATGAATGCATAAAAACAAATTCCATTTGTTAATTGCTAGTGAAATAAAATTCAGAGATCTCATCTAGAGCGAAAAACCTTCTCATCCACTGGAAACTGTGCTGTGTTGCAGAAGCGCTACAACGACTACAGCCTTTAACTTCTGAGATAGGGGAAAGGAGACTTAACATTCACTCCAATTGCCGCGCTGAAGGAATCTGGTCGGTTGTATGCTCGCTGCAACACAATATAAATTAGAGACTCAGTGACGGATTATTTTTCGCTTTTTAAAACAGATTTACGAAACGGACAGTTACAGAAGTAAAAAAAAAAAAGTTATTTAAAGTATATATGGGAGTATTAGAAAGTATTTTTTTCTGTTCTTTACTACTATTGCTAATAATATTTTTTCTTGAAATACTTTGGTCGTTACGCAACGCTGCAACACTAACATTAGCCGCCACTGACTATTGGTTAAAATCGCGCTTAATCTAGAGTTCAAATTGTTTACATTTCAACTCATTAATTTGTTCAGCAAGTAATTTGCGGTTGCACAAATATTAATGTTCTATTATAAGCACGGTTAAGGTCTTTAAAGTGAACGGTCCAACTGTCTACAGTCTATAGACCATGCTCATGTTCTTTCCCTATTAAATGTATTGGGTTTGACATGGAGTAAATACTTGTGAATTGTATAGATTTATATAGTAATTACAACCTTATTTCAATTTATTACGTTGCATATCTTCATAATAAACAACAAAGCTCGTTTATGTCCAGCATCGTCAATATCCATTTTGAAATAGACGTACGCGAGCAGGTAGCAAAGCTAGGCAATTGTTAGCTATTAGGAATGAGCGTTACTCGCAGACTGAGACACTTTCTTTTCATAATAAACATTAATAATAAATATCTAATGTTAACTCAGAAATTTGGGATTTAAAGGTCAATGGCAGGAATACAAGTTAACCCCTTACCACATGCCGTGCATATATGGCACATACCCTTTTTTCACTTTAGCTTTTGTGTGATTTATCAAAGGCACCAAATGACTGTTTTGTCTGCTGTGTGAGATATTGACGTGTATGAATAAGATATTTTGGTGTCATCTGCCATGTTCTTTGTGAGCTGTACGAAAACATAGTATAGTTGTAAGCAGAAAGCTTCTCGGGAATATTGATGGTGTGTCCAATTATCGGAAGTGCCACGTGTCATGGGAGATGTTATGTGAAAGCATGTATTACGAGGAAAGTATTATCGATAGAGATGAGGATGGGTTTGGTATATGCGACGCTCTGGGTTGTAGTCAGCTGAATTGGTGTCCCGTTCATATATTGCCAGGAGATGGTCTATTGGAGGATATCCAGTACGGGGGAGAGCAGGTTTCTCATCTAGGAGGGCTGGAAGCGTGTCATGTGAAGTTGTTATGTGATGCGTAATGTATCGCGTGCGAAGGCGATAGAGGTGGTCCAAGATTGGAGGCATTGCTGTGCGTTGATAGAGCTCGGCGTTGGAGGTTCGATAAGTTAAAGAGTATGCAATGCGTATTGCCTGGCGCTCAAGGAGTTGTAGGCGGCTATAGAAATAGGGAGGCGCTGAAAGCCAAGCTAGAAAACATATTTTCTAGGAATAAAATATTTGATGGGCAAAGAAGTAAACAAACAGGTGAACCCTTTAAGGACGGTTATTTTCTTGAGAGAAGCAAAATAATAATAAATAAATAAACTTAGGAATAAACCATTTTCAAACTGAATTTTTATTATGTGGTAAAGCAATAGATAGGAAAACTTATTTGACAAATTAAGGGTTAAAAAGGCATATAAATCACATCTGCCCTCTCTGTTCAGCCTTTATGTTTATATTAGGGCTAATATATTACATCCGTCCTTAATGAATATTTTTTCATTAAGGTGGCTCAGTGGTAGAGCTTTCATCTCTGGTGCTAGGGGTCTCGGGCTCAAACCCTGCTCCCGCCAAGTGAACTTTGTGGTGGACAAACACCGTGTGCGTGGGTTTTCTCGGGGGTTCTCCCGTTTCCTCCCACTTTCTTCATTCCACCATTTCATTGATTACTCATCATCACCGTCTCCTTTAGCCTAACCGGCATAACCGTGGGACGTAAAACTCAAAAATTTCATTTCATTTCATTTTTGTTTTGTCTGATTATATGACATGTCTGTCTTCAAAGGGTTTGGAGACGGCCAGGCGCGCACCTAGAATCTTTTCTTGAGAGGGAATGTAATATTGAACTAGTGTTATTTTAGACAGGAAAAAAAGTGTTAAATAATTAGGTTATGTCACCTATAGTTTCAGAAAAAATGTAGAACTTGATCTTTTATATATAAAAAAAGGAGGGTACAAATGAAGTGTAAAATTAAAATCCTTAGATACATCAATCATTTGTCTGCTATACAAGAATAGTTTTGTTAAGAAAATGTACAAATATATCTTTAATTACCAAGTTTTGAGGGCTGTAACATGCTGGACTCCCCAGGTGAGTGCGCCTCGGAGGATGGCTATTAATCTTTCTTCAGAGATGCAAAGGAATGAACATTGTTAGAAAAAAAAAAACATTCAAGCCTCTGATTGGATATTGAAAGATTTATTTCAGAAATTAAACATAAATAATTCATATAATCCTTACCTGTTCTCTCCATTCAGATATTGTGTTTATATACCACACTCATATTCAATGGAACAATCAGCTATGTGTTTATATGGCAACCCCGTTTAATTCATCACTCCACGCTTATGTCCATTAGGCTAAAGGAGCTGAAGGTCAATGTCCATTAGGCTGAAGGTCAATAAAAGTTAACAATTACTATTAAAGAATTGGCTGATAAAAATGTAAGAGAAAACAGAAGAAAAAGATATAAAGCATTTTGGACGTGGTTGCATATGATACGTCGATCACATTCACATTTTCTCATTCGTCGATCATACTAAATTTAACGAAAATACACTTACTCAATTTTGTATTATCTCTGCAGAGTGGCTGAAAGATAAAAATTATTAGTTATAGAGCACCATCTTTTCGTCATTAAAATAAGCTTTCGGACATCAAGCACAATCTACAACAGTGGTGTCCAATTATAATGACACTGAGGGTCATAACCGTCTTTACTGTAAGTCAAGGTGACCAGAGATCCCGCTTTAGCTGGGACAGTCCCTTTTTTAACCGCTGTCCCGTTTTTATCTTATTCTCAAACGGGACGCCTAAATGTCCCTTTTTGAAGCAAAAATGACCCAGGTGCCCCGAAATTATTATTCAAAATATAAATGGTCAATGCAAATTCAACACTCTTCCGTACCAACACTCATTGGGAAGGTTGAGCCGTGTCTGGAACTTCTGAATGAGCAAATGGGAATTGAATGTTATGTGGTTCAAGGGGGAATTTAGTTCGATTTCTGAGTGTTCAAGTAGTTAAAAGTATTGTAGGGTAGTACTTAAGTTAGAGACGCTGTGTTATCATTCTTACTTGTGTATTTTGTAAAATGAAAACACTGTTGAGTTCTAAAATACAATCTGGGAGTCACATATTTATCCCTCCCCCCCCCGCTTCGCCGATTCGTATGTGTCCCGTTTTTGCAAGTAAAAATTCTGGTCACCTTGCTGTAAGTTGGAGTGCCGCAGCCAATACTACTACTACTACTACTACTACTACTACTACTACTACTACTACTACTACTACTACTACTAATAATAATAATAATAATAATAATAATAATAATAATAATAATTATTATTATTATTATTATTATTATTATACCACGAAAGAGAAATAAAAAATACTCTATATTTGAAATATTACCCACCTATTTCATGTTGCAAATGAGGGTGACTAGCAGCGTTTATAAGCGCTGGAGTGTCTACATTCATTCCTGTTGTTGCGACTTGCAGAAGATGCAAAAGAGAAGAATCTCCAAGGCCCCTTCTGAAGCGCTCCTTCTTAATTTTCATGGTGTAAAATGCACTTTCACACAAATAAGTACTACCAAACATTGACACTATTTTCCGATCAAACTCATAAAAGTTAGGGAAACATTCGTTAGAAAGTAGCCTGAAAAAATCTAGTCCTTTTTCTGTCCTTGTCTGAAAGAATGGGTCAGCTTGAAGGTCAAAAAGTTCGAGCTGTAAGTTTGGAGGTTGTTCTTCGATGTTCATTGTCAATGGATTAGTAAATAATGCAATGTCGTTTCTTTATTGTCAAAATCTGAGAATCTCGTATTAGATTATTCGTGGTACTCTCGATGTTTCTACAGAACTCAGAAATACAAATACTTCCTTCTCAAAATCTAATGTCAGACGATTGCAACTTGGAAAGTATGCTAAATTGTGTTTATGAGAAGAATTGGTGTATTTCTTGAACGATGTGACTTCTAGCCAGTGTTGGAGGAAGAAAGGGTCTGCTTTACAAAGCTAGATCAGATGTATTGGTTTGGTTTGGTTTATTGAAGGAATCGTCCCTTTCAGCAACGATGCCTTGCACTGTTTCTTGCAAACATGTTTTTTGGGGGGTACTGCCCCCCGGAGATGTGAGAGTGCTCCCCGGAGAAGACCAAAATAATACTCTCTATAATATAATAATAAATAAAATAGTACCGGCAGTGCCCCCCTTTCCCGGAATACTAAGTGTGCTTCCCGGAACATTTTTTTCTGAAAGAACGATTGATGCCTTGCTTATAGTTACTTTACCCACTCCAGTGTTGCTGTGGATGCCCGCGTCTTTTTTTTTTTTTTTTTTTTTTGTATAGAAGCGCTAAATGGATGCTTCATTCTGCAAGAAGAGTGGAAACATTAAAAGAAGGAATGAATATAAATTAAAATATTAGTAGTTATAACAATGGTAAATCGTGAGAGCTTTGTGGGCTGCAGAAAATAGTTTGGGGGACCGCCATTTGGATAGCTCTGAAAGATTTGGACAGCCATTTGGACAGCCCTAAATTGAAATATTTTTCACACGGAGGCAGGGAAAGCTTCCTTATTCATTCTGACAAATTTGCTGTTAGGATGTAAGCAAAATATAATATTTAGTAATGTGTTCGTTTCTCTACAACAAACATTACGATTGCTCAATTTGATTAACACATCTTCTCTATACGCAATTTAATTTTAAATAACACTTTCACTACTGATAATTGCCTTAGCATGTCTGACAAACACATCTTCTACTTCCGACTGCAAGGGCTTACTTCGTTGCTATGCAGTACCATACGAGTTAGTGGTAGCAACATTGTGTCCGGTGAGTTTTTGGATGAGAGAGTCTCGTTTCTTTCAATTCCACCAATTTCTTCACAGTACTTCACCTCTATTGAAAATTCATTTTTTTTTTTTTAGCTTACAAGGGGCACAATTGAAGTTCAAAAAACTAGGCATACAATTAGATATTACTTTCCTCAAAAGTTTAATTCCACTTTGTATTTTAATTGTGCTTCTTTGTTTGTGCTATATTTCGATCTCGAATATTCAATCTCGAGAGCATGTGGCGCCAATTCTTATCTGACAATCTGAAAACGATGACTCCTCACATCAAAGTAAGAAAAGTGGACCTAGGTTGAATGGTGCATTGTTTTACAGTTAAAAGTATCAAAATCTTAAGAGTTGGGAACACGTATGGAAGAAACAAACATCCAAAAATTTGGAATTACGTCTTGTTTTAGGAAGAATAGTGTAATCATTATAAATGTATTGCACTCAGCAATCAGTAAGTACTGAAAAGACAATTCTGCGAAAGGATTCTGAAATATTTTGTTGACTTGTGGCTGTAACCTACTAGTTGATGTCAATGGAACTTATCATATAAATCTGAAATTTTAAGGAATTGATTAGCCAGACCAATTCTATGATACCAAGTAATACACTTCCCCTTTAGAACTCACTGATTGCTACAGCGTACGCGTCTTTTCGGTATCTTTTGGCTGGGATTTCAATATACACTCCAGTCCATGTCTCGCACAGCCACAGTACTGAAAGGGAAACTAAACTGCAAACATACCTGTACCTTTCAATGCATATACCTGTAAAATTTCTCCAGGCCTACTACTGTTAGCCTTATCAGTATGAGTTAACAATGCGATAGCAAGCAACGACACTAACAAGGAAGTAGACCATATCAGAGCCTATCTTCCTTTTACATTTCTCAAGTGAGGAGAAGGCGAATCATTTAAATTAGAGGAAAATATAAATTGGGAATAATACGAGAATTTCAATATTGTACTAACATATTTTGAATGTGCTTCATAACTTCTGCATAAAAAAATTAAAATGGGACCAGAGATATTATTTCGGCTAACTCTAATCTGTGTTCTGTAATGCTATAAACTTACCTTTTCTTTCTCGTAGAGTACTATAGTATAATTCATTGCCATTATTACGAAGATATGAGGCGTGCTCCTACAACTTAATGTGAAATTTGGGCTACAAGATCTTCCACTTGAAATAGAATACATGCAAGATACAGAAGGCCTGTGTTGCATATTCTAAACATACTTCCGTATAGTACTGAAGTCAGGCGTCTGCGATGGGAAGAAGTCATCAACCACACACGTTATAATGGTCTATCCTCAGTTTAAAAAAAAAAATTAGAATTACTGAGAGATGGTAGTCCGTAGGGATGGTAGTCCATCAGAATACAGAGAGGACCAAGGGTTTAGTAAACGACCTGTGGAGAGTCTGAAATATTCCTTACAGACATTTGGCAGTGCACTAGGATGACTCGTCTTGATTCGGATAAAGATGCGGTGTATTTCACGGAGTTCCTGCTCCCTAACAATCCGCAGTGATGATTTGCTTCGATGGACAAAAATACCATGGATTCGGTGTTACTATACCACTAACCACATCTAGGACTTCCAGAAACTGTTCTAAACTTAAGATCAATCACTGTCCTTACTGATAATAACTATCGTAGCATACCTATCTGTTATCAAAAGAGACATTGGAAACCAGTAAACATTTCCAGTCATTCCTTATATTCACTGAATTGCACAACTCTAAATGGCAGTTCTTTTTGCCCACTAATGCATTCAACTCTTTCCATCTACGCATTGCACTGAGAAGCTTATATACAGTAGTAGGCCAACTTATGTGCAAGGGTATGAACTATCCCTTCGTGTGCCTGATATAAGCGTTCCTGAGATGCTCTTCCAAAGGGGGCCGCTGGGGCTCATTTTGAAATATTGTGTTACCGAAGTGAAATTTGATAAAGCAACGATGAATGGCGCATTCGTTCGCCATTTCAGGCCCAAACGCCCTTTTTCAGCTCAGTTTGCAGAATATTGTAGTTTGAATTAGTAAGAGGAAAATTAGTCTTACTTGTGGTGCACTGTAACAAATACATGTTTAACAATTAATTTTGTTGACTGTCTTGCTGGACGTACACGAGCTCAGAACGTTAGGTGCATGACCTTAGTTTATCTCTGTGTTGTGTTTTGAGACAAAGATAGATAATTTTGAAAAATAGTTATACTATTATTTATAAATGACTTTGAACTCAGATACAATATTTTCCAGAAGAAAAGTGGATATAACGTGACACATTTTGATGTAAAAAAAAAAAAAATCGTCATTTTAATGCGTTAGAAAAATTATTCGGCATTATTCCGTAGGTAGAAAACGATAAATTATTAGGAAAGAAGTGACATCAAAAGGCCATATATACATATGTTATTCCTAAAGATCCATATATGTAATAATAACAACCACTACAGTATGGAGGCAATAAATGTATTAACCGTGGGAAATCACAATCCGTAAAACAGTTGATGATGTGCCAAAACAGTGCCTAGATCTTTTATAACAAAACAGGGTGTAAAAGTGGTTGTGGGCATTGAAAACATAACTGAAGGGCGTGCAGTTAATGGAATTTGTTCGCAGTCTATATTTAGTTTGAGTGAGACCTCGTTCTTAGTTCGTGAATTCCTACAGGAAATGTGAGCAATACATCACTGTTTGAACCATTATTCTCAATTTGTTTTTAGAACGACAGCTATAATGACAGTTTTGTCGCAATATCTATCACCCAACACTCTTTGAAATGTTCTGCACTCTAATCCACATTGAAATTAAATCAAATAAATGTGGAATTTTGTCCAATTGAGATATTCTTTTAGAGTCTAAGCACTTGAAATTCTTATGAACGGTTGCCAGAATATGGGTTTTTAATAATAGGTGGATGTTCAAGATTATTTCAACCAGACTCTATATCAACTGTAGTCTATTCCTAAACGACATTTTAATTCAAGCTTCATAATCCAGAGACTATCTGGCATTGTAGATTGTACGATGACCGAATTATTGAACACGATGACTGCATTATAGATTAGCGCTAAATGTTGGATCAGGACCATCTATCAGCTTTGGCTCAACACTGAACGACTATCAGAGGCTGCTTATAAGATTTCTCTCTCATCTCGATAACATGCCTCCTCACGAAAGAAATAAAAAGATTAAATATAGCTTCCTTGTATTTAGTGTGGGAATCAATCATATTCCTATCCTAGTGATTGCCGTTTGTAGGTGTAGCAATGACAGGTTGCATAAAACCTTACAGGGTAGTCAGTGCAACCATATTCATAAGCAACGCACATGATCGATACCAGGCATTATGGTGTAGCAAGGAGAAAACAATTAAATGGCAGTTTGGTAATATTCGAAACATTATCAACCCAAGCGTACATTCAAATCATCAAGTTATTTGCGTTCCTAAGTAACTGGGGAGTTATATATTTCAGAACTACTTAATACGTTCTCCAAGATATCTGTAACCTCACTTTGATTATATGATCGTCATACTTGTCTTCAATTAAAGATGGTACTAGATTGGATATCCGATCCATTCCCAGATAACACTAGCCAACAGTGAAAATGTAACTGGAATGAAATAAATGTTTGTTAACTATATCAACCACGCTGATAACAAAAACGACAACGAAAAACTCGAAATAGCTATCGTTTCCAAGTTAAAGGGGGTGGCGTATTTAATCATAATTAGTATTTTTTATTAGCATTCATTGTCAATTCCTTCCCATATAGACTTCCAAATCTCGCTGATATTAGACAAAGTTTTCAGCAGGCAATAATAGCTGTGTGTATTTTGTCGCTACATTTAGCCCGGGCTCGTAGTAATAAGGGGGGAAGGGGAAGAGGAAGGTAGGAGTGGTCCATGTTTCATTTAAGCGTAGTTTCAGTCTGTTACAAGCTGGTCCTTGGCTTGATCCCAGCTCGCACCAAGTGAGGTTTGTGGTGGACACTGTGCCTGGGTTTTCTCGGGGTTCCCTCGTTTCCTGACACTTCCTTCATTCCACCATTTTTACTCATTTCTCATCATCACCGTCTCTTTTAGCCTAGCTGACGTAATTGTGGGACGTAAAACTTAGATTTCATTTCATCTTCTGATACAAGTTGTTTTTATCTTTTCGTGTACCGGAAGAACGTGTTATTGAAGTGTAGTAGTGCAATTGGTCATTGTAATTCCTTTGATTCAATATGCCTCGCAACTGCGTAAACAGTACTGACAATTTTTGGTACATTTGCGGATGGGCTACATTGAATTCGCAATGTAGGACAATATTGCCATATATTAGGAAGGCGGACATACTGTACTTTGGCTGTGAAATCGTTGACCAGGACAAGCCCTGGGCTCCTCATGTATGTTGCATATCTCGTGTCTCGAATCTTCATTTGTGATTGAATCGTAAAAGATCTTCCAAGGGCTTTGCTATATCTATGATCTGGCGAGAACCATCAAACCATGTGAATGATTGCTACTTTTGTATAACAACTTTATTAACATGTTATTTCCAAGAAGAAACGATCTTCCTTCACACATCCTAGCTTCTTTCCTGATAACTGTGGTACTGTAAACGACGAGCACGAGGAATGCTTCCAGCAGCAAATTTCGGACATGCAAATGAGATACCAGGGAAAATGGAGTGCATCAATGTTAGCTGATTACTGCTGGACACTAATCAGATAATTGCCAGCAGAAAAGTACAAACGCCAGGCAAAGCGCTTGCGCCTTCATTGACCTTCCTCCGAGAGATAACAACAAGGTAAATACATACATAAGTTTATGTAGGCAACAACGTAAAATTACCATAACTTCAAAATTAGAGCTAATCTTACATTTTCATTAATATTTTCGTTATCAGCTCACCCGAAAACATAAAGATTAGCTGTTTTCATACCAGTTACAGAAAAAAGTAAAATTTTGTTGGCTAGTGTAACAAGTCTTGACTAAGTGGCCCATTATGTAAGAAAAGCGTTGAGTACAATTTTAGAGGATGCACACAGTTACCCTTAGGATCGTATCCATGGGCGGCGATTAGGGGGGGCAAGAGGGGGCAGTTATCCCCCACTTTTTTGAAGTGGCCACTTAACTCTTTTAAATTGTCATCTATTTTTTGGTGATAGGCTAGAATCTTCATTATTCGATTTAAAAAAGTACTTTACTTTTGTTTTTTTTTACTTTTGTTTTTTATTCTCAAGCCTGGAGGCAGTGTATAACATGTTACATATGCTTTCACTCCTTTCTGCGTCAAGACGTAGTTTGATGACGTCATAACTAAAAATTATTTTTTGTTATGACTTTTTATTACTTTTTGCAGGGCTTACTTTTGCACCTAGAAAATTGAAATTTGGCACACACATTCAGTGCACTCCTTAAAATTTTCCAGATTCTTTTCAGAATTCTGCGATAAACAGGGGATCCAGAGGGGCAAAAAGGTAAAAAAACGAAAAAAGGATATCTTTTGAACAAAGATCCCTTTTTTCGCGATTTTTCCTCCTCAGGTACATGATGGAGACATGTGAATGGTACCGTTCGAAAGGCTGTTCTGTTCTAAAGGAATGATGTACGAACCATGATCCTATTATAAATAGGAATGTCTCAGGGAATTTTTTTTTATCTGAGATCTTTTTTTTTATATATACGGGAATCTGGAGTATTGTAGAGATATTATTTTTGGCGGGCTTACTTTTGCACATAGAAGATTGAAATTTTGCACACACATTTAGTACACCCTTAGGTTTGTTTTTCAGGTTTGTTTCAGATCTCTGCGTTAAAACAGGGGGTACAGAGGGGCAAAAAAGTACAAAGAAGGAATATTTTTTAAACAAATAATCCATTTTTCATGATTTTCCCACCTCAGGTACATGATGGAGACATGTGAGTGGTACCGTTTGAAAGTGTGTTCTATTCTGAAGGGAATGATGTACGAACAATGATCCTAGGATAAATAGGGATGTCTCAGGAAAATTTTATATTACATCCGGGAAATGTAAACTTTTTGCATATATTACTGGTTCATAGAAAAAAATGGTACCATATAATATTTGTCGTTGCGTAGGTGTGTATTGGTTATTTATCCTCCCGTGGAGTTAAGACAACTACAGGAATTGCGTTTTAATTGCAATTCAAAGGAATTAATATTACAATTGCGTCGTAGCATATGCTTGTAGTAATTATTGTCTATTTCTACTAGTAGTAAGATTTCTAGTAGTAGTAGTATTTCTAATAGTAATATTTCTACTATTTCTACTGCATTTTCTAAGAGTAATAACATACATTTAATGGTAAGTGTGGAATTAAAAATGTAAGTTGTCCATTAATCCCCAGTTTAAATATAACTTCTACAAAACAAAGCTCATTATTCATTAGTATGATTAATAATATCCTTTCTATTTACGTATTTGTTTTACAAATATGTTATTAAATAATCTGATCACACAATTTTCCAGACAGAATTTTAAGATGTTCATGAGCAAGGAATCAAGAGTTAGTACCTATGTGAGTTGATCTTGTCAATTTACTTAATTAAATATGAAACACGCTATACGTTATTTTAACTGAAAAAGATAGTATCCTATTAGTTATACAACCTTCCATCAAACAAAGTGTTAGAAACAACCAGGAACACTAACATTGATATACACATATTCAAATCATATTTTGCCCCCCCCCCAACTTTTAAGGTCCAATCGCCGCCACTGATCGTATCTATACAAAAGTGCAGACTTGCACTGAAGCTGAAAAATTACACTGAAGTACTGATATGGTACTTTCGTACATACTGTGATTTATTCTATAATCAAATACTTTAGAAATGAATTTAGATTTGCGCTTCTAAGTTAGATCATGGTCACTACTGTTTCATATCTACCTTTATTCATTGTTTCAAGTGTTATGTATATTATTCGGTTCTAATAGAGTTGTCATTATTTATTTTTGAAGTTCTGCTGATATTTAACTTGTCCTGAATTAACTATTATAGTTGACGAAAATGTTTCAACTGAAAACAATTTTTGCTTCTATCACAGCAATCTCGTCGTACACATGGGTCTATCCATCTAACTACATATTATTTACACAAAATTAACAGCTATATTTGGATTAATCAGCTAAAGCTAACATATATGAACTACATGTTATATAGCATTTGGTATATTCAACTTACTTTCCTGCTTGACTATAAGTTACGTTGCACTGTAGTTTAAGTCAAGAAATTATTATACAGTACATGTGTGCAAAGTATAAAAGATATTTTGTAAAAAGTCTTCATCTAAAGTACACTCAGCAGATAAGTTAATCCCGCAATCTATTCTCTCGTGAGAGAAAACTATACCATATTCCAGGATTAATAATAAAATATTTATCAATAAAACAACAAACGACTGAGAGCTATTATCAAAGAAAAACTGAAGAGTGAATTGCACTGCACTGCCTTTTACCCTAGTTGCCTACAGTGATGCTATCCTGTGTGAAAAACAGTAGCGTAGCGTGATATTCCGAAAGGGGGATGCCAAAGTTAGTCATTTGTGCGATATAGTACTACTGCAAGCAGCTATTCCGAATAGAAATATAGGGTTATACAAAATTTAGGAGGAAGCCCCCCTAATTGGAGGTCTAGTGGGCATAGAGAAGCGAATGCGTGGATTACGTTAGAATTTAAAAACCAATTGTCTCACCTCCTTCTTGCTACTACCGTTGTGACGAGAAAACTAGGCCCCACTTTTGTATGAACATTGTTTCCAGTATCGTTCCCTTCATTTCTTTCTCGTGGGCGGCTTTTTTCTCCACATACCACACGTCAATCTCGTTCTTTATATATATATATATATATATATATATATATATATATATATATATATATATATATATCGCCCCTAGAAATTTGTCATCTTGGGTCCGGAACAGACGCCCGTTCGTGAATATGGGCCTGATTGTATATATCATTTGAAGATGTAAATACAAAGCACTTAAACCAACTCTGGGGGCCTGTTTCTGTATCCAGATACTGAAGTCAAGGGCGCAAATCTGTCTTCAACGTTCGTGGGATGGGTAAGACTGTTCCCATAATCCTTTCCTTTTTTAACGATGTTCAAAATATTTATGAAGTTGAAAAAAATGCTGTGGAGGATTAGGGAAGCAAAGTTGTCTATAACATCGGCAGGAGGGTACATTTTAAGACTTATTGTGGGGGGAGGGGAGAAGAGACTCATATTACAGTAGATGAATCAGATTTCTGAGGTAAACCTGTTGTACTCGTATATTATATACCAAATGATGTAGATGAAATAGTGGTACATATCATTATTACAACTTTGTGCCGTGAGCACATTCTGAAATTTGAATATATGCATAATAATAATTGACATGTTTCTACTTACGCATCCACAATGATCCACATTAAAATTTTAGGACATTTGTTTTATAACAATACAAATAATGACTTCCCCAAAACTATGAAAGAAAATCAATCAGGCCTATATTTGGCGCAACAATACTCTTATCTGAGCAAAATTATGATTACCACAATAGCATTATAGGAATTGTTACAGGAATTAAACAAATAGCTGAAAATAGACTACTAATAATTAATGACAATGAAATATTAAAGAATACGATTCTTTTTTAAAAATGAAACAAGTCAAAGGACATCAGTTTCGTTTGTGGCAGTCGGATAGAAATCATCATCACAATCTCAAATCGGATTATTGGGGGGGTGGACAAGATTGTAGGGAACATGTTCCCCTTATGTCCCCGAGATTTGTGCCAGTGACTGAAGGGCCCTGGCACAATCTTTGCGAGTGACGGGGAGTGGTGGCTCTCTTGTCCTACCAGATCGGTGATCGTAATTCTACAGAATGCTTTATATTTATGCCTGTGTCTTTGAGCTCCTTTACGATGAAGATTACAATTACGATGCATTTAGTTGTGATTAAGGCATAACTATTTAAATACTATTATTTACATAACCGGCATGCTTCAAAAATGCGTTGAACTAACCATTTCCGTTTTGTTCTATTTCCTTTATATTAGGGCTCGTACGTTCTGTTCAGAAACTATAGCTTAGTTCAAAATATATACAGTTGGAAATACTTGAATATGCCAGCGTATATCTAAAGCAAATGTAGGGTTGCAAGGGATGAGGAGGAGTGAGAAGGGAAGTATTGCGCATGCGCATTCAACAGAAAGCAGACGAAAACCCCGATGCTTTCAGTAGGCCTGGAAGCCCGAGGAAAATAGCATACGACAGGAGGAAAGACAGAAAATGTGCATCTGAGCGACGCGCATGCGTAGGTTCCTCTTGTCAAAGTAAGTCGAGAGAGCGCGCCAGAAGATTGCAGTGGAAATAATTGTGATAATTACAAGCAAACAATTTATATATAATGAAATACGTACTTTTTCTTATTAACAGGGGACGCCGGGCATACCGGCGTTCTCTTACGCTACGCCGCTGGTGAAAAATCCAATTTTGTGGAATTTTTAAACATTAATTTGACGAAAAGGGATAAAGGGACTTTTTATCGCGGTTGGCAGCGAATATGGGACTTTTCATCCATTATAACAAGATTCTCCATAGGCGGAAAGGAAACGAATGACTCCTAAATAATCTTAATATCAGTGTTAAATGTCAAGTGCTGAACCAGAAAATACATGGTAGCGCAAAATTAACTTGCTATTCTCGAAAAACAAGTTTCACGAAATGTGAATTGTTGTCTGCTATTTTTTGAAATACAAAGAATGTAATTAACGGGTAAAAACAGAAAGCAAAATGAGAAACAACAAACTTTGAAAACGTTTTACACAAAAGGGCAGGATTTATTGTTCTAGTATTCTTAAGTTCATTACAATATGATAACACGGTAATAATATAAATACTAAGTCCTGGCAACAAAATGTACCTGTTTTCGCTAAAATTTTCAATTGTCTCTTTTAACAAAGAAAAATATTATTCATGAAAACGTAGTACTTGATCAAAATTTACGGGTAGCTTACTCATATATTGAAGAAAATGTGTGACATAGAATAGTTTCATATTTGACTTGTTTTAATTTAAATTTTGTAATTAGTATAACAAGGAAAATCCAATACCAAAGTGGGAATTTCTGCTCCCGACATGGGATTTTAAAATGTTTCGGGTAGGTATCACTGATTGCACAATGATGAAACAAACCTATTATAATTTTATTTGCATGCATTTTCTAATCTTCTCCCATTTTTTTACTCAACTAGTTTTCTTTTATTCTGTATAGATATTTTCATAACCCGTATCTTTAGTCCAACTTGTAAAGTTGAGTTCCGAAACAAAAATCTATATGCCACTAAAGAAATATTCGCAAAAACGTCGATTTAAGATTATAATTCTAATCCAAAGTACGAAGAAAGCTCTTTCAGTGTTCATTTTTATAAGAAAATGAACACTGTTGTGTCTTGTCTCAAATTACAGATCATGTCATTTCGAGCAGAATGCTCTACGACGCCAGAGTTTGCTGTGTCGTTTTCTTAATGAGAGAGGAAGGTGTTTGCAGGTCAGCAGAGTTGATAAAAGACTGTAATGACAGGACAACAAGGATATCAACAGCGTAATTGAGGGTTTTTGGACAAGTACGCACAGATCCATAACCAAGAGCACGCTGGTAACATTTCCGCATTTTATTCTCCTACTTCATCACTATCCCTTCTTTCGTCATTGTCTTCCTCTAAACTTTTTTCAGATTATGTAACTTTGCTCCTGTGTCGTACTCCGGTAAGTTTAGAATGACAATTAAGGGGAATAATTTCCTCAAACCTGCAATTTGGTATATTGAGTATTGTCAAAGAAAGTATTAGAAAACATTGTGTTCATATTGCATTCATTATAAAAATGAAATGTTGTAGAGAATAAGTTTCTTATCCTAACAACCCTCCTCTGTAATAAATTGCAGTAAAACCATGCTTTATTGAAATCGCACTGTGATACCTTTTTTTTTCGTTCTGTACCATTTTCGTTAAATATTAGTTAAATCGTGCTGTTTAACATAGAACGTTTAAATTTCAAAATGAAGCTAAATCATACCAGAGTGCAAGGTAACGGTAAACTGATGTTTTACTTCTTTCTGTGTAGATTATAAATCCATTCATTGAGTAGTGATGCAGAAGAAAATTTAAGCTTAAGCTGAGATATTTAAGTTTAAGTAAGGTTTCCTACGTATGTCACATTTGGTTCATAATTCTTTCTTAAAGAAATGTTCTTAATTAGACAGAAACTATTTACAGATATTAACTCATTCTATAATATCTATACTACAGTATAATTGATACTACTTGTCCCTTCGAACATCTCACTGCGCACACGTGGTGCTCAGTGTTTTGTTGCCAGCTTTTGCGTCGGGTATTGTGATACGAAATTATTCACTGCCAGTATATCTCAGTTTTATAAAATTGAGTGAAAGCTAAAAGAGAACTAAAAAGAATGCTCTCAATAATCAGCAGATTCACTACTCAAGGTGACATTCGACTAAAACAATGTGCATTTGTTTATATTCAAATTGGTGACGTGCGGGAAGGGTGGAATGTTTACAATTGCAGAGCAAGAGAAATGAGGCACTATAATTGGCTGAACGTGGCGTTGCCATAGAAACAGTCCTTCTTGCCTGATTGTTATGACCACATGCAGGAAGGAGAAAACAGAAGAAGGCATGTCAGAAAATACAAGTTTTATCAAATAGACTGTAATCCTCATAATAAATGACAGAGGCCTCCGTACCTGTGACACACTAATAGATGTCACTACCTGTACTATCGTTTACCTGCCTCTTGCACTAACGGATGCATCTACCTAAGTTAACGGATAGTAAGCTATGTTGCAAATACATCGATTGAATTGAATCTTTAAAACTTATCATTTCCATTTAAGTATTTCAAAGTAGTAAAAAGAGGCCGTAAAACTATCTTTAGATTTATGTATTAATATATTTGGTCTAGGAATTAATTCGTGCGGTTGGTACGCACACATTGAAGCTGTAGTGCAAACACAAAATACATAAATACCTTAAGAAAAATATTGTCCATCGCTAGCCACCACTTTCGCCCATCTGTCAGGCAATGTACGGATTCCGTGGCGAAAGAAGTCCTCATCCTTGGAAGCGATCCAGTCAGAGACCCATGTTTCGATATCTTCTGAAGAAGTAAACCGCTGTCCAATCAAATCGTTGTTCATGCAATCGAACAAGTAGTAGTCCGAAGGAGCAACGTCTGGTGAATACGGCGGGTGGGGTAAAACTTCCCATCCGACATTTTCTAAATAGGTTTTGACCGGTTTTGCGACATGTGGGCGAGCGTTATCATGTTTGAACAATAAGTTTATCATGTCTGTTCTCCCATTCTGGTCGTGTTCTGGCCAGAGCTTGCTTCAAACGCATTAATTGTCGTCGATAACGTTCTCCATTCATAGTTTCACCCGGTTGCAGCAGCTCATAGTACACCACACCTTTCATATCCCACCATATGCACAGCATAACCTTTGCACAGTGAATATCTCGTTTTGGTTGTGATGGACCTGGTTCACCTGGTTTCACCCAGGCCTTTTTTCGTTTAGGGTTCTCGTAATGGACCCACTTCTCATCACCCGTAATAATTCGATGCAGAAACCCCTTTCTGCTCTGTCGTTGAAGCAGCAATTCGCAAATGGTTTTTCGTCTTTCAACGTCTCTGTCTTTCAATTCATGTGGAACCCAATGTGACATCTTTTGAATCATTCCCATGGCTTTCAAGCGTTTGGAGACTGTTGTTTGATCAACGCCTAATGCTTCTGCAAGTTGTTCCTGCGTTTGACACGAATCCTGCTCGAGCAATGCTGTCAATTCTTCGTCTTGAAATTTTTTTGGCTGTCCAGCTCGCTCTTGGTCTGCCAAGCCGAAATCACCACTTCTAAACCGTGCAAACCACTTCTGACACGTTCGCTCAGCTAGAGCATGGTCACCATACACTTCCACCAAAATACGATGACTTTCAGTCGCACTTTTCTGCATGTTAAAGTAATGCAGCAGGACACCCCGCAAAAACACTTTATCAGGCACAAATTGCGCCATGTTCACTTAACTACAAACTGGTGTTGTTGACGCTTTAATCCACTGCCCTATACTACGAACGATACGCGATGACAGGGGTTTGCAACACATGTGTGGATACACGGAACTGTGGGACGCTCCGTTCGTTGCGCCATCTCTTGTCCACCCGCACGAATTAATTCCTAGACCAAATATGTGTAGCCATTAACAACATAATTGCACGTATTGTGTAAAAAATAGTTTAATAACAAATTAATCTGATTTAGTTCACGTATTGTTTTGGTTGTATTTTGTGTTAAAATCATACCGGAAAGCAATTGTTTTCTAACTTAAGGAAACTGTTTTTCCTTTACAAATTGCCAAACATTTTATAATATACTGCTAAAATACTGGATTCTCTTACGTTAATGGACAATATTCCCTCACTCCCTCTGACAAAATCTGAAATGCTACTGGACTGAATGTTTGTACATAGTAAACAGTATCTTAAGTAAAAATAAGTATATAACTATATTTTCCATAGGAGATGGCGCAAGAGATCAATAGAATTTCCGTCAAAATGTTTGTCCATCAGCTGGAATTATTTTTGAACATAATTTGTGTTAAATTACATCAAATTATATTAGCATTTACTCGTATAATGCAATGTTTAAGTGCTGGTAATTGTAATGATTTATAGCTAATGCTTAACTATCATCATGCTAAACGATGTATTATTCATCATTTCTTATAGTATTTATACATATTCGTTATTATGTTTATTTTGTTCACAGATTATTACTGTGTTTTGCAATGTTTCGTTATTGTTTTATTTAAACATTGTACAGGTTATATTGTGACAGTGTTGCCAACCGTAACGGAATTCCACTACGCGTAGTGACTTTTCGTTGCCCTGACGACAAAGCGGCGACGGATGGAAAATACAAAAAATGTAGCGACTTTTGAAAACTTATCCCCCAATTTTCCCCTATAGCTTGAAAGAAGTGAACAAATTAGGTTACAAAACATTTATGTTAGGCTAGAAAACGTGGCAAAATTTAATCAATTCATGTACAGTTCTAACGAACAGGATACGCCAGATGATCAATCTAGTGAAAGTGTAGATGATGACTCTGATGCTGAGGATTAACTCCTGAACATAATCAATCTTGTGCATTTAATGGTTGTCTAGGCCTTAGCCAGAGCAGTGGCGTCGTCTTGTGCAGTTCG
Organism: Thermobia domestica; assembly: GCF_964235325.1. NCBI lineage: Eukaryota > Metazoa > Arthropoda > Insecta > Zygentoma > Lepismatidae > Thermobia > Thermobia domestica. The sequence goes on from NC_137468.1 coordinate 71,738,520, forward strand.
CAAAAGCACGTGAACCGCTAAATATCGTGCGCTGTTTCTTACTCCTAAAATATTTAATAATATTTAAACTATTATTATATTGTCGTTTCGTTTCTACTCTCAGCTTGCTTTACCCCTTGCGTACATGCATTCCATCAGCACCCACGTTCACAACAGAGCTGCGAGCGTTGTAGACTGTTCTGTGTGTAGCACGAAAGGGAAGCGTGGGGAGCTGTGGGGAGGAACTGTGGTCTCCTGACGTTCAAACCAAGATTTGCACGAACAGCGTTGACAGCTTACAACGACTCACCAAAGGTAGTCATCAACCTGGTTCGGCTAATAATATAAGTAGATCTTGAGTGGTAGTATTTGTTTACACATTAAAATATCTTCCGTGATTACATTTACTAGTATTCTCACCTTTTATATTGAAATTACAAAACGATGATACGTTTTAAACAATTTTATTCGTTGATTCTCTTTGAACGAATATGTACATAGACTGTATTGCAATCGTACATGTTTGTTAGGTATCTATCAACAACTACATAGCAACTCACTATCCTATAATGTATGTTTCTTACATATATTAAAAACATTCTTCTTCTGTTATTTTTAAATTAACATTATATCTGGTATAGTGCTTATGTAGAAGCACTTTCTGCCCAAAAATACAAGTAATTATCAATTTATACAAAGTATCTTGTTGTATAAAAATGTCGCCCGACGATGGGACTGAATATAAAAGTTACAAGGGAGCTTGGTTTTTATATTTAAGAACCACTGGTCCGTTTATAAGAACAATATTCCATTAATTATGTCCTATACATTTTGATCGACCCTCGCATATATGTAACATTATTTATTTTCATTCATATAAATATATTTATAATAAATCTTTCATTTTATTATCATTTATCTTTTATTATATTAATATATATTTTATTATTAAAACGTCGTCGCTTATTTATATAATTAACGAAGGGTACGAATTCAAAATAGTAAGAAGCAATTACATTTTAAAATATGAGTCACCATGATCAAGGGCGCATTATATAGTAGTTACTTTAGATGATATTCTACAGTATGCATTGTATCAATTAGGCGTCAGAATATAGAAGAATCTTATTCAAGTAACATATAAGATGATGTATGAAGACAGTTGTCGGATAAATAGCTTAATAGAATGAACCTTATTCTTAACATAATCTTTGACAACAAATTTTCAACACAAATCCATATAATATAAATAACCTTTGCTTTTGATCAATTATAAATCGAATTATAATTCTTCACATTAACAAGAGAGAATTAAAAATCATTTGAAAATTATCATTGATTAACGAGAATTAAAGAAAATTAAATTAAGTAAAAATCAAAAATTAAACGTAACCTACGTTCAGACGAACCAAAAGAAGAAAATAAATCTACTTTTACACAAATATATTCATAAGAATCAGTAGCTGATATGGGTTTAACTCTTACTTCATCAACTACAGTTAGTTTAAATTCGTACTTGCATATGATTCTAATAAAGTACATCGTACTGCACAATCGTGATTAGGTTCCGCAATATTTTGTACATGTATTGCGTCGTGATTCTGATTTTGATACGAAATGCCATCTCTTGAACAACGATTATGTCTATACATAGAATTTGTAGCATTTCTAGAATTTCGCCATGTATTTCGATTGTTTTTATGTCTACTTCGGTTGAGTGATCTGACGTAATTATTGTCACGATTGGTTAGGTTAGGTTGATTCCCAACATAGCTTTGTCTATTTTGATCGTTCTGATTGCTTGAACTTATTCGGTTTAGGTTGTGTTCCGTATCGTTCACACTACGGATATTTAGATTCCGAACAGGTACAAAATGATCTGAATTATTTTTACTTTTGCCTATTCCTGCTTGTTGATTCAGAGCATGGTATTGAGTTTCATAACATTGAACAAGCATTAATAAATGGTTAAAACTCATACACTGGGTAGAAAACAGGATCTGTTGTAACTTAAACGGTAGCAAATTTCGAATTGAGGCTATGATTCTAGATTCCGATTGCAATGGATTTACAACTTTTAATTCGTTGTATGTATTTACAACAAACTCGACAACAGATTTGTGGAAACGAGGATTGAAATGTTGGTTTCTAATCGTGGCATCTCTATTTGCAAGAAAAAAGTCATTTTCGTAATTTGCGATTAGCGCTGCTTTGAATTCCTCATACGTACTAACGTGATCTCGTACTGCTTTAAACCATAAAGAACATGGTGGGAGTAATAAATGAGGGATTAGTTTCATATATTGTGATCTATCTATACACATTATATTGCACTCGTCCTGAAATTTTTCTAGGAAAGAAGTAGCATTCTCATTACATTTACCACTGAACTTACTCATAGCACGTATTTCACTCATCTTTACGCTTAACTTTACCTTCCTTTTATCATTCCGTGTTCTTGTTGAGTGACAATTCCTACCTATGGCGTGATGTGTAGTTGCACCATCTCTTTTCCGCCCATCTGTACTCCTCGGATGAATTTCTTCCAAAATAATGTCCTCATCAGATACGGGTGAAGGCGAAGTCATCTCTTGTGAACAAGGGAATTCTACACGATCATTATCCATGTTGTTGTAGTATGTGTTGTCCTTGATCTGTAGTGTCCTGATTTTCTCTTGTAAGGTAGCTATCAACTGTGTATTCACACGTATCTGGTTGGAGTTATCCGTGACCTGAATCTTTTGTTGCTGTACAGAAGATTCTATTACTTCCAAATCCCTTTTTACACCACTGACTTCTTGGATTAGATGGTTTTGATTATCCTGGCAATCCTCAGATATTCTTTTTAACTTTTCATCAAACTGCGGGGTGATGTCATTCATTGCCTGAATAATAAATTGTTTCGTCTCTTCTGACTTCTGCTCCATTCGTCTACTTAATTCCTCATATTGTTTGTTGGATTCCTCGGACTTCTGCTCCATCGTCTGCTTTAATTCTTCATATTGTCTGTTGGATTCCTCGGACTTCTGCTCCATCGTCTGTTTTAATTCTTCATATTGTCTGTTGGATTCCTCGGACTTCTGCTCTATCGTCTGTTTTAATTCCTGCTTCATGGCTTCCATATCGTCTTTTCGGCTTTGTTCTTGCCGCTGTAAGACTAATAAAATTCGGTCTTCTAATGTCATTCCTGGTGCTGCACTTCGTTCACCGTTATCACTATCACTGGTTCCTTTCTCCATTGTCTCACCGTTCATTTTTCTCGTGATTATTCTACCACTTCTAAGTCTTCTCAAGTTTGTAGTCATTACCCTTATTACAGAAGTAAATTCACCCTTACTTTACTTCGGGATATGAATTTACAAGAATCCCGGGTGAGGTAAACCAAAATTTTTACGACTCACCAAAGGTAGTCATCAACCTGGTTCGGCTAATAATATAAGTAGATCTTGAGTGGTAGTATTTGTTTACACATTAAAATATCTTCCGTGATTACATTTACTAGTATTCTCACCTTTTATATTGAAATTACAAAACGATGATACGTTTTAAACAATTTTATTCGTTGATTCTCTTTGAACGAATATGTACATAGACTGTATTGCAATCGTACATGTTTGTTAGGTATCTATCAACAACTACATAGTAACTCACTATCCTATAATGTATGTTTCTTACATATATTAAAAACATTCTTCTTCTGTTATTTTTAAATTAACATTATATCTGGTATAGTGCTTATGTAGAAGCACTTTCTGCCCAAAAATACAAGTAATTATCAATTTATACAAAGTATCTCGTTGTAAGCTATTGTTGACTAATTTACATGTAATGTGGCGCTTTAAACAGAATTAAAGAATGAACTTCTGCAATTTAGAACAGAAAAATGTGGTAGTATATAGCTTATTCTTTCAATCAGTTATCTTCGTTCCTTTTTATATCAATTTTTGTAATGAAAATAAACTAATGGAATAAACAAAATTACGGCTTTCCGAGGTCGTACCGAGAGGAATGAGAGGTTTAGAACTCTTCCCCAGAGATTCTTATGTTAAAGCAGAACAAAATTAAATTTTAATTATTTTCAAGATTTATTTTTAAATACGTATACTCTCTGGTTTTTCTTTGGGCTACAGTTTTCTTGCCTAAATAAACTAAATGTTCGTAAGGAAAGCATATAGTTTATCAAAACGTACTGTACTTGGAAACATCTCTACAATATTGTAAAATTTCACCTTCTGTATTGTAGGAACCTGAAGGAAATTTTGGAACTGATTTTTCTATTTCAACATTCATCTTAAACACATGCAAAATAGAAAGAGATGAGTATTGGTATTTGCTATAATGTAAGTTCAGCTGCACTCCTTTAAAAAAGGGGGAAGGTGTTTTCTTTGGGAGGGGGAACGGAACTTACTTCGGAGATTGTACTTTATGCGCAGAAATTATTCTCTCTCAGTGTATTTCGAAGTAGCAAAAGTGAACACGTGTTGTGTGGTGGTATACTGTTTGATTTATAAATGTGTTAGCTAGTATTTAGTATTTCTTTTCCATAATTTCCATCAGCTATGTACTGCTAGAATTTTTGGTAGGTATGCGCTCGACCATTTTCAAAACTATAGCTTATATCTATCCTTATTCCTCCATTACACCTCTCAATTAGGTAAATATATGATGGACTACAAAAAAAAAAAAAGTTGGATATATTCCATATACTCTCGTATACCCTTCTCGATAGGTTTCCAGTGTTAAGTTTTTCTAAAATATTTTCTCAATACTAGTGAATCTAAGGCCTGCTCGATACGGCAGCATTTTTCTGAAAATTTCTTGTAAGAAAAATCTTATTATTACCCTATTTTGTAGAAGATTCTGTTGAGCTATTGCAAACTACTGTATATCTTTTAATGCACTGGCGGAATGTGAAAGTTTAGAATGAAGTTAGTTAACTTCGGTCAATTGTGTTCTATCATTTAGAGGTGAAAACTAAACTGTGTGAAAATTCAAACTTAATTTAAAACAATAAATGGCAGATACTTAGATTATGAAATGAAAATATCATTGTTTTGCTTTTCTCGCATCTTATATGAAGGTAATTTGCAGTGGGCCTGAATTGTGTAATATATTTGATTGAAAAAGTAAAGAAGTATGACAACTGGAATAAACACATTATAATCATGGTGAATTTAACTAGTGTGAACTCCAGGGACGCACCCACACGGAGACTCTTTCTGGTTCGGATCTCCCCTCAAAACTCCTAACTCGACATACGTTTATACACTTTCATAATAAAACTATGAAAAATTGTTTAGCAGGGAACTGACTGATGTAGCCTAAAGATCTGATGTTACACTTCATCTGTATTATTTCTTATCTTAAAAAAAATCTAATTCCATATTTTTTCTTAGGATATACCTAGGTAGATGGCGGAACCTAACAATTAGATATCGTTTCTCGGTTGTAAATTACATCAGATAAATCATATATAGATGTAGTGTCTTATAGTATTGGACCTCTCTGCCAAACTTTGGACTCATCCAACCAAATTTTCTGGGTGTGCGTCTGGAAAGTACGTCAAATATTCTATCACGATTCGCTCTCATGGTCATTTGTATTAAGACTCATAATAATCTTGTAGAAAAAGAAGTCACATTTCGCTCACTTTTGATTGACTGCATCAGATTTTGGGGTGTTTGAATGTGGTGTATGTCTATTAGGAGTCCGAAGTTTTCAGTAGCCTTGGTATTTTCCTTGGTTTGGTTGATTTCATGAAATGATCTGCCCTCCTCATTTCTATAGTGACTAGTGTATTTCTTTGGTGGACAGGCCCAGGGTTCCATTCCAAATGGGAGAACATTAAACATATTACAGTAATATCCTTGCTAAACTGTAAATCCCGTTTTATATAGCCTAACATCTGACAGAGAACATAAATACAAAATAAACAGGCATGAATTGAATTGAGACAACAATGCAAAGGTACTTGGACAAAGCGTTCGTAATTAAAGGTGCCTTTGCACTATTTTGATACATTGCATGTTTCGTGTATACCGTTAATAATTCACAAAACAGCATACGTGGCAATTCAAATAAACAAGAGAGCAAACGTTTGCAGACTAATGGAGATTCCATTTAGTATATTTTTGTGAAATTGGTGGAGAGACTGTAGAAACAGAATGGCATATAATAAAATTAATGAAAAATCATAGTAAATTATCCGATGACTTCAGAAACTGAAAGTTGTTTTTACCATATTAAAGAATATAAAAGCATTTAAAGGAGCGCCGTGGCTCCAAATAGTCTCAGTGCATTAGCTATAGTATCAACAAAGAAAAATTGTAGAAAATTTAACTTCAGAAGAGTTACTCACAAGTTGATTGGCTAGAAGAAAGTCAGAAGTGATTTCATATGCTAATGTAATGGAGCATATATTTATGTATGGGTACTTCTTATTATATGTAAATATATAGATGGTTACCTTCATTGATTTTTATGGTTTTTCTCATTTAGAACACTGAAAGAATTCTAGAATTATAAGTTTCTAACGGCTGTGAACTACCAAAAATTTGTCACGAGACGTCACTGAGCCAGAGTAGTATTGTTTTGGGGAGAGAGTATTGTAAGGCAGAAGTACTATTGAGACAAAAATATAGAATTTTGTATAGCCTACAATTAGATAGTATTTTATAGTAGTTTCTTGGGGAGAGAAATTAAAAAATTAGTATTAAACGAAAACATACTGATCCCGTTCTGAAAACTTCGCTAGAAGCGGTCTTTATGGAAAATATAGTTCGTAATATACCGTCATTTCTTCCATCTTTTATATAGGTGGTGTGACTGGGATTTTATTTATAGGCCTATTCGTAATATCCAATAATTCGCTATTTTCGAGTTTGTTTAAGTGGTCTGCACTGTATTTTGATGAAATTACCCCTAAGTGACACTTCTGGTTGTAGGGTATGCTATAAATATAATTATAACTACTTTCCGATGACGCTATACCTAACAGACATTTCATATATTATTGAAATTATCACTTGCTATGCCTGTCAAAAGATTTGCGGGAAATTCAATATGAGTGGCAGCTTATACAACTTGGCTACTAATGTAAAATAGGATAAATAAAATAATATACGAGAATTTTGCATAATATATGCAAAATTGTTAGAAATTTCGCAATATATCTTAATACTTGAAAATGTGAAATTCCCTACCGGTTTTTAATAATATTAGTTCAGGAAAGGATTTATATATAGAAAAAATATGCAACAAATTTGTAAGTAATTATATCAAAACTGAAATATTGCCACCTATGAACAAAAATGCCACGTTTGTACTATTACATTAACAGTAAGACATCAAACAAAATGAAGATTTGGTAGTAAATAACTGTATGTTGTTATGTAGCGAGTTCTACCAATAACATATTGTGATATAAATTGCTATTACCTAGGTATAAATGTGAAGCTTTCAATATAAAAGTATGAAACAGAAATAATACTTAAAGTTCTGAAATGATAATGTGAGGATGGAAAGCTTGCCATGATCCAAAACCGGGACAAAATGTTACCCTGAGAAATACGAAGACGAAAGACTAAAATCTGAGACACTTCCGCTCAAAATGGATCCTATGATAACCCTATAACTCAGTTCTTTTGACCACCAATCCTCCACAGCATATAATCATCATCATCATAGGTATTCTGCCACTCTTGGCAGATCACTAGCCGTAACTCAGAAGCTTCCATGCTGCACTGTCCTCAGCTAAGTTCTACGTCTCCACTTTCGATTTTTCTGTTTTGGTTAAATCTAGCCTGCTCCGTCCGTTTCCTTTCATTCCCCTCATCATATTGTCTATAGTGCGTCCAGTAAGAGAACGTCTCTGACTGCTCGCAGTGACATTGCCACTACTCGCGTGTCAAGGTTTATTTCGGTGCAACTGTAGTGGCAATTTAATTAATGGTATAAGACAGAGTGATCGTGGTTGGTAACACTGGTAGCAAAGTAAGGGCTGCAATGTCCCACCGCATGTGGTAAGAAACGTCAGAGATCATCTCTTGTTGGCCGTGCTATAGCACGTCTCTCAGGATACAGCTCCTTCTTACCCCATTTCCTAACCAGTTTTTCTCCATCTCCTTAATAGTATTCAAAATTTTTCTTTCCTAGTCCATTTCTAACACCTCATTCGTCAATCACTGATAGGATATAAGTTGACGCTCTCCATCTCTGTTAGGGTATGAGAGTCATGCTTGTTGGTTATTTTTTGAATTTGGAGAATTTTGAATGGTATCTCCACTATTCGGGGTATAGGGCCTTGTTTGTTTAGTCTGTATTCACTACGAACTGCTGAGATCTTGAGTCAACACAGCGTATCGGCGTCATTGGCTAATCTGTGTACCTTCTTAACTGACGAGGAACTCGCCACGGAGGTGTCTCGTATTTTTCCTTATCTCTCTCTTGGTTAGAAGACAGCTTTTTCTCTTAAAACTAAATTATCAAGCGTGACACTGATATATTCTTCCTAATAAAAATTACACTTCTTGTCAAACCTGGGTAAAAAAAAGTGGAGTTAGTTTCAATGAACAAACTCTGAATGCAGGATTCAGTTTTAGCAATTTTATTACATTTAATACTCTACAGCGCCGTTCAATAGCAATTGACCTTATGAGCTGGCGTTGCTTATTTGCCTCTGTAGAAATCTGATGACAATATTTTCAGATCAACTAAATCTCTAACATACAATAATAGTCAACAACTACATCGTCTTGCTATAAAATAGAATAAATTTCACTCTGGTCAAGGCCAAAAACTACTTACTAAGAAGTATGGCAAACTATATTTCAAATATCAACCCAAAGCTGATCAACCCAAAAAATTTTAAAATGCATAAAATATTCAACATTTCGTTTATCAGCAGTACCAGTTACCATTTTCTATGCTTCGAAAAGATCTCAAAATTAAGTGTATATTACTATGCGACTCCATTAACCGGGGTAGGTCCTCCTTAGAACTCCCGGTTAGAGTTAGCTCCACTCGCCGTATACAGATCTGACCTCCGTAGGTATTCCCCAACTTCGGTTCATCGCTAGCCGGCGGTGAATTGTCGGCCATTCTGTTATTATTACCCGAAAGAATCCAGCTGTGCTCACGGGCTTTCATGGGTCTTCCCTACTCCACCGACCACATTTAAGATCAAGTCTTCCATATTCACAAGTATTGTTCCTCGGAGAAGAGGTTTTCTAGCATAATTCATTTCACGATGTTTGCTGTGAAAAAATAAAACAAGAACTAATTCAGCGGAAGGACCTCTGCATATTTGGAAATTGCATCTCTGTAGTCTCTCCTAATTTATGAAGGCAGTCAGAAAATGGACTTTAAAAGATATATATATATATATATATATATATATATATATATATATATATGTGTGTGTGTGTGTGTGTGTGAGTGTGGGTGTGTGTGTGTGTGTGTGTGTATGCCTTTCATGATCATTCTTCGCTATACACTTCATTGTTCACGTAACAGTATGAAGTGGTAAAATGACACTTTCTGTTAATTACAAAACAAATACAAATATTAATTAAAAAGGGATCAATCCATTTCAAATCGCCCAATTTAAAACAAAATTGTTGATCAACGTTTTTTATTTTCTTGATTTTTTATCATGTGTTCGCTATAGGTAGATAGACACAAAACACTGTTTGAAAAAAAATTAAAAAAAAAGTGGCTTCCAGAAACTTTCATTGCCAAGCTATCTTTAAAGATATCAGAATAATTCAAATACCAGTGTGTTCAGCATGAAATGAACTTCAGGTATATATTATTTTAATTTTTGTATCATGCGAGAGAGCAGTCAAATTCTTTACAGGAAAAACTCGGAAAAATGTATAAATCGTTAATTTTGAACACAATTGGTTTTATGAAGGAAAGGAGATTTACTAATGACATGTTGTTTCTGTGTTGTATACTTATATAACTACCTGAAGTATAAGTTTCAGTCCTGAAAATGCACTCTTCTTTTTTATAGAGCTTTTCCAAAATGGCCGAAAACCTTAAAACGTCAATTTTCTCAGGTCAATATCTAAAAAGGGACTGAATGAAAATAACTGAAAATTTTACAGAACGTCTTTTGTACAAATAGGAATATCTCACAAGAAAATTATGACTGAGACTCAATTAGATTTAGAGTAATAGGACAGTGAATTTCAGTAAAAACGCTACCCTTCTTCATGCTCGTGCAGTGCCAAGTAGCATACTATTGTTTGTTTAAATCATTAATTGAAGAAATAGTTTTCTCCTAAATAATTAACTTATATTTTCTTATTTATGCCTACCTTATATTTATAATTAAAAGTGATTTAAAACTAGAAGTAATATACAGGGTGGTCCAAAAGTGTGGAAACACCCAAATAAGATCCAAACTGTTCAGAATCAAATAACATCCAAACCGGGGAAGAAAGGATAATAATGATAAAAGACGAGGGGAAATCTTTTGATACATATGGCACAATTGACAGCCATCTTGAAATGGCGGGGACTTGTTTAAACGGGGACTTTAGTAGTAACATGAAGCCAAGACAACATGATAACTTATACTGGCTTTAATTATATTACCTATGAAAGATACAGTAGCATGTAAACTGTGACGAGTGTGTACGCTTCATTTTTATTGCAAAAACTGTGATTTTAGGGCAAAAGATTGCTACAATATCAAATTGACATCTGGTGGTAGAATAAAATATTTCAAACCATGTATTGAGTTAGATTTAAATAACTGTACTTTAAAATAGTATGAAATGTTTTGCTTTATGTCCTATACTTAGTTCCTATATATTTTCAAATAAATAAGAAGGATGATCAATGGAAATAAATCATTATTATTAAATTTAAGAACAGACATATTGCAAGAAACAGTAGAGCAATGAAAAAGGTCATAACACTAGACTGTCTGCGGTAAACTCGCGTCACCGGAACTGAAGTCAAGGTCCTCTCCTACTAAATTATATTGTTCAATTTTCTTTGCAGATATGATATAAATAAGCGAAAATAATGGAAGAAAAGGAAAGTGAACAAACATCAGTACTTTGTTAATATTGTCAGTGTCACCCGAACTATTTGATTATCAATACTTCTTTATATTGTTATAATCATGATAATTGATACTAGAATAGTTCATTTTCTGAACAATTCTTTAAAAAGTTTTCTTTTGCAGTAACATTATACATCAAAGTTTTGTTAATTGTATGATATATTTCGTCAACTATTTGATGAAGGGTCATATCTCAAAATCTCACTTTTTCAGACATTCCATAGAGAAGAGAAAAAACTGTAATAACTGATCCTGTATTCCAGATAATTATCTGGAATTGGTGTCTAGGTATGTCATGTTATCTTTTTCTTTATACCTGAAAAAGTGAGATTTTGAGATACTACCCTTCGTCAAATGTTGTCCTACTATACAACAACTGTTACTTTTTCCTTATGACATTTCAACAGCTTATTTTAAGCATTGCAACTAATCAATATAGTAGTAGAATGTTTTTGTATATTTCATTTCTCCATTAAGAAGCATTTTAAATACAACCATACATCTGTTATCGCAAAAGAAAATATTCATTTCATATAAAGTATGACCCAACAACAAACAAAATTAACATTTATAACTAAAACTAGGATAATTAGTTGTTATTACTTCAAGAGGCATCTAGGAAAGCTTTTCTGCATTACAATTTGTCATAACGTAATCCCAGTGACATTATCAGTGGCGACATCAGTCGTAAGTTGCTTAGAACTTTCGAGTTTCAGATTACCAGCATTTTCGTGAGCGGTACTAAACCCTATTCCGTGTTGCTTATGTTGAGGCAATGCACCATTCAGCCAATAATGTTGTTTCGAGCACATTCGATTGCGATAGTCTTTCATCGATATGCAAACTTGTCTTACTACGTGTACGTTGCTTTTAGAAAAAGAAAGTGAGCAATACATGAAGCAATATATATATATATATATATATATATATATATATATATATATATATATATATATATATATATATATAAAGAGAACGTACAAATCCTTTGTCCGCTCATCACGCTAATACGGCTGAACCAATTTCTTTTATTTTTGGGGGGTTATTAGGACAGGCGTTATAATGGTTTTTATCATATCACTTGAAAGCGAAAAAGTAAAAATTATCTAAGTAACAAAGTTTATTGCGTTCGGGGGTGACCGCAGCGAAGCGGGGCGGGTTAACATAAATGACAGGCGATATAATGTTAACATTTACTGCAATCTTCTATGGTTTTTATCATATCACTTGAAAGCGAAAAAGTAAAAATTATCTAAGTAACAAAGTTTATTGCGTTCCGGGGTGACCGCAGCGAAGCGGGGTGAACGCTGCTAGTATATATATAATCAACTTTATTTAAAATTTAATTGGAGATGAATTATCACTCATCCTTTAGGAATAAACTCGAATAAAAGTTATAGAAACAATAGGAGTACTTCTAGGTATAAGCCACTTATTTGTACTATAAACACATGATTTCACGACATTATGAAAAAACAGCGGCAGACAACAGAAGGATACTACACCTTCAAGAAGGAATGAAATAGATATGGAGAACCACGAAGGAAACCGACAATCTGTTCACAGGTTCTCCCTCCAACAGAACGGCTATAAAGGAGGACGACGAACTAAGAAAGAATCAGTGCTAGTGCCGATCGATCACCTACAATACCAATCGATCGCCCTTCCGAGGCTGCTATGAGCATCGAACGTCTACCTTTAATACCTACTTCCGAGGCTGCTATGAGCATCATTTAATATGATCATAAAAAACTCAGAAAAGAAGAGAAAAACTTCCAGAGTATTAAAGCGAGTACTTCTAGATAATATGTTCTGTTCCTTGTTCAGAAAAGTCTACAAAGGCATTGAAACCCCATACATTTCTTTCATCTATCCCCGTTTGAATTTTATGGTATTGATGTAAGCATGAAATAATATAAATGCCATTATAATGAGTAAGGTAATTGCTGCTCACTATAAATATATGTGCTTGTACAAGGGGGTTTGTTTTGTGACTCAATGTAAAATATGCTGTCGGAAGGAGCAGATTAATGATTAGCACTGTGGGATAGGATACAGAAGTCGCAGGTGTCGGAGGTATTTACTTTCATCATATTAAGTATACACTATTGCAAGAATCCTTGCACCCACACATACTATAAGCCACTTATTTGTACTATAAACACATGATTTCACGACATTATGAAAAAACAGCGGCAGACAACAGAAGGATACTACACCTTTTAGAAGGAATGAAATAGATATGGAGAACCACGAAGGAAACCGACAACCTGTCCACAGGTTCTCCCTCCAACAGAACGGCTATAAAGGAGGACGACGAACTAAGAAAGAATCATGCTAGTGCCGATCGATCACCTACAATACCAATCGATCGCCCTTCCGAGGCTGCTATGAGCATCGAACGTCTACCTTTAATACCTACTTCCGAGGATGCTATGAGCATCGAACGTCTACCTTTAATACCTACTTCCGAGGCTGCTATGAGCATTGAATGTCTACCTTTAATACCTACTTCCGAGGCTGCTATGAGCATCGAACGTCTACCTTTAATACCTACCTCCGAGGCTGCTATGAGCATCGAACGTCTACCTTTAATACCTACTTCCGAGGCTGCTATGAGCATCGAACGTCTACCTTTAATACCTACCTCCGAGGCTGCTATGAGCATCGAACGTCTACCTTTAATACCTACTTCCGAGGCTGCTATGAGCATCGAACGTCTACCTTTAATACCTACTTCCGAGGCCGCTATGGGCTACGGAGATTTATCCTACAATACATAGTCACGAGGTTGCTGTAGGCTACAGAATATTAACCTTTAATACCTACTCCCGAGGACGCTATCTGCTACGGAGTGAAAACCTTCAAATACCTAATCCAGAGGCTGATATGAGCTAAGGAGTATATTCTGTTGCGTATGAGGTCGATGTGTGCTAAAAGCAAACATCCTTTCTCCCTGTTGCAACATCATATGCCGAAGGGGCAACATTTTATTTAAAGTGATCGAAGACTGAGAAATACTTCTTAAAACTGTATAAGATTTATATAACAGATATTTTAATAAAAAGAAAGGATGAAGAGGTAAGCAGAAGAAAATAACTCCGGTAGACAGCGGGAAATTTTTCCCCGGGAAAGTTTCCACGAGGTTAGTGCGATGCTCATAGTCTTGGATGGGTGTTTTCTAAGTCACTGTCTGACGGAAGTAGTGGGCAACGTTATGTGTGATGTTGCATAAAGCTGATATTCTTGGTTGAAAGCGGAATGGAAATAGGAGGAGGGCTTAATATAGTTCCAGAATGCACCCTTTTGTTATTTTTGGTGGAGGTAAGTTTGAATGGCCCTGTAGAGACGTAATGATCTCATGTGGATTTAGGTGGTCCTATTTCTAATAGAATTTCTTTTTTGGGTGGGGTCATTTAATTTATTCAATATAATTGTAGCTTAAGAAGCAATTCACAGACTTGGTGCTGGCTGGGATCGAATGAGGAATATACACAAGAGGTGAACGCTGCATCACTGAGTGGGTTATTATCTTTATGCATTAAATTCAGGAATTATATATTGTCTTCTGTTTCGTCAATTGATTCTGTCTACTTTGATGTCTTGCTTTGACAGATTCTGTAAGTGAAGAGAAGATAAAATATTTCTGGCGTTTGGTGTCTGTTAAGTCATAGTGTTCCTCAAGAATTAACTGCCGCTGTTCTACACTAATAGAACCACACTGGAAGCAACATTTACTACAATCCGTAGGCTTTGTTTTTTCCTTCGCTGCTTTATTTTTCCTAGTGATATACTCTTTCCCCGCAGCTCTAGACATTTTTTCGGACATTTGTTTTCTACTTCTCAGCCGCAGATTTCCTTTTAAGCCCCCTTTTTAAAGGTGCATCTTCCTTTTGAGCTACCCCATTGTTAGTTGTTGTAGCGTAAGCAGCATCGGGTTAAGTATTCTGAAGCAGTCCAGGGTCATTATGCTCATTGTCACTGGTAGTTTCATTACAACCATGATCAGAAGGGACAATCTGGATCATGATCAGATCGGAAATGTTGGATAAACTTTTATTCACAGTGCATGGTGAATGCAGAGCTACATTTTCAGGGGGATCGCTATGCTCAATGTTAGCGATTACATTATTCTCTATAGTAAATGTTGCAGAGGGATCATTATCATTTACGGACTCTCGATCTTTCACTGTTGAGTCTGTCGCAGCCCCTTCTACACTTTGTGACACAACACATGGCTCATCAAGTTGCACATATAAAATTTGACTGTTTGTTAGTCCCTTTACGTCAGAAATTTTTCAGCGCATTCACAGGGAATGTAACTGCAAAGAATGCAGAACGTATTATTTGTGGTTCATAACGGTATGTAATTACACCTTACCTTGCAATGGATGGTTATCTTCTCCTTCACACACAAACAGTAACCAACAAACTGTTCTTCACAGTCACACCAAAGCTATAGACGTTTTAGCAGGTTGAGTCAGGGAAAGTAAACAAATGACGTCATTGACGTAGGAACCAGTGACCTATTTTAACGTCTATTATTGCTGGGATTCTGGATTTACGTCTTAATTCCGGAGTTAAACTAATATAATTGAAATATTTTAACATTGAATGATGATTCCAGGTATTCATATAGAGAGCACTGTTGTTACTATTTGCTTCATAACTTATCATAAATGCACACTTATTATCTGTCAGGCCTTACGATAAGTGTGCCCTAGCAAAAGCAGAGTTTGAGCTTTGCGACGACTGTTCACCGTGTGTTACCAAGGAGCTATTTACATATAGGACATCTGATATTTATGAACCTGACCTAAGAGATAACAAGCTATCGCGTAAGCTGACAATATTAATATTGAGAAAAACTGAACATACGACATTTGTGCTCACAAGACTCGATAAGTAGAAGGATTATTTGGTTTCATATTTTTATTCTTCTTTTGTCTATATCGTCTGGATCACATCACAGTTTCGATCGATCGTAATATGCTTATGACGGAAGTAGAATATAACTGCCGCTGTTCTCCAGGAGTAGAGTGTGAACTAATAAAAGGAGAAATTCAAGTGATTGTAATTCTCAAAATGCTTTGTGAAAACAATTGAACATTAAAAAAGGATATAAGAATATAAAGAAGTAATAAGGCTTCATTAAAACATGACTGCGAGGCACCAAAAATGTATGTAATGCATAGGCGCTGACTTAAAGAAAATATTGGAGGGGGGGGGGCAAACAATGAATATCATCATACTCAGCCGTTTTCCATCGATTGTTTGATGAGGACCCCCTTTTCTCCCTCCCCCCAGATCTCGGTCCGCTACTCCACTTCATCCGCTCCTCTGCGAAATTCATGACCTAAGTCAAATTTGCCTTAAGCCATTAAAACAAATTCAAGTTGAAAATTTGGGAACTTCACTGCAACTTTGCGCACCGCATTGATCTTCACTTGTCATATCAGTACTGCTAGAGTGTTGATGGAAGCTTCAGTGCTTCATTAAACAGTCCTGAAAATGACGTTTTCTATCGAATAAAAAGGCTCTTCCTATATGAATTGAAAGCACGACGAAGTTTACGAGAGAAATTCTTGCTCCTCTTTGTTTATTCTTCCTCGACTGGATTATATTGTAGGGGCGACGATCCCACCTTAAATATTGGGGGGCCAAAAGTGTCCTTTCCCCCCAAAGTTGGTGCCTATGATGTAACGTATTTTTTTGGTTTAGTGTTTCTTTAAGCACAGAAGCTGTATGAGACGAATTCCTGCAGCTTAAGTGGGATTTAAACCGCATTAGCTCGTACCAAGAATTTTAATCGAAATTGATGGTCAATACACGGTCAGAAATGTATTTCCAAGCTCCTTCTAGAGGAACATATAACACCCACCTATTGAACATAGATTAACGTGTTTTATTGCTAGACCAATGTTTCTTTGGAGGGTTACACAGCAGTATAATGTAACCTTCGCAAAGCTAATAATATCATTCTGGACTACATTACAACAAATATTAATGAAAAAGTATCATCCTAGATGTCCGCTGTTGTTTTAATTATCAATTGTTGAAATTCTAAATTATTAATGATAATATTATTACTTCATTATTTTATTATTTGTATCAAAGACTTGTTTGGTCTAGGGAAAATAGATCTTTGAATATATTTATAATTAATTTTAAAGAACAAATAAATAAATAAGTAATTTTTGCTCCTTTAACAACTGAATTCAATACTTATAATAAACTATTGAAATTGTACACGTAGATAGAAAATGGTGACCTTTTTGGTAATTTTGAAACAAATTTTATTTATACTAGCTCGACAATAGTGTTGCCATATCTAGCATAATGATACTAGATCTAGCATGATTTGCATATCTTTAGCATCTAGCATCTTGCTTTTAGCATCCTGTCCAAATCTAGCATAATTTCAGCAAGTTTATCAAAAAGTCGAAAAACCTGGAAATGAGAAAGAAGTTAGTAATGGGAAGAAAGAGAACGGCAGAAATGTATTCTGTCCCATTGATTCATACAATCGGTAAACCATTCAGGCAGCCTTATTGTTCGAAGCAATTTCGAAACGGCGGGAGTTTATCCCTTTACCAATACCTTTAGAGAAGGGGGGTGGGAATAAAAACAATTTAGTGTTTCTGAAAATGAGTTTTATTGCAGACGGTAGCTTCTTGATGAAACATATAGCACACAAATGCAGGTGACTCAAAGGCCTTTCGGCATGTTTTTGTCCCAGTCCAACCCAGAGATGCTTTTTTTTTTGGTAGCTCCTCCCAGGGTTTTCTAATCCTTTGGTTGCAAGGTCATTTTCTTTCAAAATATGTAAACAAACACTTTGCATTCATTTATACGACATATCTTTCTTTCTTTATTCTTTTCAGAAGCCAAAAGCTGTGAGTCTGGAAATGACTGCAGTAGTTTAGTTGAGTTACAAAGATTTGGTGCGTGAAGTATTGAGTTCTATTCTCGTATTTTTGAACTTTGCGTATTTTAAGGTACGTTATCGTATCTCAGCTTTGGTTTTCTTTTGTTTAAAAACTTCTGAATTAGTAATTATGAGGATCTAGCATAATTTGACCGAATCTAGCATAATTTCGATCAGGTTTTGGAATAATTCCGAGCTGTGAGTCTGGCAACGCTGCTCGACACACACAAAGTTTGGTTCCATTCTATAATTCAATGTCTTTTATTTACGTTGAAATTTGAAACATGCTACGTCTATAGGGAACATAAACTTTTCCTTTCGAAGAAAGGAGGAGAGAGAGGGGTCTCTTTTCCTGGTAAGAAGGTGTATATAGGGGATAAGAAGGTGTATATTAGTGGCCTAACTGCACGGCGTTAGCTGTTGCAATTTTTTTGATGCGGAGTGCACCACGGCGTAATAACGTCTTTGACCGCTTATTTAGGTTCTGTAAATGGTATTTAACCTGTTTTTTTATTGCTCCAGTCAAGAATAGACCAAACAACACCCCAGATGTATTTTAGAACCGAATCTTCAACTTGGCGGCTCCAAGTGGGGGCGGAGGCGCGTGACTTTTATTTCTTAAGGAAAATTAAAAAAACAAAACAATTCACGCCTTTAGTTTTCAAGATATGATTGAAACTTTGCATACAGATTGTGTGTACCTTTCGATATTTCTCAAATTTTTTTCAGATCCGTACGTGAAATCGGAGGCGGGACCGAAGGGCGCAAGTGTTCCGAAGGATAAGTTTTTCAGAAAGAAATCCGATTTTTCCGGTTCAAGTGTAGATACGGATATGTGATTAGTACCGTTGGAAAGGGCTTGTTATACTGAAGAAAATAAGATAAAAATAATATAAATAATCCTGTAAATATAAAAATAATACTATAAATAATATAAAAAAATCAAATCCCTACGTGAACCAAGGTCCGGGCCCGAGGAGCGAAGTGTTTTGACGAGATTTGAAAAAAAAAATCCGGGTTTCTTCTGAATTTTCCGGTTCATGTGTATGACATGGACATGCGGGTGGTACCGTTGGAAAGGGCTTGTTATACTGAAGAAAATGGCGTTTGAACTATGGCTCTAGGCTAAATAGTAAAGACGCAGTAAATTTTTATTTTATATATATATATATATATATATATATATATATATATATATATATATATGTCTGTGTGTGTGTGTGTGTAAATACTGTACAGTAAGGGACACTTCTGGATGGTACAGCCATATCGAGATTTACTGCAAAACTGCTCCACCAGTTGAATACGAAGAATTTGCCGAGAAGTATTGCAACCGAATTAGCTTTAACGGAAGGCGGGTGGCATAATCACGAGGCACTGAAAATTCCCGTAAACATGGGCAAAGTTCCCACTACCGTATACAGAATCATTTCTCCAAAATGAGATCAAACTCAGACGTGTAGTTCTTATGGCAAACACATTACTTGTAGGGATGGTATCGAGACGAGACGAGACGAGACTTTGTACAGTCTCGGTCTCGTCTCGGTTTAAAAATAGCTGTCTCGGTCTCGGTCTCGTCTCGAGTCAAAAATTGCCGTCTCGGTCTCGGTCTCGTCTCGGTCAACAAATGCTCGTCTCGATCTCGGTCTCGGTCTCGAGGGCCAAATCTCGGTCTCGTCTCGGTCTCGTCTCGAAAGTCTCGAAATAAAAAGGTGAAATTAAAATTGTAAAAGTATTATTATTGTAAAGTCCGTCGTTTCTGCTTCTTATTTTTGGCCTTATTCTTGACTTAGAATTATAGTATGGTGTACTTCTTCAGAGCTAATTTGCTAGCGCTGATGCCTTCTATGCATGTTTTCCAGTTCAATCATCAGTGGGTATATCATATCTGGGATAAAATTCTAATAGTAACCCATATTTCATTTTCAGCAAAAGACTTTCTCATATGGCCTCAGTACTGTCTATACAATTAAACTCTATTAAATTAACTTCAGTACTATACAGTAATTTATTCCCTTCCTTAGAATAAGAATTGTTCAATACATTCTAACGGATAACGCAACACATAGTAGCATGAATGTATTTAATCTTACCGAAATTGAAATTTTACAATTTCTCATTTATTATCCAATACATTCTGTTTTGACTGTCATTTTAAAAACATAATATAACGTTCATTATCTGAACAAATAGGGTAAATTATTACTACAATATATTTTGTTTAAAATTGATCAAATGCTTTATTACCGTTTCACATCTACGTGTTTAATTGACACCTTATAACACGAAATTCCTGAACTTTGTGGTGGAAGCTACGGCACTCATCTTTGCTATGTGTGGGCTCGGGTTGCATCACGAAATAAGTTAGATTCAAAGTTAGATGTTTCGCATAGTTCGCGTCTAAATTTAAGTACATTCTGTTTCTTATACAAGTTCCTAAAGTTATAATGCATTACATACGCATACGTATATCCACTGCCGTAACATAGATTAAGCTTATTCCTGAGCTCTTAGCGGTGCATGTGATCTTTATTCGAGAAAACCAATCGTGCGTTCATTACGTTGAAATTTTATATTGATTGAAAATTACTTGCGAAACACGAATATACATATTATATAAGTATATAGGTAATTCGAGCTAGCTGTATCTATTTTTTGTCTCTCTCGCCAAAACAAGTGATTCTTAACTTTCTAGTTTTCTTTTGTATTCATTTTCGTAGTTTTGCAGCAACATGAAGTATTAAATAGTCAAAAATATACTTTTTTTTTTCGCTGTATGACTTTCGTTAAATTTTGGATCCAATTTTACCCTACCTTACCTAGTAAATTTATACATACATATATATATATATATATATATATATATATATATATATATATATATATATATATATATATATATATATATATATATATATATGAACATTAGTGGTAGACTATGTTAAGTCACTTTTTGGTCAAATTGAGTTAGAATACTTTTTTTTAATAGACTATGTTCTTTCTAGTGGTGTAATAATGTAAGTCTAAGGCCATCTTACTACTTTGTAACTACTTAGTATAGTTTGAAAAACAGTATTATAGATCTTAGTTAAGGAACCGGGTTTTCGCTTCTCCTGTAAAATTACGAAATTATGACTTGGTTTAGTTTACCTCTGAGGTCTCGATATAAAATCATCACCATCATCATAATGAAGCATTATCAATCCACTACCGGATGAAGTCTTCCCAAGTTTTCTCTACAACTATCTATCTTGGGTAATTCTTTTCAAGGTTACTCCCCAGTAGTTCCTGATTTTGTCACAATTTCTTGTATGCGGACATTTCCTAGGCTGTTTTTGTCACGTGGTATCCAATCTAAAATTGTTTTCGTCTATCGATCATAATTTCGTCTTGCAATATGTCCACCACATTTTCCGGTCTATTTTAAACATTATTTCATTAGTACCAGTCATTAGTTGCCAAATAATTCATTTCTATATATTTGGGCTACAAATAGTTCATATCCTCTACTTTTGGAGCACAGACACGCTACTTTTTGATGTTCAGATCTGGCAACACTGACTCAATTATTTAAATCAACACAATGTAAAAACCTCCATTTGCTGTAATGGCTAGTACGCTTGATTTTGGTTCGCATGGTCCCGAGTGGCGGTAATGTTCAACGGCCGAAGTTTTTCGGATTTCACTATGATCAGTAACTCCACGTCTCCTTTAGCCGCCCTAGCATAATCGTGAGACGTTAAACTAAAACAAAACAAACCAAAAATCAACACAATGTGTATTACTAACTGTAAGTCTTTGAATAATTGCATATAGCTATATGGTATGGATCGAGTTTGAGGTGGTCTGTGGTCAAACTATAACAAATGAAATGCAGTTAGTGTGTAATTAAAATTTTAATAAAGCAGTGTTTTAATCTAAAAAATGCACCAGGCCTAAGGCTTAGGGAGAACAACTAGTGTTACTGAAAAGTTGTCAGTTACGTTTAATTTCAGTTATAAATTGCTTTTACATGTATTGTTGGAGCGAAAACTTTGACATTAACATCATAAGTAGCCGAAAGACTATGAAAAATATCGTGTTTTGAAAACATTCTTGCACCATAAAACAAATTACGAGTAATTTTAAATTATTTTGCACTTTAGCTACGTTATTTGCACTATATTTATAATAATATTTAGCAATTTATTTAAGTTCGCAACACTGCTTAAAATAATGTAACTGCGACTTGTAATTAAAACTACTGAACACTAATGTTATAATGTTCCTGCCATTTGGGTTATTAGAGATCTCCAAAATGTTGATGTTAGTGATATGTATTGTCCTTTGTTACACTGAGTAATAGATGTGCTTTTGTGGTTTAATTTAATATCTAAATTAGAAATATGTAGAGCTCTTTCGTGGCTAAGCAGTTAGCCTATGGCGTGAGAGACCCGGGTTAGATTACCTGCGGGAGCTCATGTGGTTTAGATTCAACGTTAATCAGTAGGTTCAGTCTCATATAACCTCGCTGCTGAAAGAGGCGGTAAACTCAATTAAAAAATGAAATGAATTTTTTGAGTTTTACGTCCCACGGTTATGCCGGTTAGGCTAAAGGAGACTGTGATGATGAGAGATGAATGAAATGGTGGAATGAAGAAAGTGGGAGGAAACGAGAGAACCCCGAAAAAACCACGCACTAAACTAAATTAACTGAACAGAAATATGTAATATCAAACGTAGTGCAATTTGAGAAATTACAACTTTATGTTGCGTTGGCAACATTGCTTGTTTATCTAGTGGTATTGCAGAGTATCTAGAAGAATTTTCCCTTCCATATTTCACACAGCATGTTAAAAAAAAATCAGCATTTTTAATATATATGACTATTATATATAACTAGATGAAATACCCATTTTTCACATGGGACCATTATTTGGAAGTCAAGGCCTGTGGGAGTATCACTATCTCAGCAACCGCGGAAACTATGTATTTGACACTAATATCGGTCATTTTGTATTATTTTTACATGTCTCGGTACCCCCTCCCCAACAGGTAAACCCCTGCCCGCATGCACTGGTAGCTGAATTTGAAAGTCATCGCTAATGGAAGTGACACCATTGATCTCAGCGACCGCAAAAACTATACATTTGACACTAATATCGGCCATTTTCGATTACTTTTACACAGTGGTGTAATGCTAGAATTTTTGGTAGGTATACGCTCGATCGGTTTCAAAGTATAGCGTATACGCAAGGCTATTTGGCGTATACGAACCCCAATATACGCTCATTCTTTCATAAATTTAAGCTGAGTGTACACTGGCATTTAAAAATTTTAGGTGGGTATACGCCGTATACTCCCGTATACGCTCCATTATTTCCCTGCTTTTACATGTCTCGGTATCCCTCCTGGGAACTCCGGCCCGCAGCTGAATGGGGTGAATTTGGAGGTTAATGCGATCGGAGTTTCACCATTGATCTCAGAAAACGCGAAAACTATTTGACACTAATATCGGTCATTTTGTATTATTTTTACGTCTCGGTACTCCCCTCCCCCGCAAGTGAACCACGGCCCGCATGCACTGGTAGCTGACTTTGAAAGTCATCGCTAATGCAAGTATCATCATTGATCTCAGCGACTGCGAAAACTATGTATTCGACACTAATATTGGTCATTTTCTACTACTTTTACATGTCCCAGTAAACGCTCCTCCTGATTCAAAATTAAAAAAAAAAAAGAAAAAAAACGCTTCTTCTTGGTCTCAGGCCTGGGACATGATACTTGTCACCCAAATTTCGTAACTCTTGGACTCTCGTCTGGTCCCCAGGCCGCACACAGGCAATCAGAAAGATAGGCACGCAGACACACAAACAAACAAACTCTTCCTTTTACTTATATTAGATATGATATACAGGCGAGGATCCAAGGGAAGTGTTAAAGGGGTTATACGTCCCCTCGACGCTCAGCTATACACTGTATAAAATGGGCTTCAATCCTACTTTTTCTTTACACTGGATAAAATGTCAAACTATGGTTTAGCCCCTCCCTTGATCATATCCTGGATCCGCTGGTATATATATATATATATATATATATATATATATATATATATGTTGAGAGAGGGAGAGAGAGAGACAGAGATGGCTATACACATCAGCAGTGGATTTTGTTTCGGGAGAGGCTTGAGAACGAGTAAGAAATATTTGTGTTGTACGTGCAATGCGAAAAAATGATCACAAATATATTTCGGGAGGGGCTTCAGTCCGATAGCCATCCCCTAAATACGCCAATGAACATTAGTCAACTGTTCCCATATTATCTAATACAGCAACGAAAGAAATTTTGAGTAAAGGTCAATCTTAATAGTTGTCTATATCAATATTCGAGACGAGACCGAGACTTTCGAGACTGACCTAAGTCTCGTCTCGGTCTCGTCTCGATTTATAGAGCTCTGTCTCGGTCTCGGTCTCGTCTCGGTAGATAAAAGGCTGTCTCGGTCTCGGTCTCGTCTCGGTATATAAAAGGCCGTCTCGGTCTCGGTCTCGTCTCGATAATTCGAGACGATACCGAGACGAGACCGAGACTAGTCTCGGTCTCGGTACCATCCCTAATTACTTGATATATGTCCAATTCGTGTGCAAGAAAAAATGAAAACTCAATCCTGCTGCTGTTGCAATGATCACTCTTTCAGTCGTTTGATCTGAAATGAGTTTGCAGAGCCTGAATAAATATTCTGTCACTTCAGGAGGTAGGCTCATTGATATAGCGTTTTTATGATTTGAAGTTTCGCTCCCAAGCCATCTTATGTAATAGTTGATGACAATGGAGAACGAGAGATGAAAATATGTTGAAAGAGAGATAGAGTCACATGTGCAAATTTAGAATTTGATACAAAATGATCGGTTAGCATGCATATTTCTTCGAAAATTTTGATTTTGTAAGTAGACATGTAAAAGCTCACCCGAACCTGAGAGCATCCCACTACCAATTGATGAATTCAAGTGAACTCAGTTGAGAGCATCAGATGATTATGAAGGGGGAGAAACATCTTAAGATATGGGAAACAAAGAATGAAAAACGTTTAACCGCTCTGGATGGGATTCGATCCATGAACCTCAAGATTACCAAGCAACGGCTCTACTCACGGAGCTACACAGAACGATAGGCAGTCATACGTCAGACGTAAAACGTTTGTTACTTACAAAACGTTTATTTGTAAGGGGGAAAGCTAAAGAAATTCACGTCTCTAGTTTTTCTTTCTCCGGCACTAACTTAGTTACTCTTGTCCCAGCCTGGGAAGAATATTTTTCAGAGTCTAGAAACGTTCCTAACAATTTTCATAAATTTTAGCAACACAAAACATTTATCCACGACTGCTCTGCATATTTATACTTACACAAAACAATTATTTCCAATTCTATTAAGTCCAGTGCCAAGTAAGCAGAAATACTGGATATGAAATTCTATATCTCGCGAATACTCTTGTAGAAGATATCCAAATTCAATTTTTCTATTTGGAACAAGAGGGAGCAGAAACGCGGGGTTTAGGGAACAGGTTGCGCCCATGAGATTTGTTTTGGGGAGGAAGGGACATAAAGTTACATTCAAAATGGCAAAATCACACGTTTAATTATACCATAATCTTACTTTTAAGAACGCCAAATGCGAATGAGAACGAATGTTTTCTATTTGGGTTGAAAGAATAAAATTATGGCTTAAATGTGGAAGTGAACAGAGACTGATGATGTTTTGGAATAATGGATACTACCAAGCAGTGACATAGCCAGGTGGTCTGGAAGTTCCGACAATTGTATAAGTTGTTAAAATAAGGCCTAAGAGTAGAAACATACCGAAGTGACCTCGCGATCGCACCCTCGTTTAAGTCGTGGTCGCACCCTCGATACTGGCACAAACACATCGATTCAAGTGTGTATGCGCATGCAAAAGATGTACGCAACATCGCGACATAGAGGTGACCGCGAGGGTGAATTAGTGGTCGCGATGATAAACAATCGAGTTTGTTTTTACATCGATGTTCAGCGGAAGCATCGCTGTGGCTCGTGTTCTCTTTGGTTCTCCCTGAAGGACTACACGGAATAAAGTCTTCATTTGTTTAGAATTTCCTCTGCAGAGGATTCTGTATGTCTATGTTCGAGAGGTTTTGCTGCACTATTAATTTGATTATGAAACAAATAACAAGACTAAACTTAATTTGCTGAAGTTAATACCACCTCCAAATCGAAACCTGAAGACATACCTGTTTTTTTTATTTTACTGGGAAATGATTTCTCGCCTGACTGCTGAATGAGGGTATTTCTCGTGTCTTATCTCGCGTCCATCCCTCTTCATAAACTGCTTGGTTCTTTCAAATTCAAAATGTTGTTTTACAGTGATTTTTGTGCAATAATTTCAGACGCGTTGCAACAATGTTTCTCCTCAAACTGAATACTTGCAGAAAGGGTGCGACCTCCTCGCTATGTGCGCCCTTCATCCATCTAGAGCTAGACATCGATTTAGCGACCACTACCTAAACCTCGACCTCGATCACGAGGTCTCCTATGTATGTCTTTACCTTAAGATTGCGGTTTTATTCAAAATTTTTCCGGGGGTGGACGCAGGACTATCCCCAAATAAACGGTTAGCCAGCGACTCTCCGAAATCAAATCCTGGTTACGCCCTTGCTACCAAGTGATGTACTCGCCTATGTATGTAACATGGAAATCAGTGGAATTCAGTAGAGGAGGGGAGAAATCTCGCTAGCAATTTATGCACTCTTTTTCTGTTGGAGAAGTGAGAGAATGATAAATGTGGGAGAAATTTCGCCCAAGCGCTTGGGGGGATGGTCATCCCTGGCCGGGGGGGGGGCTGCAATTCTTAATCTACTAAGAGCTAGCCAATAGTCTTAGTTGATCCCTCTAAAAATCAGTAAACAAAACATTGGTTACTACTGTGTTAGTTAAGTTTTATTTGGAAGAACCGTCTGCTAAAAACAACTGCCAAATAATCAAAAATAGAGCATAGCTAATATTCAAAAATGTCCGAAAGTGTGATATTTGTGAAACAAGAGAGATAGAGAGAGGGAGGAAGAATTAGACCTGCAAATAATAGTGTTCCTCGATTATAAATTTAAACAAAGAAGTGCTTTCAGTTAGGCTTCTTAGATGAGTGGTTAGTGTATTGGACTTCTACGTATAGGGTCTCGGGTTCGAATCCACGTAAATCACATTGTTTTTAGCAACATTTATACTAAACATTCGACAAGTTACGTTGAGACTTATATGTAGTCCCTGGCAGTTTGAGCCGAACTTATTTTCAATTATGAGACTTACTATTTCATTTTTTTTTCTTTTACTAGCAATATTGCAAATTTGATCTCAAATCTAACAACGTTAATTCCACTGATTGTCCTAAATCAGATTATGATGATATTTTGCACAGCGACGATAGTCGGGTGGTACTATAATATTCCATTCTTTAAAAATTTACTGTACGGGTAAGACACTAAAAGCATCACTTGGAGCAGGGGATAACCAGGGGAAGGGTTCGGGGTGTATGGACCTCAAAATTAATAAAAATATTTATAAGAATTGAGGTAAGGTTTTGTTGCACTTTCTGTCCTAAGAATAGTTGCGAGACAAATGGATTAAAAATTCACACATTCCGAGGAGGCACGTTTATAACAAATACTTCAAAGTGCCAAATTGGTATTGAATTAATATTATAATCAATAATAAGAATCTGTGAAGCAACAACACTTTAATAGATTATGCCTGCCTACGGAATTAGCATAAATAAAGGGGGAAAGTGGGACCATGGCTTTCCAGGACGGAAGTAAGGGGTCGAAGTTGCCCCCACTCTGGATTTGCAAAACAATTTCGGTTCTTTCAGATACGTGTCAACATACATTAGATTTACTGAACGTATTGAACGTATTTACTGTAGTTATGCAAAGTGCGTAAATAATAGCTGTTTTACATTAAGTATTACGGTGCCATTATGACACAATGATAGAGCGATCACCTCTTGTAAGTCATGTCCTTAGTTTGATTCCCTCTCGCGCCAATGGTTTCTGGTGTAGACAAACAAGGTGTGGTGGGTTTTCTTAGGGTTCTACTATTTCCTCTCACCCTTTTGATCCAATCATTTCATTATTTTTATCATCACTGTCTCCCTTAGCCTACTCGACATAATCCTGGGACATAAACCTGCAAGATTTCATTTTACATTAATATTATGTGATTCAAGGTCTGTGTATTCGCAACTTAGGTTACGTCGCGTTTCTCAAAAAGCACTTTCGGTGACCATACTTCCTAATTCATATCTCCATTGAGTTTCATGTGACAGAAATGTGGATCTCAGTAAAACCAAGTGAAATTTCACCACTCAATTGCAAAAAGGATAAAATAATAGAAAGAAACTCGAAAGCGGGACAGCTGCGTGGAACACAACGAGTTTTCTAATACGCCACTACGACACTCCGCGAACCATTTAATTTCTATTCGTTATAAGTTGATAAAAATAGCGTACTTCTTTCCCACAAACATCACATTACTTGTTGCCTTAAAATTGCAATTCACGTGGAAACGTATAATATTTTTCTCACGAACATGAACAATGTCAGCAACGTATGACAATTAGCCAAAAAAAAAAAGAAAAAACAAGGAACAGAAAAACCCACACCCAGAATCGAACCTAGCACCTTTGGAACATGTGACAGGTATTCTAACCACACGACTACGAAACAGCTACTTCGTAGCGCCCTTGTTCAATTATTTCCAACCACAAATTATTTATTACACGTAACAAACAGTGAAGGATCATTTTGTTTATTGGACACTTGCATTCATAACATGTAATACAATCACCTTGTTAGCAATTTTATGTTAGCTATTTTATCATACTATACACGCGTTCTGTTAAACACTCTGAATTCTGCTGCGAGAGTAGTAAAAACGAAACAGTAGTAAAGAAACAGAATTAACATCAATCACAATATACAAATCACGATGAAAAAGCTTCGTAAGTTCATAATATAGCAACGAAAGCTCTCGCAACTCAACACAACATGTGTATAGTGTAGTGGTTAAACCACTTGACTATTGTCCGGCGGCCTCGGGTTTGTATCCACAGTAATGTAGCTTGAATTTCTTCCTTAACCAAAAAACAGCATTCTTGAAAATAGCTTCAACGTAATGCAGAAATCTGTCAGTTCCATGCAGAAAAAACAATGCAGGATTCAAAAGTGTCCTATTCAACAACGATACTGTGCAAGCCGAGTTCAATTATCAGGCATTTCAGACATCTTACCAACATATCTGAGTGAGCTATTACTGGTCTCCAGTCCATTGATCTTACCAATAAAGTGATAATGACAAAATGAGCAGAGGTAAACAGTACTTTCACGTCATTTATTTGTAGAAAAGTTATAAGACAGTTGGCTGTAAATAATATTACCCATATAGTTTAAAATAATTTGATCAGTCCATTATTGTAGTAAATTTGCATTGCGAACGTGTAAGGGGTGGTGGTGCATTTTGTATTAACAAATTGGTTTCCAAAATTCGTCAATGTTCGCATTAAGCAAGTATGTAAGTACAGTAAATGAAATATATATGGGCTGCACTCTTGTAGCCGTTTTCAGGTCTTTTTCAGGCTAGGTCCCAATTTGGGTAACGTCAGATTCATAAAAGAAGACCTCTCTGTCACAAATACATACTTACAAACACTCTTACTGCCCAGTATCTATTTATACCACTACTTCATATCTGAGTTCAAAATAACCACAAGAAAATAAATCTGGTATACGGTTTGAGCAACCTACAATTGTCAGGGACAACATAATTATTGTTTAAGAATAAGAAAACAACTAATCTGCCCCGGCAATTCGTCCAAGTCATTACCTCTAGGTTTGAAACATTGTCCAAACGCCCTTGACGAAACGAGTATAGTACAGAAGGTTGTGTGCTTTTTATCCGACCATTTTGACAGGTACTCACGCTTAGATATACCGCTCTGCCACAGTCCATCTTGTTCTATTTGGCCCCTAGCATTATAGACTATCGCAAGACATCTCCGTTTTCACTGCAACTACCTCTGGCGCAGTACAAGCATGGTAATTCTGTCCCACTTCTTCCCACAAGAATTCCATAGATCATCCAGGGTGCGCAGACAGCTATGTTGAAGACGTCGTTTCAACAGTCCAAAAGAACATAAAATCCACTGCGCTGGTATCTGGGTTGTAAAAGACTGAAACTACGCTTAAATGAAACATGTTCCACTCCTGCTTCCCCTCTCTGTTGTTGCTACGAGGCAGGGGCTAAAAGTAGCAACAAAGTACACACAGCTATTGTAGCCTGCAGGAAACTTAATCACTCTGTCTACCATCAGCGGGATTTCAAACCTATATGGGAAGGAATCGACAATGAATGCTAATAAAAAATACTAATTATGATTAAATACGCCACCCCCTTTAACTTGGAAACGATAGCTATTTCGAGTTTTTCGTTGTCGTTTTCGTCCTTAGCGTGGTCGATATAGTTAACAAACATTTATTTTATTCCAGTATAGTTTCACTGTTGGCTAGTGATAATTAACAGAACTATTTGAAGCTTTGAGCAAAAGATAATTTTTTATAACCACAGGTTACAGCACTCGATTGGTTCAATTTATTTTCCAGCTTAAACGATAAATTGCGTAGTACTGTTGGGTAAGTGCAGAAATTTTTGTTTGTTCAATATGGACAAAATTGTAAACGGTTTTTTCGAACAATCTTCATCTGAAGTATACCCGTCAAATACATTTGCTCGCCATCTATTACACTTAGAAGGAAATTGATTTTATCATATTTCAGGGTTAATACATTACGTAACAATAAAAAATAAACAAATGATTAAGAGATATTATCATAAAAGCAGGTTAGAACAAAACTCAGTTGCGCTCCGCCACATTTTGGTAATATACCGTACTTCCACAATGAAAACACAAATTCATTATATTTGCACAAGTTTTCCAACTTCTCCCATTTTGTTAATCAAATTGTTTTCTTTCATCGTTGCCTTTATACTTCTCATCTGTGTCATTTCGAGCACGGAGTGCAACACCATTAACAATATGAGAAGTTTATACTTGTAAATGTTGGGTTTCTAAACAACATTTTAAAACAAAAAATCATATTTTAAGTAGATACTGTAAATATACACAAAAATATAATTTAGGCAGATTATAATTCTAACCCAAAGTAGTAATAGTGATTGTTTCCATTATAAGAAAAGACAAACTAATTTGTCCCACTTAAAATTATAGATCAATTCATTTCGACCAGAATGCTCTGCGATGTCAGAGTTCATGTATTCTTAATGAAAGGGGAAGGAGTTTATATGTAAGCACACATTGATAAATAACAGTAGTGACACAAAAACAAGAACAATTACACCGTAGACGATGATTTCTTTTTGACAGCCTACACGTAGATCCATGATTAACCGAACAACTGACAACATCTCCTCATTACATTCTCGTAGATCATCACCTTCCATTGTTGCGAGATGCTCTTTCTTTGTGCTATTCTCGTTCCTGAATTATAATCGGCAAGTTGGAAATTACTATTATGGAGCATAACCTGCAGTATAGCATGTTAAGTATTATCAAAGAAAGTAAGACATAATTAGAAAATATTATGTTCGTATTACATTCATTATAAACAGGAAATATTCTAGTAAATAAGGTTGCTGTCTAACAACCCTTCCCTGTCTCATATTGTAGTAAAACCATTTGTTAAATCATGCTGTTTAACATAGAATGTTAAACCTTCAACAGAAATGTAAATCACTGATAAATGTTTGTCACGGTAAATGGATGTTTCACTAGCTTCTATCTTTGTATATTGTAAGTCCAGTCGTCCAATCATCCATAAACGGTAAACGCCTCAGTCTGTATGATATAATAATCCTAATTATAAATAGTCATTCAGATATAGGTAGCTACCTGCGCTACATGCTGCCTGTCCAACACTAATGGATATCGATACCTAATGATTGGTATTCAAGTATTTTATTGTAGTGTAAAACTATATTCTTTCCATTTAATTATTTCCAAATAGTAAGAAAGCCATAAGCATTCCTTGATTTATGTATTAATGTTTTGTGTAAATACATATTTAGGCATTAATGATATATTTGCATGTATTGCGTAAAAAGTTAGTTTAATAATCAAAACAACTCTCATTTATTGAATGTACTTTCCCACTATAATACATTTGTAAGTTCTCGTCACTGCGACACAAGCCTAATCTTAACGGAACCTGAACCACATAAGCATTCACGAGATATCAAAAACTGATTCCTTTGTCGTACACGTATATCATAAGCAAATACAGAGGGACAAATTCCTCTTTGAGTTAAGAATCACGAGTAAAGGATATTCTGTAAATATAATGTAATAGTAGTAACACTTCTTTGGGTTGACTTGAATAGCCACATGATACACCATAAAGAAAAATGCCAATATTTTCCTGAGAATTCAGATTATTTTATGTTGAGCATTTTATGTTTGTCAGTGAATAATACCATTGCGCTGGAGATTATATTGAAGCAACAACTATTGACTTACAAATTTCAATAATACCAACTCAAGTACACTTCCTTATGCTACTGTTAATGTCAGAGATAGAGGGGACTCAATTTGATCTACACAACGAAAGGCTCAACATAATTATAAACTATAAACACAAGTTACATCGTGTTATAAGTATGTACTTACAATAATAGTATTGAGAAAGAGGTACATACGACTTGACGAAGTTTGGTCATCTTACTGATTCAATGAACAAGAGGACACTTGAACAGTTGTATTGTTCATTTCAGGTGTTGGGTTAACTGCTGTATCGCAGGAGCAATTTTAGGAATTTACCGGGTCAATTGGAGAAAGTTTGTGAGAAAGAATGAGTGAAAGTCAAGTAAGGGGAATAGTAAAAGTTAAGAAAGTGGTTGTGTTTGTTGCTTGTTTTTGATGTCGTAAGAGGCACAGTATGTGGAGGCGGATGCAGTATTACGAATATTACGACAGACTCACTTGTTTTACTATACGGATCCATAGATTGTAAAATGTACAGAAAAATTTGGGCAAGTCTTCAATTTGCCCATTTCATGTCGAGAACAGAACTCAACAATCCCCTGCGGAGCTTCTAATCTGTTCCTGCTGCACTGCCGTGTCGTGACAAAACGCTGTAACTTTGGCGGAAAAGTTTTGCGAAAATGAACCGTAAAGTTTTCATCCGAAAATGTGATCTGTATCGTGTAGAACCAGTGTATCTTGACTTTGGAAACACGTGGTTACATGTAACGTTACGTAAATGCATTTTGTGTGATTAAATTTAGTGAAAATTGATTGGTTGACCATTATTGCCTAGTTACACTGGTTCTACACGATACAGATCACATTTTCGGATGAAAACTATACAGTTCATTTTCGCAAAACTTCTCCGCCAGTTACAGCGTTTTGTCACGACACGGCAGTGCTACTCCTCCTCCTCCTATTACTGCTTATACTATGGATCCATATAGTAAACCTGCACGCCTAATGTAACGTAATCTGACGTAATATAATGTAATCCAACCTAATATAACCGAATGCAATACATTTAGTACCTTTTTCGATTTTCTAATTGGTCCGGCGATACAGGTGTAATGCCCAGGTGTTCCTATGGTAACTTTTGGTTAATATTATGAAAACATGGTTTTCATTTTAGTTATAGATGAAAATGTTACTTCTAAATATATATCTTGAGATTCAATGTGGCTGAATTAAACAGAGCTAAAAATGTAAGTTAGCTTGTACGGGAATAGACTAGCTAATGATTTATAGATTATCCTATGCTCATCTTACAAGAGAAAGAGTGAGTAATGGGATGGGTGTATATATTACGTGTATGAAAATATTGAAGCGTATATTTACCAATAATTCTAGCATTAGTTCACTGTACATAATTTACTACGATTATTTTAACAATATCATATTCTGTAATATACTTTCATTAATTTCTTAGAGCAATAGCATCACAACAATATTTTCGTTCCACTCCTCTTTGGTATGAATTAGGGGCGAGAAAAACTACTTATTTTCATTACCAATGAGAGTGAGAGTTTTCAACCCACACTCCGTTGTGAGTAGTAAGTCCAAATCAGCCTAACCCCTTGTGGTTCGCTGTGTGATATGTAAATGAAAACATGCATTTGATTCTAATAAATTTAACGTGATTCTAAATTCTTTAGAAATGTTTGAGAAAGTGTGTGTTTTCAAGTGCCTTAGTATATTGCACGGTTTGTCATGGAATGTAACATCACATAATGAGCAAAACTGACCTTGTATTTCTATCTGGTTCTGGAGCACCTCCGCCGTCTTCTTCTTTGTCCCCGGATAGATAGATCTGATGACTCCAAATCTGTGGCGATGAACCTGACGAAGGTGGTGTTCTCAGTCTTGGGAAGTAACGTAACGCAAGTAACGCCGCAGTACTCTCGCGCTTCAGTTCCTATAAGCATATCTAAAGCTCTGACACAAGAAGCAAGGCTTTGTTTAGTCCCAAACGGAAGTTTCTGAAAGACATAAGAGATGCCTTCATGCAAGAATCCTAAGTATTTTTGATCGCTTTCCTTAACTTTGATCTGCAGGAACATTTCGGTTGCATCTACGCAGCTGAAATAAGAATTATCACATATGTCCTGGAGAACAGATAGGGGTGGCATTGGTCTGTCAGAAAGATCGCCAGATATTTTGGCCAGGGCTCGGCCATCGATACAGACTCGAATACGTCCATCACTCTTCGGTGTCACTACCAGAGGATTAATATACGCCGTAGGCTGTTTCTTAATCACCCCCCACGCTAGCCATCTCGAAATTTCATTGGATACTAAGTTTCTAAATCTCTTGGGGTAAGGATAGAGTTTTGTCTTGATTGGACGTTCGTCCGTTACTCCAATCTCATGCTCGTAGTTAGCTATGCAACCTGGCTTGACATCAAAAAGGGCTTGATGCTTGAGCAGCACAGCTTTCAAACTTTCTCTTTGGGAGGCTGAGAGATCTGAGTAGTTCGATACAAACTCTTCTATCTCTGAATGGGAGGCGCGAGTTTTCACTTTCATCCACTCTTCTGGTGGGAATACGTGAACTGCCATTTCTTGGGCACTTGGGAATCTTCCATCATCCAAGTTCGGGGCACGAGCTGCCTTTTCTCTGTAGGTCTTAGACTCATTCTGTGCACTAACCCGTATGGCCTTCCGTCTTTCGTCTGACGGGGAAAAATTACAATCAAAATTATCTACTTCATCCATTATACTAAATGGTTTTTGGCACTCTCCATTCAACTCCAAACAACGAACTACTAGATCCTCAGTCTCGCAATCTACTGATCTAAACGCCACTTCTACATCATAAGGATGTTTGAGATGTAGAAGGCCGGTGTCATAGTCTAACACGGCACGAGATTCGGTAAAAAAAAATTGGATCCTAATATCAAAGACCTGTTCAGGCCTGAAATTATAATACCTAGAGTATGATATTCCTTCCCTTGTATCTCAATGACTAACAGAGTTTGGCCAATGATCGTCGCTGATTTACTTCCAAAAGCGGACGTTACCCGTATATTCTTCGCACTCAAAAATGCGGATGGGGGTTGGATATTTGAGATGGAGTCCCAAATTTCCTTGGAGATTGCAGAGCAAGTCGCCCCACT
The DNA here is from genome assembly GCF_964235325.1 of Thermobia domestica. Classification (NCBI taxonomy): domain Eukaryota; kingdom Metazoa; phylum Arthropoda; class Insecta; order Zygentoma; family Lepismatidae; genus Thermobia; species Thermobia domestica. The sequence continues at coordinate 71,774,214 of NC_137468.1, forward strand.
GTCCAATAAACAATTTACTTCTTTTCCAAATAAACACACTTGTATCTCTGGTAGTGAGATGACGTTATTTGCAGGTAATGCATCATTACATGAGTCAAAAAGGTTTTTAAATATGCCATTCGCTTCTTCATAAATTTCCCTATCTAGGTCTATATGTTCTCCGTTCCTACTAAGCAATACCAATTTATTTTCAAACATGCCTTCATTAAAATGCTTCTTTGATTTTATCTGTAAACATAAATTACAATTTTCTTCTTCTTTTTCTTCTTCTACTACATAAACTTCCTTCACTGCGGTTTGGCAAGAGTTTTCAACATTTTCATTTTCTAAGTTATTTTCTGAATCTCGCACATACTTGGGATATAATTTAGTCAACTCGGGTGAACAAGTTCTCACCGTGCCCATCCTACCGCCGTCGCAAGTATATGCGGACAATCCTCATTCCCTTGAAGAAGGAGATGAGGATTGGTTACTCCTGGTATTGTTTGTGTTCTGAGTGGGAGGAGGGGGCGCACGGTCATAGCGTTCGAGAAGTTGTATTTCCTCCTCTTCTCGACGGAAGGAATTCCCTCGCTGTCCATCCGCACTGCGCATTCCGCCCCTCCTACCACGGGCTACACGACCGTTGTTGTTGTGGTGGGAGTGGTAGTTCCCCCCACGTGACCAGCCAGCTGACCCACTTCCGCTGCTCTGGTTTCGAGGCGGTCAGTGCTGGTGGCTGTTTTGGTTCGTGTTTTGTCTACGTCTCTGGTAAGGACGCTGGTTATCTCGTACTCTGTTTTTCTTACGAGCCAGGTGCTTACCGCTTAGGCCTGAGGGGTTATTCTCCTCGCTTTCTATGCTCACCTGGAGCATGTTGACCCCTTTCCTTGGGTTTGTTTGGTAGAATTGGTCTCGATTCGTCATCGACGACTGCAGTTCTTGGACCAAATTAAGAAGTTCTGCTATGGTTTTCGGGCGAGACGAGACTATTGCCCGAAATAGCCAATTTGGAAAGTGCCGTGGGAGTACTTTTAGTAGTGTCGCATCTGACATGCGCGGCTCTAGTATACTGTTCTTGTGTAGCAAATCCAGCAGATATTCTGCAGGGGATTTGTGCACACGACTGTCCAAGTGAGAAGTTAGAATGTTAGCCCTTAAGTTAGCCAACCGCTCTTCACTTAGGTAGCAATGCCTAAATTCACTCACAAAATCTTCATATGTTCTAATTTTGCTTCTGTTTACCTGGAACCATTGGTAGCAGGTATTCCGGACAGCTCGGGGGATGAAGCTTAATCTCATCTCATCCGGTACCCCTGTGACCTCAAAGTACCGGTCGAGATCTTGCAGAAAATTATACGTTTCAGTTTCGGTCTCATTCCCCATATACACAGGCAAAGTGACATCTCTGTGTATGAGACCTAACGCTGTTGCGAGATTTTGTCTCGTCTCATGAGTACATGAGCGGGACGTTGATGGAACAGGGTCTGTCTCGTGGGCTGTAGCGAGGTTCCCAGGTTGAGAACCGGGCAAGTCGCGACTCGAGGTGTTGTTTGGTGATGGAGGCCGTTCTTGTGTGGCGGAGACGGAGATGCTCGCGAGTCGCCCCTCGATCACCTCACTCGTCTCCTTCTGTATGGAGTTTTTCCATTCCTCCATCTTCTTTTCTAATTGGGTGCACACATCCTGAACGGTATCTTGCATCTGCTGGATGCTACCGTTGCACTCTGATCCAATTTCCTCGAGCGGCATTTCCTGCTCGATTTCCCCCCTGAGCCTGGCTAATTGGGAAGCGAAACTCACTTCCACTCTCCTGACCTGATTATTAAGTTGTAAAGTGGTCTGTTCTACACGAGACGAGACCTGTTGTATACTTTCTGAAATATCTGTATAATTCTCTTCAAGTTTCTTCGTGGTTTCTGTGATGCGTGAGTTGAGGTCTTCACGAGCGCCTTCAATCTCCCCCCTAAGCTCTACTGTGGTGATCTCTAGCCGCTCGGTCAGCTCACGTTCACTGTGCTCGAGTCTTGAACTCACAGTCTCCAACTGGAGTTCAAGACGAGCATTACTGGACTCGATAACCTGTTCGAGACGTTTATACATATCTTTCGTCTCTTTATGTACTTGCTCCAGGCTATGAGAACTTTCCTCAAATTTCCTTTCCAGTTTGCTTTCTAAACTGTGCGAACTTTCTACTAATCTATTCTCTAAATTTGCTGCACTTTCCACAAGTTTTAATTCTAATTTTTCCTCTAATTTCTTTGCATTCTCCTCAATTCTCCTATTACTTTCTTCAAGTTTCCTTTGGCCCTGCAATATCTTGCTGAGAATGGCTGCTATATTTACGTTACTAATGTTTCCCAAAGTGCTACCTTCGTTAACGGCTGGGCTAACAATATGTTCCGGAGTTTCAGTAGTTTCGTCCCTTTCCTCCCGCAACGGCACTTCCGGTTCCCTACCGGTGACTGGCGGAACCGTTTCCACCACGTCAGCGTCTCCCACTACGCTGTCCGTGTGCTCGTTAGTGCTCTGCGCTTCAACAAATCTCTCATCTGAGAGCTCGTCAGCTCTCTGAGCGAAATCTTCATTTTCGAACTGCTTGTCCATGTTGTCTATTTTTCGAGCCTGTGCTCTTGTTACGACCATTTACAAAGAAAATAATGTTACAAAGGTTACTTCCCCCCTAACGTCAAAAGCCTGAATTCTCTAATACAATGTTATTATACGAAACATTCAAACACAAGACACCGCCGTTCTTGGAAACTTCTGGGGAAATAAACAAATCATAAACCGAAATTTTTACTTAAAATTGTATTCTGACCAATGAGTATTTAAAGGATACTCTTTTGCCCTTAACGCTGCTGGCGCCAAATTTTTTGGCGCAAGAGCGTGGAATATCGAGCTCTGCAGCTGGGTACCCACAATTTTTGTGAGGTGCAGGTAGCCAGAGCCGAAACTAAGGATACCAAGGATCACCAACACAAATAAAATATAATACAAACAGTGGAGTGGCTGGGAATATTCAAATCTAAAGTAAAATTTACATAAAATGCAAATTACAGGTAACTGTATAGTTACTTCCCTTCTTGGAGATGAAGGTAATCTCCTGTAAGAACCGCCACTGCCACATGTAAATTCGGTAGAGAATGAAAAATTTCAGTTAATAAGAACAACAGATCTCAGGGTTATCTGTGCAACAGCCATGGCCTTGATGCTACTATAGTGAGTTTATGGAAAATAACAAAAGGTTAAAAAAAAACTTTAACTTAACAGGTAGCAGCCTGTTTTAAAACTCACTATACTCATGACTGTAATCAATGGTTCTCTGGGCATAATACTCTCTGGGCCCCATTCAGAGAGCTGGTCAGACATACACACAACAAGGGAAAATGCTTCCTTGTCTCACCCTCCTGAAACAGAACATTTTAATTAGTAATAGGTACTCACCCTGCAGCAAATTGAGATCAAGACAAATTCTGGTTTGAGATGGCGGTTTATTTCCATGAAAATTGGACATCAAGATGAATGCTGATGTTTGTCAACACTCCAATACACTTTGACACACAAACTTCTTTCTGTAGTGCACTACTAAACACATACACTATTTTATAGATAATTAGATAAACAACACTTCTTTCTTTTCACTATATAAGAAAAATTTAACAGAGGGGAGGACGAAACTTGATATTTGAGGTCTGGTTGACCTCAGAGAAAAAAAATGAGAGGAAAATTTATATACAAATTTCTTTAACTCCTCATTTTTTGTGAGTTCACAGTCTCTGACAGTCTCAGAGAGGAGAAATTACTATCACACACATTTTTATATTGAAAACAAACCGTTACTGAAGATAAATTTTAAAGGAAACAAACTTGAACTAATCAAATATCCTAATAGGTTCACTGCACTGTTCCTGTAGTGGATAGAACACTCACGCAACAGTTCTCGCTTGAAGTTACCATGTCCTTTCACATTCCCATTCCACTGCAGAGATTGAAATGTTCTTTACAATGTTTGAGACGCCGGATGGCGAATTATCTAGATGCAGGACATGTTGTATGTCCGTGAAAACAAGCAAATACCAATTGCTTGGGACCTTGTTCAAAACGTCCAAGGAAGGCACTGTGTTAGTGACGTAACAGGCCTTTTTAAAATATCTCAACTAGAGATATTGAAGGTTTACTTTCCACTGTCAAACTGGAAGTGTAAATGCTTCCCCATACTAAGGGTGGTGTTTTTGACAAGATGTCTCCTTAGTTCTTCTTATACGAGTACTGGTAGCATTATGTCGTAAAAAAAAATTAATGATTTTTAAAAGTAAGTTTCCATTACAAATTGTTGCTAATAGGTACGACTTAGTTTTCACTACTTCAGATATATATGCACTGTTCAACAAATATCGTAAGTCACAATAGAAGGTGATATGCAGAATCAAAGTTCACAACACACACGAGTTTCCGCTACATGTCGGTTCATGTATTTCTCAACAGGAATCTCCACGGGGACCGAATGTCCACACATCTCCTGGGTTATAACTAACCGATAACTAAGGAAGTATAGATGACTTCCTTCCGTCGATTTTGTGTGTTTTTACTTCCAGAGCAAAAGTTGAAACCGTTTTCTCTTCCAGCGCTATGAACGAACTACCCCTTGTTCACCACCGAACAAGTATATTTACTCCACAAAACTTCCGGAAAAGAAGGACTCGCTCCTTCTTGGGTCTTGCAACAAAAGGTTTGTTGCCCCAGGCAAATGTTCTGGGTGGTCTTTTGCAGAAATCATACGAAAACCTCCCTCTGTCTGCACATACTTCCCTGTAGTTCTTTGACAGGTGCTGCCATTGCTTCCAACTGTGGTCACTTTTGATAGCTTCTGCTATCCCCAGAAGTCTATGAAGCTTTCAAAACACATAATTGTTTTAACATATAAACAGTATTATTAATAATAGAAGTACAGGTTATCATACACAAAAATAAAGTAAAATACACATAGAATACATAGTTATAACTGACATAAACTGTCATCTCTCTCAGTACTGGAAATAAGCCCATTTTCCTGCGGCTGCCTTTCAAAACGTCTGCTACTAATCGGCATCCATGTTTGTAAGGAGAGAGAAAAAGGAAACATCTTTGATTATTATTAATTTTGACAATTACAAGAGCCAAATGTCTTGTACGAAAGGGATACACGTTGATAAAATAAATCAGAATTTTGTACGGTATTTCCAAGAACAATTTGAGCGTAATACGTTAATATTAATATTTTCCATAGAAAAATGAGTCAAAATAATGTAAACTTTTTAAACTGGTGTTGCATCTTGGGTAAAATAGTAGGTCCGCTCGCTGACGGTACCGGCTATGGGTGAAAGGGGGGTGGAAGTGACGCTTGAGCTCGCTGCTATCCAAAATCACACCTATAGAAATCCAAAAACTCACATATTGACGCTAAAATTTTTACAACTTTTTATACAATAGAAGTTGTGCGTCTGTAACCACTATTTCCAAATCAGTGGTGTTTCACTAAGGAAGTGAGTAGGATCCTTCCTGTGTATAATCAGTCTTATTCTGTCCCTCATCTAGTGATTTCTTGAAACAGTGAGATGTGAAGGACCTCCCATCTAGTCTGCTAGGCGACGATGAGTCGGGAGCGAATGAAAAAAAAATTGTCTGTCAGCGCTAGCTCCGTCTTCCACGATTCTAAAATCAATGTATGATTCCCATAGAATATGCCTATTTCTTGATTAATTAATCCAACGTAGAGTATTTTAATTACTATCTTCCTTCATCCTCATGTATGATATATATTATACAATAACCCAGTAATTAGATGCAAGCGGTAAAATACAATATAATTAGCCTATAAAGGAAATAAACATATATGAATAAATACAATATAATACAATATTGTATTAATATTTTCGTACTACGCTCGGTGTTTAAACATCTTTAATCATAATAACAGAATAATATTCACTATGCATACTAATTAATAAGCAATTAATTTGATCACAAATTAAGCTATTTACATATTGATATGTAAATGTGCCCCTCATCTGCATTTTGATATGCAGATGATGGAGAAGGACATCGGCCTTCTACAGCTCGTTCGTTTTAACTCGTCTTGAAATCATGGCCTGATTACACTGGAAAGCGAAAGCCATGAGAAATGTAAGCTAAACAGTAATATGGAATACTTTTAGTGTTGCTCACGAGAGAGGACACTGCTCGCATCTCGTCTCGATAGCGAGACCACAAGAGATTTTTTATAACTAGCTCAGCTCGACTCGGCTCAACTGAGTAGATGGTTCGAGCCGGCTCGCTTGGGGTGAACCATCGGCTCGAGCTGGTTTGGTAGGGATGAGACATCTGCTCGGTTCGGCTCAACTGAGACGAGAGCTCTAGCCGAGTCGGTTGGGTGAGCTGTTGGCTCGGCTCACTTCTCGGTTCGGGTCGATAGTGAATGATCCTGTGAGCCGAGCTGCTCGAGCCGTTGACAATTCTAAACCCGGGCCGAGCAGTTTTGAAGATATTTGGCCTGTGCCCTATAATTTTTAACAGTGTTTGGCTCGAGCCCAAATACTCAACCTAGACCCTCAACCCAAATTCAGAAGCTCGTAAACAATATCCTTGACTCCTAGACTTCACGACTACCGAGGTTGGCAATGAACTAGTTTTTTAGTATTCAAATACAAACGCCTATCTTTCATGTTTTATACAGTGTTGTTATAATTAATAATAATAATAATAATAATAATAATAATAATAATAATAATAATAATAATAATAATAATAATAATAATAATAATAATAATAATAATAATAATAATTAGTAGTGTATATTGTCTATGTAATATACTTGAAGAATGTACTCAAAACTACACACCGGATTTGGCTCGACTCGACTCGAAACTCGACCCCAATTCAAGTCGTGTTGGAGGAAATTTCTCGAACCGAATCCTCGGATCGAGCTCAAAGATCTCTGTTTCTAGTCGAATCGAGTTTCAAAGAAAACTCGCTCGAACTCGCTCGTGCCCATCCCTACGAGTAACGCAGTATGGCATTTTATCAGTTACATTATATGAAAATGTTCATATATCAAGTAAAAATTTGTCCTTGCATTTACATAAAGCGATTCAGAACGTGCAATAATAATAATAATAATAATAATAATAATAATAATAATAATAATAATAATAATAATAATAATAATAGTAATAATAATAATAATAGTGGTAGTAATAGTAGTACGGAAAATTGAAGTAACAATTTTTTTTCACATATTTAAAGTTTCGGACCTAAAAGTAACGCGTTAGTAACGCGTTACTTTCGAAGTAAAGTAACAGTTACTTTTTGGGGGCAAGTAACGCGTTACTAACGCGTTACATTTTAAGAGAAAGTAAAGTAACTTGTAACGCGTTACATTTTTACAAGTAACTTACCCAACACTGTCTTTCTCTTTAGGGATTTCATTAAGAATTGTCTATTATTATCTGACTACAGTTTTGAACGTAAACTAACTAACAGTTAGTACCTGTCTCTGAATCAGTTTTCAAGACAAAAACTAAGTTGTACTGTCGGAGTGGAAACCAACAGCCAACGGTTAATCATTAGGTTGTTGAACATGAAATTCTAAAGGCAAAAAACACGTCTAACAGACTTCTAGCAAACATCGAGTAAAAAGACCACGAAAACTCTCAATCATAAAGTTTCATACGACTTAACCCTTCCGCGTTTTCATTGTTCCTTTTTGTCCTGAATTGGGTTCTTTTACTATTATTTTAACATCAGACGTTTGTCACCTCATGGCTTGCTCAGTATGTGTACGTAAGAAGATTTTCTTGACAACTAGTGATTCTACCAAGCATTCCTTGAAAACACACAGGAAGTTACAAAATCAGTATTTAATCGCAGTTTCCCTTACAACATATTCATGTGTTTGAATTTACATTCTGTTTGAATATAATGTGTTCGTATTGTTTTATCTTTTAAGTTTTTCTTCCTTTTTCTCGAAACATTGGCCTGATTGAACATCGTAAAAGAAATATTCTAAATTATAAAGTTCAAATATCAAAAATCAAAGTGATTCAACAATATAATAATAAATAGGGGGCGCGGTGGCTCAGTGGTAGAGCGTTCACCTCTGGTGCTTGGGGTCCCGGGTTCGATCCCAGCCCCCGCCAAGTGAACTTTGTGGTGTACAAACACCGTGCTCGTGGGTTTTCTCGGTGTTCTCCCGTTTCCTTCCGCTTTCTTCATTCCACCATTTCACTCATCTCTCATCATCACCGTCTCCTTTAGCCTAACCGGCATAACCGTGGGACGTAAAACTCAAAGATTTCATTTCATTTTCAACAATATAATAAGCTCTTTGGTAAAGATTAGTAAAGAAAACTCAAAATATACATGTAGCACTCTCGTTAATGTACTTTATGACGCGTAATACATAATTTAAGTCTACAACATGAATGAAAGTTTAAGATTGGGAGTACTGTCCTTATTTTATTATTGAAATTTACTAGTTACTATATTTTGCCATACGTGTATCTATTGTAGAACAATTTGTGTATGCTATTTAACTATCTGAAGATGTTTACTGGATTGGGTAGAATTAAATTTAAGTTTAGTATACTTTCAGCAAAGAGGCTATACGAGACTGTAGATCTACTACTTAACGTAGGGACCCAACAACATGAGCTCCCACGGTAAAGGACATGTTCGCAACAGAGCTTAAATATTCACAATGTCTTGATTTAATTTCAAGATTGGGAGATAAAGGAAAAAGCTTCTAATTACAGCGTAATTTTGCATCTTTTTGTGTCGCTAGTTTTAATTTCTAGTGTTTTAACCATTTCAATATTACTTAACTCCAACATTTCTTACCACAATAATTAATATTTTTTAGTGTGGAACAAGAAAATATTCAATAAGATTCATGAAAGACTTTCTTCCAGAAAATTGGGTACACTAACATAATGTTCAGTTATAGCATTAATAACTGTTAACAGTTTTATATTGTTTGTTCATTGGCATTTAGTTTTTCTTCTGAGCAGCGGCCCTATATGAGACCAGCGCCTACAGTTAAAGATAGAATCCGAAACCCCGTAAAACTTTCAAGTTTCAATGCTCTTCCACTGGGAAGTAAACTCGCGAAGACGTTCAGCAAAGGCACGAGCGTTAATAACTATATCAACAGTGAGAGCTGAAATATAATTTTATATTAAAAATATTTGTTTTTAAGTATGAAGATGTTTTTTTTTTTTTATTTAGGCCTGTAGAAACATGCAAAATGAACAACTTTTATAAGAAAACTATCTCGACTTGAACTCTTCATAACATCTGACAAATCGTCCCGTTTTTTTCCAGATAATATCTAGCTTTTTGCTTTCATTTCAGAAACAGGATTTCTTGCGCAATTCCTGTGGGACAATTCTTGGTTCTTCCTGAGATAATCAGGTAACAAGTTTTGTATATTTAAATGTTGTACCTCAGGGGAACATCGTATTGAAATGAAGGGAAAATCCCTTGGTTATATTATATATTACCGTAAACTTAAATCTCCTATGAGACAGATATACACGACAAGCAAATAATGGGACGTCCCCTGAACATTTCGTACTCCTTTATTTTGTTATTAACGGTTGGTTTCGTAATTTACATGGAGGAACGAAAATCTCAGAATAGTATTTCTAGTATTAACCATCAAAATAATTCAGGATTGGGTTACGTTTCAACCTTGTTAGTGTCGCTTGATAGAGCATTCGTGGAGCAGTTGAGTCCATATGCACTACACTTGTGGCCACATTACGTCCAATACGGGCAGCAATATCTTGGAAGAATAAACCATACTTGGAATAAGTCTAAGACGCTATTAGTCCAAGATGAAAAGGTAACCCATGTTGGAAATTTTGTTCCATTAGACAACGAGGCATATTTAGGCCGTAGGTGGAGTCAAATCACAATAAATTTCGTTTACCACTTAACTATAATTGCATAGGTAGCAGACATAAAGAAGGAAAGAATCTAGGGCTAGTTTGATTTGTAAAGGGTGTTTTTTTTAGAGGTGGAGAACTTTAAACTGGCAACACTGTTTTCTGTGACAGCTGATATTATAGTTAACCGGTTGTTTTGTCAATTCACAGCTAGTTCGGTTTAGTTAGTTAATAATTAGTTTGGTTTGGCAATTCATCATGAATAGACTCAAGCCGGAGCAACGTTTGCAAATTATGCAAATTTATTTTGAAAACCATGCATCAATTAGACAAACTCATCGAGCATTACGTGCATTTTAGGGTGCTCATAATCGTCTATCAGAGCGATTAGTTACAGAAACTATTGATTGTTTTCGCAATACGTTTACTCTAAACGATAATACGCATCTCGTAAGACGACCGGTGCTCTCTATGGGCCGGTGGAATCATTGGTCTATATGTCTTCAAAAACGATGCTGGTCAGAACATTACAGTCAACGGTAAGAGGTACAGACACATGTTTATTAACTTTTTTGTGCTTCAATTGAAAGATATTAATGTTACAGACATGTGGTTTCACCAGGACGACGCCATATGCTACACAGTGCTCCGCAATTAATTTACTGAAAGAAACGTTTGGCGAACAATTAATTTCACGAAATGGACCTGTTAACTGTCCACCTCGTTTGTGCGATTTGACGCCATTAGATTATTTCCTGGGGGGGGGGGGGTATGTAAAGTCGCATGTCTACGTTGAGAAACCAGAAACAATTGAACACTTAGAAAGCAACATCCGACAATTTATTGCAGAAATAAAGCCTGATTTACTATGCAGAGTGTGTGAAAATTGGACCTCCAGATTACGCCATGTACGCGCTAGCCGTGGTAGTAACATACATAAAATCATATTTAAACATTAATGCCAAACAATGATCTGTCAAATAAAGTCTATTTCATGGATACCAAAAACATTTTTGTGTAGCCTATTTCAACGTAAATTTCTCCGCCTCTAAAAAAACACCCTTTATTTTCTATACATACTTTATAACACTAAAATAGTCAGTTAAACTCGTACGACGTACTAACTCAACCACTAGCATAGATCATCATTATGACAGTCAATTCATCAAACATTGATTATTCTTACATTGCTAGTAATAACTTGACATTTTTGAAAGTAATAAACCTAAAATCATCAAAATTTAATGTAGACATTTTAAAAACATCTTTATTGTATACAGAGCCGTAGCTAGAGATTTCGGCGCCCGGGGCGAAGTAGAATTCAGCGCCCCTACACTTACTTAACCAATCATTCTCTCTCTCTCTCTCTCTCTCTATATATATATATATATATATATATATATATATATATATAAGAAAAACAGCTTTTGTTGTTACGCTACGCTGAATTTTTATTAATCTTCTTGGAAAGACCATTGCAACAACCAAAAACGATCATTATGTATCCTTTTTCAAATAAGAGCTGTTTTCAAGTCTTATTTTGGACTTTTTGTTAAACTTGACAAAATTACCTTTGGTTGTATACAGATTTACTAGAAAAACAGTTATGAAAAGTTACTACTATTTACAACGTTTCATACTATTGATAAGAAATGAAATTTCAATACATTAGAAACTATGTGCTTTTAACTTGTTCGAAATGGGTGACAGTATTAATTTCCAGCAATAATTGTAAACTTTTTAATTTTATTCTGTATGTGACCACGTCAATAGCATTTTAATTTCGATCATTTTACGGTAAAAATATTTTGTGAAATGTAATGGAAATTCAGAAGAAGCCTTCTTTGTGAATTTCTAAGTATTGATCGATGGAGGTGAAGAATATGTTCAATGTTTGTACTTAAAATCCAAAATATACTTTGGCTACTACTTATTTCTGAAATTATAGTAATTACTTAATTTCTTAATGAATGAAAGTTCCGAATTTAAGATACTTATTATTGATTAACATATTAAAACACACTAACACGTGCGTGTATAAAGAATGTGTGTACTTACGTTTTGTATGTATGTAGATAGATAAAAACATCACACAACTAGACACGTATGCACTAAATAATATGCTGGCGATACAAAAATAGTTGATGAAAAAATGACCCCAATAAATTCCAAAATTGGAAGCATTTGATATGTCAATGGAATTTAAAAATAAATCATTGGTAGTGATTAGTGTCTGAAAAAGTCGAACTTCGTTGGGCTAAGTTCTGATCCCTTAAGCACCAATTCCACAACTGCTTGAAGTTCGAAAATGTTCTTGTTCACCGCATTTACCTTTATTTTTAATATTCCCGCGCAAACAGCAGCTTGAATGTGTCTCTTCATTCTTCTCATTTTCATACCTTCATTCTCACCGTCGCACAGTGGGGCCAGGTAATTCTTAGCAAAAACTCGAAAAATGAAGTAAAAGATTGACTCGATATAATTTGTTATAATGAAACCTGAATAGTGTACACATAAGATGGTGCACAGGAAAAGAAGTGATAGCAGTTTACAATGAACTCATGGGACGTGTAAATTTGGTTATCTGCCGAAGCCGGAGAGGCGCTGCTTAGTGACAGAAGATAGGAAATTGACTTTGAATGCTACTATTCCTACATTGCGTGTAGGTATTCAGTGGCTGGTAAACATGGTGACACGACCGACATGTATGTATCGTTTTGTATATTTAGAATGTTGATGTGATGTGTAGTCAATAATCATATTTGGAATGATGCTAATATCATTATCATATCCCTATGATAATCCCCTACTTAATATCATATTTGGAAAATGCTGTGGTACTGAAAGCATATAAACTATGGGCAAACGATAGAATGGCATTTTAGTAGAAAATATGTCTGTGAATTTTTTATATGTCTTAGCGGAAGCTGTTCTTACTATATGCAAAAAGAAAACCTGCACATATTTGCACTTTTGGGAAATATAGCGCATGAAAATGTTTGAAGAAAACCGCATTCTGGATGCAATGTTGCTTTTAAATTGAGCTGGGATGAATATGAGAACAAGTGTTAGGTTATTAGACGTGTGTTCCCCATGCACGTAGTGATAAAGTTGAATATAGGTCGATTCTGGAAATTTTGCCCGCAGACCGCGTTAGGGGCTTCGCCCCCAGGACCCATCTTGTTTCCAACATCTAGTCATACTTCTCTGGCATTCACCAACAGAACTAAACTCTAGTCAAACATATTGATTAATGGTGGCGACATTTGGAAACGCCAATGTTTGCTAAACAATCTATGGACCATAAGGTAGAACCAGATTAAAAATGGTGTTAATCAACTCACAAGTCAGTATTGTGTTTTTTGTGATGCGTGCGCAGAAGTGACATTGGAATCAACTGTAATGAGCCTCCGTTCGCTCCAGTTCAGAGTGTTCCAATCAAGCCCTAAAATGAGCTCACATAATGCACGATGCAATATATGAAACAACCTGAACAGGTTACTGATGCTTGTAAATGATAATATGTTTAATATATCTAATAATATATTCATATCGAGAACTTGTGACGAAATAATTTTTATGTATTGAAGCATCCTTGCATCTTCATTGTCATAACGAATCCTCCACAACTTTGAAATAATTTTGAGAAGCAAGAACTTTTCTTCAATTTTATTACTCTTCAGTTGTAAAATGAATAAGTACACTGCCTAAGAATGCCTAAGAATGTAAGCCAATCGTAAATTGCCAAATCAAAGTATATTGCCCACGCGTTTGTTTATCCCAATCATATAATCTGTTATATAATTTAGGCGCGAATATAAGGAATATTCCCTTTTATGATGTAAAACTATGTTTTTGATGAAATAATGTCGAAATAACATTATTGTAGCCACTGCACATACCGAACTAATTGATTTTCTTTCAATTTTCTGCTTCATATTGCGAATTCTTATTTTTGCCAAGAATTCATTGCTTTGGCCCCATTGTGCGTCGAGATTAATCCGATTGGGTAGAAAAAAGTTTTGAACTAAGCAAACTCATCACTTTCAAAACGCCGAACACAACTTTGCTCGTTTCTGATTTTTAAAATGCTCCTGCGTACACTGGGCACTTTGTATACCACACGTCATTAAGAAATTATCTATAATAACTCTTTAAGTAATAAGTAAAAATTGTTGTAACTTATTTAAACTCTTGGATTGCGAGCGAAGCGAGCAAGAAAATTTTTAAGAAATCTACGTATTTCATTGATAACCGACAGCAATATTGATCTAACAGGGCTCCAATACATTCTGGGGGCGACTTGTCTTTTACTCATGTCCAACATCACTTTTTCTTACTCCTTGCTTGTTCGGCGCCCCCTTGCTATCAGCGCCCGGGGCGGGCGCCCCGCTGGCCCCCCCTTAGCTACGGCTCTGATTGTATAACCTGTAGTGCGAACTCTAAATGACTAATTAGTGTAGTGAAATACACATTAAATCGCAATGTTTCGCCCTCTACCTGTGGTTTGAACCAAAAACCCTACAAATGAAGTTAATATAAACCAGGTACTCCGAATCAGCATATCAGTTCACAACGCACCAATCATTCCAAGTTTTGTATCTGCTATATCCAACAGTAATTCCTAGTCAGGCTCGTAGCCAAGGAGTGGGTCCGGGGGGTCCGGACCCCCCTTCAGAACCATAAATGAAAAAAATAAGGAACGATGAAGCAAAAAGAAACGAGAAAAAGAAGAACCAGGGTTAAAAATATAAAACTACAGCAAACGCTTGGTTACTCTTTTTTATGAGGAGCTTTATGTGAAGGAAACGGAAGAGGTTCAAGTTGAAAATTGATATTATTGGAACGGAGCATTCCGAATTTCATCTAGCTTCATGCTTATCCTACGGACTACAAATGACGATCGATAAACCGGATCGATCAGATAGACTCTCAGGTTAGAACTTAAGAAATGCATAGATTCCAGTTGCACTTGTGAAAGAAATTTTCAATTTTGCGTCAACACTAACCCATTTTATAGGATGTCTTCACTGCTGAAAGAGATTTCTTTGCTATTCTTGACTGCATTCAATGAAAATAAGAAAAAGAGCAAGAAAGAATACAAGGAGAACCTAGTTTGAATGACCTCGGAAGATTATTTTTTACAGTATTTTTAAAAATATTCTTTTACCCGAGATTTCTTCATAGTTTCTTATTCAAATACTTACTAACATATCCTCATTTTACCGTCCTAACAAACCAATATGTGTATGTTGCCACTAAAATAGTTTAGATTGATCAAGCCCCTGGTGTGTAACCACAGTATTTCATGTCATACCCCCCCCCCATTACGAAATCCTGGCTAAATGAACCAATATGTTTCCAGTAAAATAGTTTAGGATGATCGAACCCCTGGCGTGATAGCCGCAGTATTTCGTCACAGACCCCACCCTATTACGAAACCCTGGCTACGTGCCTGTCCTAGTTGATTTCTAAATTTATGTATCTTGTATTTTCTAAAATGGATCACGATGCATTTTGAATAATACATATCTTACAATTATCTAGTTTCATTTTCCTATCAATATAGCACATAATTACCCATTATCTGTGGAGGCCAAGAAAAATGTAGGTCCAGCATAGATTACAAATTCACCAATATGTATCAGATAGCATGGCTTAAAACATGATTAAATGTAAAATAAAACTGAAAAATTAATTAACGGTTCAAAACTTAATTTGCTAACACCAAAGTTATTAAGTATTAATAACACTCAGTGACGACGCCAGAGGGGGGGGGCAAGGGGGGCGAGCGCCCCCCTAGTAGCTACTTCTGCCCCCCTGACTGCCACCTAGACTGACCCCCCAGACTCCTACAATCTTTAAACATTCTACATATAGTATTTTATATGAGTATCGTAACCAATCTCATTGTCAAATTGTATTCTACTTTCAATGCATTTACTATGTGGTAGATTAGTCCTCAGTCTCTCTTCTTTGAGCGTCTGGGTATGCACGCATATTTCTGTTTTCTAATTTAGAGCCTTTTGAGGTAAATTTTAGTTATACTTCTTTCTTATGATTTTTAATTATTGTGCCTAGCGAACAATAGTAAATTTGGTCGACTTGTTTTCTTCTCATTGGATCAACTTCGATTGGAAACAAAAGAAAGGTAAAATCAGTTACGTAACTTGTTTGTATTTGGTGCTTGGGGTTCCGGGTTCGATCCCAGCCCCCGTCAAGTGAACTTTGTGGTGGACAAACACCTTGCGCGTGGGTTTCCTTGGGGTTCTCCCGTTTTCTCCCACTTTCTTCATTCCACCATTTCATTCATTACTCATCATCACCGTCCCCTTTAGCGTAACCGGCATAACCGTGGGACATAAAACTCAAAGATTTCATTTTTTGTTTGTATTTATCCAGGTTTGAAGTTTTAAATTTCATATTTTGTTTTATTTAAAACTTCTTTTTTCTAAAACATTATTCTTGGCTTTTAATATTCAGACGATGTGCTTATAACAGCTTAGTTTGCAACTACCAGGGCTTATTTTTTTGAAGGGGATAAAAAGAGTTGTCTTTTCCCTTTGTGCAAATGATAATAATAAATTTATGGAATTAAATTGATTCCCAATAAAACGTATTGTCAGAGTGCTAACCTTTCGTTAGTAATTGGTATATACTAGTGCTCCATTACTTATTTTGTTACAAAGTACTGACGTGACGTCTACCGTATTGACTAGGAACAGTTGAAAAATTCGTAGCCCAACCCAGAAGGAGTGCACGTGGAATGGTGAAGTTTTACTTCTTCTAAGCTTCCCCCGAGAGTCAATATACTACCTTGTACAGTGCTCCAGTTTTTGCAAAAAAGTTAAAAAATCTGAAGATTTACTAGCACCACTGTTCGTAGCACTACCTCCATCAGATCTAAAATGGAGTCCTTTTAAGTGCTATTTAAGTTTGGGAAATAAGTACACGTAATAGTTAGACGGAGCTAAATCTGCGGAATAAGAATGATGATCTAGACACTGAAACCCTAGATTATGCAATGCCAGTTGTGTTTGCAGGGGCTTGATGGACAGGTGTATTCTCCTGAAGGAGCATACTTCCTTTCTTTTCATTTTCCGCGGCGTTGAACTTTGAATTTTTCTTTCAGTTTTGTAAGTAATATAGAGATTCTGGATTAAATATCTGACAGTTGCGGAGGTAGTCTATGAGTACTACTCCATACTTATCCCAGAAGAATGTTGCAAACAGTTTCTCAACCTACTTCTGTGTCTTGAACTTCTTGGGGCGATTGAGAAATGAGTGCTACTACTCCATTGACTATTGTTTCGTTTCAGGATCATGGTGGCGCAACCATATTTCGTCTATGGTTACTATTCGTCAGCGAAATTGATCAGAATTAGGGTCAAATTGGAAGAAGACTTCTCTTAATGCCGTTACTCTTTTATTCTCCTGATAGATATTTTGGGAACCCATTATGCCGTAAACTTTGCGCATACCCAAGCCATTCTGAGTTATGCTACCGAGGAGTTCCAAAGAAATGCCCAGAACTGAGAAAGCGGGCTGCAGCCAGACCTCAGACTATAATAAGTATATCGTGAGTTTACTATACACTTTAAAAACTATATAAATAATAGCTTAAATTATTTTTGTCACTTAAAAACTGGGGTGCCCTAGGCCCTCCAGCCCCGGGCTATATCCACCACTGGCTGAAATCCTGTAATTTTCAAGAATAATGTCACAAATTGCATCCATGACTTCGGGAAGAGTCATTGCTTTTAATCATCCTGGATGTAAAACATAATTTGTTGAGAAACCGGGTAACTAGCACAGATAGTCATGGCATAAAATACACAGCAGAAGAAAACACTTTTCAATGTCAACGTGACCTTTAGTATTACTGAATTATCAAATATTGAAATACGGTAGTAATGCTAGTGTCGAAAGGTTGGATACCATAAGACGGGGTTACTTTGCACATCAGGGGTTACTTTGCACAAAATATGAAAAGAGTTTCACACCCTGTCGGTAAAACCATGAAATGTAAAGAGAAAGTTTCAAATGCCACCGTAAGACAGAACATCTAACTGTATTTTGGCTATAATGTTGGCGGTTAATAGCAGTTGTAATTACCGAGAAGGTTCGTTGTTGTAGAGGTATGGAAAGCAGTCACTGTAAAGGCCGCAAAAATTTTCAAGATACCACTCACAAGAACTTCCATCGAAGTTAAGTCAGTTACGTAGAATACTACTGTGTATAATGGAACTTTGATGCAATAGTTGAAATTGAAATGTGAAACGTTTCAAAGTCATAAAAAACAGTAAAACTGGGGGAAGTTGGTTTCAGCCTCTACTCGGGATTACTTTGCACAGGTCCAAAATACCGCTTAGATAGGAACTTATCACTACTGGAAACTCCTGCATTACAAATTTAGGTAAATTTTCTGTTTAGGTAGATACTGGAATGAATTTCTTGTTGAAAAATAAATTATGAACAGTGGCGGATCCAGAAAACTAGTTTGAGGGGGGCTTCACTCAAAAAGGCTTAGTTTTTTTTAGAAGTCACTAGCCATTTTGGGGGGGGGGTTGCAGCTTATACGCATAGACATGACTAACATTAGATTTTTTAAAAAAAGAAATCATGCACTTTGGTTAGGCTTTAGTCTGAAAGTGCCAAACCTTGTAAATCGTCCACTAATTACGGTTGGGATGATATTCTTGGACATAAGGAATAACCAAGACAAAGGAAGATATGTTCCTGTTACTGAGTTAGCATTTTTGTGGGACATATGCTAAACTATTAGAATGTGATTCCTGTGCCGGTACACTCCGCATCAAAAAAATTGCGACAGCTAACGCCTCCAGTTAGGCCACCCAATATACACCTTATCTCATAATCGTGTCAGGTAAAGAGACCCACCTCTCTCCCCTCCTTTCTTCTCTCCCATACTAAACTTAGCTAAGAACGTGACCGAAATTCTTATTTCAAACTACACATGTACTAGTTTCGATAAAATATAATAACAAAACCGAGACGAAACAAGATTCATAGGTTGATGTAGGGAGGAACTGAAACACACAATATGAACAATTGAAACCAATGAATGTCTATTACACAGAGATTCAGAAATGACGCAGAGAGAGATAGAGAAAGAGAGAGAGAGAAAGAAGAGGAGAGAAGAAAAAGAAATGGGAGAACAGATAAAACTGTAGATATCAAACTTAGTAAGAAAAGAACCTAAGATTATAATTTTCCGTTTGCAGAAATGCAACAGATATAGAAATAACGTTTGTTTTACATATTTTTGAGAACTATTTTAAATATATAGATGATGCTGTAAACATTTATTACGTCACTTTCATAATGGATAGCACACACAATTTCAAATAGAATTGTAGATCTCCGAGACACATCTAGGATAATGTCTAAAGTTTAACACACATGCTTTGTTTCCGCGTGGTTCGATTGCAAATATGGTAGTGTTCATTGGACGTATTGATCCAAAATACATTCTAATATACCCAGTAGATAGCGTTGGTCATATCCTCCACTTCAGACTACTAATGCAAACTGAACAAAAAAAACACCAAGAAACGAAACGAAAAGAAAAGAGAAAGAAAGAAAGATAAATTGAAGAATGCTATTTTACTACTAAATTTCTATCAGAAATATCCTATATTAAAAGTCCAAACTGTATCGTAATGAAAACTTACAAATGTTGGAAAGGAAAAGTTTATGTTTCTCATAGATGTAGCATGTTTCAAATTTCAACGTGCATAAAACACATTGAACTATAGGATGGTAACAACTTTTGTGTCCAAGTAGTATAAATAAAATTTTGTTTTCAAATAACCAAGAGGTTACCATTTTCTACTTTTTTTGCGAAAATTTATCTGTTCCGAACATCCAGTATTGATTTAATCTCTTCCGGATATAACGTAATTTGCACAGATAGAATGAACACGCTAAAAGCTCAAACGGATCATCGTGTCAGTCGGATGATGTTGGTTATGTTATAGACCACCACTGGGTCGAGGATTCAAATCCGTAGTGACCCGGTAATTCGACTGAGACTCAGTAACCCAAAGGATAAAAGAGAGATTTTACTTATTTACTTGCGTATAATCAGTATTTATGTCAGAGATGACCAGGACTGGAGATGTTATCTCCAGAATACGAAAAACACGACGCTGAAGTTAACAGTTAATTAGATTCTCCAGACCAGGTATATCGGGCTGTCGCTCCGTTTTAACTTTGGAACATGAAGTGTATGTATGTGTGTGAGAGGGAGAGAGGGGGAGAAGTGAAAGATACAAAGACAGGATGGCGAAACGTCAAGAAAAAGAGAGAGAGACTGGACGAATATAAATATGAAGCATACTTATCATTGCAGTGTATGATGTAAAACGCATACACTGTTTACTCGAACTATCGTCAGTGATGCCTTGTAAGTTCTCCATCAGAAGATGAATCTGTGTTTGCAGCCATTATTTTATGTGAAAATATCATGCTACCTGATGGGGAATGCTACCATTTGGAAGTCTGGCACGTTACCACTACACCACCGATTCCTTTAGCCAAACTTTGGTTAACAAATGGTGTAGTGTTTCTTTATGAGAACGATAACACGAAAAGTGTATACTGTAGATCAATGATGTGTTTGGAATGTCCTGGTAATTCCCTTGCACTTTCCCAACTAACATTCGTAAATCGTTTCTATCATGATACTGGTGTTTGCTTCCACATTCTTACGCATTGCTTGTCCAGTATGATAATTCGATTCTTCACAAGCACTTTGTAAAAAAATAACTTTGACGTGAATAGGATTTGAACCTACGTTAGATGGCTGTATTATTTGTAGGGCCATTCCGTTACCCCTACACTATCATATCATCTAAAATTATAAGCCAAATATTACTCACTTAGGCCTGATCTTTGCAACGAACCGACTTCTTCCTGTAACATTATTTGCACCAAAGTGCAAAACGTAATTGATTTATTCAGCGGCCTAGAGAGAAATTAGTGCCCGCTTATAAAGGAAATAACATACAATAAAGGAAAAAATAGAGAAATGTAACGTATTTTGCAGAATTTCGCCGTGCAAGTTCAAAATTACACATGTAATAATAATAATAATAATAATAATAATAATAATAATAATAATAATAATAATAATAATAACCTATATTATAAAATTGAAAGTAATTATGTTTATGGCTCCTAATCTTTTGAACCACCCGACCGATCTCGATGAAATTTTCAACATTGATAAGGTTCGGGACTGGGAAGTTTTTTTTATCATTTCATTTTAACGGTAAAAGTTATGGGAAGTAGGAGGGGAGGAGGGTCGATATATAAAAGTGAGTAAAAAGTAATAACTCTTGAACCACCAGACCGACCTCTATCAAGGTTTCAACATAGATAAGGTTCGGATCTGAGACGACTTTTATCATTTCAGTTTGATGGTGCAACATATGAGCCGGAGAGGGATATATATGTAACAAAAAAACTCAAAATAAAAGTGGCTGTCTTTGGGACTTCATCACTCTTGAACCACCCGACCGATCTCGATTAAATTTTCAACATAGATGAGGTTTGGGCCTAAGATTGTATTTGTCTATTTACTTTGACGATATAACTTAGTTGTGAAGGGAGGGAGAAGTTAAAAACTTGATAACTCGTGAAGCATAGGATAAATCACGATCAAGTTTTTAACATTAGTGAGGTTCGGCCCTGAGATGATTTTCGTTTTTAATTTCACTGGAGAACTTGGGGAGGGGAATGGGAGAGGAAGATATATAAAAATAAATAAAACTTAATGACTCTTGAAACAACAAACCAATCTTGATCAAATTTTCAACCTAGATGAAGTTGGAACCTGAGATGGTTTCTGTCATATCACTTTGACGGTGTAACTTAAGAGAGGGAGAGAGGGAGCGACATATAAAAAAGAACGAAAAATTACTGGTATATGTGGCGAATCGATATTTTTTGGAGACGCTGAGATTAGCAGTAACACATCTGATGCTGTTTAAACCCAAATTCAGCCCCTCAGCATGGAGGAGGGGAGACAAAAATGATCGAAATAACCAATATCAGTGTCGAATTCAGTTTTTCGGCTCGCTGAGATGAACAATGACGCTGCAGATGCCATGCTTTACAACATAGGGTGGGGAGTGAATATATAAAACTCATCGAAAATGACCGATATCAAAGAGCGCTTTAGTAATATTAAGCAGTGACTGAGTAACGGAACATACTATTTTTTCTCAATTAAACCCAACGAAGCGGGTAATTGATAATAATAATAATAATAATAATAATAATAATAATAATAATAATAATAATAATAATAATAATAATAATAATAATAATGTTTATTGGAAGCAAACAGCATAACAGCCACAGGTGCCCCAAAGAAAGAAAAAAACATGGTTTACAAGCATAGGGCCCATGCAAATAGGATTAACGACATACAGCTTATTATACAAAAATAGATGAAATGGATAAAATATTAGTTGAGAAAAATAACATAAAAACATGCAGAATCTGTTACAAACTGGAAAAACAAAAATAACAATAGTAGAAAAATAAGCATAATTAACATGCATATAGAAAAGGTATACCATATAGGATAAGTATACAGAGTAAAATTCAAAAATAGATTATTATTAACCATGCAGTTTTAACAGTTTACAAAATATTGAAAAAAAGTTCAAAAAGACACTATGTAGCTGCTAATGCAATACGAAAATAAATATTGATAAGCTAAACAGTTCAGGTAAAATAATAATAATAATAATAATAATAATAATAATAATAATAATAATAATAATAATAATAATAATAATAATAATAATAATTTATTTATTTATTATAGATGATAAAGATCACAGCCGAAGCCAAAATGGTCATATATACAATGATATACAATAAAATATTACAAGAAAAACACAAACAAAACAAAAAGAAATTAGAAATACATCAAGTCATCACGACCAAATACTAGAAAAGTAAATAAAAATTTTACACAAGTTTGATATAAACTGAAAAATAAAATAAAATTACAACATAAACTCGATTCAATACAAATTAAATTAAACTGGATGTATTATTAATAATTCAAATATATTGAACGTATTAAAAATAAACAAATTAGAAAAAGATTTCTAATAATACACTTGGACAAATATAAACAATGTAGGTAAAAGAAAGACAATGAAAATTCAATAGACAATATACCATACCAAGGTTGAATTTTGTATATTTATTAAATAAAACATTTCAAATGAAATTATAACAAACTGTATATGAAAACAAAATTATCAGGAAATGTAGCCTACATGTTGCGCAAACGACAATACTGAACATTTGTACAACTGGACGACGTGCTATGCAAGTAGGGTGTGGTGTCATTGGATGGCGTGGAAAGGCAGGCAGTGGCACTGGATGTGATGCCGTTGATAGGTGGTTTTCTACCCCTTCCTTTGGTTTGACTATCGAAATATGTTTCGTGTTGACTTAGTTATTTTTTCTTAATTGTTTCATAAATTTATTTAATAAATGTGCCATTTTTATTGTTTGTCGTTTGCGCAACATGTAGGCTACATTTTCTGATAATTTTGTTTTCATATACAGTTTGTTATAATTTCATTTGTATTTCTTTATGTCATATAGGTCCATAAGTTTCTCATGTATTCTGGTTTGAAATTTACTCAGTTTGATTGTTATTTCTTTCGTATATTGTTAATAATTTATATTATGATATTACGTACAGTAAAAATAAACATTTCAAATATTGTTTTTTGAGTACTGTAAAATTCGGATCAAAGAAATCAATTTTAAGAGATTTTTTATTTATATTGTCAACACTAGTAATTAGTGGAGAACCAACCAATTGATTATTACATAATATGGAACGGTAAACATTAGACTTATACAGGGGAACTTTGATATATAAATATTCAATTAAATTGACTCTAGCATGTATTATATCATGAATAAATTTGATTTGCCTTATATTTCGCCGAACTTCAAGAACTAGTAAATCCAGTTTAGCAAGAATCTGGGATCGAATATATGCACAATATAAGATCTTACATGTTGCAAAATTTTTAAAATCTCTAGCAACCCATTTGATGAGTCCCAGATTCTTTCTAGCCTTGGAAACCATACTAGAAACATGATGATCAAATAGTAACTTAGAATCCATCATAACACCCAAGCCTTTGTTGATTGAAACAGGTTGAATTGTATGCTGATTTATTAAGTATGAAAAATACGATATATTTGTTTTCCTATTGAACGATATAATTTTTATTTTGTTCATGTTCAAGGGAAGTAAATTTTGTACGGACCATTGATAAACTGAGTTAATATCGGCTTGTGATTTAAGGTGATCCTGATTACTTACTATTTCTGAAAATATCTTCAGATCATCCGCGTACAGTAAAAAAGGACATTTCAAATAATTACCAATATCATTCACATATATTAAAAATAATAATGGACCCAAGTTGGATCCTTGAGGAACACCCGACTAAATCTTGTACACAGATGACTTACAACCCATATATATAACTACAAATTTACGATCAAACAAGTAGGAAGCGAACCACTGTATCAAAGATTTAGGAATTTCAAAGGAATGAAGTTTCTTAAGAAGCATATGATGGGATATTTTATCTAAGGCTTTAGCAAAGTCAAAATAGATAGTATCCACTTGACCACGATTATGCACAACAGGAGAAACCACTGTCAAAAATTTATTCAAATTTCGTTCAGTTGATTCACCCTTCAGAAAACCATACTGTTCAGATATAATAGTGTTCAACGGAACTATAAAGATAATTGTAAATAAGCTGATCAAAAATTTTGATATTACACCAAGAATAGAAATAGGTCTATAATCAGTTACGAACCTTCCATCAGTTTTCGGAATTGGAGTTATAGCAACAGTTTTCCATACATTAGAATAGAAATGAGATTCTAAACTCCAATTAAACCGTGATGTCAAAATTGGTGCAATTATTTCAGATATACCTTTAATTATAAAAATCGGAATTAGATCAAGACCTACAGAAGCTTTAACATTTAAAGATTTAATAATATCAATTACCTGTTTAGTAGAAAATAATATTTGATCACTACAGAATTGACTGGCTATAAAAGTAACATTATCATCATTCACATTAATGTCATCTTTATGATAAACAGCTAAAATTGTTTGGTCATAGCTTCAGATATCAGTAGAGGATGAGACAGAAATTCGTCGTCAACCAATATTGCC
The DNA here is from genome assembly GCF_964235325.1 of Thermobia domestica. Taxonomy (NCBI): domain Eukaryota; kingdom Metazoa; phylum Arthropoda; class Insecta; order Zygentoma; family Lepismatidae; genus Thermobia; species Thermobia domestica. The sequence goes on from NC_137468.1 coordinate 71,799,390, forward strand.
TTATGTCCATCTTTAGCATTATTTTATTATTCATATACTTCCAAAATCTTTTAGGATTATTTTTAAACTATTCTCAATTTTATTATAATATTTAGTTTTATCAAAAGTAAGTTGCTTCTTAAAATCAGAACGAAATTTAGAGAATACATTATAATCTTGAAGTGATTGAGTTCTTTTATACTTCTTATGAGCATTATTCTTTTTTTAAGCAAGTAAATTAAATTACGAGAATACCATCTCAAATATTTAGAGATTGATTGGGTTACTAAAGGAACATTATTCCTAATTACATTCAATATAACATCATTAATATTTTGAGCAACAATATCAATATCTGGATTCAACAAAATATTGGCCCTAGGAAACCCTTGGACTTCTTTATATAAAGAAACATAATCACCCTTTTGATATAACAAAAACTATCACTTGGTATCTCCTGTATTAGAGATAATAATTTAACAGTAATCTCAATCGGATCGTGATACTGATCTGGCGGAACCAATGATACTACAGAATTATTAAATTGAACATAGGTGTTGTACAGAATTAAATCAAGACCAGACGTTCCTAAAACAACGTTCAAATTCATATCATCTAAAAAATTAAATAGAATTTTAGCCTTGGTTTTAGAATAATAGTTTATATCATTTGAGAGATTTCTATTCGTCCAGTCAACTTTGGATATATTAAAATCACCAATAATCAGTACTTCATAGTTCAAAAAGTTCACTTTGGAAACAATATAATTAAGATAATTCGTAAAACTTGTAACTGAATAAATTTGATGAAAATAACAGCATGCGACTAATAATTTTTTTCCCATTAGACGTATCAATTTCAATGCAAACATACTCAATTTCAGATTCCAAGTCAAATCTCCTTTGACAATTTATATTTGTTTTAACTGCTAGCAAAACACCACCACCTCTGCTACACTGATCAGTAATATAATTCCTATCGGAGCGAAAACATTTATAAGTTTCAGGAAAATAATCATCAGTATGTTGTTTATGATTAAACCATGACTCAGTTAGAGCAATAATATCAAAAGAACAGAAGAAAACAATATATTACTTTTTGTTCTAAGTCCTCGAACATTTTGATACAAAATATGGACTTCCATATTGAGCTAGTTATTGTTATTAACATTATTTATTTGATTTTCAGAATTAGTTGTTAAAAGTTTGCCATGAAACGGACCGATTAATATGTCACTGGTCCAAATCATAGGATCATTAATAATCCCAAAGTCAGATTCAAACACTTCAACATGAATAGAGGCATAAGTATCGTATTTAGTTTTTAATCTAGTACATTTGACATAAGTTACATTTCTATCACTCACAATAGACTCAACATCACTTTCTTTTACTGATGGATCAAATCTAGTCACAAATAATGCCCTTTTTCTACTATTGGCAACCAAATCAATTTTATCAGAACCACTGCCAGAAGTCAACTTACGTTGATTTTTATGTAAGACAGTACTGAAATTCCCTCTATTATTTGTCTCTCTTGATCTTTTGTTCTCTAATCTCCTTTTAATACGTGAAATAACTTGAACCCATTGATCTTTGTTCGCATCAAACTCAACTTCTTCCTGATTAGAGTCTACAAATTGTATATTCTCATTTCTAGTTAATTCTGGGAAATGATCAGGATCACTTATATCAACAACCTTAGGATTTTTACGAGAAGGTTCTACTGATACATTCCTCAAACAATTACAGGATTTATTCACATGTAATTCATTAAGTTTTTCATTTTGAGACCTTAATTGCACTATTTCCTCTTTCAAACTTTCAAATTCCCTTAGAAATACTCTCTTCAGATCATTCAGTTTATTTTCAAAAATTTTCTCCAATGAATCTTCAAAATTTGACATTTCAAAATCTCCAAAGTTACCATCTTTATAAGATATTTCAGAAACCCTGTCACCCTGTATACAATTATTACATAAAAATTCAGATAGCTGAATGGAACTACTGTCCATTTTCGAATATGATTCAACGCACGCAAAGTGACACATTATTAAGCAAGTATTACATTTGATGGACTTTTGTCTACCATAAATGGGCTGACTACAAAAAGAACAATTCTCGCCTGTAGAAGCCATAATATATTGTCTATTGAATAGGTTATATATTCACTAGTTGTTACCATAGCCGAGTGGTCTAAGGCGTTCGGCTTATAAAATACCATTCGAACTAAGTTCGAGTCCCCACCGGGTACAACACTTTTTTCCTCTCTCTTTTTTCACCTGTTCTCGATGTTTGTCTGTGTTCTTGTCGGATTCGATTAAATAGAATTTCAAATAGAGACCAATATATATGATAAATAATCATTTATTTGCGAGTCTGCACTCGTACAACATACATTTTCGAGATTTTGATTTTAGAAATGAAGTGTATATAATATTGAATAGTAGAAACAGTAAATGTATGTTGTACGAGTTGAAAATAAATAAATAAAATTGGAGCTAAACATGGTTTTCCAGTCAGGATTAGGATTTACTTTTAAGTGCAATCCGAAAAAAAATATTTGACTTTCAATCCGACCCAAAGTTGGTAACTTACAGGATAATTTATACATGATTAGTATTGTCATTTTTATGCTTTTATTATAATCCTCTATAAGTTATGATTTTACCAATTCAAAATGTAGAACGAGAAACAAATGTAATATTATATTTGTTACGAAAAGCTTTTAAGCAATGATGCTTTCAGGGCGTGATCTGAGGGAGAATTTGAGATCCCTCTCGAGCTAAGAAATTTCCGCCTTCAGGACCATATATTTGATCGTGCTCAATGTGGACTACCAATGTTTGCCCTCCACCCGCATATTGAAATTTCCCCCGAGGATAATTTTCTGAAGTCACCACTGTTTATAAATAGTTTTTCGTTACAAACCAGAGGATAATGGAGTAGTGAGTATACTTCATTTTTTTTAGCTATGGATTTAAGATTTGCAATTCATATAATGTTCCGTTCTAATCGAATCGAATCTAAACAAAAGAAGTTTTCAATGAGTTACTCAAAGAAATATTTTCAGCCTCCGGATGAAAATAGGAAGACACTTAAATAAAAGGAACAGCTTGCTACCGGGTGTGAACACACAAAAATGTGATTGGGAGTGTATCGACCCAAACCACTCGACCGTTTTGTATGCCTTTGCACGTCTTCTTTTGCCTTTTGTGAAAGCAGTTTACTGTTCCATACTCGCTTTTGTTTATTCCGATACGACTATGAATTCTCAGTAAATATTTGGACGTTACAGCTCTTGCAATGTATAAAAGTGTTTTTAGAATAAATCACAATAGATATTATGTCTTAATAACATACGTAAAACATGTTGAATTCGTGAAATGATTGAGGTTCGAGTGAGCGTACATGTTTTCATAGTTAGGAGCCTGGATATGCAAACCCGCTCAACGTGGGGATTTAATATTGTGAAATTTGGTACGTGCCTGTGACTTTCTCTTTTGCCCTTCGAAAGCCTTCTGAACTGAAGTATCAGTTAAAATTGTACAGTAACACCTTTTGGTCTTGGAATAGGCTCATTTCGGTAAAGATCTAATATTTTCGAGAGGTGATGATCTTTGTCGTTCAGAAGTTTCGGCAGCATTGCTTTTATATTCTGACAATAAGATTGATGTAATAGGATATTCCAAGGTACTGCGGTTTCTGAAAGTGATCGTAATGTCTCACTTAAAGGCAATAACTATTTGTTTTCATTTTGTTCCCCGCCTTTTTCTGTGTTCTCTCTAGTTTAGACTTCCAATGAATGTGTCGAACATGATGGTAATTTCGTCGATTCGTTACATATCCTGGCATAAAATGTGAATCATTAAATATATCAGGATTGAATGAAATAATACATGTAGACCTAAATCCTTTTATCAGTTCCAGCTAAAGATGATGATTCCTTGACGAGTTCAGAATGTCTTATATTATTATGGTAGAAGCAGGATTATTTAACATCTATGAATTAGCACATGATTTTATAAGTTTCTTCAAAGAACAAAGACAGTTTCTGTCAAGTCAATGCAGCTTATGATAGCAATGTGACTGAAAAGACAACAAAGTTAGCTACTCCATAGTCCTTACAGTAATCCTTTGTCGCTGTAGAAAATTACAGAACCAATCTAGGTCTGCTTGTTCATATTCCCACCATGTGCCAGGGATTGGAATATTTAGTCTTAGCATACTGGAAAGCAAGTTTACGCACTTTTGTTTATTTATACCAAAGTAAATTTCGGTGGCTTTCTTCAAGTAATTTTCTAACTCCTGTTCTTGTTTTTCTGAAAATATCATTCTATTTTTAACATAAAAGAAAACTTTCTTAACAAAAGGAGAAAAGTACCTAGATTGTAGAAGTTGACTCAGTACAACAAAATACTCAAGAGTAAGGGCTACATAATTAGACAAATAAATATCCTTTTACCTGAAGTCTAATAACACGATTAAAAGCAAAATACTTTCTTTAAATAACATGAAAACCAAAATGTTAAAAATTTACTTACCTCCATCAGAAACAGTTATCTTCCCAGTATAAACAGAGATGAAAGAAACGTATAATAGCTGTTCGGTATGTTTCTTATGTGCCTCAGACACTGCGTATTGTATTAGTAATTACCTTTACGATGCAATTTTCTAATTATATTTGGGTATAAAAACTAGCAGCAAAATTATTTTTATATTATTTGTTTACAGGCCTATAACATAAAGTAATAAGACACAACTTAATGATGTTTGGATATAAATTTTCTCCATTCGACGCTTCGGTCATCTTTCATAACATAGAACTGTATTTTAAGTTGCCTAATATATTTTTTTCTAAATAATATTCAAGATAAGATTTTCTTCTCATTTATTTATATAGTCTACCCAACAGCTATATAGATAACAAAGAAAGTTCTGTCACTTTTTGTAGAGTTCTGTGTTCCATTGCATTGGCCCTCACACCGTGAGTTGAATGCAAATGGGGATAAGGCGAATGTCAGTTGTTGATATGGGTATATCCAACACACTACCTGATTGTGGCAGTTCAGTTACACCGTGAATTTGTGTAAGGACAGAGCGAACATGGGACCTCCAGAGAGTTTCGTAAAGGCGTGTATGCTGAACGAGTTCAAACTTAAGTCAAACGCCGCTGCAACGGGGCAGAAGATACGCCAGGCCATTGTTGAGGGTACCGTGACTATCTGAACACTGTAGCGGCGGTTTAACGAGTTTAAGGACGGTGACGAAACACTCGAAGACGTACCATGTGCCGAAAGACCAACACATGTACAAAATGAAAATCTTCACGCAACAATTGAATCGAACAGTGGCCAGCCATGTGAGCAGTTGGGACTACAATCCAGTGTGAGTGGAGAAACCATTCGGCAGAAACTCCATCAACTTGGGAAGCACTACAAGTCGGGTCGATGGGTATCATATGTTTTGACTCCGGGCCTGAAGGCAACGCGAGCAGACACCTGTGTTTCTTTGCTGTCTCGTCTGAGGAAGGAGTCATTTCTGGACAGGATGTTGACATGGGATGAGAAGTTGGTCCTGTACGCAGCTCCACGGCACCGTCATCATTGGTTAGCATCCCATGAACTGGTTTCAAAACAGCCGGAACCAGAAGAAGGACCTCCTGTGTGGTTTGTTGGACTTCTCTCGGCATCGTGCATCGAGAACTTCTACCAGATAATCAGGGCATCAATGCAACTGTGTACTGTCCCCAGTTGAGCCGTGTTCAAGAAAAACTCAAAACTCTGAAGCCAACACTTCTGAATTGCAAAGGAGTTCTACTGTCACAGGACAACGCTAAGCCCCACGTGGCTAGGATGACCCGAGACACCATTCTAGGCCTTGGATTTGAAACACTATTCCATCCGCCATACTCCCCAGACCTTGCACCAAACGATTATCACCTCTTCCATTCCTGATCTTAAAGGGCGCCAGTTCAAATCCCTAGTAGAGGTGCAAAATGCATTTGATAGGTTCTTCGCTTTACAGACCACCACGTGCTACCGCGATGGAATCCATGTCCTTCCAGAACGTTGGCACTGGATCGTTGATGCTGATGCGGAAGGTACTTCTTAGATGACATATCGATGTTCCAAGGTGGTTGGTGAAAAAGGGACAGAACTTTTTTGTTTACCTTTATAATATGCTACTAAATTTTGAATTCAATTAACTTTTTTTTTATTTTCTTATCCAATATTGCTATCTCATTTTAAATGACTGAAGAAAGTGTCTAAAAGATTTAATTTCTCTACAATTATACAGAGTCGATACATCAAGTACCTGAAGGAGATTGTGACTAAATAATAGGTATAGCATATTCAAATAGAACCATCCTTCATGGTTTTCCAAATTGTCAATGTATAAACGGTGTTGAAAGTGCACTTATGCAGTGGACGGAGTTCTATGCAAGACGAGTATCGTATGAAATATCGTTATTCCTAACTGGATTGGTTGAGACAGTATTGCATCAAATAATTAACTTTTGAGAGAGCGACGATTAATCGTTGCCTTCTTAGGCGTAAAACTAGTAGTAAAGAACGTTATCCTAATTCTGCACAGGGTGTTATGGCAGGTGTTTTAGATTTCACATAATAGTTCCATAGCTGTAAGTAGAAATACATGAATAATGACAGTGAACTTCATTTTATTTTTGTTAGTATTCAAATATAAATTTGGTTTTCAATTTGATAACATGATAGCCGATGTATTTTAAATTATTGTTTAAGCTATTAAGTATGGTATATATTTACATTCGCAATTTTGAATAAAAGTGTGTTAAGCGAAAATCAACTAGTTTAAAATATCAAACTGAAGTAAATTTGTAATTAATTCCTTGTGTATTGTATTTTTGGAATTCCATAGCCGCGAAGAAATCTAGATATTATATTTTACACAATCCTCACATAATAGAAAGAATTCTTCGAGGTGTTTGTGACTTTATTCGAGTGTTTCTTTCATCATACCCGCCGAATCCTAGATGTCAGAACATTCTGTATGTCATGAGAATGAAATAAAAAGAGATGTTTAACTATCTAAAAATATGTATGGTCTACAAATAATTGAATGTAACGCAATAGATATTAATTGTCGAAATAAATTTTTATCTATTGCACTTATAATCTAAAAGTTCTCATTTCATTGATTTATTCTATTATAATTTTATAATAGATGATTCTATTTATAATTTTCCTTAAATAATTTCGTCATTAATTCGGCTAATAAAGTAAAGCCAGTTCACTGACAAATATCCAATATTGTTAGCACACACATGTGTCTGAGACCGGGAATCTAAAACTTTTTCATTTTAAGATCCATGTGTAGATAGCAAAAATATATCATAAATGAATCGCGACCAGCAACCCAGCGTAGTGTAGTAACTGACGCTCTCGCCATTGGTAAGAGAAGTCCCTGGCTCGATTCCAGGTGGGAACATTTGGCCGGGAAAATATAGAACTTGTTCAGGCCAGCTATTCTGAGTGAAATTTCTTCTGAGTATTCCTCGTTCCCAACAGACAAATGCTGAGATGGTACGCAACATAATGGTGAAAGAACAACTCCTTCTTTTCTCATCTCTTTCTTCCCCCTCTATTCTCCAACTCGTCTGTTCATATAGGGACGTTATCGTTCATTTGTGACGGGCTAAGATGGCCACATATACTGAAGGTTCTAAAACGATTCATAATTCTAATCGTGAATCGAAACCAGGTCTTTAAATTGGAAATTTTTACATTTGTAGTTGCTAAGCTCATTCTGAAGGTAAGGCATTTGGTACCGGCGTTATTTTTAAAGGGAATAAGAATATTTCAGGCGTGAGTAAGGATATGCCAGAGAACTGTAAAATATTCTTACTCCCAACATTTTTCTCCTACAGTCAACGTCAGATAAAGATCGCAAGCTAATAACTATTATGCCATAACAACATATATGTTTTGCCTTGCCAATTGGTCATCTTTTGGCAACATAGGAGGTAAACGTACTTCAGAAAATCTTTATATATTCAATGCCCAACCTTTTCTATTATAATATACTTCAAACGAACATCGGAAGCTACTTATTAACACACATAACAACGTCTCTCCTCTGCCATATGAAGTACGCATCTCTTTGGAATTGCTAGGAGGTACAGTGGTCTCAGGAAATCTTGAGATATTCTTTCCCTCGACCATTTTGTCCTATTCTATACCGCACATTATCACCAGAAACTACTAATTAATAATTTACAATATATTTCCCTTGCCTTGCAAAGTTGACATATCTTTGTAACATACTGTAGGTAAACATATTTCAGAAAATGTTGAAATATTCTTACCCGCAACGTTCCTCATGCTAAATTTCAGATTGGCACTAGAGGGTAGTAACCATTAACACCTGACAACAGCTTTACTTTTCCAAAGCAACTGAATGTCGCTTTTGTAATTAAAAGAGGAACAGATATTTCATAATAACATATAATATTTTCCATTATTTGTTTCTTAACTAATAGCGTCAGATGATAACAAATTTCGACTTAATAATCTTTGATAATGTTGTTTTTCCTTTTCAATGCCAAATGACCCTTCTTTTTTTTTAAGCATATATAGTAGATATCAGAGCCTCCTTGAATGCTTTATCCTAAGCAGTTTCTTTTTTCTCTTAAAATTTCTGGGTCTCACTAAATGCTTATGTGTATCGTTTTACGTTAAATTTATTTGATTCAGAAATTTTTCTTCTGGTTGCTACTTGTAGAGCGATGACATACTAATTCATTGCTGATCGTATAGTTGAATAAAAAGAAGGAACAGTATTCTCGTGCAACTGTGCTTCTTTTAAAACTAAACTGAACAGTTTATACGGTCTTTCTTGTCATTGCATATGCATTGTAGTGAAACAAAATACTTATAGTATGTTATGAAGCCATAGTTCAAAAATACTTCATAGTATGTTATGTAATTATATTTTAGAAGATATTTTGCAGAAAAAAAATGATAAATGTATCAGGCACGTAGCGAGGATTTGGTGTAGGGGGGGTCCGAATCATGAAATACTGTGGTCATCACACCAGGGACTCGACCACTGAAAACTATTTTACTGGAACATATATTGGTTCGTTTAGCCAGGATGTCGTACCGAGGGGGGGGGGGTAGGAAGTGACAAGCAATTCTGAAGGCCCAGGAGCTCGATCAGTCTAAACTACTTTACTATCAACATATATTGGTTTTTAGGACAATAAAAAGAGGACATGTTGGTAAGTATTTTAAGAAGAAACTATGAAGAAATCTCGAGTAAAATAATAATAATAATAATAATAATAATAATAATAATAATAATAATAATAATAATAATAATAATAAAACTTATTGAAAAAGATTTTATAATGTATTTACGTTCTTCCTCTGTTTGTTCAAATATAACAATTTTCCTTTCATTATGACCTCAACTATTATATAAAGTACATATTCAGTAGTATAGATTTAGTATCATGACCGTAAAAGAGATGCCGCGCCTTGATAAGAGATAGTTTATTAATTGTTTAATTAAGGATAAGGGCAGATAGTGAGTAACGAAGGAGGTGATGAAATTGGGTCAGGAAAGGGAAAAGGTCAATTGATTGATAAAGAACACGTGATGTGTTTTACAATGATAGATGGCGAAATAATGTTAGGAAAGGTTGAATGACCACTACGAAGGTCACAGTGGATGGTCCCTGGAAATGACCCCCAGGACCCATGGCCCCTATGCAGGCCCCATACGAACAGTATGTGAGCATATATAATTGATTACAAGCTACCTGTTAAAAAAAAGGTGGGAGTAGATAAAAGGAAATGGTCCCTGGTTTTCAGGACCGCAGTGGATAGCCCCTGGAAATGACCCCCAGGACCCATGGCCCCTACGCTTCATTAGAAGCTACCTGTTAAAAAGATGTGAGAAGTGAAAAATATAGCAAGCTATACTCATACACTATGTGTGTGAGCAAATAAAAGGAAATGGTTCCCTTCCCTGCGTGCAGGGCCCCTGGAAATGACCCCCAGGACCCAAGATTGCCCCTGTGCAGGACCCATACGAACAGTATGTGAGAACAATAGAAGCTTGTTGGTAAAAAATAGGACCCATACGAACAACATGTGATTATATTTTAATTCCTCGACTCGAACAACGTGAGAAGTTAAAAATAAGCCCCTCCCCCTACTACAAGTATACTATGAAAAGGGTAATATTTAATAAAAAAATTTTTCTTACTTGTGAGCTGAAGAGTAACATGCACAGACATCCTTCATTGAGAGCCGATGAAATTGAAATGAACGAGCGAAAAGCCGTTTGGCTTGGCTTTAGTGACGTCAAGATTAACTTTGTACCGTATCAGAATGATAAAACTGATTGACCTATATGATTATAGACTTTACTTATTTACAAGAAGCACAGATTACTTGCAATCATTTACAAACATTTGTATGATTTGAACTTAATGAGAACTTTGAATAACAATCACGTGCAAGGTTAAAAACCTTTATTATTGACAAGCATGAGTGATATCTAACAGAGTTAATCACAGATGGATCACGAGTTTATGTGTCTAAGTTTAATTGATACTAATGATAAAGAAAAAATAAACCGATAATCACGAGAACTGATGGGTTATTGAACGCTTGCCCTATTACAAACTGAACTTGTATTTGTAAATATATATATATATATATATATATATATATATATATATATATATATATATATATATATATATATAAACAATTTGGAAACGTTATTACTTAGAGATAACCAGAGAACGGCGGAAACATTTATTTTGTTATTACAATCTAATACGAAAAAAATAAGCTGTAACTTTAGAGATTAATGCCCCGAACTGCACAATTATTATTATTGTATGGATTCAATGTCCACGGTGAGAACATTGAGCATGCACCACCTATATGCAATAAAGCATATGGACTTATGGGAAAAAAATGGTTCCACCTATACTAAATAAAGTACTTATATATAAATTCCTATGCTCCTTTTTTATATATTATAATTGTTACTATTGAGAGTGCCTTTTATAGTAATTATTTGTGTGACTGCGTGTGTGTGTGTGTGTTTGCGATTTTTAAAAAAGTTTGGACGACCAGCGAAAATTGTAAGATATTATTGTAGTTGATGTATATATCCACACATATTTACTGACGCGCCTTTTGTACATTAATATTTAAACCTAGGGCTACCGAACAAATGTAAAATTGTAATTTACTTTAAAAGTATAACACATAATTGTTAACGTGCCACCACAGACATTTACATTGAAACGTGAGAAAAAAAGTGATTATTTGTAAAATATTTTGGCATTAATGCTACGCCTTTGTTCGAAATGTTATTAATGTTGCACGCTTACACAAAGATTTATTTTTTAATTATAGCAAGCATTTACGGAAATAATTTTAAAATGCCATTGCTATGTAACACAGGTTGGTTACGCCTTTGTTATAATTGCACTTACGCGAAAGCGAAATAAAAATTACTGTGTTCACCTAACACATGTTGGTTGTACTTTTTAAAATTGCACGTACGCGAACATAAAATAAAAATTACTGTGTTCACCTAACACATATTGGTTGCACTTTTTAAAATTGCACGTACGCGAAAGCGAAATAAAAATTAATGTGTACACCTAGCACAAGCTGTTTGTACTTTTAAAATTTTACGTACGCTAATACGGATACTTAACCCACCAACTTACATTTAAGAACGCTTTATAAAATAGTTCGTGTTATATAACTTCCGCGGACAAATTAGTTGCCTAGCACAAAAATTAAATTGCCTATCTATTATAATATTTATTCGAACAGTTTGTTATTACGCAAACCTAAGATGGCTATACTTGCTAACGCGCCTTTACTTGAAAACCACATGGTTTTTACTAAGGTAACCTAAGATGCATATAGTCGCTAACGCGCCTTTACTGGAAAACCACATGATTTTTACTAAGTTAAACTAAGATGCATATAGTCGCTAACGCGCCTTTACTGGAAAACCATATGGTTCCTTACTAAACTAACCTAAACTGGTTATACTTGCTAACGCTGGCCCTACTGTAACGTAACCATTGCTAACGCACCTTTACCGTATAACCTAACTTAACGCAGCATTGTTTACCTTTGATAATAATGTATAAATTAATTATTATTTTGTTTCAACTTGTTGCTACGCGTTTGCTAATACTAAATAATTGCTTGTAAATGCACACCGGCTTTGCACTGCCCTCCCCCACTTGTTTGCGCGGTGGCTTTACCCTGCCCTGAACCACTTGTTTGCGCGGTGGGTTTGCCCTGCCCTCACCTGCTTAAATGTTGGGGCGTATGCATTTTTATATAAATTAAGAGCAACTGCTATGTATATACCCTAAACTTATTTGTGGAAACAACTTAAATGTATACCGGCTGTGCCCCGCCCTCCCCACTTGTTTGCGCGTATGCTTTACCCTGTCCTGCCCTGATTATATGTGGGTCCGTATGCTTTTTTATATATAGATTAAGCGACACTGCCATGTATATACCTTGAACTTATTTGTGGAAATAACTTAAATGTATACTTGTTTTGTACGACCCCGCCCACATGATGGCACGCATGGTTTTTATAGACCGAATCCTAAATTTAATTTGCACATGGACACCGACTGCCACGCTTTTTAAATCTATTTAATGTAATTATTGTACACATGCTTCCGTATAAATACACGTACGTTTTTTTTCACGAATGGACTTGTACTGCTACGCCTTAAACTAATAAATGTACGCATGCTTCCGTATAAATGCACGCACGTTTTTCCACATGGACACCATTTGCCACGCTTTTAAAATTAATCACTGCTATATTTTAAGCACCTACATTAATAAATACAAAATATAATTGATTTTAAAACAAGAAGAAAATCAACTTGCATTCGGCTAACATTCACATGGTTGAAATACTTTTAAATAGTGTAGACTAGCATCATTTGCTTAACGAACGTAGTGACGTTTATATTTTAAAAATAAATTAAGTATTCATAAAATAAATGTAGAAAAAAAGATCACCAATTTGAAATACTTTATTCCTAGTACATACTAAATAATTTAATGCTAAAAATGATATTAAACTTACCTTTATATATATTCTTTTAAATTTCCACATGTAAAGCACTTTTTAAACTACACGTATTGCCACATGGGCGACGACAGGAAGTGACTCAACTTCCTGTAGCAGTGTTGGTAAATTTTTATATTTTGTGTTTAGTTAGAGAATGGTAATGGAAGATTTTTGATTTAAAGAGATTAATAAATAAGAAATCATTATGAAATGGGGAGTGGTTTTTGGTATACTTTATTTACAAGTACAGAAAAAGTATTTGTGTTGCCTAGTTTGTAAAATAAAAATAAATGAAAATGCTTTAGGACATTTTGTAATGTAGCCTATAGGAATATGAGCCGATTTACAACCCTTTATGATATTTAGTCTGCAAAACACAGACTACAATGTAACACATTTGCTTATTTTATGGATTTTGCGATGGATTATTTACGCAAACTAGAATGCGAAGACAATTTAGTAAGACACATTGTGTAAGTAACCGACAAGATAGGGTGCAAACTAAGAATATTCAAGGGGGCAAACTAAGAATAATCAAAGGGGGGGATACTAAGAATAGTCAAGGGGGTATACTAAAGATAGTCAAGGCGGTATACTAAGGATATTTAAAGAGTAGTTAGCCCAAGCTAAGGATATTCAAGGACTATTTAGGGAATAATCAAAGGCTAGTTAGACAATACTAAGGATATTTAAAGACTAGGTACCCTAAACTAAGGATATCCAAGGAATATTTAGAGGATATTTAAGGAATAATCAGGGGATATTCAAGGAATATTCAGGGGATATTAAAGGAATATTTATGGTATATTTAAGAACTATTTAGGGGAAGCTTAATTATAGAGTACAGAATGAGGGCCTTTTCTTTTTTTTGCTATACTTAGTTTAAGAATAAATATTACGGTGGGGCGCAGTACAGAATGTGGACCTTTTCTATTGGTATATTTAGTTTGAGAATGAATATTGCTGTTGGCCGCAGTACAGAATGAGGTCCATTTGTTTTGGTATATTTAGTTTAAGTATAAATTTTGCGGTTGGCCGCAGTACAGAATGAGGGCCTTTTCTTTTGTTATATATAGTTTCAGAATAAATTTTGCGCTTGGCCGCAGTACAGAATGAGAGCCTTTTCTTTTGGTATATATAGGTTCAGAATAAATTTTGTGCTGGGCTGCAGTACAGAATGAGGGCTTTTTCTTTTGGTATATATAGTTACAGAATAAATTTTGTGGTGAGTCGCAGTACAGAATGAGGGCCTTTTTTTGCTATACTTAGATTGAGAATAAATTTTGTGATGGGGCAGAATGTTCTTTAGCTTATTTTAGAATTGGAATAAGGCAACATACAGGTATACTGTTAACGCAAATGTGTATAAAATGGGCTTTAGGATATTTTACAATTGGAATAAGGCTACATAGATGTGTACTGTTAACGCAAATGTGTATAGAACGGGTTTTAGGGTATTTTACAATTGGAATAAGATACATACAGGTGTACTGTTAACGCAAATGTGTATAAAATGGGCTTTAGGATATTTTACAATTGGAATAAGGCTACATAGATGTGTACTGTTAACGCAAATGTGTATAGAACGGGTTTTAGGGTATTTTACAATTGGAATAAGGTTACATACATGTGTACTGTTATTAGAAACGCGTGTAAAATGGGTCTTATGATATTTTACAATTGGAATAAGGCTACATAGATATGTACTGTTAATGCAAATGCATATAGAATGGGAATTGGAAAAAATGGGCAGACATATTGTTTTATGAACCCGTTTGGAGACGACTTAATACTATACTGAATGCTTTTGAATAAAACCACTAAGTGGCAATACTTAACATATGACTGCGTGAAAACATGGGTGAACTTGTTGAATATAATGATATATATATTAACATAATATTTTATTTGGCATTATTTTGTATGTCTAGCCATATTTGATTACAGTACTAAAGACGGAGTCTTGTTTTTGTACATCCATTACCGAAGAACTTAAGACATGAACTGAGGTTTAGCGCGCTTTGAAAACCCGGATGAATTGACCTTTGTACGATTAGATAAACTTGTTGAACGACGAAACATCATGTGACGATGTGTAATTTTGAACATTGATACATGACTAAACACCATGTGACGATGAGTAATTTTGACCCTTGATACATGATTAAACATTATGTGATAAGTAATCGGGGTCATTGACGTATGACAAGTAATTGTAGCTACAACCGTATGAATAAGTAACATGTGATTGATAATTATCCACGTTTAATTATGCATAAGGTGAACACGTGATGGGATGCTCAGCAACACATGAATAAGCATTATATGACACTGCCACAAGTAATTATGATTTCACATATTGTGAACATGTGATGGGAACGCTATGATAAGATATTATAAAAGAAACTGTTGACGTACTACGAAATAAGATAGATAGGGTATTGAACTTATATGATTAAAGAACCTTGTCACTAATTAAGATTGGCAGAGCGTTGAATACACAAGCGAGAGATTACCAATGATAAATAAAACTGAATTTAACATTATAGATGTTTTGAACTTTGAAAACTTGTTGTTTTCGAAATAATATTTGTTTTAATAGGTCGGTTTAAAATATCATGTGGTTTGAGTACAACATGATAACATATTGTTTACATGTTTTCCGTATATCATGTGCTTATGATCACGGGTTGTTTTTGAAATTATATTGAAAAAATATAATGATCATGTGATATGACGTTGGTGATAAAATGTTTCCTTATATACTGGAGTTTGAAGAGAAGTTGTTCATAGAGTCATCAACGCTGTAGAGACGATTAAGAGTTAAGTAGAGAGGCAGATTTAAGATGGATTGTAATTCGTCGTATTTTAATATTGAACCGCCAAAGAAGAAGTTTAAGTCTTTAGACTATTTTTCTGAAATTTCCATAGACACTCCGGAATCTCCAGAAATAATTATTGAGGAGGAGATTATTGATCGTAGGGATGAACCGGTTTTAATTCCAACATCACCAGTGGGATCACCTTCATTATTGAGAGCATCAAATACTGGACCATTGTTTGGTACAACATTAAAAGTACCATCAATGAAATGGACCTTAACGCTGGATGCTGAGGAAGAAGAAGAAGAAGCAAGACCACAACCATCGACATATGTGGAGAATGAAGAAGCAAGACCCCCATCACCAGATTTATTTATTGAAGAGGAGGAAGAAGAAGGAAGACCACCAGAACAACAACCATTGATATATGTGAAGGAGGGAGAAGCAAGACCCCCATCACCAGATTTATTTATTGAAGAGGAGGAAGAAGCAAGGTTTCCATTATTATATGTGGATGCGGAGCAAGCAAGACCACCATTGCCAAGTTTATTTATTGAAGAGGAGGAAGAAGCAAGACCACCAATGTCATATGTAAAGGAGGAAGAAGAAGTAAGGCCCCCATCGCCAGACTTATTTAGTGAGGTGGAAGAAGAGGAAATTCTTCGTTTATTTCAGGAGTTGGACGATTTTAAACCTGATACACCAAATGCAAGTGTTACACCATCACCACAAAAGGAACCATTAGATTTATCAGTGCGACGAAAAGAAAAGTGTGAGTGCGGTTTTGATATTGTGGACAAAAACTGTATATATAAAAGTATTTTAAATTGGAAACCTGAAAATGTATTATTGTGTCAAGGCTGCGCCTTTAATTATTACAATCAGCTTGCACATCATTGTTTGCTGACAAACCAACTATCATTGGAGGCGGAAGCATGGCTTATTATGTCAAGTGAAAATGTAAGAAACGACGTTTATATTACTTATTCGATTTCACATGCTAATATGTATGTTAATGAACAATTGTTTAACAACCATTATAATGAATTATTACAAAATCCGAAATATATTGAGGAATTACCCAATATACTTTTGGAGAAAGACAGAAATGTAACATTTAATGCTTGATTTTTGTATACATATTTTGTTTTGTACACATATTATTTCTTTGTATTATTATTTTGCGTGTATATATATTTTTCTGTTAGTGAAATAAATATTTAACCAAAATTTTATTTTTGATTTTTATTTATTATTAAAAACTTTTCCTGAATAATAATAAAAATAGGTAATATACGATTATTGGATATAAGAATTGGTATTTACAATGAGCTTTAATTCGAAGAAAGTTATTTTTTAAATACACAACTTGTAAATTATAAAAAGTTATACGTTAATTAGAAATGCAATATGAAAACTGTAGAAACTTTTTCATATACATATGGTATAAAAATTCGAAAAAAACAAGTTTAAAAACTAAATGCAAAAAAAACCGCAAACTAAAAAAAAGTTTTCTCACATGCATGCATTATAAAATGCACAAGTAAATTTTATGACATGTGAATTTTGTCTTGTTATATGCACATGTTAAAGCTTTTTTTCCTTGCATGAATTAATTTTACAGAATACTTTAAGCATAATGTAAAACGCATTTACACAAAAGAAAAATACATTTAAGGAAATAATAAAAAATGAAAACAAGTAATATACACTGATAAAATTTTATTCGCAATAAAATATACACACAGATACATTTGTATTTTTAATAATGTTAACATTCTTTGATATATTGTTTAATACATTCAAAATTTATATTAGTATATGCACAATTACATATTGGACAGTTTTCTGCTAATTTATACACAATGTTTTTATTATTTACAAATTGATTAACAGAAGAGTTTCCATTACAACTTTTTAAAATGCGGATTATATAGTAAATCTTTTTGTAAAAATAATTTGGTAATTAATTCAATGTTGTCTTTGTTTAATAACATGTTATATAATGTACATGTAAACTCCCAATCATCAATTTCAGTATCAGAATGCACTGCTGCAAATTGTTCATATAAATCATCAAAAGTTTGTGCGCTTACCATTGTACGCCATGCATTATAGTATAACATATAGTCCGAAGTAATACAATCGTGTTCTTCTATTTTGCTTCTGTTTTGAAAACATACGTAACATAAAAGTTCTCGATGTGGTTTCCAACGGGCAATACACATTAACACACAGTGTTCTTTTATAGAAAAAGAAGAACAATGATATTCACATTTGTCGTATTTATTTAGGAAAATACACCGGTGTTTACAATAACGATTTTTGAAACACATTTTTATCCTTTTTAAGATATGCTTCTCTTAAATCAAAAATATGATAATCATTAAATGTAATTTCCTGATATGTATAGTTAAATTTGTTTATAAGATTTGGAATAATGTTGGTATTTATATATTTTACATGAATTTTCAAATATTGTTTTAATATTTGAGCACGTGTTGATTTTTTAATTAGGAAATTCCACACAACAGTATTTAATTCCTCATCGGTTTCAGTTAAACATTTATGTGCAGTTTTATTTTCACTACGATTTGCCCAACCTTCACAAAGTAAAGGTTCAAAAAGTTTATAATTTTCTAGTAATTGTTTTACACAAATTTTACTTACGTTATTAGGAGTACAATTACACTTTACTTCGTTAAATATAAGATTATCATTTAAAATTGTATTTTCACTTGTTACTTTCTTTTCAAATGGTATTTCATTTGAATCTCTGAAACTTCTTCTATACACTTGTTCGGGTATTGGCTCCTGTGTTGGAAATATTATGCGACATGTATCATCTTCTTCAGGAATTTCAGGATCATTTGGATTAACAAGTATAATTTTCTTTTGTTTTTCAAGTTGAAACTGTTTTTCACGTGGTGAAATATACTTAGAGTCTACAGTATTACTTTTGGATAATAAACGATTAGTTTGAATTTCACCTTTTTGTTTTTTATTATGAGAAGTTGAAAATGGTTTTATATGTAGTGATGTATTTGTTTTTCGTTTGACACTAGCGGAAACAGACGGCCTTTGACTGTACATCTTATCACGGTAGAATCCGCTTTATATCAGTATGAGCCATGACCTGATTTATATTCACAAACCTGCGCAGAAGATTGAGCATATGCTTCTTTTTCTAGATTTCTAGGAAATCTTATGTAAAAAGGCTTATGCTCTATCTATAAAAGAACGCTGTGTGTTAATGTGTATTGCCCGTTGGAAACCACATATGTTACGGATGTTTTCAAAACAGAAGCAAAATAGAAGAACACGATTGTATTACTTCGGACTATAATATGTTATGCTATAATGCATGGCGTACAATGGTAAGCGCACAAACTTTTGATGATTTATATGAACAATTTGCAGCAGTGCATTCTGATACTGAAATTGATGATTGGGAATTTACATGTACATTATATAACATGTTATTAAACAAAGACAACATTGAATTAATTACCAAATTATTTTTACAAAAAGATTTACTATATAATCCGCATTTTAAAAAGTTGTAATGGAAACTCTTCTGTTAATCAATTTGTAAATAATAAAAACATTGTGTATAAATGAGCAGAAAACTGTCCAATATGTAATTGTGCATATACTAATATAAATTTTGAATGTATTAAACAATATATCAAAGAATGTTAACATTATTAAAAATACAAATGTATCTGTGTGTATATTTTATTGCAAATAAAATTTTATCAGTGTATATTACTTGTTTTCATTTTTTATTATTTCCTTAAATGTATTTTTCTTTTGTGTAAATGCGTTTTACATTATGCTTAAAGTATTCTGTAAAATTAATTCATGCAAGGAAAAAAAGCTTTAACATGTGCATATAACAAGACAAAATTCACATGTCATAAAATTTACTTGTGCATTTTATAATGCATGCATGTGAGAAAACTTTTTTTCAGTTTGCGGATTTTTTTGCATTTAGTTTTTAAACTTGTTTTTTTCGAATTTTTATACCATATGTATATGAAAAAGTTTCTACAGTTTTCATATTGCATTTCTAATTAACGTATAACTTTTTATAATTTACAAGTTGTGTATTTAAAAAATAACTTTCTTCGAATTAAAGCTCATTGTAAATACCAATTCTTATATCCAATAATCGTATATTACCTATTTTTATTATTATCCAGGAAAAGTTTTTAATAATAAATAAAAATCAAAAATAAAATTTTGGTTAAATATTTATTTCACTAACAGAAAAATATATATACACGCAAAATAATAATACAAAGAAATAATATGTGTACAAAACAAAATATGTATACAAAAATCAAGCATTAAATGTTACATTTCTGTCTTTCTCCAAAAGTATATTGGGTAATTCCTCAATATATTTCGGATTTTGTAATAATTCATTATAATGGTTGTTAAACAATTGTTCATTAACATACATATTAGCATGTGAAATCGAATAAGTAATATAAACGTCGTTTCTTACATTTTCACTTGACATAATAAGCCATGCTTCCGCCTCCAATGATAGTTGGTTTGTCAGCAAACAATGATGTGCAAGCTGATTGTAATAATTAAAGGCGCAGCCTTGACACAATAATACATTTTCAGGTTTCCAATTTAAAATACTTTTATATATACAGTTTTTGTCCACAATATCAAAACCGCACTCACACTTTTCTTTTCGTCGCACTGATAAATCTAATGGTTCCTTTTGTGGTGATGGTGTAACACTTGCATTTGGTGTATCAGGTTTAAAATCGTCCAACTCCTGAAATAAACGAAGAATTTCCTCTTCTTCCACCTCACTAAATAAGTCTGGCGATGGGGGCCTTACTTCTTCTTCCTCCTTTACATATGACATTGGTGGTCTTGCTTCTTCCTCCTCTTCAATAAATAAACTTGGCAATGGTGGTCTTGCTTGCTCCGCATCCACATATAATAATGGAAACCTTGCTTCTTCCTCCTCTTCAATAAATAAATCTGGTGATGGGGGTCTTGCTTCTCCCTCCTTCACATATATCAATGGTTGTTGTTCTGGTGGTCTTCCTTCTTCTTCCTCCTCTTCAATAAATAAATCTGGTGATGGGGGTCTTGCTTCTTCATTCTCCACATATGTCGATGGTTGTGGTCTTGCTTCTTCTTCTTCTTCCTCAGCATCCAGCGTTAAGGTCCATTTCATTGATGGTACTTTTAATGTTGTACCAAACAATGGTCCAGTATTTGATGCTCTCAATAATGAAGGTGATCCCACTGGTGATGTTGGAATTAAAACCGGTTCATCCCTAAGATCAATAATCTCCTCCTCAATAATTATTTCTGGAGATTCCGGAGTGTCTATGGAAATTTCAGAAAAATAGTCTAAAGACTTAAACTTCTTCTTTGGCGGTTCAATATTAAAATACGACGAATTACAATCCATCTCAAATCTGCCTCTCTACTTAACTCTTAATCGTCTCTACAGCGTTGATGACTCTATGAACAACTTCTCTTCAAACTCCAGTATATAAGGAAACATTTTATCACCAACGTCATATCACATGATCATTATATTTTTTCAATATAATTTCAAAAACAACCCGTGATCATAAGCACATGATATACGGAAAACATGTAAACAATATGTTATCATGTTGTACTCAAACCACATGATATTTTAAACCGACCTATTAAAACAAATATTATTTCGAAAACAACAAGTTTTCAAAGTTCAAAACATCTATAATGTTAAATTCAGTTTTATTTATCATTGGTAATCTCTCGCTTGTGTATTCAACGCTCTGCCAATCTTAATTAGTGACAAGGTTCTTTAATCATATAAGTTCAATACCCTATCTATCTTATTTCGTAGTACGTCAACAGTTTCTTTTATAATATCTTATCATAGCGCTCCCATCACATGTTCACAATATGTGAAATCATAATTACTTGTGGCAGTGTCATATAATGCTTATTCATGTGTTGCTGAGCATCCCATCACGTGTTCACCTTATGCATAATCAAACGTGGATAATTATCAATCACATGTTACTTATTCATACGGTTGTAGCTACAATTACTTGTCATACGTCAATGACCCCGATTACTTATCACATAATGTTTAATCATGTATCAAGGGTCAAAATTACTCATCGTCACATGGTGTTTAGTCATGTATCAATGTTCAAAATTACACATCGTCACATGATGTTTCGTCGTTCAACAAGTTTATCTAATCGTACAAAGGTCAATTCATCCGGGTTTTCAAAGCGCGCTAAACCTCAGTTCATGTCTTAAGTTCTTCGGTAATGGATGTACAAAAACAAGACTCCGTCTTTAGTACTGTAATCAAATATGGCTAGACATACAAAATAATGCCAAATAAAATATTATGTTAATATATATATCATTATATTCAACAAGTTCACCCATGTTTTCACGCAGTCATATGTTAAGTATTGCCACTTAGTGGCCTTATTCAAAAGCATTCAGTATAGTATTAAGTCGTCTGCAAACGGGTTCATAAAACAATATGTCTCTGCCCATTTTTTTTCAATTCCCATTCTATATGCATTTGCATTAACAGTACATATCTATGTAGCCTTATTCCAATTGTAAAATATCCTAAGACCCATTTTACACGCGTTTCCAATAACAGTACACATGTATGTAACCTTATTCCAATTGTAAAATACCCTAAACCCGTTCTATACACATTTGCGTTAACAGTACACATCTATGTAGCCTTATTCCAATTGTAAAATATCCTAAAGCCCATTTTATACACATTTGCGTTAACAGTACACCTGTATGTATCTTATTCCAATTGTAAAATACCCTAAAACCCGTTCTATACACATTTGCGTTAACAGTACACATCTATGTAGCCTTATTCCAATTGTAAAATATCCTAAAGCCCATTTTATACACATTTGCGTTAACAGTATACCTGTATGTTGCCTTATTCCAATTCTAAAATAAGCTAAAGAACATTCTGCCCCATCACAAAATTTATTCTCAATCTAAGTATAGCAAAAAAAAGGCCCTCATTCTGTACTGCGACTCACCACAAAATTTATTCTGTAACTATATATACCAAAAGAAAAAGCCCTCATTCTGTACTGCAGCCCAGCACAAAATTTATTCTGAACCTATATATACCAAAAGAAAAGGCTCTCATTCTGTACTGCGGCCAAGCGCAAAATTTATTCTGAAACTATATATAACAAAAGAAAAGGCCCTCATTCTGTACTGCGGCCAACCGCAAAATTTATACTTAAACTAAATATACCAAAACAAATGGACCTCATTCTGTACTGCGGCCTACAGCAATATTCATTCTCAAACTAAATATACCAATAGAAAAGGTCCACATTCTGTACTGCGCCCCACCGTAATATTTATTCTTAAACTAAGTATAGCAAAAAAAAGAAAAGGCCCTCATTCTGTACTCTATAATTAAGCTTCCCCTAAATAGTTCTTAAATATACCATAAATATTCCTTTAATATCCCCTGAATATTCCTTGAATATCCCCTGATTATTCCTTAAATATCCCCTAAATATTCCTTGGATATCCTTAGTTTAGGGTACCTAGTCTTTAAATATCCTTAGTATTGTCTAACTAGCCTTTGATTATTCCCTAAATAGTCCTTGAATATCCTTAGCTTGGGCTAACTACTCTTTAAATATCCTTAGTATACCGCCTTGACTATCTTTAGTATACCCCCTTGACTACTCTTAGTATCCCCCCTTTGATTATTCTTAGTTTGCCCCCTTGACTATTTTTAGTTTGCCCCCTATCTTGTCTGTTACTAACACAATGTGTCTTACTAAATTGTCTTCGCATTCTAGTTTGCGTAAATAATCCATCGCAAAATCCATAAAATAAGCAAATGTGTTACATTGTAGTCTGTGTTTTGCAGTCTAAATATCATAAAGGGTCGTAAATCGGCTCATATTCCTATAGGCTACATTACAAAATGACCTAAAGCATTTTCATTTATTTTTATTTTACAAACTAGGCAACGCAAATACTTTTTCTGCACTTGTAAATAAAGTATACCAAAAACCACTCCCCATTTCATAATGATTACTTATTTATTAATCTCTTTAAATCAAAAATCTTCCATTACCATTCTCTAACTAAACACAAAATATAAAAATTTACCAACACTGCTACAGGAAGTTGAGTCACTTCCTGTCGTCGCCCATGTGGCAATACGTGTAGTTTAAAAAGTGCTTTACATGTGGAAATTTAAAAATATATATAAAGGTAAGTTTAATATCATTTTTAGCATTAAATTATTTAGTATTTATTAGGAATAAAGTATTTCAAATTGGTGATCTTTTTTTCTACATTTATTTTATGAATACTTATTTTATTTTTAAAATATAAACGTCACTATGTTCATTAAGAAATGATGCTAGTCTACACTATTTAAAAGTATTTCAACCATGTGAATGTTAGCCGAATGCAAGTTGATTTTCTTTTTGTTTTAAAATCAATTATATTTTGTATTTATTAATGTAGGTGCTTAAAATATAGCAGTGATTAATTTTAAAAGCGTGGCAAATGGTGTCCATGTGGAAAAACGTGCGTGCATTTATACGGAAGCATGCGTACATTTATTAGTTTAAGGCGTAGCAGTACAAGTCCATTCGTGAAAAAAACGTACGTAAACAATGCTGTGTTAAGTTAGGTTATACGGTAAAGGCGCGTTAGCAATGGTTACGTTACAGTAGGGCCAGCGTTAGCAAGTATAACCAGTTTAGGTTAGTTTAGTAAGGAACCATATGGTTTTCCAGTAAAGGTGCGTAAGCGACTATATGCATCTTAGTTTAACTTAGTAAAAATCATGTGGTTTTCCAGTAAAGGCGCGTTAGCGACTATATGCATCTTAGGTTACCTTAGTAAAAACCATGTGGTTTTCAAGTAAAGGCGCGTTAGCAAGTATAGCCATCTTAGGTTTGCGTAATAACAAACTGTTCGAATAAATATTATAATAGATAGGCAATTTAATTTTTGTGCTAGGCAACTAATTTGTCCGCGGAAGTTATATAACACGAACTATTTTATAAAGCGTTCTTAAATGTAAGTTGGTGGGTTAAGTATCCGTATTAGCGTACGTAAAATTTTAAAAGTACAAACAGCTTGTGCTAGGTGTACACATTAATTTTTATTTCGCTTTCGCGTACGTGCAATTTTAAAAAGTGCAACCAATATGTGTTAGGTGAACACAGTAATTTTTATTTTATGTTCGCGTACGTGCAATTTTAAAAAGTACAACCAACATGTGTTAGGTGAACACAGTAATTTTTATTTCGCTTTCGCGTAAGTGCAATTATAACAAAGGCGTAACCAACCTGTGTTAGATAGCAATGGCATTTTAAAATTATTTCCGTAAATGCTTGCTATAATTAAAAAATAAATCTTTGTGTAAGCGTGCAACATTAATAACATTTCGAACAAAGGCGTAGCATTAATGCCAAAATATTTTACAAATAATCACTTTTTTCTCACGTTTCAATGTAAATGCCTGTGGTGGCACGTTAACAATTATGTGTTATACTTTTAAAGTAAATTACAATTTTACATTTGTTCGGTAGCCCTAGGTTTAAATATTAATGTACAAAAGGCGCGTCAGTAAATATGTGTGGATATATACATCAACTACAATAATATCTTACAATTTTCGCTGGTCGTCCAAACTTTTTTAAAAATCGCAAACACACACACACACACACACACACACACACACGCAGTCACACAAATAATTACTATAAAAGGCACTCTCAATAGTAACAATTATATTATATAAAAAAGGAGCATAGGAATTTATATATAAGTACTTTATTTAGTATAGGCGGAACCATTTTTTTCCCATAAGTCCATATGCTTTATTGCATATAGGTGGTGCATGCTCAATGTTCTCACCGTGGACATTGAATCCATACAATAATAATAATTGTGCAGTTCGGGGCATTAATCTCTAAAGTTACAGCTTATTTTTTTCGTATTAGATTGTAATAACAAAATAAATGTTTCCGCCGTTCTCTGGTTATCTCTAAGTAATAACGTTTCCAAATTGTTTATATATATATATATATATATATATATATATATATATATATATATATATATATATATATATATATATATATATATTTACAAATACAAGTTCAGTTTGTAATAGGGCAAGCGTTCAATAACCCATCAGTTCTCGTGATTATCGGTTTATTTTTTCTTTATCATTAGTATCAATTAAACTTAGACACATAAACTCGTGATCCATCTGTGATTAACTCTGTTAGATATCACTCATGCTTGTCAATAATAAAGGTTTTTAACCTTGCACGTGATTGTTATTCAAAGTTCTCATTAAGTTCAAATCATACAAATGTTTGTAAATGATTGCAAGTAATCTGTGCTTCTTGTAAATAAGTAAAGTCTATAATCATATAGGTCAATCAGTTTTATCATTCTGATACGGTACAAAGTTAATCTTGACGTCACTAAAGCCAAGCCAAACGGCTTTTCGCTCGTTCATTTCAATTTCATCGGCTCTCAATGAAGGATGTCTGTGCATGTTACTCTTCAGCTCACAAGTAAGAAAAATTTTTTTATTAAATATTACCCTTTTCATAGTATACTTGTAGTAGGGGGAGGGGCTTATTTTTAACTTCTCACGTTGTTCGAGTCGAGGAATTAAAATATAATCACATGTTGTTCGTATGGGTCCTATTTTTTACCAACAAGCTTCTATTGTTCTCACATACTGTTCGTATGGGTCCTGCACAGGGGCAATCTTGGGTCCTGGGGGTCATTTCCAGGGGCCCTGCACGCAGGGAAGGGAACCATTTCCTTTTATTTGCTCACACACATAGTGTATGAGTATAGCTTGCTATATTTTTCACTTCTCACATCTTTTTAACAGGTAGCTTCTAATGAAGCGTAGGGGCCATGGGTCCTGGGGGTCATTTCCAGGAGCTATCCACTGCGGTCCTGAAAACCAGGGACCATTTCCTTTTATCTACTCCCACCTTTTTTTTAACAGGTAGCTTGTAATCAATTATATATGCTCACATACTGTTCGTATGGGGCCTGCATAGGGGGCATGGGTCCTGGGGGTCATTTCCAAGGACCATCCACTGTGACCTTCGTAGTGGTCATTCAACCTTTCCTAACATTATTTCGTCATCTATCATTGTAAAACACATCACGTGTTCTTTATCAATCAATTGACCTTTCCCCTTTCCTGACCCAATTTCATCACCTCCTTCGATACTCACTATCTGCCCTTATCCTTAATTAAACAATTAATAAACTATCTCTTATCAAGGCGCGGCATCTCTTTTACGGTCATGATACTAAATCTATACTACTATATTCACTATTATAAAAAGTACATACTTAATAATGTCTTGTAAAATATTTTACAATATCTACGTTCCTTTCTCTGTTGAACCAAATATTGACAGAACTTTCTTTCCATATAAATTTTTGTTTTTATTATTCCGTCAACTAGTGTCTGTTCCAAATTACAGGTAAAGGAGCAGTAGAAAATTGTTTTTGAAATATCATGTTTGACACTGCAAGGATGCGATGACGAAAAATTATGATAAAAAATGTCCACGCTGTTACACAACGGCACTATGTTTTCGGAAGCTTGAAATCTTCCTGCCTAGTTGCAGAAATTCTGAGAATTAAGTAACATTTCCAGAAATTTCAAATTCCCTGGCTCTTCCAGGATATTATGCTCACCTCGCCACCACGTATTGCAAGTAATTCAAATCTCCTCATAAGAAAAAGTAACCAAAAGCTTCCTATAGTTTTTTTAACGCTGATTCTTCTTTTTCTCATTTCATTTTGTTTCGTCCTTCCTTATTTTTTTCATTTGTGGTCTCGAAGGGGGGGGGGTCCGGACCCATGGCTACGTGCCTGAAAGTATTTCAAATACTTCGCTTTTGTTGCAGGTTTGAAGTGAACATATCGGAGCACATTGTGGCTTTTACAAAATGTGACAAGAAAACAGTCATATACATCTACTGAAAGAATATGGGAACGAAATTTGTTTTCGCTCTACAGTTATAACCTTCTTCCCTTCAAATTACAGCTTTTCAATTATAGGCTATGTTTCAAAATAAACACATGCGGTTCTGAATCATACTTTGTCTTTTCTTTCTAGACATCGCAAATTTACCGTCTACCTTAATGAAACGTTCTTGCTTATGTGAAGGTGAAGCAACGTCCTTTCTTTATTTACAATCCTAAACATATCCTATGTAAAGCTACGGGGATTAGAAATGCCAAGAAAATTGTAAGTAATAAACGTGCTCAATAAAACATATTTTGTAAAAGAGAATATTATTTTCTCATTTGTGTAGGAAGATCACCAGTATAAGCAACTGTTAAGGAGATTTGACAGAAACATCACTCATATATTACACGGCGCACCACCTACTCACCATCTATGAAAGCACCTAAATCTGCTAGTATTCAGAATATAATTTATGTAATAAAACAAAACCAATTTTATGTCAATACTTTTGAAAATGATAAAATTGAAATTCCTGATCACCAGGAGTAAATTGTAATGTAAATTTATGAATATAATGACCCTAAAGGTACGAAAATATCGATCGGTCATGATCGACCAAGTGTAATGTAGATTTCTTTCTCAATAACTGAATCTGTTATATGAAATTGTACGCATACGTAGTTTGCAGAAAAGTTAACACAGATCTAACACAACTCCCGACGCAATGTCATACTATCCTTTTGACTCACGCACTCTCTTTCTATCCAAACCCAACATCTCTACTAACTGTACAACAAAGAGGCTTACTCTTCACCATTACGTAGTCATTAACAAACACTCACAATTTTCATTTTCTGAATAGTACTTCACAGCATATGTTTCTGCGTCAAAACAAACTTTTCATAGTTAAAAGAAAACAACTTCTCGCCACCCACCAAAAAACGGCCCGCGTCCCACCAACGGGTCGTGACCCACACTTTGAGGAACACTGCTCTAGACCGAACTTCATTGATGCTGTCAGCATTCAGCGCGTCACACACTTTGCAGAAGAAGATTTCAGCATTCCTAATGGAGTGGTTGCTAAGGACTGTATCAGCTCCTAATCCTCTCAGCAGATGGTTATGCTGTGTAAACACATCCTCTTCGTATGTCCAACAATGTACGAAGTTGTCACATCCAGTGATAGCATGGAAAGCTATAAGAAGCTGGAGAACTTGAGTTCCATCTGCAGCTTTTCAACGATGGTGTGAACTGGAATTTACTTTCTGATCCTTGCTGTCTCTGCTTTCATCCACAGTTTCTGGCATGACATCATGTGGAAGTAACTAACCAGAAAAACTAAGATGTCAAGTGTCTCTTGTCAAGACAACAATGCTTCTTCTTCTGCTTTTAATGCAGTGTGAAATAATCCTGGTTTCAGCTTCGTATTTAGCCTTCAAATCATTAGTGTCAAGGGTTGCATCAGAAGCCTTGACCCTTCCCTCATCACTGAAGCCAATGCAGGAAATGGTCTTGTTGGATGGTGCTTGCAGAATCAGCTGGTGAGAGAGAAATTTAGAGAGATCTGCTTTGTTGTTATCGTCAATAATAAAGTTCTCCCACTTTGCAGGAAAAGGCACATCCCTGCTATTTATTCGTTTCCTGATTCCCACAAAACCTTTCCCAGGCCGTTTCCGTGTGCTACTCTTGATCAAGTGATGGTAATAACGATCAAAAATGATATCAGTACCCTTGAAGTGATCCCCACTTAGAAAAACATTTTGAACAGAAGTATCTGCAAGGTCTCCGAAAGTATGTGCTGTTTGTGGCTTTCCAATTGCTATTACCAGGGTCTCTCAATCAATGATTAGCTGTGATTCGCCATCAAAGTCTTTGGCAACAAATTTGTTGGGATAAAGAATACGATCAGTCAATATTACAGCAAGAATCGTTTTTGAGCCTGAGCGAAGCTGCCCATTTGCTTCTGCCAGAGATAGAACAATGAACAGTTCATGAGTCATAACTCAGTTCATGCGTCAGTTGTTAAGGTTGACTGGATGTCGTTTCATATGCAGCAATGAGTCGCAGCAGAATGTTCCTAACAGCTTTCACCGTTTTTATATTCCCAGTTTTTTCATCTAACTGTTTCACTTCATACAGAGATGCAAAGATCAGATACTTGTTTTGAGGAAGCCTTTCCTTAAAATTTATCGTTCTTTCTTCAGTTGACAGAAACCTGTTCTTCCAAAGGCATCAAACAGATCTTATCCTTTCTGCGCAGCGTCCAATAGATCACCGTCAGTGCCTTGGGTAGTGAAGTCCTTGTTTGCAATGCCTGAGGCATGTTACTTGAGAAAAGGCCACATCCCTGCAAAACTAAAACCAATGTATCTTCGTATTTCGAATCCAATTTCATTCTGCCTTTCATTGTCTCGTTGTGAACATAGTTTTTTTTTAATGTTTTTTTTCGTTGCCTAAAAGACCAAAACCTCAAAATTGACTGATGGTATTAAGCTCCTCAGCTTTTTGGGTGATATGTAATTTTTCGGTTCCTGAGCTCTTAATTCTCTTTTGTAGTCGCTGAATCTTAGTCTTGCTTGTGAAAGATGAAAAACATGACTTGACAGTACGTTGACTCCTGATGATACCACTGCTTGGTTCCGATTGATTGCAGATCTGTTGTCTGTGTCAAACAGTTTATTTCTTGTCAACTTGACTTAACTTAGGAAGCTTGACTTGACGTCTCTAGACCTCGTTCGGTGCTACATATTAATCTGTCACTTCTCTCTTGACAGATAAGGCACTCTTCAATATCGGGGTTCTCAATATTTTTGAGGCTGCAAACAAAACAGTTTCTATGTTGGAACCTGAATAATGTCATCAATTCAGAAACATAACAAACTCCGAACCTACCGTAATGACAACAGAACTAACAAATTAAAGAAATGGAGACAAACGATAGCGTTTACTTTCTCTTCTGTAAAGTAAATCCCTCAAAAATACGTTGTTATGACGATTTTTTAAATGTGCAATTTTATTCCCATCCGAAGATGGGCAAGCCGTACAAGGTAACGCCTTCTCTGGGGCCATGAGCATTGGTAGTTTCATTGGGATATGGGTATCAGGATTTATTTATTTACTGGTATATTTATCTGGTTAAGCATACAGAACAAGGAAGTCTAAGCATGATATGTAATTTATATTTTTTTAGTTGCGAGGAAGGTGTTAAGCTTCTACTCTGAGGCATGGCGGGTTTAAACAGTTCGAGCCCTGTTAGTAAAATAAATATTTGAACAGCATGTACTTAATGTTTAAATAGCAATGAAGAGTAGTACGTTTATTAAGGACACAATGCTTTGTAATGACGAAAGGTAACCGAACTATCCTGCAAGACTTGATATTTATCTTAACTAGATACGAACAACTTTAACATAATGCGGATCGAGCCCTGTTAGTAAAATAAATATTTGAACAGCATGTACTTAATGTTTAGATAGCAATGAAGAGTAGTACGTTTATTAAGGACACAATGCTTTGTAATGACGAAAGGTAACCGAACTATCCT
Organism: Thermobia domestica; assembly: GCF_964235325.1. Classification (NCBI taxonomy): domain Eukaryota; kingdom Metazoa; phylum Arthropoda; class Insecta; order Zygentoma; family Lepismatidae; genus Thermobia; species Thermobia domestica. The sequence goes on from NC_137468.1 coordinate 71,830,911, forward strand.
GCAAGACTTGATATTTATCTTAACTAGATACGAACAACTTTAACAGAATGCGGATTTAAAAGTTCATTTTATTAAAATTTCTAATTTTTTATCATGTTTTTTTCCTTATTGTTAATTAAAAGACTTGTGAGTAATGTTAGTTGCAGTGAATTTAAGTTCTAAGTTTCCTGCCTTCTAGCGACTTTCATATAATTCTGCAATGTGCCTGTCAATCTCGACACAAATAATTACGTAGTGCCTACATTTTTCTGGTGAATTTTACAAAACAGCGGGGATCTAAATTCGGTGGCATACGGTGGATTTGTATTATGTGGACATTGAACTTTGCGAAAATTCTGTATGCCAACTTTTCCTCGAAAATGTCTACCAGATTAGAGGTTCTTTACTTTCGTGCCCAGAGTATGTTAAGTCCAGTACTGATTAATTTGATTTGTTCTCAAACTGGTAGTACATTTTAGCTAGTAAGTGCTACCACGCATCATATTACGAGATATATGGTGGTCAAATAATCATACTATCTAGTCGCTGGATGTCACTGGTAGCCTAATTCAATGTGAAAGGAAAGGAAAAATGTATATACAACAAACCAAGAAACATATGCAATTTTTATTTTAGTATATTTGCAAATATCTCGTTCTTCTTTACGGAAATATTTTTTTCAATTTTTCTGATATTCTGTCAGAACATATTATGAGTTCAGTTTAAAACATTTAACCAATGAACACCTAATTGTGTATGATGTTATTTTGAAAGGTTACTAAAATTTTATTGTGCACGTAATTCCTACTTTCTTTACAGCTACTATATGTAGAATTAAAATGTATGAAATATGGTCTTTTGGTATGTCTTCAACTTTCTCACATTTCAATGTTAATGGCCTCAATATATACAAATCATCTTTTAGTTTATTCATAAATAATAATGAAATTTTTTGGTTTATTCATACATTTTTTAACGATAACTTTCGTTCACGAATTTGAATTCACATTTTATATACATTGTTTAACATTTCACGATTATACGCTAAAACTAGCGATTTTTTTTTCATAACAGGCTAATTAAATGGTTTTTGCTTGTTGTAATGAAAAGTAAAGGTGGAACGTACTATTACAATATTTCTTCACTAAAACTGAAATATTTATATTTAAAAAAAAATAGGCAATAAAGCAGTGGTAAAACCTTTTCTAATGTTGTTTTATAGTAATTTCATCTTCTATTCAAATTCATTATCATGTAGATCCTCTAAATCCCTGCGTACAAATTGGTATGATATAAATGAAAAATTGATAATTGCAAAGATTAAAAAGGAACATTCTAGTAACGGGTTTAGAAACAACACAAAATATCAATCCGAATATTTCAGAAAAGGTTAACTTTATCCACTACAAAATCAAAGAACAGAATGTCATTCACGCCCTTGTGGGTACTACTTATATATCTACGGGCTAATCGACAAAAAAACTGAAGAACTGAATATATGAAACCTAGCATCTGTTGAGGACTATCACATAAACATGGCAATCATATACAAAACTCATTTCACCTCTAAAGACGAAATTGATCTGAACGGACAGAAAAATAAACGAACAATAAACACTTGGAGGTGTGTCTTTTAGACTCAAAGATAACTACAAGTATTCAGAAATAAATGTGTCTAGGAGTTTGTACGAATCAGAAAAACTCATGCCATGTCATTAGTCATTAACAAAACAAACTATATATATCTGCCAACACTATAACAATTCCTACAAGTGTAGAAAAATCATGGTTCTTTTTTTAAAAAAAGAATATATAGAATCACCAAAATAGGCTGAATAAATTCTATAAGTTTTTACGCCAAACTGAATTAACTGTATATTATCTGAAGCCGGCCAAAATATAGAAAGTAATTCGTTTCAAATATAAATAAAAAACATTTAAGATGTTTTCAAAGAACATATAGTAAAACATGAATCTCTAGCAGATACTCATCTGGGTCTTGCATTAATCAAATACAAACACTTTGACACGCGAAGGCAAAAGTAACCTCATCAATTGTACGTAGAGCAGGGTTTTCCGAAAAAAAAAAAATTGAAATGTTAAGATGGGTAGTGCGCAAAAGTACCCAATTGTGGCCTAAAAGACGTCTAATTTTTTGGAGGTCGTTTGTGTAGCGCATCAACCTTGAAGTTTTGATTCTTATTATTCTTATATGCAACAAGCACAACAATTTCACAAAAATGTCATTATTTGGTAGTTTTATTGTCATTCTGTCTTATGGTAGTTTATTGTTTGGTTTATAACAAATTTGTTAAACATATGCCTCAGGGGGTGGTTTCGTATGCTGTTTACTTACGCTTTTGGTCAAAAATTGTCAATTTTAGGCTAAAAATGTGTTTTTTCCATTGATGTTTTCCGGTTGGTTTTGACTTCGAGTTTTATTCGAAAGTTTTCCGATATAAAAGACTAATTAAATGATTTAGCTTTCTAATTACTAACACTTCCTTAATTACTGTCCAACACCGCTTATTATGCTTTGAAAGTAACCCAGAGCTCACGAAGAGGAAGTTACTGGACTGCGAGGTGCACAAATCCCAAATTATGTTGGGAAACATGATTCTACTGAGGAGTAGGCCAAGCGTTTCTTTTAGTTTTCTCATTGGACTTTGTAGTCACTTTTTGTTGGCAATGTTTTGGAGATTATGACCTCTAGATTCAAATTTCTCTTTCATGTAGCCATCACATGCACTGGCGCCAAAAAAGAAAGAAGCAATCCCGACGATGATTTTTACAAGTAGTTCCACTCCTTGTGTGTGGCAGAAAAAGGCTTGAAATTATGTTATTTTTGTAAAAAGTCATCCACTTGATTTGGCATATTATTCTTCAGCGGAGGTTCATGGAGCGAGACTGAAGCCGAATCATTCATACATAGCATTGTTCTGCATTAAAATTGATAGTTGGTAAATTAAAAGTGAGAAGTCTTTTGTTTTTTTTAAATCCTCCTGCTTTATTAATTCCTCGCAAACCAAGGTTTCTTATGTCTGAGTTTTGGTCGGTTATTAAAGTCAGTGGAAGATTTTGAGGATGAGCGAACAATGCGTTTTCTTGAATGAGCCTATCAATCAGGTCTATCAAATGGTGTGGGGAGAATTTCGATCAAGTGAATCACATTCCAGAAGTGCTGTGCTCTATTAGTTATCAATGGTTCCTTCCTGACCCCATACCTGATGCGTACTTTTATGTACGTTGCAATAAGCTACAGTTATTTAGAGGGTAGAGCGTGCTTACATACAGCCACAGTATTAGGCATTCCGTCCTTAACCACCGCGACTGAATTTCTCATAACAGATTTAAGCACAGACCAAAAATATCTTTTGGATGTCTGTTCAGCTGTTTTGAGTGGTGTTTATCTATGCAGTTTAGTGAGGAAAATGTCCAGACCAATTCTCCAGTTTGCAACAAATTTCCAAGTAACTAAATTAAAATGAATTGTTGTCACTTATGAACAAAAGATGTCACGTTTGTACAATTACATTAACTCAGTAATACATCAATCAAAATGAAGATTTAGTAGTAATTAACTGTGTGTTGTAACGTAGTGCGCTCTACTAATAATATATTCTGGTATAAATTTATATTGCAAGGATCCCTACATCATGAAAAGAGCACATATCAACACAACACGTGCTATTGTTTGAAAACAGCATAACAGACGAGAAGCCGACAAGAAAAACTCCGAGGAACGCCGAAAGAAGACGGACCTCACGGAAGGATCCGAAGAGGACAGATAAAAGCCGGACCACAGAGGGACCCAGCATCAGTCGAGCAACTGATCGTTTAACCTTTATCTCCCTATGTCGCTGTGGACTAGGAGCACCTCTTCCTTACCCTATGTCACACTGGACTAGGGATACCTCTAACCTAAAACCTGCCAAAGTGTTTTGGAAACTGCCATAAGTAGAAGGGGCACCCGGCAAAACATTTAATATTCCTTCACTTGGTCATTGAAGAAGATACATTGAATTAGAAACACTTATATTTATTATATTCTGTAATTAAGCTTGGTGAAGGGAAAAAATCACCCGTTCCATCATTTGACTCTACCTATAAAGACATTGCGATATAATACATTGAGGCTTTTAATGTAAAAGTACGTAACAGAAATAATTCTTAAAATACTGAAATGATCATGTGATATCCGTACACAATAAAGGATGAAAAGATTGCCGTAATTCAAAATTGGAGCAAAATGTTATCCAGCGCAATACAAAGAGGAAAGACTGAAAGCCGAGACACTTTTGGTGAAAATGGATCCTATCATAACCCTACTAATGTATGTAAACTCAGTTTTTTTACCACCAGTCTTTCGCAGCATATCTTCTTCATCATCATCATAGGTGTTCCGGCATTCTTGCAAGATCACTAGCCGTAACACAGATGCTTCCATGCTCCACGATCTTGAACTAAGTTCTACATCTTTACTTTCGATTTTTCTGTTTTAACACAGTCCATCAACTGTAGCCTCCTTCGCCCCTCCTGTTCATTTCTTTCATCATATTGTGTATCACATCTTTCATGATACAGCTCCTTCTTAGCCAATCTTCTAACCGGTTTCTCTTGCTCTCTGGAATAGTATCGAAAATTATTATTTCCTTCTCCAACATTTCTAACACAATCTCATTCATCAACCACTGAAGGATATGCGTCCACCTCTGTTAGGGTAAGAGCGTCGTACTTGTTGGTTATTTTGTGAATTTGGACAATTTTGAATGGTTTCCCCGCTATTTGAGGTACGGGACCTTCTTTGTTGGTAAGGACTCACTACGAACTGCTGGGTTCTTGAATCTCCGCAGCCTATCGGCTAAAGAATCCAAGTCATTACCTGACCTGGTACCTTCTTAATCGACCGGGAACTCGCTACAGGGGTGTTTCGTATTTTCCCTTACCTTTCGCTTGGCTAGAACACAGCTTTTTTTCTTATAACTAAATTATTAAGCGCGGCATTGATACATTCTTCAAATAAAAAATACACTTCTTGTCAAGCCTGGGTAAAAAAGTGGAATTAGTTTCAGTGAACAAACTCTGAATGCAGTATTCAATTTTAGCAATTTTATTACATTTAGTAAGGAATACCTAAAATACTCTATAACGCCGTTTAATAGCAATTGCTGTCATGACCTGGCGTTGCTTATTTGCCTCTGTAGATATTATCGGATGGCAATATTTTGAGATAAACTAAACTTCTAACATACAATAATAGTGTCACCAACTGTATTGTCTTGCTATAAAATAGAATAAGTTTCACTCTGGTCAAGGCCAGAAACTACTTCCTAAGAAGTATGGCAAACTGTATTGTTTAAACATCAATCCTAAATTCTTCAAAAAATTTTAAAATACATAAAGTTTTCAACATTTCGTTTATCAGTAGCAGTGTAGAGAAACTACCAGTTTCTACGTTTTGCAAAAACCTCAAAATTAGATGTATATTACTATGCAATTCCACTAACCGAGCTAGGTCCTCCTTAGAACTGCAGACTAGGGTCAGCTCCACCTGCCGTATACAGCTCTGGCCTCCGTAAGTATTCCACATTCGGTTCATCGCTAGCCGGCGATGAATGGTTTTCCACTGTGTTATTATTGCTCGAGAGAAGTCAGCTGTGCTCACGCGCTTCCATGGATCTTCCCTACTCCACCGGCCGCTTTTAAGTTCTATTCTTCCATATTCACAAGTATTGTTTCTCGGAGAAGAGGTTTTCTAGCATAATTCACTTCACGATCTTGGCTGTGAAAAACGAAAACAAGAACTACTCCAGCGGAAGGCCCGCTACTATATTTACACTGATCGATTACTCTTGCTTGCTTTCTCTTACTATGTTTCTATCTATGTTATGCTTGGAGAAACAAAAATTGCAATTCCGTATTCTCTCCTACTTTAGAAAGGCAGTCAGAAACTGGGCTGGAAAAGATGTATATGCCTTTCATGACCATTTTTCGCTGTACACTTCATTGTTTTCGTAACAGTATGAAATCGGAAAAATACACTGTTTTTATTATATTCGTAATATAAAATGTAATTAAAATGTTGGAAGAGCTCGGACACGAGTATAAAGATTATTCGTAAAATAATAATGAATTGTGCAAAAAAATAATTTAATTCACATAAAATAATATTTTTGTATGACTTTATATGATTTTGTATGATATGTCTTCAATAATAAGTAACTCTAGAGCACAAGGGAATCTAGTCAAATTACCAAACTTGTGAGAGAACAAAAGACAAAGCTTGTACGGCACACTTAATACATGTAAATGTAACATTTCTTTTCTTACATTACAGGATCTGAATATACCTTTAAAACTTAAAAAAAAAAAAAAAAAATTAGATAGAGAACATGAATGTAAAAGGAGCTTTAGAATTTGATATGATTCCCCTGTGCAATGAACACGACACTACTTTAATTTACATACTTTCTGTCTATGATTGTTGATTGTAGAGTTAAAAGTGATAATTAAAAATTCGGGAAATATTATGCAATTTTCTAAAAATTATTTATAGTATTTAGATCATTGTCACGAGAAGAGTCAATATCTTGAAATTTACAGAGACAAAACAAGAAGCTTATAAGAACAACTAAATTCACAATACCTCACTGTGGTTTCAGAAAGTTCTTATTTTTGACTTTCTGATTGGTACTTGGTAGGCCAACTGAAAGGACAGTATATCTCGCACGAGTTTCACACAGTTCATCCGATTCAGATAAACTTAACATACTGGTGGATCCTAATCTCATTTACTGGCTTGTGAAACATTAGGTTATGGAAACACTTTATTACGAAGTTATTTCATAAGAATAAGAAATGTAGGACAACTTTTCTGATTGTGTCAGTTTCAAGTAGTATTACCGTAAACAGTAGCGTAGCCAGGATGTGTGTTTGGGGGGGGGCAAGTGCTGTTATAGGTACATATAGAAAAATTACAAACAAAAAAATATATAAGCATAAACATATATAAAAAATTACAAACATCAAAGTACCAAAGTACATTGTCGGACCTCTTTGGGGGGGCCCGGATCCTCCGGGCCCCCCCTTCCCTACGCCACTGACCGTAAATATTTAGTAACTGTTCAAAGATAACACTATGTTGTAATAACTAAAGCTCCCATCCTAATCCTGTATCATTTCAACTGTTCTTTTTACGCATACTGTAACGCTATATCTCCTTCAGTGAATTTTCGAGAATATGCTTTCTCATAAGAATTCAGATATCGTACAGCAGTGTACAAAATCTATGCATCAGATTGTCATAGCAGCTGGAAATACCATCCTGGATCTAGTTTTCTGTAATATATGCTTACTAATATTATTAATTTATATTTATCCCGATCTAATAATGGTATATTTTTCAACCGCCGTTAAGCTACTAAAGGAAAACCATGTTAGAACCAAAGATAAAGCCGTTCACTGGACATCTCTCATCCCTCGCTACGACTAATAAAATTTCCTAATTAATCATTGTGAAGTTGCGAGTGTGAAAACAAGTAAAGTGCAATCAAGACACCCGCCAAGCGTTAAGTACGTCATGCAATTTGACTTCTCTAAAGCGGCTGCTAAGTTCACAAGATCAAAGCTGTCTGCTGCTACATACTTCTCTCCCTGTCTATATTTTATACACCTGTCTTGAGTCGTTTTGCTGAAAGAGATATGGTGGCTCAGTTGTCTGTTCATGGAGTCGTTGGTTTGATCCTCAGCGAAGAAATTTTGTGGCCCACAACGTTTTGTCCGTTGTTTTACTCTGGGAATTTATCCTTCCGCCCACATTTTCATTCCAACAATTTTAACCTTATCATTAAATTGCCGTAATCATTCGTCCCTCTTACCCTAAGCACCATAATATTGGGATGCTAAACTTCCTACTACACATTCTGGCCACAGCAATCACTTATTAAGTTTATGAAATAATCCTTACTGATTTGACGGTGAATTAGCTGTTATAATGTCCTCCAACTTCAAAAATTCGTCTTATATCAACTAGTCACCTTACTTCTGCTTGATATGATTTTACTCTCGCTACACCACAAAAAGAATTAATTGGAGAGTCTTCTTTTCAGTATGGCGATTGAACGAAGTTCACTGAAGAGCTTTATTATAATTTCGTTTCGTTATCTTACGTGGTTTTCCTCTGCTGGCTTAACGAATTGTAAACTAAAAATATCCCTCTAATATCTTTGTACATGAAGAGACTAAAACAATTTTTAGTAAATTCGTTATAAAGTTTGACGTTTTAGTTTAGCTTTGAACTTAACACGAAATATCTAAGGTTAAACGATTTTGATCTACCGAGGTAAGTAGACTATTGGTATTTTAATGGTCAAACTAGAAGATATGTACATGAAGATCTTACCTTGTAAAACGTAACATATTGGGTTTAATTAATCAGAAATACAGTAGTATGTAAACTGTGGCGAATGTGTACATTTCGTACCAAAAACTGTAATTTCAGGACAGAAGATTGCTGCAATTTCAAATTGGCACCTGGTGTTAGAAAAAAATATTTCAAACCGCGTATTGAGTTGGGTTTCAAATTACTGTTCTTTAAAATCGAATGAAATTTTTAGCTTTATGTCCCAGAGTTAGTTCCTATATCTTTTCCATTTAAGGAGAAGGACGTTCGATGGAAAGTTCGTTATGTTTAAAGTGAAGAACAGACATATTGAACGAAACAGTAGAACAATGAAAAACTCATAAACACTAAGCTGTCTGCCATAAATTCCTGTTACCAGAACTGAAGACAGGGTCCTCTCCCTCTAGATGATAATGTTAAATTTTCTTTGGAGGTATGATATAAGATGAAGATAATGAAAGGAAAGGCAATTGAACGAACATCAGTACTGTGTTAATATTGTCAGTATCACCAGAACGATTTGATTACTAATATTTCTTGATATTGTTATAATCATGGCAGTTGATAGTAGAACAGCCCTTTTTCTACATAATTCACTTAATCTTTTTTATTTTTCAAAAACATACATCTTTCAAAGTTACGTTTAATTCTGTGTGTGAGAGACTTACCTTTTGCGAGTAAGATTTCAACAGTTTATTTTAAGCATTGGAACCAACAATAATAGTACTAGAATATTCTTATTCATTTCCTTTTTTCATTAAGAAGTATTCTAAATGGAATCATACACTTACTATCGCAAAAGAAAATATTAATTTGATATAAAGTGTAACTTAACGAGAAAAAGAAAGTAACATTTGTACACGAAACTAAAATAATTAGTAGTTATTACACCAAGAGGCACATAGGAAAGCTTTGCTGTATTACGATTTGTCGTAACATAATGCCAGTAATTTTATCAGTGGCGACATCAGTAGTAAGTTGCTAATAACTTTCGAGTTTTACATTACTAGTCTTTCCGTGAACGGTGCTAAAACCGTATCCAGTATGATAATCGAGATGGCTTGTGTTGAGGCAAAATGTAACGTTCGGCCAATTATGTTGCTTGTAGCACATTCGATTTCGGTAGTCGTTTGTCGGTATGCAAACTTGTCTTACTATTTGTACGTTGCTTTAAAAAAAAAAAAAAAAAAAAAAAGCAATACTCGAGGAAAAGAAAATGGCTTACGTTTAACAGAAGGGGTCCAGCAATATTTTCTAAAAAAAATATTACAATTTCGGTAATTTCTGTTCACATTAGGTGGGAAGTATAAAAAGCAGTTTCTACTAGGATGCATACCTTAGAACAAACAAAAACAAAAAAAAAAAAAAAAAAAAAAAAAACAGAGGTACAGATATGTGTACCTATGAACTGAAGAAGTTATGTGAGATTATGTTAGTGTAGGTGTCCAAAACTTTTACAGAAAATGATAGAATTTCACCTATTTCTATTAATATTTGCTTAGTTTACGTTGCTTTAGGATAGTTTAGGTTAGATTTAGTTTTGTTATAAGTACTTGCATCCAGGGGTGCCCATCCCCCCCAAAGCTGATGGCGAACTCTCCCCCAAAACTAATAATCTCTTCCCTCCTCAAAACTCAAGTCCTCTAAAAACAATTGCCCAGTGTAGCAGTAGTTTTTATAGTACTAGTAATTGTTATTTTTGTTGTTGTTTTTATTTCTTGTAGTAGTATTATAGAATGCTTGTAGTAGTAGTAGGGGCAGTAGTAATTATAAAAATGGCATTACTTTTATTAGTAGTCTTGGTAGTGTACAATACTAAATATATTCTATAAGGATATTGAAGGATATAAAAACTGATACACACTGTGTATGGCACAGATATTCTTTTTTTTACAATTAGTAGTATTATTTTTTTCTTTACAAAATATTGATATAATTCCCTTGTACATGAAAAGTAAGACGCAAGTTACAAGTTATTGAGTTTGATACCAAAAGAAAATGTTATCCTCGAAATTAGCCTACAAAAAGAAGTGATATCCAACAAAAAACATTCCTGTAAAAGAGCCAAGTACGAGTGGCCTTAAAAAGAATTGAAATCACAAAAATAGGCGCCAAATTCTGGTGGACAACAGTTACAAACACTCACTGGCTCACTTCAAATTTAGATTTGAAACTTGGCTGTTGTCTGTATGGTTACCACTAGCTCACAATTATGTCAATACTTTATAATTTTCAACAAACAACATAGGCAAGTTTCAAATCTAAATTTGAAAGTGATTCCTTGAGTGTTTGTAACTGTTGTTCACCAGAACTTAGCGCCATCCTTTCATATAGCAACTTGCGTGGTACTTCATTCATAGTTTCTAAGCAGGGGGTAGGGGGATTAATTCTCGAGATTAAAAAAAAAATCGCATCATGTTCCAATGTTATTCTGACGACAGCAAAACTACTTATTCTACATTAGAGTAAAATTCTTCCAATTTTTTTTATTCCCCCCAATTTTTTTCTCGATGGCACAACTTGCGCCATTCATCCCTCCTCTGGGTGGCCCTTCTCTCTTAAAACGAACCAACCTTTACTTTCATACGGCTACTTGCGCGGTACTTCATTCATCGAGTATCGAAGCAGGGGGTACGGGGGTTCATCCCGGAAAATTTTTGAAAATTAGCTTCTCAAAATCGTGTTTTAATGCTATTCCGACAGTAAAATTGCTAGTTCGAAAGTAGAGTAAAATCCTCCCCAAAATTTTTCTCAATGGCGCAGCTTGCGCCATACATCCCCCCTGTGGGCGGCCCTGCTTGCATCATCAATTCTTCCTGTAAATTTTGTATTTTTTTAAAGTGCTTCTAGATCCCTTCTGCTAAACATGACCCAAGAAAATTATCAACTTTATTTTTAAAATACCCAAACTTAATTGGGGATGAATTATCACTTATCCTTTAGGAATAAACTCGAATAGAAGTTATAAAAGCAATTGGTAAGAATTTTGAATAATTCAATATTATCATAAAATACTCAGAAACAAGATAAAAACTTCCAGAGTATCAAAGCGAGTGCTGCCGGATAATATAAATGAAAGAACCGTTCCTTGTTCAGAAAAGTCTACAAATGCATTGAAACCTCACATATTTCTTTTCACTATCCCCAGTTTGGATTTTAGGGTATTAATGTAAGCATTTAATAATTTAAATATCATTATAATCAGTGAGGTAGCTACTGTTTACTATAAATATGTGTTCTTACACAAGGTGGTTTGTTTTGTGACTCACTGTGAAATATCTTGCCGCAAAAGGAGAGAAATAAGTAGCACTAAGGGTTTGGATACCGAAGTCGCAGGTTTCGGTTTCGTGCGAAGTCATAGTGTATATTTACCTTAAAACATATTAACCATGGTCTATTGCAAGGATACTTGCACCCAAACGGATTTTAAACCATGTATTTTTACTACAAACATGTAATTTTACGACATATAAACTGACAACGGCAAACAACAGAAGGAAACTATGTATTATGGAAGAAACGAAATAGAAACCACGTAGGAAACCGATAACCAGTCCCCCCCCCCTGTGGGCGGCCCTGCTTGCATCATCAATTCTTCCTGTAAATTTTGTATTTTTTAAAAGTGCTTCTAGATCCCTTCTGCTAAACATGACCCAAGAAAATTATCAACTTTATTTTTAAAATACCCAAATTTAATTCGGGATGAATTATCACTCATCCTTTAGGAATAAACTCAAATAGAAGTTATAAAAGCAATTGGTAAGAATTTTGAATAATTCAATATTGTCATAAAATACTCAGAAACAAGATAAAAACTTCCAGAGTATCAAAGCGAGTGCTGCCGGATAATATAAATGAAAGGACCGTTCAAGAGCTTCTACCTCCAAAAGAACGGCTATAAAGGAGAACGACGGACTAAGAAAGTATCAGTGCCAGTACCGATGAACGACCCACAATACCTATCGATCAATCTCCCGAGGCAGATATGAGCTTCGGAGATCTACCTTCAATACCTACTTCCGATGCCGCTATGGGCCACGGAGGTTTATCCTTCAGTACATAGTCATAAGAATGCTATAGAATACAGAGTATAAACCTTTAATACTGACTCCCGAGACCGCTATGGAGTATAAACCTTTAAGTGCCTACTCCAGAGACTGCTATGAGCAACGGAGTATATTATATCACGTAAGAGGCCGCTGTGAGCTGAAACAAATATCCTGATGCAACATCATATGCCGAAGGAGTACATTCATAACCTATACTGAAAACATTATTTAAAGTGATCTAAACATTATTTAAAGGCTTAGAGAAAGACTTCTAAAAATGGTGTAAAATTTATATAACAGAGTTTTAATTAAAAAAAGAATGAAGGGGTAAGTAGAAGGAAATAACTCCAGCAGACCGTGGGAAATTTTCACACGGGAAAGTTCCCACGTGGGTTTGTGCGATGCTCGTAGTCTTGAATGAGTTGCTTTCTTCTAAGTCACTTTCTGAAGGAAGTAATGGGTCACGTGATGTGTGACGCTTAAAGCTGGTATTCTTGGGTGAAGGCGGAAAGGGAGGAAGATGAGGGCTTAATATGGTCCTAGAATGCATCAGTTTGTTATTTTTCGTGGAGGTAAGTTTGGATGACCTTGTAGACAGGTAATGATCTCATGTAGATTTAGGTAGTCCTATTTTTAAGAGGATTTCTTTTTTGGGTAGAGTCATTTACTTTATTCATTGTCAATGTAGCTTAAGAAGCAATTCGCAGACTTGGTACTGGGTGGGATCGAATGAGGAATATCATACACAAGAGGTGAACGCTGCATCACTGAGAGGGTTATTATCTTTATTCATTAAATTCAGGAATTATATATTGTCGTATGTTTCGTCAATTGGTTCTGTCTTACTCCGACAGAATCTGTAACTGAAGAACAGATAAAGTATTTCTGACGTTTGGTGTCTGCTAATCATAGTATTCCTTAAAAATTAACTACCGCTGTTCTACTCTAATAGAACCACATTTGAAGCAGCATTTACTACAATCTAGAGGCTTTGTTTTTTCCTTCACTACTTTATTTTTCTTAGTGATATACCCTTTTCCCGCAGCTCTAGACATTTTTTCGGACATTTCTTTTCCACTTCTCAGGCGCAGTTTTCCTTTTAAGCTCCCTTTTTAAAGGGTGCATCTTCCTTTTGAGCTACCCCATTCTTAGTTGTTGTAGCGTGAACAGCATCCGGTTAAGTATTCTGAAGCAGTCCAACTTCATTATCCTCATTGTCACTGGTATTTTTATTACAACCATGATCAGAAGGAACAATCTGGATCATGATCAGAATCGGATATGTTGGATAAACTTTCATCGACATCGCTTGGTGGATCCAGAGCTGAATTTCCAGATGGAACGCTATGCTCAATGTCAGTCATCACACTATTCTCAATAGAAACGGTTGCAGAGAGATCATTATTGTCATTTACGGATAATCGATCGCTCACTGTTGTGTCTGTTGCAGCCACTTCAACAATTTGTTTCACAACACATGGTTCATCAAATTGCACATATAAAATTTGACTGTCTGTTAGACCCTTTATGTCAGAAATTTTTAGCGCATTCACTAGGAACGTTACTGCAAAACATGCAGATAGTATTATTCGTGGTTCACAACAGTATGTTGTTACACCTTACCCTGCAATGGATGGTTATCTTCTCCAACACATAGACAGCAACCAGTAAATTGTTCTCTACAGTCATACCAAGGCTATAGACCTTTTAATTGGTTGAATCAGCGGAAGTAAACAAATGACGTCATTGATGTAGAAACCAATGACCTATTATTGCTGGGCGATCCGTTTCTGCATTTACGTCTTAATTCCGGAGTTAAACTCAAACTAATATGAATAAATTATTTTAATATTGAATGATGATTCCAGGTGTTAATACACAGAGCACTGCTGTTACTCGTTCGATTCAGCACACTTATCATGTCAGGACTTACGATAAATGTGCCCTAGCAAAAAGGAGAGTTTGAGCTTTGCGACAACTATTCACCATGTATTACCAAGGAGCTATTTGCAGGGGACATCTGATAGCTGTGTACTTGCCATAGCAGGTATAAAGCTATCACAAAAACTGACAAAGTTAATATTGAGAAAAATTGGACATATGACATATGTGCTCATAATAGAGGTCTGCACTTACTCTAGCTGAGCCGGCGGGTCAGACTCGGGCCTACAAAGCATATATCACTTCGGGCCTTAAATTTTTAAATACACAACACACTTCTCGGACTTTTTCGGACCTAACTTTGTAAATATACTGTACAACGATATATTTGCACCGTTCTTTCTGGAGAACTTATAAAGCACAACTGCAAAATTAAATCTCTAATTACTGTAAATGAAAGTACAATTTTGCATTAATTATTAAGTTTCTGTAATTCGGGCTTATTTCGGGCTCATTTGATTATCACACAAGCTCTTGCTGGGCTCGAGCCTAAGCGCTGAAACATATTTCGAGCTCGAGTCGGGCTTCACATTATAAATTCACGGGCCGGGCCAGGCCGGGCCCGGGTTAAAAATTCCGGCCCATGCAGACCTTTAGCTCACAAGACTCAATAAGTAGAAGAATTATTTGGTTTCATATTCTTATTCTTTTTTCTCTGGATGATATCACAGTTTCGGTCAATCGTAATATGCTTATGACAGAAGTAGAATATATTGTGAACTAATAAAACAGAAATTCAAGTGGTTGTGATTTTCAAGATGCTTTGTAAAAAAGTTGATCATGAGAAAAGAATGTAAGACTATTAAAAAGTTCTGTCTTCTTTCAAAAATGACTACGAGGCAACAAAAATATGTCATGTATTTCCTTGCATCAGTGTTTCTTTCAGCAAAGAGCATAAGGAAATGAATTCCTACAGCTCAACGTGGGATCTAAACTGCGTTAGTTCCTACCGAGAATTGTAATTGAAATTGATGGTCAATACACGATCTGATTATTTCCAAGCTCCTTCTAGAACATATAACACCATCTCTTGCACATAGATTAACGTGTTCTATCATTGAAAAATGCTTCTTTATTGGAGGGTTACACAACAGTATAATATCTCGCCAAGCTAATAATATTGTTCTGAGACTACATTACAACAAATATTAATGAAAAAGTATTTTCCTAGATGTCTACTGTTGTTTTAACTCTTAATTGTTGGAATTGTAATTATTAATGATGATATTATTATTTAATTATTTTACTACTTGTATCAAAGAATTGTTTGGTCAAGGGAAAATGGATCTTTCAATATATTTATAATTAATTTTAAGGAATAAATAAATGAGTAAATAAATCATTTCTGCTACTTTATCAGCTGATTTCAATACTTATAATACCAGTAAGCTATTGAAATCGTACACTGAAAGATGTATATACATAAATCTGTTTAAGGTGGATCATCACCCGGAAGTCAGTACATATTTTAGTTTATATCCTTAACTACTGCGCAATGAAACGTTACATATTATAAATATTGTACTATAAGGTAGAGTTATGTTTCAGATACAACACAGGATACTGATTTATTTGGTTGTGTCTTCTGATATCGAAAAAGGTAACAAATAAAAGAAAATATTAGATTCGTTTTAGAATGAGCACACAAGATGGCACTTGCTGTTAGATCTTACTAGAAGTGCTCATTTTTATGAAATGCTTATTTGTATTTGTAAAGTATATTAAAGTAACAATCTTATTATGAAATAGATATATTGATTGACCGTTTCTTGTGTTATATTTCACATTTTATTTAAATATTAATTTACATTTAAGGAAATTGATTTTGAGAAGAGACTTGCGCAGAACGCCATAATGCATTGTTGCCAAATTCGTACGTTTAATTCCTGGATTCTAGCGTTGCAGTTCGAGAAGCGAAGCAAAGCTGTGAATTCCGGTAAGGGTCTAAAATTAAATTCTCCAGTAAGTATCCAAACATAATTCCATGATAACTTCCTTTATTATTTGGCATAAGTAAACATTGGACTTTGGACACTATATGGCAACGCCACACTATACAAGCAGCATTTAGCAAAGCACTGAGAACACCTAGTGATCCATCTTAATGGAACAGAAACAATTAACGAACATTACAGATCCATAATGTTTAATAAGTAGCACATTTTAAATGAATCAAGAAAACATAAAATACTACAAATAATATTATTTTATTGTGAAAAGTCCTTTTTTTTCTCATTCCCTGTGGCAGGGGAGAAAACTTGAGGTATGTGAAGTTGTCCCATCCACTTTCAAATTTCGATTCGAAACCAAAGCCAATCGTTTGTTTTTCGTTTATTATTGATTCTTTTGAAGAAAAAGTCGTTTGTTTCGAAAAACGTACGGACATATTCACAAAATAAAGTTGGGGGCAACTTCACACTGCACTCCACTTTCAAATTTCAACTCGAAACCGACGCCAATCGTTTGTTTTTGTTCGTTATTGACAGTTTTGAAGTAAAAATAGTTTGTTTCGAAAACGTGACGGAGATTTTCACTAAATAAAATTTGGGGTTGGGCAATTTCCCGCTGGGCTCTCTAGTATGAAATTTCGACACGAAACTGAAGTCAGTCGTTTGTTATTGATTGTTATGAAGGAAAAATTGTTTATTTCGAAAAACGTAAGAACATATTCACAAAATAAAGTTGGGGGCCAACTTCACGCTGCCTCCCACTTTCAAATTTTGACGCGAAACCGACGCCAATCGTTTGTTATTGATTATTTTGAAGAAAAACTCGTTTGTTTCGAAAACGTTACGGAGATTTTCACTAAATAAAATTTTGGGATGGATAATTTCCCGCTGGTCTCTCTAGTATGAAATTTCGACACGAAACCGACCCCAATTGTTTGTTTTTCGTTTGTTATTGATTGTTTTCAAGAAAAAATCGTTTGTTTCGAAAAACGCACAGAAATGTTCAAAAAATAAAGTTTCGGGCCAATTTTACTCTAGCCGCCCCCCCCACTTGTAAATTTCAATTCGAAACCGAAGCTAAACGTTTGTTTTTCCTTTGTCATTAATTGTTTTGAAGAAAAATCTTTTGTTTCTTAAAACGTACAGAAATATTCAAAAACTAAAGTTGGGGGCCAACTTTACTCTAACCCCCTACTTTTCAATTTCGATTCGAAACCGAAGCCAAACGTTTGTTTTTCGTTTGTTATTAATTGTTGTGAAGAAAAAATCGTTTGTTTCAAAAAGGTACGGATATTTTTACAAAATAAAGTTTAGGGGGCCAACTTCATGCTGACCCCCACTTTGAAATTTCGACTCGAGACTGACGCCAATCGTTTGTTTTTCGTTTGTTATTGATTGTTTTAAAGAAAAAATCGTTTGTTTCGAAAAAAACTACCGAGATTTCACTAAATAACATTTGGGGGGTGGACAATCTCCCGTTGGGCTCTCTAGTATGAAATATGGATTCGAAACCGAAACCAATCGTTTATTTTTTGTTTGTTATTGATTGTTTTGAAGAAAAAATCTTTGTTTCGAAAAACGTACGGACATATTCACAAAATAAAGTTGGAGAGCCAACTTAACACTGCCCTCACTTTCAAATTTTGATTCGAAACCGACGCCAATCGTTCGTTTTTTGTTTGTTATTGATCGTTTCAAAGTAAAAAGGCTTTGTTTTGAAAATCATAAAGAAATGTTTGCAAGACAACATTCGGATATGTCTAAATTTACCCTGGTCCCTCCACTTAAAATTTCGGTTGTAAACCAAAATCAGTTGGTTGATATGCGTTTGTTGTTGATTGTTTTGAAGAGAAAATCGTTTGTTTCAAAGAATATAAAGATGGATTTACAAAACACATGTCGGATGTGGACAAATTCACCCTGCTTGTTTTACTTACAAATTACGATTCAAGACCAAAGTGGATTATTTGATGTGGGTATGTCGTTGATTATTTGAAATAAAATTAGTTTGTTTCTAAAAACAAGGATATATTTACGAAATAATGGAACGGATTTGTTTCTCTTTTGTTGACTGTTTTCAAGAAAGAGGAATCACTTGTTTTGAAAAACAAAAAGAGAGATTGCGAGGATATAATTGGTGGCCAACTTTTCACTGCTTCTTCTGCTTTTGATTTTCTATTCAAATCTCAAGCTAATTATTTGTTTTTAGTTTCTTATAGACTGATTTTAAGAGAAAATAGTTTGTTTCCAAACATAATAAGTCATTTACAAAATAAAACTGGGTGAGGGAACTTCACACTGGTCTTTCAAATTTCAAATTTCGATTCATAACTAAATTCATTCATTTATCTTTTTGTTCGTTGTTGGTTGTTTTTAACAAAAAATCGAAAATTATTAAAGATACCTGTATGTTGATAATAATGTTGATGGTTACCTTCACGCTTGCCTACACAGAGATAAATCCGTTATCCGGACATCGGTATATTGTACAAATATACGGAATCCTTGTGTTTACTAGGGAAAACAGTACGGAGTATACGTTATCCATATGCTATATACTTTTCACGCTTACATGTTACATCATGCCGTTGCAGGATGTATGACATTAAGAATTTTCCGTATATTACATATATACACGTACGTTAGATACGTCAAATATATGTTACAAGCGTCCATCTGTATATGAGATCCTTACAGCGAATACATAGTTTTTTCCTTGGTATGGAAATTACGTTTATTTGGAACACGTTTACGGAAAGTATGTATAAAATAACGTTTGCTGAACGTTGAGTCCTAAACTACAGGATTTACGTATGTAACCTACGATTTTTACGTACGCCACATACGTTTGTTGTTTGTCAATGTGTACTTCCAAATTTTGTTCAAAGCAGAAAGTATTTAACAATGAGAAGAGGAACGCAATCAATAAGGTACGCGGAAGTTCATCAAAGGCTTCAAGTTACTGAGTTCATATAATATTAAGTGTTTATATATATATATATATATATATATATATATATATATATATATATATATATATATATATATATATATATATATATATATAGGAGGAGCGCTGGAAAACTCATGAAATCACCAAGAAGAAATAAAAATTGAAACATATCATTGTAATAATTAGAAAGGTCATATATTGTTAACCTCTCATCCCGTATACGATCATTTTATCATTGTTATTTCCTTTGTTACAGGTTCTGTAAGATGATATGGCTGAGAATCTAAGGAAATTCGAGAAGAATGAGCTTCGCAGTGTCATCAAGGTTTTTACGCTGCAAGACAAATCCTCTATGAAAATTCATGAAACTTTGTATTATACTTTGGGAGAAAATGCTTCTAGATATACAACAGTCTGTGAGGCGTTTTCAGACTGGTCATCGTGAGACTGAAGATGAACCACGCTCAGGCAGGCCTTCAAATGCAGTGACCACGGAAAACATAGACAAAATGCATGACATGATCGTGGAGGATAGGCATATATCAATCAAGAACATTGCTGCGTGTGTGGGGATATCGCGTGAGTGTGTGTGTGTTATAAGAGCAGAATATTTGGGCATGCGGAAGGTCAGTGCCAAATGGATCCCAAAATGTTTGAATACTGATCAGAAGAGAACACAGGTGCAGATACCACAGGAATTTTTTAAAAGTCTCAAAACCCTGGTGAGTTTTTGCGCAGTCTGGTAACAGAAAATGAAAAATGGCTGCACAAATATGATAGAGAGACTAAACAGCAATCCATGGAGTGGCACCACAGTGGATCTCCTTGATCCAAGAAGTTCCGAAGCCAAAGATAAGCTAGGAAGGTGTTTGCATCTGTAATTTTGGACAAGGACGATGTCATCCTTATCAAATATTTAAAAAAGAGTGAAACCATGAATGCTGGAGCGTTTATTCCAAATGGAGCGTTTATTCCAAATATGTGATTGAGCTGAAGGAGGCAATGAAAAAATCGTCGGAGAAAAGTGAGCAGTGGTGTTCAGTTTCCCCAAGACAATACACCCTCCCACAAGGCTCATCAAATCATGCAATTACTGGTGGATCTGTGCTTCACCTGTGTACCTCACCCACTCTACTCACCTGATCTGGCCCCCTCCGACTACCACATCTTCCCACATCTCAAACAACATCTCAAAGGCAAACATTTTCTATCCGAAGAGGCAATCATTGCGGAGGTGGAGGGCTGGTTTACACAGCAGAAAAAGACCTTATATCTGTAAGAGTTAGAAATGTTGCAACATCGTTGTGAAAAGTGTATTGAGCTTCGGGGGGAATACGTTGAATAGTGTATTAAAATGATTCTTCCACATAAATTTCTTCTTGATGATTTCATGAACTTTCCAACTTCCCTTCGTACCCACACTAGCTACTGACCTTCGCTTTATCTCCATTCGCATTCAACTCACGGTGTGAGGGTCAATTGGACACAGATCTCCACAAAAAACGACCGAACTTTCTTGGTTACCTTCATATGTAACCAAAAGGTACGGCAAATTTTCAGGGGTAGATTTCTTATGGGTAGACCCCCGTGAAATTGGCCCAACTACTTTATTCTGTGAATATGTCCGCGTATTTTCAGAATTAAACGAAACATAATTAATAAGAAACGAAAAACAAATGATTGGCTTCGGTTTCGCGTCGAAATTTGAAAGTGGGGCGCAAGTGTGTAGTTGGTTCCCAGAACTTTATTTTGTGAATATGTCCCTACGTTTTCCGAAACAAACGAATTCTTCTTCAAAACAATCAATAACAAACGAGAAATAAACGATTGGCTTCGGTTTCGAATCGAAATTTGAAAGTAGGGGCAGCGTGAAGTTGGCCCCCCAACTTTATTTTGTGAATACGTCCTACGTCTTTCAAAACAAACGATTTTTTCTTCAAAACAAACATTAACAAACGAAAAACAAAGGGTTGCCTTCGGTTTCGATTCGAAATTTCAAACTAGGGAGCCCAGCGTGAAGTTGCCCACCCTAAAATTTTATTTAGTGAAAATCTCCGTAACTTTTTCAAAACAAACGATTTTTTTCTTCAAAACAATCAATAACAAACGAAAAACAAACGATTAGCGTCGGTTTTTAGTCGAAATTTGAAAATGGGGGAGCAGCGTTAAGTTGACCCCCCATTTATTTTGTGAATATGTCCATACGTTTTTCGAAAAAAACGATTTTTTTTTCAAAACAATCAATAACAAACGCTTGTCTTTGGTTTCGAATCGAAATTTAAAAGTGGGGGCTAGTGTGAAATTGGCCCCCCAACTTTTTTTTTGAATATTTGTTTACGTTTTTCGAAACAAACCATTTTTTCTTCAAAAGAATTAATAACAAACCAAAAACAAAGGATTGGCATCGGTTTTTAGTCAAAATTTGAAAATTGGGGAGCAGCGTTAAGTTGAACCCCATTTTTTTTGTGAATATGTCTGTACGTTTTTCGAAACAAACCATTTTTTCCTCAAACCAATCAATAACAAACGAAAAACAAACGATTGGCTTTGGTTACAAGTCGATATTTCATACTAGAGAGCCCAGCGGGAAATTACCTAACCCCAAATTTTATTTAGTGAAAATCTCTGTAACTTTTTCGAACTACGATTTTTTCTTCAAAACAATCAATAATAAACGAAAAACAAAGGATTGGCGTCGGTTTTTAGTCGAAATTTGAAAATGGGAGAGCAGCGTTAAGTTGACCCCCCATTTATTTTGTAAATATGTCCGTACGTTTTTCGAAAAAAAAACGACTTTTTTTCAAAACAATCAATAACAAACGATTGTCTTCGGTTTCGAATCGAAATTTAAAAGTGGGGGCTAGTGTGAAGTTGGCCTCCCAACTTTATTTTTTGAATATTTCTTTACGTTTTCGAAACAAACGATTTTTTCTTCAAAACACTCAATAACAAACGAAAAACAAATGATTAGCATCGGTTTCGAGTCGAAATTTGAAAGCTGGGGGCAACTTGAAGTTGCCTTCCCCCCAACTTTATTTTGTGAATATGTCCGTACGTTTTTCGAAAGAAACGACTTTTTCTTCAAAACAATCAATAACATGCAAAAACAAACAATTGCCTTCGGTTTCGAATCGAAATTTAAAGATGGGAGCGCTAGTGTGAAGTTGCCTCCCCCAACTTTATTTTTTGAATATTTCTGTACGTTTTTCGAAACAAACGTTTTTTATATTAAAAAAACAATTGATAACAAATGAAAAACAAACGATTAGCTTCAGTTTCGAATCGAAATTTGAAAGTGGGAGGACCAACTACACATACGTGAAAACTTTTACTTGAACGTAATCGACAGTGTCACTATTCCTTAAACTATTCATTCTAAGATTGATTGCTCTCTACTATTATTGCGTCACAGCCCTTCCGATGCTCCTTTAAAATTTATTAAAAATACTGTTCTTTCTTCATTTAGTAAGTCACATTAGTATGTTTACTTATTCTTATTAATGACTTTACTAAGCGTGGTTCATCTTCCTAAAATTATATTCAATTTTTAGCAGAAATCTTTTAATCACTTCTTCCTATTTGAAGCCTCCCCTGCCCTCAGTTTCCCACAAATAATTAATTTTAAAAATCTACATCTCATACGATCTCTTCCAGATTTTAGAAGAATGATAAGCAAACGGGTTGAACTTCTATACTAGACAAACGAACAAAAGTGCATTCATTTTTATATCTAAGATTACAGTTGTGTGCAATAATTCGATTATAGATAATATCTTATATATTATACCACATTCATTTGACATCTAGTCTTCCGTTCCAAGCGCTGCTATCTGCTGAAGGAATTTCACTCCCTTTCGCCATGCGCTCTCTTGCTTATTAACAGTTGAACCCTTATTTGCTCAATGTGTGGGTGTGTCGAGGGTGTGAGCTTTAGTTCGCATTTTTGCCACGTATCAAGACATTTTGTCAGCACTATAACATGGTTTAGTCGATATCTTCTAAACGGATGATACTACGAAAAGAAAGACAAAGGATCTTTCCTGCAGAATTTAATAACATAATTTTTTCTTATATCATTTTTTCCAGAAATACTAATAACTGTAGAATTATGGGAAAAACAAGAACTTACTTTTTCCACCACGAAACAAAACAAAAAAGGCTCAAATTAATTGAACTTTTCAGAATATGATGATACCATGGAATGATCTCCGCAAATATTCATCTTTTTCGAAGTTAATTTTGTTACACTATAATTGCTGCATATATATGCACATCAGTGCTTAGTTTCGAATATTAGGAGGCTGCAGTTAACATTGACAATAAGGTTGAATAAGATTTTAAAAAGACTGTTTCCTACATCGGTCTAAATTTAACTAAGCCATACTCGTCGGAATATATTTTCAAAGTTCAGCGTTAAAAGGTTATTCTAAATTTACGCTATTAAAATGTTAAAAATGGAGTGAAGGTACTATTTTTTTCTGTTGAAAAATTCAAACACAGAATATATGACGAAAGTGGAAGTTTTTCGATAGAGCATCGTTTACAAGATCCGCAAAATGTATTTGCAGTTAGTGGTACACTGTTGAAATTCATTTTGCACAAAGTCTATATTATCCGACAAATTATCTTATAGAATTCCCCTAAATACTGTAAATATCCTAAAGGAATAGTTAGAGAATTTATTTCATTTATTGTTTTTTCTTTTTTACCAAGAATAGTGTAGCTCAAAATCCCTGAAAATAGAAAAATTAAACTCGGTATATAAACATGTAAACTAGTAAGTTCCACTTCAGCTTGCAATATATTTATAAGAAGAAGATACTTCTTCCTTGGATGCTGAATCCATACCAAAACATTAGTATGTGCTATCACTAGTATCCTAGGGGGCCCGGCTCCCCAAAGCTCATCTAAGCCTCCCTATTTTTATGATTATGTATTTTTATACATACTTTTTATTGTTGTATGTATTGTGTATTTTTATGAATATACAATATTTGGCATAATTTGAATTCAATTTGTTTTAAAATCCTCATATGCCTTCTTACAAGGGAAGTACATGAAGTGGTACGTGGGGATCTGCTTGTGTTATATATAGTTGGAAAGGTCACCCCAAGTACACCTCACATGAGAAATATCTCGCTTGAATGGGGCCTATAGGGGGTGTGGCGACCATTTGAAGAGGGAGCGCCTATAGGGGCGCGGCGTACAAGGCGCACTCTGAAACACCAGAAAACGTGGACAAAATGGGAAAGTATGATTATAGGTTTACAATGTAGGTGAATAAGAATCTGACATCAAAGTTACAAATCAAAATGGCGGATCCAACATGACAGACAAATATTACTTAAAAAAAGCAACATATGGATCTGAAATCGGGTATGTAGAGACATTCGACGTTGCTATGTATGAATCTGATACCTAAAGTGTATAATTTAAAATGGTGGATCCAAGATGGCAAACAACATGAAAAACAGTGCTATGGAACTGAAAGCGGGCAAGTAGAGGTTCTCTTGGTCGTTGCGTAAGAATTCAGTGTTACTCAGCGGCTTAAATTGTTAAGTTGAACCACTTTCAGTTTGAATTTAATATTAATGGAAAAGGCGGAATATATTCTTGGGAATGTGAATAAATTGCCAAAAAAAATAAACTACATCTCGATATCTTTTACCTATTTTAATCTATGAAAATAAATATTGAAGCCGGAAGTTTTAGCTACGTGAAGTCTATGAAAATAAGTATTAAATATTTTCCATTTCCGATTTCGCTAAAATGTTATAAGAAAGTAGTCATGAGAAGTTTATAGATTGCAAAAAAGTAACTCTATATCTCTTACCGTTCTCTGTACGGAAATTAACATAAGAAGTAGTACATTTCAACCAATTCTGGTTCTAGTAGAATGTTGTGAGTTGCCCGGGTTTGACCAAATTTATGATCGCATTACGGGAAAAGGTGCACAAATTTGAAGTGCTTTTTTGGATTCGGTTGTTATGTATCTCGCACGGAGATTTTGTTATGTTTAATTGTTTAAAATTTGTGTTCTAAAGAGGGGAAGAAGGTCAAAGTGGATGAAAAAAATACTGTATGTTACGGGACGTTTATCAGAGCCCTGCAAACCCAGGCCCGAAGACGGCCCGGCCCGGCCCGGATGGATCTGAATTCTGTGCCCGGCTCGACCCGGCCCGGTCCGAATCTCGAGCCGGGCTGTAACCGGGCCGGGCACATTCCTGGCCGAATCGGGCCGAACCGGGCTGGCCCGGCTCGGCCCGAACACTGTGAAAGACGGATCGGAAACTAATGTTGGCAGCCTGTGTTAATCGTAATGTGTTTGGGAAATTAACTCTTCATTCAAGACTGTAAAGTACTGTATTTCTACTACTCTTATTATTACTACTACTGCTACTGCTATTATTATTATTATTATTATTATTACTCATACTATTACTACTACTACTACTACTACTTCTGCTACTACAACTGCTACGACTTCGCGTCAGAGTTGACATGTCTGGTAGTACATACTTTACAATCTAAGTACAGAAAAAATCAAAGAGATACTAGTTATTATGGCCAGTCTGCGTAGAATGTGAACAGATGCTTGACGAGGGACAATGGTGGCTCAGTAGATAAAGCAATCACATCTGGTGCTAGAGGTCGTCGGATCGATCCCTCCTCGTGTTATGTGAGCTTTGTGGTGGACAAACGCCGTGAGCGTGGGAGTTTTCGGATTAGCCCGTTTTCGTCCACTGTCTTCACTCCACCAATTCATCCATCATCATCCATACGTCTTGAGCTGTAATTGCCTAAAGAACATATGAGAAAGTCAAGCCCTTGACCTACTAATTAGAATTTGTTCCCTACCATTAGACCACGGAAGCCGAAACTATCGCAATTTGTAGTAATGTTCAATTAGCACGGCAGATTCCAAATCATGTTATATGTTCCTGTATTCTTTATAATTCGATGCTACAATAAAATTAACAAAAAACAATGATCAAATAAATCACCCAGACCCCAGGGTCGATGAAGTGTTCCTGGAACGGTTCGTAACAAGAAAATAACAGAGCTATATGACGGAATGCGAGGCAGTAAATCAAAACAAAATCCACACATATCATTGTTGAACGAAAAATACCTCAAAAGTCCCCTGAATGAAAAATGTATAGATATCAGCTATCATAAATGCCTCTTAACATCACATATAATAGAAGGGATAGTTGATATTAAGAAAATGAAAATTTAAGTAACCAATAGTGCAAAATGAACATCATTTTACTGTATGTCCTTGTACGCATCGAATAGCACGGAAACAAGAGTCAACAGTCTCAGGTTTTATGGGAAAACTGAAAAAGCTTGATTGTATAAGGGATTTGGGAGTTATTTTTGATTCAAAATTTTCCTTTATTCAACATATTGAAACTATTTGCAAAGAAGCCTACAAAAATATTGGATACATTTATCGAGTCAGTAAAGATTTCCAAAATGACCAAACTTTAATTGTACTGTATTATGCATACGTCAGGTCGAAATTAGAATATTGTAGTAATATATGGAACCCTAATATACAGAAATACTCATTCTTGATTAAGCGTAGGGGAAGGTCGTCTGGTATCGGACACCTTAGTTTTTTTAGTCTGTCAGGCTGAAAAATACCTATATCCAATTACTTAATGCACAAAACGATACCTTGGTATTTTATACACAACATGCTAAAAGTGATTTGACAGGTAGAAACTAATAATATTTATTTTTGTAAAAAATCAAAGATAATAGAAATTAGCGTCCTTAAAAAGTGGAGGGTGGTATCGGACAAACATAAAACTATAGATAATCGCTCTTTTGAGGTAATTTAATAAACCAATTACTTACAGAACAACTTACAATTGCTAGCTGTTTACTTACAGTTCTTATACACAAAATACAGTTTTATTAGGCTTTGAAACAGCCTAAAATAAAAGTAAAACACAAATTTCAAACTTCTGAGTCTCATCTCCACTTATGTTTTATTGTAACACAAATCACAATGATAAAACAGTTTCTCATCAACATTGGCATATTGTTCATGGACCCAGTCTTTATATACGTTACACTATATCCAATCTTCATCAAAAGACTTCCCACAGATTATGATGTTTAGTTTTTCAGCAAGTTTGTAAGTTAGTTTTAATAATTCTGGTTTGCTTAGTGGCATTAGTTGACTATCCAAAGCCTTTACATGATTGTATAGTGTTTCCTCTTGGTCGCGATCAAACGTTCTACTAAACGTGCCTTTGTTATCCGAAAAGCAAGACTTCTTTTCCTTTCAACAGTTTTTTCTTTTTTTGACACAATCTCCTAATGTACTCTTAGGAACACTAGATCTAAAACCGGCTACACGTAGTGCCATTTATTTGGAAATAACTTTATCCATGGCCAACCTTATATTTTCTTCATCCCAATTGCCATGTACTTTCCCAATGGTTTCCTGAAAAAACCAGAAACGTCATGTTTATTTACCAATGTAATGTTCGATACCACCCGATTCCACTTTGTCCGATACCAGCCGAACGACTTGCAACGTATGAATGGCTATCTACCGGATTGTAACAACACGAATGCAACTATACTCCTAAATTATAATATATACATCCTAATAAATGTTGTGATAACAATAATATATCAAAACACTTATTTTGTAATAAGTTATAGCCACATAAATCTATCTCCATGCACCTGATCACTCGCAAAAATACAAAAACCTTGAAGCACGAGACACACCGTTCATGGGACAAATCCACTATGGTGTGGGCTTGGTTAATTCATTCCGATCAACTCACTGTAAGCTTATTAGGTGTAGTCCTAAGCGGGAAATAACGATAACTGCTTTTGTCCGATACCAGACGACCTTCTCCTACTCAAAATAAGTTTTTAAGGCTTCTTACACTTAAGAAAACAAAATTCTACCCGAAAGTTGAAAGCTACATTATCCTTGTTGAAAATTTTAAATTTGAAACATTAGAACTCAGGAGAAGAAATATTGATTTATTATTTTTACACAAACTCTTTCATGGTAAAATAGACTGTCCTGATCTTAACGACCAAATATGTATCCACGTACCATCCACTAAATTGCGCACTGCTTCGAAAAATACATTTGTTTGTATGACAGCGAAAACAAACGTCTTAAGCAGATCTCCTATATGGAGAACTAGTGCAACCTACAACAAGTTAGTTAAAGAAAATTCCAATCTTGATGTACTGGCAATGGATGTAAGTAGTTTTAAGAATTCTATTAATTATGTAAGCCGAATGTAATTATTACCAATAGTTTTATTAACCTATATAATTTGTATAACGTATATACTATGTAACACTGTAATTAGGCCTGTGCCTGATATGTCAATAAATCAATAAATCAATTTCTCCGTTCCTGAGCTATATAGCCTGTAGTACTAAAAGCTCTTTCAGTAGACGCACTAGAAGCAGGGATGACGAGATACTGACGCGTTAATTTACACAATTTTCGTAATGTTTGTTCTTGTTGCTTCCACCACTGCAGTATATCTAGTTCTCTTACACATGATGACATGTTGAGGTAGATGTCTACTTCATCATCAAATTCATCAGAGACTGAATGTCTATCTTCCCAATCCATTAGTTTATTCTTCTTGGTAGGTGGTTCCAAGTTATGCCAACTAGGCTAAAGCAGGCGATGATGATGAGAAATAAATGAAATAGTGGAATGAATAAAGTGGGAGGAAACAGGAGAACGCCGCGAACCCCTCACACGGTGTTTGTCCGCCACAAAGTTCACTTGGCGAGAGCTCGGATCAAACCAGGGACCCCATATACCAGAGGAGAACGCTCAACCACTGAGCCACCGTTCCAAGAACACCTAGTCGACCCTGGCGACTTGGTGATTTATTTGATCATTATATTTTGTTATATTTGTAGCATCATACTATAAACAATACATGAACATGTAACACCATTCGATATTTGTCTTGCTAATTGAACATTACTACAAATTGCACTGATCTTATGAGCACGCCAGTTCATGGTTTTGGCCTCCGTGGTCCAATGGTAGCGTACCAAATTCTACTTACTAGGTCAAGTGTTTAACTTTATCATACGTTCTTTAGGTTACTACGGCTCAGGCTGTATGGATGATAATGGGATGAATTGGTGGAAAGAAAACAGTGGGAGGAAGCGGGACCACCCCAGAAACTCCCACGCACACGGTGTTTGTCCACCACAAAGCTCACATAGCATGAGCAGGGATTGATCCGACGACCTCTAGCACCAGATGTGAGTGTATTCTCTACTGAGCCATTGTTCTCCCTCGTAGATCAAGCATCGGTTCACTTTCTACGCAGACCGGCCATAATAACTAGCATTTCTCCATTTTATTCTGTATTTAGAAATTAAATTCGGTACCACCAGACATGTCAACTCTGACGCGAAGTCGTAGTAGTTGTAGTAGTATTAGCAGTGGTCGTAGTAGTAATAGTAGAAGTAGTAATAGTAATAGTATTACCAGTACATCGCAGTCTTGAATAAAGAGTCAGTTTCCCTAACACATTACGAATAACATAGGCTGACAGTAAGACCGTACGAACACGGCAAAAATAGAGGCAGTGGAGGACATTAAAAAAACAAATAGGCTGACAATACTAGTTTCCGAACCGTTTTTCACCGGCCCGGCCCGGTTCTGCCCGATATCTGCCCGGCCCGATATCTGCCCGGCCCGATTCGGCCCGATATGTGCCCGGCCCGGTTCGGCCCGAAATGTGCCCGGCCCGGTTCGGCCTGAAATGTGCCCGGCCCGGCTCGGCCCGGTTAGGGCTCGGTCCAGTTTGATATTACTTGAAACGGGTCGGGCCGGGCCGGGCACCGGGCCGAATCAGGCGCGCCCGGCCCGTGCAGGGCTCTGACGTTTATGATAGAAATATGAAATATTGTATATGACTCACTAAAAATAAGTTGTACGTAACCCGGCTGTTTCGGTAATCTTGCTTTAAATTTGGTACGACAGAGCATTTTATATTCCTTTCTTAATTATAAACATGACTTTAATATTATCTGTTTCTGTGAAATGTTATACCGTTTGAGATGATTTTTTGAACACTGTTAGTACCTAACTTGGGTGAGCATTTAATTAAGTCAGTTACACTATAATATCCAATGGAGAATTTAAATTCTACTTCTAAGTGTAAAATAAAATGTTTCACCAAGAAATTCTTATATTACATAGATGAAACGCAGAATATAAACTTCACGCTGAGAGGAAGTAAGAGTGTGCCATTGAGTTTAAATTGTACTGAGGGGCAATTTCTAAAATATTTCAATTTCCAGTTTTGTGTTTATAAAGTGACAAACATAATGAAATTCCCCAATCATTAAAATTAATTTTGAACATAAAAACTGAGCGGAAATGGAGTTTGATCTTTCATTTTAATTCACACGTATTTTACTAAGGGAAAATGGGATTATTATTAGCATAAATAACGGTCGAATCTCATGATATACAATTTTGAGAATAGCACTTAAGTCAGTAGGAGTACGGTATTATTAAGATTTACTTCTTTCAAAAGTATGCCAGTTTTGTTATTCTTTATTAAATGGTTTATTCTTTCCTTTGCATTTTGGTTTTATATAATAAATACAATATGTTTTTAGTGGTTCGAGTAACATAATACCAGAAGCATTATATCACGTATAAACTTATGTTTCAATAGTGTCTCCAGAGTTGGATTCGGTATTCATTGGCTGTATTCTTTTTTGTTTGTTTTGTTGTTAACAAATTCAATAGTTTCTTGAAACAGAACTAAATAGTTTAGATCAATATATGGATGTTTCGAAAAAAAATGACCAGTGCCTCTACATAACAAGTAGTTGAATCTAGAAGGGTAATACAAAAATTACGATATGAAATGTGACTAAACTGGACTCCAATGATCTGTTTATCCCATGAGGTCCCTAAACGTGGTGCCCCAGAGTATCATTCGGTAACTTTCAAAATCAACACCTGTAATTTTACATAACTTTAAATACCTTGAAAATGAAAACATTCTTTGTTGCTATACTGTCTTGTATGGGGCAGTGTTTAAGGAATAACCACCATTCAATTTAAGTTGTTGCACATTCAGATAGAAAGATCAATTCTTTGTTTTGTTACTAACTGATATATATTAAAGGGTGAAACAACATGGTATAGTGAAATGTCACATGCTATGAAGTGCACAGCTTCGCCCACGGAGCCTCTATCGTGAAGTCCCAATAGAATCCTCGAAAATGTTTAATTGCGAGGTATCCATTTCCATATGACATTGAAAAAAATAATGAAAAGTAACTATATCTATAGAAAGATTTATAATGTGTAATGTATCATTTAGAATATGATCACATTTAAATTGTGAGTTGTACCGAAATGTACAATAAATGATAGATAATTCGTAAACTGAGACTTACATGAAAAGCTTTTCCTTTGAACAATGGTTTGGTGTTTCATGATTTCTTTAACTGTTGTAAAAAAAAAAAAACTACATATCTTGCGTGAACCCTGGTTCCCATAAAAGAGAACTTCGCGGAGCAGATTATTTTATTCGCTGTGTCATAAAACTTACACGAAAATTTTATCTCACTCTTTTTTTAATCTTTTTTTAATCCTTTGTGATCTTATAAAGATTCGAAACTTTATTTGGAACATCCGCTACGTATTTTCAAAGCTAATAATAATAATAATAATAATAATAATAATAATAATAATAATAATAATAATAATAATAATAATAATAATAATAATAGCAGTAAACTAGATGAAAAGAACTCAAGTTAGCAACTCCAAATTACTACGTTCACACTCACGGTGCTGGCTACTTGATGGTTCATAATTAACAAGTACCTTTATATAAATAAGCATTCCTTAAAATTAACAAAATTTCGTGCTCTGCCAAATTACATAAGCTAATCATATTTCCTTCTTACAAACGTTTATTTTCTAGTACTCCTAGAAGCTATATGTACCCCTAGAGGTACAGTAAACGTTCATAACATTTTTAAGTAATTTCCAGCATGTAACAATACAACGGTTTAATAACCGCAGAGGAAAATACTGGTTGTATCGTTTTTTCTTCTTGAATGAGGATATGTTTCTCTTTAGATTCTTTCTTTTCATCACAGAGGTTTTTCTCAAGATTTTAAGTGTGTCATATGATAGAAAATCATCATCCCTCTTAACCTACCAATTTTATATTAAGAGTTCTGAGTTTACTGTTAAACCAAGTCCTATTATTGTATATGATTACAGTAAAGCTGATTTTTTTTCAATTTACACAAATCATTACAGAAACAAGATTGGAATGAAGTAACTAACTTCAATAACGTTGATAAGGCCGTGGATATTTCCTTTGAAGTTATTAATGATATTATTAATAGATACGTACCTAAGAAAAGATTATTTAAAGAACGCACTTACCCTTGTTGGTTTACACATGAAATTATTGCTATTCTGAAGCAAAATGATTATTATAGAAAACACAAAACTCAATCGGAGTATAATTACAATAAATTTATTCAACTTCGTAGACAGTTAAAAATATGTTGAACACTGCGTACAAGAGTTATGTATTACAAACTGAAAATACTCTAAATAAGAATTCTTAATGTTTTTGGAATTTTATTAAATTCAAGAAAAATAATAAGTTTCTAAATAAATGTCTGTAATCAAAAGTTGAACTCTGACAGGAATATATTAGCAGACAATTTTGCGCTGTATTTTCGAAGTATATAGAGTTCAGAATCTTTTTCTTACGTTATTACTGATATAAGTACTAGGGAAGTCTCTCAGAATGTAACAATTGATTTCATAACTGAAATTAAACAATCCATCAAAAAGTAAAGCAATCTAAGGCAAGTGGTCCAGACTCTATTCCTAGTTATGTATTCAAAGGTTGTGGTGATATTTTAACTGCACCTTTGTATTATATTTTTATTGAAGACGTCAACATTTGCTCAATTATGGAAAATCAGTAAAGTTTGTCCTATTCTGAAAAAAGATACTACAAATTTAATTGAAAATTATAGGCCAATATCACTTATATCAACTGCGGCTAAAATATTTGAGCACAGTTTTAATAGAATTTTTAATCATATTAAATCATACATATCCATATATCAACACGGATTTTATCCAGGACGTTTAACTGTGACCAAGTTAATTACATTTATCCAAACATCTCAGATTCCATAAATAATAATTTCACGGTTGATACCATATATACGGATTTTTCAAAGGCTTTTGACAGACTCAATCATGATTTGTTACTACAAAAATTATCTTTCTTTGGATTATCATACAAATCGGATATCTTTGGATTATTGATATTAGTTGTATCGTATCTTAAACATCGTGTACAGTATGGATTATATAATCAATTAAGCTCGTTACAGTGTAGAATTTTATCGGGTGTATCACAAGGTTCAAATTTTGGACCATTACTTTTTTATTCTTTATCAATGCTTTGTCTCGAGTTGTAAAATACTCCAAATGTTTGTTGTATGCAGACGACATGAAATTGTATGAAGAAATAAACAACAACGATGATGTACTCAAGTTAGAAATGGATTTAGATAGCTGCTACAGATGGACTATTAACAATAAATTGTCTTTTAATATAAATAAACGTTCGGTAATAACGTTCTCAAGAAAAGTAATTCAACTTTATACCAATTACTTGATGAATAATAATACAAAGAGTAAAACATGGAAATGATTTAGGCGTCTTTATAGATTCTAAACTATGCTTTAATCAGCATATACATAAAATGATTAATGAGGCATACAAATCTTTGGGATCTTTAATTGGAAATACAAATTAATTTACAAACTTAAGAACTTGTACGGTTTTGTTTAATAGCTTAGTATGTAGCAAGTTAGAGTATGCGTCAATAGTATGGGCTCCTTACTATAGACAACATGAAAAAAAACATTGAAACAATACAAAAAAGTTTTTAAGATATTTGTATTTTAAAATGTACAGGGTGAATTTCAATGACATAAGAGTTTCTTACAGTACATTATTGGACATTTTTAAATATTCGTCATTAAGTACACAGAGGGAAACGTCTCAATTAATATTCCTATTTAACTTGGTGAATGGCATTATAGATAATTATGAATGCATAAGTATGTTAAATTTTAATACTGCCAAAACGAACCTAAGGACTAGAAGGCTATTTTATAATGTAAAATCTAAAACTTCTATGCATATGAATTCCCCCTAATTCGAATTTGTCGGAATTACAATGTAGCTAAGAAAAGTCCATAGATTGATTTTTCTCTGCTATACACTTTATATTTGAAATTGTTAAAACAAACATTAGATAAGAGGTGTGTCAGATGATTATTAAAATATTGTATGATTTTTCTCTATCATATCCTTCATATTTGAAATTGTCGAAACAAATGTCAGACAACAAACGCACCAGATGTTTATTGGAACCTTGTATATATATTATTCTTTTCTTCTATTACGTTAACATTTTTTCTAACATTTTTTCTTTACACTAATGCCAATCAAATGTATATCCTTCTTTATTTTATTTTTATTTACTGGTCTTTTTATTTTTTCTATCTTTTATTTTTATTTTTATTATTGTACATGTACATAAGTATTTCGATGTAATGTAACTTTTGCAAGCCTATTGTAATTGGGACAGAAGTCCCGTTATAAGTGACAAATAAATAAATAAATATTTTTTTTACTAAAATTAGATTTATTCTATTATCATGTTTTGTTTTTACTTTAACGTCCAACGTTTAAACATGAAATCAGAGAGAGACGGTGATGATTCGATGGATCATAATGTTGGAATAGCAAAGCAGCGGAAACTACAGACGAATGAAAAACCACGTATATAATATTTGTCCAATAAAAAATTCACGTGGATAAATACATGATCAAACTAGAGCTCCAACAGTTAGTGTAAGTTTTGGCTCAGAAGTTCTCAATCGTGATTAACAGAATAAACATAAACGTTTGATAATGATTCCAACTCCCATGATGTAATTAGATCCTTTGAACATAGTATATGAACATTGATGTAAATTAGTCAATCATTGTAATAAAATTTCCAGCGGAATCTTGAATATTTTGAATAATATATTTTGAAATACATAAATATAATATATAATTTAGAGATGGCAGCAGAATTTGGTTGTTTAATCATAATATTAGTTCAACTAAGACCCAAGCTTATCGGTAATCATAACTTTGCAGGTGTCTAAAATACTGTGAAATTAAACCCTGCTCTCTATGAACTTAAGATGTCACGAATCTACTATTAATTAAGTGATCTTGCAGTGGTATTTATCTTGCAAGGGAAAGTTCTCCTTTTCCAGAAATATTTTGTCTTTCTATAATAAAATTTCACTCTTTACTAATGATCATTACAGAGGTCACCTAGGTGAAAGTAGAGTTTATCCCTGGGCTACAAAATTTCTCCAATGCACTATCAAACCATGTTTAACTATTTTTCAAACATTGCTTTTCATCATTCGTCTTGTGAGAGTTCCCCCCAGAAAACAAGAAATCCTCACTTAGTTCCAACACACAGAACGATAATAAGAACTAACGCCAATCTCAATTTTTAAAAAAATATCATTTTATATCTTGCTGTATGTATGTTATCCGTCTACGCATTAAGAAACATAGGTAATTATGTATGAATTTAGCTTCGAAACAAATCACCTTCACTCACTTCAAGAGAAGGGAAGGTCTATATGAGATGTTTATCCCAGTCACCTGAAGCACGGCTACTTTAGTGTCTCTAGTAGTGTTAAAAGTTTATGATGAAAGAAAGTATAATTATTCGTATAAAAATAGCCATACGAATTACTAAAATCACTGTACTTGGTTTAATTCACATTTCTAACAAAGTGCTGCAACATGAAAACACATTTCATATGCCAAACCAATTAACCCATTACTGTCCCTTGGCAACTTAAGTTGCCACGGCAATTTTTCATTATAGCGCAGAAATTCATGGATTGACGTTGCAGGTTTTAACCATGAAGTTACTTTGGAGTCTGTTTTGTCATGGCATCGTTGCATTTTCTTTCTATGATATATTGACGTAAGGTTAGCATTGTTTTTGGCTATAATGTGTTTTGAGGAGAAAGACTCAAATGGATTGATTTCAAAGACTCCAGAAGGAAGGATTGAAGGTCTGTAAAGGAAGGATTAACTTGATTTTAATAGTCATGTTTTCGCAGTGTATTTTCTCCCTCAAAATTGTAACTTTCCAAAATTTTCCCTTTTTTGAATATGTATGTGCCATTTGGCAACTTAAGTTGCCGGCTAAAAAACAAGAAAAAGTAAATATTTTTCAAAAATATTCTAATTTCTATTTTAGAGTACTATTAAGACCAAATAGGCGAAAAGAAACTTTTCAAAATACCACAGGGGGATTCTGGGCACTAATGGGTTAAATAAGCACAAACCATTTTTTCTTGTGTTGTATCAAGCCAAACAAATTAATAAACCATACAAGTATTATCAACACTAATTTTACGTTAGGTAGTAACTAGGTTAGTAGGATAGGGGCATCTAGTCCTCACTCATGAATATTCATGAGTGTTTACTTTTTTGACATGGTAGCACTTGGTAATACACGTTTTGAAAAAATGGATACACCCTTTTACGCATACTAATGACACATAATGTATGCAGGTGCGGCCGGAGGTAACATGACACATAATAAATGGTTTCCGGTCAAAAGAAATGTTAATTGGACAAGCAGAATACAGAAAAAACCTTTTCGGAAATAAAATATGCAGATCACACACGTAGAACAAGGTAATTCATTAATATGCAGCACATGTAACGCGACAGCTGATGCTGGTCGTCGGAATGAGTGAAAGAAAGCACTAGAAGCTTCCAGGTCTTTTTTCTAAGCTTATTATTGTTGGAATAGGGGAAAGAACACACTCGAAACTTCTGGAAAGATTTCTTGTAGTATACTTGTTCATTTTTATATGGAAAAGGGACATATTGTAATTGTTGGAAGTATAAGGGGACGGAACTGCTTGGTTTTAATCGGGAATTGATTGCGGATTTTCCGGCATTGAAAGTGATATGACTCGGTGTACTTTTATGGAATTATAACATGACTAAGATATAGTGTAGTGTAATATGGAGGGAATCAACATTAATGATTGCACCGGGAGTCGAATGAGTATTCTCCCATGTGGAGAACCGTACGACAATCATTTTGCTTGCAGTGCGAACATGTTACTTATATATAGCTATGAATTGTGTATGACATAACAGGTATATATAAATTATATTGTACAGGAAGTTAGCAGAATGCGCCCCCGGGACTCGAAGTAGTATTTTCCCAGGTGGAGAACCGTACGCTAAATTTTACGCTTGCAGTGCGAACATGTTACATATATATATAGCTATGAATTGTGTATGACATAACAGGTATATATAAATTATATTGTACAGGAAGTTAGCAGAATCCGCTCCCGGGAATCGAATTACTATTCTCCCACGTGGAGAACCGTACGCTAAATATTTTTGCTTGCAGTGCGAACTTGTTACTTATACATAACTATGAATTGTGTAAGACATAACAGGTATATATAAATTATATTGTACAGAAAGTTAGCAGAATGCGCCCCGGGAATCGAACCAGGGCTATCCCACGTGGAGAACCGTATGCTAATTTTTATGTTTGCAGTGTGAACTTGTTACTTATATATAGCTACGAATTGTGTATGACATAACAGGTATATATAAATTATATTGTACAGAAAGTTAGCAGAATGCGCCCCCGGGAATCGAGCCAGGGCTCTTCCACGTGAAAAGCCGTACGACAAACATTTTGCTTAGCAGATGTTGTTACTTATATGTAGCTATGAATTGTGTAAGACGTATAACTGGTATTTAGAAAGTAGATGGTAAGAATTATTATTATTATTGTAAACTGTTGTGTTTTGTTTCATAAACGCTAGTGTAACAATGAGGTTATATGGCGACAGAACGTTTAACGTTACCGCAGATTGAACTTAAGGGTTTTTCATGTTGAAAGCTAAGGCAATAAAAAGAGACCCTAGACTGTTTGAACATATTACCCAGGGCGAAATGTAGTAGTGAAGTTAAAAGGGAAACTTTATACTTATATTTTGTAATTGGAAATCGTAATACAGCAAATAATTAATATTTTAATTCTTTTATTGTTTTAGGTGGTGAAGGAAATAAAAATCTTAATAGAAACAGTGGAGAACAAACATTATTTTCCTGAATTGTTTGTTGTTGAAATATAGCGGAGTTTTTTTAGTGAAAAGGAGTTATAGATTGGTCTTAAAATATGGATTTACTGAAACCGTTGGATCTTAGTTGAATGAAATATCGAAAATATTGGATAATGTGTGATATGAATATTGAATACTGAAATATCGGCATAAAAGTTATTATAAGTTTCTACATCCAACGAATATACTGGCTAGACTAAATGAGACGGTGATGATGAGTAATGAATGAATATGGTGGAATGAAGAAAGTGGGAAGAAGCAGGAGAACCACGACAAAAACCCACGCACATAGTGTTTGTGCACCAAAAAAGCTAACTTGAAACAAGCTGGGATCAAACCCGGGACCACCAAGCAACATTGGTGAACGCTGTATTGCGTACCCACCATAGCTTTTTTCTATGTATTATATTTGGATGAATAAAAGTACGCATGTATAAGTTGGTGGAACGAGAATGTAGGTGGAAACGGGAGAACTTCACACACAATGTTTAAACTAGAAAATACACTTTGATTGAGGGAAAGCATTTGTTTTAGAAGTGACTTTTTTATGATCAGCGCTATTTAATGTGTATGAAGGAGGAAAGAAACTTACTGTAGCACTTATTGGAGAATTATACTTTTGATACTCTTTATACAAAATTATGTGTTTATATAACTTCATACATACTAGTAAAGAAGATATATGATGTACATTAAGGACGATTTTGACATTATTTAAACAGTGTAGGTAACGACTCTTAAGGCAATACAAGAGACGGACAATTATTTGACAGCGCAGATTGTGATAGTAATGGTGTGCTTGGTTTATTAGGATTAGTCATATGCAGATGGAAACAATTGCTTTAAATAAGAGATAGCACTTTGAACGTATAGTTTGGTTAAAATTGCTTTACTTTAGAACTCACAACATTAGGTACAAGGTAACCAACACCATTGGCGATAACTATTAGCAGGACTGTGACCGATGGGAATTAGCGTGTTGGAGAGACAGATACATTTTGCGTACATAATAATAATGAGGATGAATATTTGACTTTGGCACCTAGAAGATTATGCAACCGACAAGTTAAAAATGTTTTGAGGATTGCATATAATATTTACAGACAGTCTGATACGATTTTGTATTTTATTTGAAGTGTGATGAATGTTTGTTGAACTAAAAAGGGTATTTTATTTATAGGTCTTGTTTGTAAGTTAGAAAAACAAGAACATATTCTTGTAATGGTGTTATAGTCGCTAGAAGCGAAATAATAGCTAACATGTCCTTTTTTTACACTTGAAATAGATATCTCTCAATTTAAACTTTAATAAAAACTAGTCTGAATTTCGACAATTTTAAACTTTGTTGTAATTGTTACAAATGCATAAGAAAATAGTATTTTAATGTTTTAGTTGTCTGCATATACAGTGCAGATATATTTGTGAGTGAATACACGACATACAGTTATAACATATCAGAAGTGTTGTGCTCAAGAAATTAGATTTTTTTAAACGTTAAAGAGATTATATTGTGCAGTTTTCACTTATTGAGTTAAATTTGGTAATTTAAGACGAACTATGGTTTTGCTCTTTATCCACTGCAGTTGTATTGGATTGAAATACTGAACTTACTATATCTGGATTTTTAGTTACTGTTTTACTGGTTCTATGAATGATTTGGGAGGGCTGTTGTTTAAAGTGGAATTTGAACCCTTACTAATGCTTGTAACGAGAAAGTATATCTATTGAGAAGTGTGGATTTTCTTTGACGCAGATGAGAAATAGCCCGTGTTTAAGACAGCTTGACGAAAACGAATGTTTGCACAACGAATTGAATCACTAATGCTCACACCAAGATTAATTTAACTGTATCTGGGACTTTTGATTGATTAGTAAATGAGTAAATTATATTTTAAAGCGGTGTTGAGATTTATTTCGTATTAGGTTTTTTAACTACTGTTTGGATTATTTTTAAATTTATGTTTTATATAATAACAAGGTTATAAGGAACAGTATATTAACAGTAAAATGGGTTTTGAACCACAATAGGGACAACGTTAATGCAGTTGCTGTGTATATGAACTGTTATGGAAGATTAATTTTCATAGTATATATCATTTCTTTTATGTTATCGTAACTGCAAGAGTATATCGTATTATAAGACTACCTACCACATGTAAATAATAGGTAGAGCTAAAATACTGAAGTACTGGCAACTGAATTGTCAGTGAGAGTAATGTATTGTTTTAAAGAAATAAATAAATAGATATTAGAAAAAATAATCTTAGTTGTTTTCTATGGTATATGAAGAAACTAGTGTTTTAAGAAGCAGTGCATTAGAAGAAAAATAATTGGTTTCGAAGAATATGGTAGGAAACTGAAAGTATTTAATACTTAATTTAGATTATTTTTACAGACATTACCAACGTAACTGAATGATGAACTGTTGTCCATTGAACAAGAGTCACTGAGCTTGATACCTTGTGTTTACTTTATGGTATGAAGACTTTAAAACTTTTCTTTTCAAAACTTTTTAAAGAAAATTATGGTTGCAGTAGGAGAGAAATGCGTGATATACTGTAGAAAAGTTGATGTTACAGTACCCTTGTGCTCCTTTCTTATAAAAAGAAGTTAGTGTACTATTTTGTTGAGAATATAGATGAAAATATTGTAAAATTACATCTTGTATTATTGCAAGTAGAATAATGCTACTTCAATAATGCTTAAACGCAGTGACTGTTAGGGTTGGATCCACCCTTCAACAAATTTCAGGATGTGCACACCCTTACTTGGTATATGCTTTTTAAAAGAATAAAGCTTAGAGAGCTCAATACTTTGAGGTAAAAGGATAAAATGTCTATGAAATGCATAGAAATATACAGGAAAATACTTCTTCTTATTAAGATGATAACGTGAAATACTTATTCCATTTTATATAGTAAAAGGACAAGATTGTACTTTTGTGAATAATTACCTTGGACTTGAAAATCAAACACAACCCTTTTGTTAGACAACCACTAGAAATCCTACGTATAATGAATTGACACACACTGCAGACGCTTTACTTTTATTGATCCTGATAATAAACATTGTATGGTAACCTCTTGAAACTTGTAGACCCACAGTGAGGTATACTCGGATATGGGGAGAGCACTATGACTCAGTGGTAGAACGACATTTTGATGGTCGTGATTTAAAAACGACCAAGTGAACGTTGTGGTGGACAACACCTTTTTTTCCTGGTACTTCCATTTCTTACAGCATTCATTTATTGGCTTAATTGGCTTATCCCTTAACCTAAAGGACGTTCTTCAGAGTAAGGAAGCTATCATGTTTCATAATATATAGTATAACAGGTACGATTGTCGTTGTATATTAAAACCTCAACTTCCTCGATAGAATTTTACAACGACAAAAAGATTTTGAATTGAATAATAATACGATTTCTATGCCTTGGCGGGCTAAGATCGAACCATGGATTCATCATGCGCCAGAGGTGAAGGATTTGAAGGCGATGAAGAATATTTTATAATTCCACAGTAGTATTAATGATTGTTTGAGATTCTTAGTATACTATGTGATACAAAGGTTACATGAATTTTATTTTGTTCTTTTTGGACTAATGTTTAAGAGGACCAGAATGATAGATTTCAAGAACTACCTATGGTGCACGGATTACATTTTTAATTTTACAGCTTTATACACATGCATTCAAAATTATAAGGCCATTAGTTTTTTGTATAAGACTCTTGTTGGACTTGATTTGATTTGAGTTTAACGTCTCTTTTCATCAGCGAGGCTATATGAGACGTGGACCTACTGATTAACGTGGAATCCGAACCACATGAGCTCCCGCCGGGAATCGAACCTGGGTAGACTTTTGTTGGAATAAATGTTTTCGCTGGAACCTTTTTTAAAATTTAATGTAAAACTTTAAACATAATGAAGAAAATAAGAAACTAAGAACATACTGAGGTGAAATAAACTTGAAAACTCCCACCGTGCAAAAGAATTAAGGAAAACAGCCTCTGTTTTCAAGCTGAGTCTATCCATGGTTGAGATTGACCACCAAATATAACGATTATTTTTCACAGATGATGAGTTTGTATGCTTATGCCAGTAGCTAAAACTGGAAAAGTGAACCAGGTAGTGTTTGCAAAATGGTATTACATGGTTTAATCTTAGAACATGTGCAATTGTGATGGACAAAAAAATCCATGGGTAGTGGGGCTGGTGGACAACAACAACTTCACGAAACATCTGTTGGTATTAAAATTAACGATACATGAACTTTCAAAAGACGAAATGTTTCTTTATCTGGACAGTTAATACTTTTTTTTGAAATTTCATCGGAACAAGCATTCAACTTAAACTATAATAAATGAACGAACTATTTAGTTGCATTATAGGAGGGCGATACAGGTGTGGATGAAAAGATTATGTATTGATTTTTGAATACGAGTTGTGTGCGAGTAATTCAATTTTATTTAACGTTTAATATTAGAGATTATTTTATACGACCATTTAATATTTTATTATTTCTTATACATATTCGCTTTCATCATTTGTCCATTGTAATGTTAGTAGAAAAAATGTTTTATTTAACAACATGAGCACGAAAAACCTACAAGAAAAATATTAGACAACATTCATAATTATCACTGTACGGAATACTTCTTTAAATGGAAACAGTTTGATCCATTGGTAGAGTGCACCCATCTGGCACGAGGATCCCTAGTTCACTCCCAAGACCGTGACAATTTGTGATGGACAACACCCTGTGGATATTCTCGGGGTTCTCCATTTCCTACCAATTTCTTCATATTCAATATTTTTACAATCATTAACCATTCAACATTGCCTACTTGTAAAATGTCTCGAGTAGATGAGTATATAAGACTCATACCAGAAAAAATGTTTTCTCTTTGCTCTCAACCAGAAAAAAAGCAGAAACTCATATCTACATGCCAGAATAAGTATTTTCGCTTTGCTCTCAAGCCAGAAAAGAAGAAACTCGTATCCACGAAACTTGTGAAATTTGGCGAGTAGCAACTCGAGAAATTTCACTTCGTGGATACGAGTTTCTTCTTTTCTGGCTTGAGAGCAAAGCGAAAATACTTATTCTGGCATGTAGATATGAGTTTCTGCTTTTTTTCTGGTTGAGAGCAAAGAGAAAACATTTTTTCTGGTATGAGTCTTATATACTCATCTACTCGAGACATTTTACAAGTAGGCAATGTTGAATGGTTAATGATTGTAAAAATATTGAATATGAAGAAATTGGTAGGAAATGGAGAACCCCGAGAATATCCACAGGGTGTTGTCCATCACAAATTGTCACGGTCTTGGGAGTGAACTAGGGATCCTCGTGCCAGATGGGTGCACTCTACCAATGGATCAAACTGTTTCCATTTAAAGAAGTATTCCGTACAGTGATAATTATGAATGTTGTCTAATATTTTTCTTGTAGGTTTTTCGTGCTCATGTTGTTAAATAAAACATTTTTTCTACTAACATTACAATGGACAAATGATGAAAGCGAATATGTATAAGAAATAATAAAATATTAAATGGTCGTATAAAATAATCTCTAATATTAAACGTTAAATAAAATTGAATTACTCGCACACAACTCGTATTCAAAAATCAATACATAATCTTTTCATCCACACCTGTATCGCCCTCCTATAATGCAACTAAATAGTTCGTTCATTTATTATAGTTTAAGTTGAATGCTTGTTCCGATGAAATTTCAAAAAAAAGTATTAACTGTCCAGATAAAGAAACATTTCGTCTTTTGAAACTTCATGTATCGTTAATTTTAATACCAACAGATGTTTCGTGAAGTTGTTGTTGTCCACCAGCCCCACTACCCATGGATTTTTTTGTCCATCACAATTGTACATGTTCTAAGATTAAACCATGTAATACCATTTTGCAAACACTACCTGGTTCACTTTTCCAGTTTTAGCTACTGGCATAAGCATACAAACTCATCATCTGTGAAAAATAATCGTTATATTTGGTGGTCAATCTCAACCATGGATAGACTCAGCTTGAAAACAGAGGC
The DNA here is from genome assembly GCF_964235325.1 of Thermobia domestica. NCBI lineage: Eukaryota > Metazoa > Arthropoda > Insecta > Zygentoma > Lepismatidae > Thermobia > Thermobia domestica. The sequence continues at coordinate 71,875,529 of NC_137468.1, forward strand.
TGTTTTCCTTAATTCTTTTGCACGGTGGGAGTTTTCAAGTTTATTTCACCTCAGTATGTTCTTAGTTTCTTATTTTCTTCATTATGTTTAAAGTTTTACATTAAATTTTAAAAAAGGTTCCAGCGAAAACATTTATTCCAACAAAAGTCTACCCAGGTTCGATTCCCGGCGGGAGCTCATGTGGTTCGGATTCCACGTTAATCAGTAGGTCCACGTCTCATATAGCCTCGCTGATGAAAAGAGACGTTAAACTCAAATCAAATCAAGTCCAACAAGAGTCTTATACAAAAAACTAATGGCCTTATAATTTTGAATGCATGTGTATAAAGCTGTAAAATTAAAAATGTAATCCGTGCACCATAGGTAGTTCTTGAAATCTATCATTCTGGTCCTCTTAAACATTAGTCCAAAAAGAACAAAATAAAATTCATGTAACCTTTGTATCACATAGTATACTAAGAATCTCAAACAATCATTAATACTACTGTGGAATTATAAAATATTCTTCATCGCCTTCAAATCCTTCACCTCTGGCGCATGATGAATCCATGGTTCGATCTTAGCCCGCCAAGGCATAGAAATCGTATTATTATTCAATTCAAAATCTTTTTGTCGTTGTAAAATTCTATCGAGGAAGTTGAGGTTTTAATATACAACGACAATCGTACCTGTTATACTATATATTATGAAACATGATAGCTTCCTTACTCTGAAGAACGTCCTTTAGGTTAAGGGATAAGCCAATTAAGCCAATAAATGAATGCTGTAAGAAATGGAAGTACCAGGAAAAAAAGGTGTTGTCCACCACAACGTTCACTTGGTCGTTTTTAAATCACGACCATCAAAATGTCGTTCTACCACTGAGTCATAGTGCTCTCCCCATATCCGAGTATACCTCACTGTGGGTCTACAAGTTTCAAGAGGTTACCATACAATGTTTATTATCAGGATCAATAAAAGTAAAGCGTCTGCAGTGTGTGTCAATTCATTATACGTAGGATTTCTAGTGGTTGTCTAACAAAAGGGTTGTGTTTGATTTTCAAGTCCAAGGTAATTATTCACAAAAGTACAATCTTGTCCTTTTACTATATAAAATGGAATAAGTATTTCACGTTATCATCTTAATAAGAAGAAGTATTTTCCTGTATATTTCTATGCATTTCATAGACATTTTATCCTTTTACCTCAAAGTATTGAGCTCTCTAAGCTTTATTCTTTTAAAAAGCATATACCAAGTAAGGGTGTGCACATCCTGAAATTTGTTGAAGGGTGGATCCAACCCTAACAGTCACTGCGTTTAAGCATTATTGAAGTAGCATTATTCTACTTGCAATAAAACAAGATGTAATTTTACAATATTTTCATCTATATTCTCAACAAAATAGTACACTAACTTCTTTTTATAAGAAAGGAGCACAAGGGTACTGTAACATCAACTTTTCTACAGTATATCACGCATTTCTCTCCTACTGCAACCATAATTTTCTTTAAAAAGTTTTGAAAAGAAAAGTTTTAAAGTCTTCATACCATAAAGTAAACACAAGGTATCAAGCTCAGTGACTCTTGTTCAATGGACAACAGTTCATCATTCAGTTACGTTGGTAATGTCTGTAAAAATAATCTAAATTAAGTATTAAATACTTTCAGTTTCCTACCATATTCTTCGAAACCAATTATTTTTCTTCTAATGCACTGCTTCTTAAAACACTAGTTTCTTCATATACCATAGAAAACAACTAAGATTATTTTTTCTAATATCTATTTATTTATTTCTTTAAAACAATACATTACTCTCACTGACAATTCAGTTGCCAGTACTTCAGTATTTTAGCTCTACCTATTATTTACATGTGGTAGGTAGTCTTATAATACGATATACTCTTGCAGTTACGATAACATAAAAGAAATGATATATACTATGAAAATTAATCTTCCATAACAGTTCATATACACAGCAACTGCATTAACGTTGTCCCTATTGTGGTTCAAAACCCATTTTACTGTTAATATACTGTTCCTTATAACCTTGTTATTATATAAAACATAAATTTAAAAATAATCCAAACAGTAGTTAAAAAACCTAATACGAAATAAATCTCAACACCGCTTTAAAATATAATTTACTCATTTACTAATCAATCAAAAGTCCCAGATACAGTTAAATTAATCTTGGTGTGAGCATTAGTGATTCAATTCGTTGTGCAAACATTCGTTTTCGTCAAGCTGTCTTAAACACGGGCTATTTCTCATCTGCGTCAAAGAAAATCCACACTTCTCAATAGATATACTTTCTCGTTACAAGCATTAGTAAGGGTTCAAATTCCACTTTAAACAACAGCCCTCCCAAATCATTCATAGAACCAGTAAAACAGTAACTAAAAATCCAGATATAGTAAGTTCAGTATTTCAATCCAATACAACTGCAGTGGATAAAGAGCAAAACCATAGTTCGTCTTAAATTACCAAATTTAACTCAATAAGTGAAAACTGCACAATATAATCTCTTTAACGTTTAAAAAAATCTAATTTCTTGAGCACAACACTTCTGATATGTTATAACTGTATGTCGTGTATTCACTCACAAATATATCTGCACTGTATATGCAGACAACTAAAACATTAAAATACTATTTTCTTATGCATTTGTAACAATTACAACAAAGTTTAAAATTGTCGAAATTCAGACTAGTTTTTATTAAAGTTTAAATTGAGAGATATCTATTTCAAGTGTAAAAAAAGGACATGTTAGCTATTATTTCGCTTCTAGCGACTATAACACCATTACAAGAATATGTTCATGTTTTTCTAACTTACAAACAAGACCTATAAATAAAATACCCTTTTTAGTTCAACAAACATTCATCACACTTCAAATAAAATACAAAATCGTATCAGACTGTCTGTAAATATTATATGCAATCCTCAAAACATTTTTAACTTGTCGGTTGCATAATCTTCTAGGTGCCAAAGTCAAATATTCATCCTCATTATTATTATGTACGCAAAATGTATCTGTCTCTCCAACACGCTAATTCCCATCGGTCACAGTCCTGCTAATAGTTATCGCCAATGGTGTTGGTTACCTTGTACCTAATGTTGTGAGTTCTAAAGTAAAGCAATTTTAACCAAACTATACGTTCAAAGTGCTATCTCTTATTTAAAGCAATTGTTTCCATCTGCATATGACTAATCCTAATAAACCAAGCACACCATTACTATCACAATCTGCGCTGTCAAATAATTGTCCGTCTCTTGTATTGCCTTAAGAGTCGTTACCTACACTGTTTAAATAATGTCAAAATCGTCCTTAATGTACATCATATATCTTCTTTACTAGTATGTATGAAGTTATATAAACACATAATTTTGTATAAAGAGTATCAAAAGTATAATTCTCCAATAAGTGCTACAGTAAGTTTCTTTCCTCCTTCATACACATTAAATAGCGCTGATCATAAAAAAGTCACTTCTAAAACAAATGCTTTCCCTCAATCAAAGTGTATTTTCTAGTTTAAACATTGTGTGTGAAGTTCTCCCGTTTCCACCTACATTCTCGTTCCACCAACTTATACATGCGTACTTTTATTCATCCAAATATAATACATAGAAAAAAGCTATGGTGGGTACGCAATACAGCGTTCACCAATGTTGCTTGGTGGTCCCGGGTTTGATCCCAGCTTGTTTCAAGTTAGCTTTTTTGGTGCACAAACACTATGTGCGTGGGTTTTTGTCGTGGTTCTCCTGCTTCTTCCCACTTTCTTCATTCCACCATATTCATTCATTACTCATCATCACCGTCTCATTTAGTCTAGCCAGTATATTCGTTGGATGTAGAAACTTATAATAACTTTTATGCCGATATTTCAGTATTCAATATTCATATCACACATTATCCAATATTTTCGATATTTCATTCAACTAAGATCCAACGGTTTCAGTAAATCCATATTTTAAGACCAATCTATAACTCCTTTTCACTAAAAAAACTCCGCTATATTTCAACAACAAACAATTCAGGAAAATAATGTTTGTTCTCCACTGTTTCTATTAAGATTTTTATTTCCTTCACCACCTAAAACAATAAAAGAATTAAAATATTAATTATTTGCTGTATTACGATTTCCAATTACAAAATATAAGTATAAAGTTTCCCTTTTAACTTCACTACTACATTTCGCCCTGGGTAATATGTTCAAACAGTCTAGGGTCTCTTTTTATTGCCTTAGCTTTCAACATGAAAAACCCTTAAGTTCAATCTGCGGTAACGTTAAACGTTCTGTCGCCATATAACCTCATTGTTACACTAGCGTTTATGAAACAAAACACAACAGTTTACAATAATAATAATAATTCTTACCATCTACTTTCTAAATACCAGTTATACGTCTTACACAATTCATAGCTACATATAAGTAACAACATCTGCTAAGCAAAATGTTTGTCGTACGGCTTTTCACGTGGAAGAGCCCTGG